>NW_026125052.1:12877500-13477500 GCF_943737965.1 Phodopus roborovskii | reverse complement strand
AAAATGTTAACGAGGGCTGTGCTCTGAGGGAGTTTTATCTGGCGCTGCAGTTTCAATGTTCCAGAACTCATGGGAAGAGTAGTATGTCATGGGAAGTAAGGCTCAGCAAGCCACAGAGCTCAGTGACTTCTGGCTCCTATCCCACTGCTGAAGACATTTCCAGAGGGTGTGAAGATGCCCTCTAGTAGGTCACAAGCAGATGATACCCTCAGTGAACTCGACAGTGCTTAGATAGCACATCAGAGCGAACTTTCCTAAAGCCTTTAAGGAGGGCTATTTAAGAAGATTCCAGAGGGCATGACTGATACAGACATCTTTACCTGGGTCACAAGCCCACTGACCTTATTCCCCAGAGGTCTGGGTTGTTCCTTGAGCTTTTTTTTTTTTTTTTTAATTTAGCAAGGTCTTTTCTGTTGTTCTGATTTTTTTTTTTAAGATTATTTATTATGTATACAGTGTTCTGTCTGCATGTTTGCCTGCAGGCCAGAATAGGGCACCAGATATCATTACAGATAGTTGTGAGCCGCCATGTGGTTGCTGGGAATTGAACTCAGGACATCTGGAAGAGCAGCCAGTGCTCTTAACCTTTGAGCCATCTCTGCAACCCCATGTTCTGAATTCTTAGCCGACCTGGGTGTCACCAAGGACTGTTGGTTCCCAGGCCACAAGGACTTCGTTGAGTGGGGTCAAGGTGGGATAAGGAATCTCCTTTTCAGTGAGGTTCCCATGGACTCTGCTACAGGACCTGTGCCGTGTAGAGGGCTATCTTGGCATTTCCAGTCTCCTAGGTCATCCAGGCATCTGTGACCTGCTTCATCACTTCCTGCAGTCTCACGTCTACAGGCTGCTGTTGAAGGTTCTAAATCAGTTTTGCAAACCACACAGTGATGGATAAAATGTTCCTTCCAAACCAGCTTCTAAAACTGCCAGGCGGGTGGCGTACACCCGTAAGCCCAATATGTGGGAGGCAGAAGCAGGAGGATTGCTGCAAGTTGAAGGCCAGCGTGGTCTACATAGAGAGTCCTGAGTCAGCCAGGACTATATTGGGTTTCTAGTGGCTGAGGGTTTACTTGAGGGATCTTACTGAGGGAGTGGCCCCAACCAGCAGCTGTGTCTCCACAGTGGGCCCCCATTCCTTCAGGACCCGTGTAAGAGAGAGCCTTGCACCAGCCCTCAGGGGTGCAATTCAATGAGGAGGTGGCATTCACTGACTTTGCCTCTGTGTCCCCGCAGCGGAGACCTCACCACTGGCCAGCCATGAAGTTCCGCAACCACCCTAGCCACTCCACCTACACAGAGGTCGAGCCCTCAGGCCACGAGAAGGAGGGCTTCATGGAGGCCGATCAGTGCTGAGAGCACCAGGCCAATGACCTGGGGGGCAGCATGAAAGTAAGCCACAGCAACGAGAAGTGATTTTTCCTGCCCTCCTCCGAGCTGGCCGTGCATGGGCCAAGAAGACAACAGCTTATGTGGCCAAAGGCATAGTTTGGCCCTCACACCCCAGATAAAAGGGGTATGGTAACACAATCATGAGGGTTTCTTAAAGGAACACTAACCTCAGAGTTCCCTGTTCCGACGGAAGGAGGCTCCTTTTTGGGATCTCTCGATGGTCTGCACTGTAGCTATTGAAGAGCCCCTCCCCACTGGAGACAGCCTGGTCACTGAAGCTCCAGCTGGGGCTACTACATTCTAGGGTCAATAGACTCAAGGGCTGGTCTTCCCAGCTATGGAGTCAGTGCACTTGGCTCCAAACTCTGTGGCTCCTGAAGAAGGGGTCCCCTCCATCCCTTGAGACAAACCAAAGGAGAGGAGAGAAAAAGAGCCTTGGGGAACTTGTGTTTCCTGGCCTTGGTCCTTTGCGCCATTTCTGCAGAGATCCTGGGCTGACACGGGAACGCTGAACCAGGCTGCCCGGCCCTGCCTCTCAGTCTCCACCTTGCAAGCCGGTCTTGCATGACTGCCAGTAAGGAGTGGGCCGCTTACTCTACCATGTGTCTGGTGGCCGCTTTACTTGCTGGCCTGTTCTGTTGTCCATGCCAGTCGTTGCCTTCAAAGAGAGGAACAACTTGCTGGCTCATATTTCTCCTTGGTTGACCTGGGTGGGGGCTTTTGTAACCGTTACAAAACAAACAGGTGGTTAGAGGTTTCCTTGAGACACCTCTGCCTCGGCAGCAGGGGGCTCCCTTTGGATGGTGTTGAAGCACAGCTACCATGAATATAGGGCAGAGAAACTTGGCATGGGAGGGAGGGACCTTGACCTGGAGATTGGCCTCCATCTTTTTGGCTCTACAAATAGCTTTGTGGGCAGGGAGCTGCTGCTCCCCTACTTAGCCTGGTTTTAAGGGACTTCTGTCCCTGTGATGGGCAGGACTGCATCCGAAGAACAAAGACAATCTAGAGCTCACCCCCCTCCAAATAAGTACCATCAGCAAATAAATATGTCACAGCCCCCAGTCTGTCCCGACTTTAGTGCTCGTATAGAAGCACCAGAAAGAAGTCTGAGCTCCAGGTGGGTCCGTGGGAGGAGGAAAGGTTGTCTGCAGACACCTGGACACACCTGGTCCAGAAAATTCCAGCCACTCCACAATTGACCCATGAAAGGACACCAGTGACAAGCAGAACTGGAAATACTAAGGTGTCTGCTCTGCTTCAGAAACCAAAGGGGAGATAAAGTGTTTTGCAGACTTCCGAAGACAGCCAAGTCTGTGAGCTGGGTCCCCCAGCCCCGTGCCTTTGCCAGTGATCAGCCAGCAAAACACCAATGACCATTGGGTCTGAGATGGTGTTGTATGTAGGTGTCTATTACTGTGATAAAAACACCATGACCAAGCCAGGCGGTGGTGACACACACCTTTAATCCCAGCACTCAGGGAGGCAGAGGCAGGCAGATCTCTGTGAGTTCTAGGACAGCCTGGTCTACAGAGCAAGTTCCAGGATAGGCTCCAAAGCTACACAGAGAAATCCTGTCTCAAAACAAACAAACGAAACAAAACAAAACAAAAAACCAAAAAACGCACCATGACCAGAAGCAATTTGGAAGGGCTCAGAGTCCATTATAAAGGGAAGTCTTGGCAGGAACCTGGAGGTAGGAGCAGATGCAGAGACTAGAGAGTGCTGCTTATTGGCTTGCTCTCCATGGCTTGCTCCTACTCTCTCTCTCTCTCTCTCTCTCTCTCTCTCTATATATATATATATATATATATATATATATATATATATATGTTGTTGCTGTTTGTTTTTCAAGACAGGGTTTCTCTGTGTAACAGTCCGTATGTCCTGAAACTCTCTATGTAGACCAAGCTGACCTCAAACTCACGGAGATCCACCTGCTTCTGCCTCCCGAGTGCTAGGATTAAAGGCGTGCACCACCCCCACCCAGCCAGACTACTTTATTATACCACCCAGAACTACCAGTCCAGGGGTGGTACCATGCACAGTGAGCTGGGCCCTCCCAAATCAATCATTAATCAAGAAAACATCCCATAGACCAATCTGACGGAGGCCTTTGCTCGGTTGTGGCTCCTCTTCCCAGATAACTCTAGCTTGTGTAAAGTTGACAAAAACCTAACCGGGAAGTCATGATGTAAGCTTATGCAGGGGACAGCCTCTGCCCACACCCAAACTCCATCACACTTCCTCCGCTTGGAAGCTGGGTAACCATTCTGGGTTCCTGAAACGGAGAAACGGTGAGGGAGGCAGGGACATATTGCTGCTACCCACTGCAGATGGGGAAACAAAATCAGGAGGCCTGGGCTGAGCCAGCCTGGCTGACTCTGCGGTGTCACTTTTGGAGGGACATTTGAATGTGTAGACACATTTGAAAACAAGCAGAACTGTTTATTTACATCCAAAAGAGCTGGAGAGCCTTAGATTCCCCAGAATGAAACACTGAAACCCAGGCTCCCAAGAACAACCAAGCACCTCACAGTTACCAGAGTATGATCCTTACTGCATATGCCTCTTCCCTGATCAAAGAAGCATTTCCACTTCCAGGGAACTTGACGCCAAAGTTAGAGCAAGCTGGTGAGTAAACAAATGGAGACATGGGTCTTAGGGCCTCTGTCCCACATCTGGCTGGGTCTAGCAAGGCAAGGCTGTGCCTCCTGTTCTGTCCCATGGCCCATGCAGGAGTCTACCAGCGCCTTCTCCACATGGTGGCTGTGAGTATCCTAGGGAAAGTGGGTGGGGCTCTGAAGAATTCATCACAGAATAGAAGCTTTCTATGAAACTGTGAAACAGTTTCTGTGAAACTGGACTGGGGAATTTCCCCTGTTGTACAAAGAGCCTGGCAGGTCCTAGGATGGCTGTGTTTTTTATCCTTAAGCCAGCCAAAGAGTCAGAAAGATGACTCAGTGGTAAAGGTCTTTGCTGCCAAACCTGAAGACCTGAGTGGGATCCCTAGGACCTACAGGGTGCAGAGAGAGAGAGAGAGAACTGACTCCCACAAGTTGCCCTCTGACATACACACACACACACACACACACACACACACACACACACACACACCGTAAAACATGTGAGTGCACACACACACAAACAGTAAATATAATTCTAAAAGAGGGATAGCCGAAGAAAATAGGAACAGGGGGAGAATGCAAAGGCTGGGTACAAGAGGGCATGTTGCCTCCTTCATTCAGCCACAAGTTGTATAAGCCTACTGTGAACCCCAACACCCAGGAGACCCACACTCAGTACCACAGTCTTTCCAGGTGAAGTTGGAAATCACTCTCTAGCCAGGACCCCCACCCAGCCCAGTGGATCCTGGGATCCTGGAGGTCACTTTTCAGCCTTGTCTTAAGGTTTCTGTTGCTATGAAGAGATCATGACCACAGCAACTCTTAAAAAGGAAAACATTTAATTGGGTGGCGTACAGTTTCAGAGGCTGAGTCCATTATCATCATGGTAGGACATGGCAGCATGCAGGCAGATGCGATGCTGATAATGGAGAAGGAGCTACATCTCAATCCCACAGGCAACAGGAAGTGGTCTGAGACACTGGGAGTGGCTTGAGCATATCTGAGACCTCAAAGCCGGCCTCACGGTGACACACTTCCTCCAACAAGGTCATACCTACTCCAAAAAAGCCACATTCCTTAATAGTGCTACTACTCCCTTTGGGCTTATGGGAACCAATTATATTCAAATTACCACAAACCTGAACCTGAGGTTCAAAGTATCCTTTGGTCACCATGAAAGGTTCTTGGTGAACCTATGAAGACAGTTTTTAAAATTGATACATTTTATCATCAGGCTCACTGTGTTATCTCTCTCTCTCACACACAAACACACAAACACACTGCTAAAAACATTGAACAAGCACTTGGGAGGTAGTGGTAGTAGGATCGGGAGCATGAGGCCATCCTTGGCTGCATGTCAAGTTTGAGGCCAGCCTGGACTACATAAGCTCCTATCTCAATAAAACAAGTAACAGCAACAACAATATGCTGGACAAGGCTAGAACTATGCTCAGCAGTTAGCATGATTTGTTGGGATAGTGGCAAAAGCTGCTAGCCAGACACTCTTGCAGAAGCAGAGTATCCACCCCTTGAGCTGACCCAGTCTGCTTGTGAGCACGACTGAGTCTTCCTGGTAGTGGGGACAGAGTGGCATGGAGTAGCACTCAGGGACTGTGCCCAGACTCCCTGGCCATGAGAACCCACAGTAGAAGAATTGATGTCACTAATTAAGATTGTCTTTGTCCAAGAAGTTACTGGAATTTCAATGTATCTAAAAGGGCCTGATGTTGGGAATCTCCAGCTTGGGGCCCATCCAAACCTCACCTAGATATTTGTCTGGGCCCCATTCCAAACCCTGCCCTCAGAAGGCCCACCAAGCAATGGCTCTTCCCCCAGAGCTCCTCAAGACCACCCTACAGGGTATTTAAGGTCTGGCCCATAGACCTTCCATGTGGTTTTCTTCTTCCCCTGAGATCACCCAGGTAGGCTGGGCACATTAAATCTGGACTTTTAATTCAGTTTGATTGGGCTTATTCCATCAGTGGAGTTACTACTGGGATATTTTAAAATACGTATCACCTGGGTTTGAGGGACTCTGGCTACCCTACAAACAACAGATTTGTGCTTCTTGTATGAATTCCCAGTGTTAAGAGTAAAAAGAAGCCAGGTGTTAGTGGCACACCCCTTTAGTCCCAGCACTCAGAGGTAAAGGCAGGTGGGTTCTGTGAGTTCAGAACAGGCTCCAAACCTGAGAAACCCTGTCGGGGGGGTAAAAAGAAGCCATCTTTTACAACCTTGGCTTTGTGCAAAGCATGAGGTAAAGGATGTAGAGTTCACACCCTCTCTTCTCTTGGCTCAGGCCCTGAACCTGGCTGTGGAGAAAAAGCCTCCAGCCACTGGCCCTGCAGGTTTCTTCCCACTCTCGGGCCCACCCTGCTCCGAATCATCCAGGAGCAACCCGGCTGCATGGACTTTTGCTGAGTCTGTAAATACCTGAAAGCCAACTTCATGCTTTTTGTTGATGTTGTTTTGTTTTGTTTTTCCAGACAGGGTTTCTCTGTATTGCTTTGGAGCCTGTCCTGGAACTCACTCTGTAACCAGGCTGGCCTTGAACTCACAGAGATCCACCTGCCTCTGCCTCCCAAGTGCTGGGATTAAAGGCCTGGGCCACCTACGCCCGGCTACCTTCATGCATTTTTAATCTACTATCTGAGCCAGTTGATACTGCCACATTTCTGGATGCTTCACATTGGAACAACTTCAGCAAGCTCATATTTTTGTCCCCCTCCCCCCTTTTTCCCTCACAAAACATGGGTTAACAAACCAAGCAAGAAAAAATTCAAACTCCTCACAGCCAAAACCACTTGTGCCAAATTTCAGGCTCCAAGCAAGCCAATTTATAAATAAATATGCCCTGATCACCAAACAAAGAGGAGCATGCTGGGAAAAGCTGCGGCAGCTGTTGAAGAAGGTGAAGAGTTGCGTGGAGTCAAAAGGTGGGAGCTGGGGCCTCAGCAGTACCCTGAGCAGCTGTGTGACGTGGGCCAAATCACTGAACTTCTCTGGGTCTATTTCTACTTCTGTGAAATAGGAGGGGCTGGTACAGTTGGTCCAAGGAGAGGCCTCGGCACTTGCCCTCAGCTCGTTTTCAGTTCACACAGCAGTTTGAGCCAAAGCATCCCTTTCTTCTTCATCATCCTGACAGGATGACCACGTTGTTCCAGCTGGTCCAGACTCTCCTGGCTCTTTGATCCCACACACTGCAGACACAAAGCCAGGCACTTCAGGGCTGTGGCCGGCAGTCTTTCTGGTCCACGTAAGTCCAAAGAGTGGGAGACACTGGGGAAACACAAGACTCAGGCCCACCCGCCCCAGGCACACTAAGTCAGAGCTTACATTTGAGTAGTCCCAGGGGTTCATGGGAAGTCTTTCTACTGATGGAATCACAGCCAGCTGGAGATTCTAAAACATCAATGGACAAACTGTTCACTCTGGATGCTGGAGATGGCTCAGAGGTAAAGAATGAATTTTCTCACATTGTCACTTCAACCCTCCCTCAGGCAAGGGCTCCATGAGCCCATCTTCCACAGAAGCTTAACTTCCCAGCCAGGAAGGGAATCTGCCTTAACTCCAGGAGTCTTGAGGCCCCACTACTGGGTAAGCTCTGGCCTTCCAGGAATGAACTCTCGTCATTTGGAACATACTTAGACTGGCACCTGTTATTTTCCAGTGTACAGGATGGCTTTCCCATCTAGTCCTTCAACCTTGTAGTTTTACACAAGAGAGATGGAAACCTGGTGAAGTGACTTGCCCAGGACCTCAGAGCATGTAGGAAAGCCGATGGCTGGCACCAGAGCAGGGTGGTGGGAGCGTCAGAGCCTGGCCTCTGAAGCTACAGGGCCTGACCCTTTCTGGTACCTCAGTATCTGACTCACGGTCACATCAGTTTAAGGAAATGTTGGGATGAGAGCACCTGCCACAGCAGGCTTCTGGGAGGGTCAATCCCCTTAGTGTTTGGTACCCATGCACTCTCCTAGAAGCACTTACTGCTGTTTTTTTATTTGTTAATGGCCGACCACACTCATCCATTGACCCAGGATGGAGAAGGGATTTTTCTTGTGCTTTCGGCTACTTTTCCCAGAAGGGATGTTCTGCTTGGCCGACTGCCTGCATCTTTCTCTCAGACACTACCTGCTAATCCAGGGTTATGAAAGACACCTCCATCCTACCAGGGATGCCTCTCTCACTACTGAGGAGAATGGCATTTGAACATTTAGTCACCACTGTTTCTTACTTTCCTAGAGAGACAGACAGACAGACAGATGGTAGATCTATAGATCATGAGAGATAGATGATAGCTAGACAGATGATAGATAGATGATGAAAGATAGATGATAGATGATGGTGATGATAGACAGATAGATGATTGATAGGTAGATAGATGATAAATATGTAATAGGCAGTCAGACAGATGATAGATGGATAGTGATAGATAATAGATGATTGATAGATGATAGAAGATTGATAGACATATAGATAGACAGATTATAGATAGATAAATAGATAGATAGATATCTTCAAAACACATCTGTAATCCAATCACTTTGAAGGCTGGTGAGTTCGAGACTAACCTGGGCCACACAGAGACAACAGTGAGCTTCTGTATGTGAAATCTCTCTCTCTCTCTTATTCTTCAGGGATGGAGGAGAGAAGGCTGAGAACTCGGATGACTCACTGAGCTGATTTTTCTCTTTCCTCTTAAATTTTAATTACATTAACCATGACAAATTCTTTTCAGAAACAGGTTAGTCAGGCCCTAGCAGTGATGGCACACACCTGCTTTCAACCTAGCACTCAAGAGGCAGAGGCAGGTGGATTTCTGAGTTCAAGTTCTGAGTTTGAGGCCAGCCTGACCTACAGAGTGAGTTCAAGGACAACCATGGCTGCACAGAGAAACTCTGTTTCAAACCACCCCCCTGCAAAAAAGAAACCGTTTGGGCTGGGGTGTGGCTCCGTGGTAGACTTCCCTAGTATGTGAGACTCTTAAATAAAAGCATCAGCAAATAAAACAAAACGAACACATGAACCTAACACAGTGCCAAAATGACACTTGGCAATGGCAGGTGCTTCAGTAGAGAAGGTAAATGAATGTGGGCTTGACATCTCTTCTCCTTGTCAGAGGACTCCCGCCCCCACCCACCCCCATGGATATTATAAATGGAAGAAACAAGCTGGAAAGCCTTCATGTTCTTTCAAGGTCATGGGAGGAGACACTGTGAGCTCGGGTGATGCTCACCTATAGCGTGTTTGGAGGGGCTATGAGCCTCAAGCTGAGGGAGGGGCCAAGGTAAGGCCTGGGCCTGGCTGCAGGAGCCGCTTACTCTTAGGTGGATGTAGAAACTAGACCTAGGACTCTCCTCTCTCCTTGCCTGCCTCCTCTTCTTCGGGAGCACAGGAAGTCGATGGCCCTGGCACCTCCCAGCAGGACAAGAGAGCATCGGTCATGGAGGCCCTTCCCACGAACAGAGGCCACAGGCCTGGCTCTGTCAGTTTCCTGGGTTTTGAACAGAAAACTGAATCTCACTTCTCAGCACCCGAATACATGACTCATAGGTAGTGTGCTTCACAGAAAGCAGGCACAAAACCAAGACAGGCAGAGTGCCGCAGTGAACAAACCACTTCCCAGAACCTTCTTTCCATCCAGGGCCCAGTTTCTGGGGAAAGTCACAGAGGAACGGGGAACTGGAGGGTTCTTGTCCTGTCACTGAGAACCAGACACCCAAAGGCTACTGAGGTAGTTTGAATGTAATTGGCCCCCATAAGCTCTTCAGGAGTGACACTATTAGGAGGTGTGGCCTTGTTGAAGGAAGTATATCTCTGGGGGGGGGGGGCAGGCTTTGAGTTCTCTTTTGCTCAAGTTTTCTCCAGTATCACAGCTATTTCCTGTTGCCTTCTGGTCAAGGTGTAGCCAGCACACATCTACCTATTTGCCATCATGCTCTCCACCATGAGGACAATGAACTGAACCTCTGAAACTGTAAGAGTGCCAA
Source organism: Phodopus roborovskii (assembly GCF_943737965.1). Classification (NCBI taxonomy): domain Eukaryota; kingdom Metazoa; phylum Chordata; class Mammalia; order Rodentia; family Cricetidae; genus Phodopus; species Phodopus roborovskii. Next base: position 13,467,494 of record NW_026125052.1, on the reverse strand, counting down.
CCCCCAGATAAATGTTTTCTTTATAAGAGTAGACATGGTCATGGTGTCTCTTCACAGCAATAAAAACCCTGACTAAGACAGCTACCAAGCAGGCCCTGTGAGACGGGCCTCAAAAAAATTTGGAGAGGGGCTGGGAAGATGGCTCAGAGGTTAAGAGCCCTGGCTGTTCTTCCAGAAGGTCTGAGTTCTATTCCCAGCAACCACATGGTGGCTCACAACCATCTGTAATGAAATCTGGTGCCCTCTTCTGGCATGCAGGCAAACATGCAGGCAGAACGCTGTGTACACAATAAATAAATCTTTAAATTAAAAAAAAAAAAAAAAAAAAAAAAAAAAAAAAAAAGCAGGACATCTCTGCAGGCCCTCCAAGGTTCCTTCCATTCCTGCTTGTCTCTGATAGCAAAGGGAAGACCCACGTCACTTCCATCTCGTCATCATTCCCAGCGGGTTGAAGTAACAATTAGGCGGGGCTCCTCGGCCACTTGTTTTCCACACTCTCTTCGGAGCTCATCAGTTTGGCAAGGCAGTGCCCCCACTCCTGCCTCTGCCCCCACGTCTGCCCCCACGCTTAATCAAAGGATTCCTCTGTAGCACTTACAGCTCTCAAAACACTTCCACACATTCTTGTCTGAAAGACAGGGTGAGTAGGAGTGGAGCGCATGCTCAGGTGCAGTCACCGGGCGCATGCTCAGATGAGGTCCAGGGAAGCCTCTTTGCTGGCCCTCTCCAGCTTGAACCCAGGCATGCTACAGAATCCCACACAAATGCAATCATACTTTATGTTGGCACTGTTTTCAAAGCACTTGCTTATCGTAGCGTCTCATCCGATCACCCCAGGTCTCTTTTGAAGTTGGCAGGGTAGGGATTTGCCTCCGCTTTTTTCCCATCTTATTTTGTGTGCCTGTGGGTACGTGTATAAGTGCACATATGCCATAGAATACATGGCAGTCAAAGGACAACATGCAGCAGTTGGCTCTTGCCTTCTGTGTGTGGGTCACAGGGATTGAGCACAAGTCTTCAGGATGGCAGCAGGCACCTTTACCCACTGAACCATCTTGCCTGCCCAGCAGCTTACTTTTTAAGATTGGCAGAACTGAAATCAAACACGGGCTTTGAATGTGCTATACAATTTATGAAAAATTAAATAAAATACATTGCCAGGGGTTGGAGAGATGATTCAGCAGTTAAGAACCCTTGCTGTTTTTACAGAGGACCTCAGTTCACAGAATCCACACTGAGCAGGTCATAACTGTAACTCTAGCTCCAGGACATCTAATGCCAGATTCTGACCTCTTAGGGTTCACATATACATGTGGCACACACACACACACACACACACACACACAAGAAAGAGAAAGAAAGGCACATGCCTGTCATTCAAGCACTAAGGAGGTAAAAGCCAGCCTCAACACATATTGAATTCATTGTGGACTACACAAGACTATCTCAAACAACAACAACAGACTTTGCAGGGCATAGAGATGCACACCTGTAGTCTGAGCACATAGGTGGTTGAGACAGGAAGAATACCTTGAGTTCCAGACCACACTGGACTATATTGTGAGTCTTTTTCAAAAATAATAGGGCCAATGAGAGACTCAAGGACAAAGGCTCTTGATACAACGGCTGATGGCTTGAGTTTGATCCCTGGGACTCACATGATGGAAGGAGAGAACTAGTTCTACAAAGTTGCCCTCTGATCTCCACATGTGAACCCACATGCAATGCAATAAAAAGTAAAATGATAGTAATGATTTAAAAGAGACATTCTTGCCTAAGGACATCTAGCAGCTGCCTGGGAAGGCAGGACCAGAACCTGGGCTGGACCTATGATGACTTCAGGTTTATGCCTTCACCCCTGAGAATTCACTGAGGTAAAATCTTTGAAAGGCATAGGAGGCAAATCTTCACTATGTCTAATCTGCTCTCTGCAGTGTCCCTGAAAGGTACTGCATTGCTTAAATGCCTCCAGCAATGGGGGGTTCATTACATTCTGAGGCAATATTTCCCACTGTTTTCCAACTGGTTATTAATTTTTTCCCTCCATCAAATGAGGAAAACATATTCATCCTAATAAATGCTTTGGAGCTCAGGGTTCCTACAGAGTGTCACACTGTCTTCTAGGAAGCGTCTCCCCTGGCGGAAGCCTAATCTACTCTCATAGCCATGTTCCCTCATCATGTCCTGCAAACCTATTTAGCAAACACATTCTTGTCTGCTTGGTGTGGTTTTGGGGCCGAAGCTGAAGCACATACCTGAAGTTCCATTCATGGAAAGGCCTCCCACAGCAGAAAGGGTAATTACCTGCCTGCTGAGCAGACAGGATCCCATCTGGCGGGGGCTGAATGCTGTGTCTTTGAAAGAAGGAAAGAAAAAGGAAAAAAAATCACCAGAAAATCTGGCAGCCTTTGACAGATTCCCCTCAGCTACTCTGGGGTGGGGTGGTGGGGAGTGCTGAGATGATGTGGGGAAGAAGGCGGCTCAGGAAGGAGAAGAACCTGGGCACTATGAACTCACTCTCTTATTCCAGAACTTTCTCCTCTGCAAAAATTGGTAGGGCTGCCTCGCCAGCTGGACCCTGAAAATCTGCCCAGGTAGACAGAACCAGGAGTTCCAAGACAGCCTCGGAACCCCGGCTGCCTGCTCCTGGGAGAATGTCCAGGCAGAAAACAAAAAGGCATCTGCCATCAGGACCCTGCTAGAGACTTCACTTCAGGGTTCTGCTTCCCTGGGATGTCCCTTCTATCTTTGCAATCCATCTGTGGACCCAAGACCAGCTACACCCACAAGTGTGAGTATCAGCACCAGCCCTGCCATCACCCCTTGCCTCCCTTCAGTGTCTCCTCTGCGTCCCCATCAAAGGAAATGAAAGGGAGCTGGCTCTCCACTGCAAAAGCATCAGGAGTTCAAGGCCAGCTTCCTCAGCTACATGATGAGCGAGAGGCCACCTGGGCTACATGAGACCCTGTCTCAAAAAAGCCAAACCAAGCAAGCACATAAAAGGAATGTTTTCTAGGAGTTTTAGCTGACAGCCTGAAGCTTACCAGTTGGTCCACTGTTCTGCCTCAGCTACAGTAGGCCTGGCAGGCCATGTGTCCAGTCAGAACACAGGTAGCCATTTGCTGGGAATTATAATAGCAGACAAGCTTGAGGTCGGGATAACCAGTGTGTTTAGGCTCACACACAGCCACAGGAGCATTACAGATTGAGTACTCTGTGCCAGCCCTGTGCAGGTGCAGTGTATACTTGCGCCAAAGCTGTGAGCTGGAGTTATTCTTATTACCACTGAAAGTGGTTTTAGAAGACTTACATAACAAGATCACCCAGACAAAAATAATGGGAGGAATTCGTATTCTTTTCTTTTCTTTTCTTTTCTTTTTTTTTTTTTGTTTATTTTATATAACAAAGCCCAATTAAATGAAAACAAACATTTATACACAATATTTGGGAATTTGGGCGTCATTCTTTCCAAACTACTTCCGCTGGTAAGGGGAATCCGTATTCTTTTCAACCCTCCTTTTCTCTTCCTTTAGCCTGTCTATCCTCCACCTCGTGTGTGTGTGTGTGTGTGTGTGTGTGTGTGTGTGTGTGTGTGTGCAAACAACCTCAGGTGGCATTCTTCAGTGACTCCCATCTCTGTTTGACCGGCCTGGAACTTTGCCAAGTAGTCTAGACTAGGCAGGCAGCAAGCTTCCTGGGACCTGCTGTGTCCACTCCCATCTTGCCATCCTTGAGATCACAAACACACAGAGATTTTATGGGCACCCTGCTGAGTGGAACGCAGGTCCTCATGCTTGCAACACAAATGCTTTACCAACTAAGTCGTCTTCCTGCTCCTCATTTTCCTTTCTGTGGTCCTGGAGATTGAACGCAGGGCCATGAGTATGAGACTAGTTTACCACAACCTCAGACCTGAGATGGAATTTAAATCAAGTTCTGTCCTGTTCTTTAAAAAAAAAAAAAAAAAAAATGTGCTTGAAAAAAAAATTAACTTTTTAAAATTGAATTTTTCTAACATACACAAAGGCCCACAACCTGGTGTCGTGAATGAATACACCCAACACTAAGGACAGTAACCATCAACAGGGACTGTTCCTGCCACCGTTCTACCCACCTACCCTCTGTCACCAGGTTGGCTCACGTATCAGACATCGTGCTGTTTCATCTGTAAACAGCTCAGTGTTCATCTCCAAAGCGCAAGAACACTCTTCAGCCTCTCAGAATTATGACCAGACATGAAAGTTCACCAAGACAGGGTCCTATTGTTCTCTGAAACAGAAAGATTGCACAATTTATGTCATCCCGGAGGGGAGTAAAGCAATTCCTCAGCTCAGTGTTGGCATGTTAGCACAACGTGGTGGCACAGCCAGTGTCTGCCAAGTTCAGGAACGGCCGTCTGGCAGCACGCAGCCCGCAGCCCTGTTCACCTAGCCATGAAAGACCGCTCTCTGTTCTTCACGTTATTCCCAAGCAATAGTGACCCACCCACAAGGGGAAGCAAAGGACAGAGATCGTCCAGCTCAGTCCAGCTCAGTCCAGCTCAGAGGGAATCTTTACACTGACGGCTGTCACACTGTCTTAGATGTACATGGAATGACAGTGACATTGACTGAACACACCTACTATGTGTCAGATACTGAGCCAGGCATTTCCATATGTGTCAACAATATAACACTTAGGTTCTAAATGTTGATTCAATTTTGTTTGTGGTTTGAGTTTCCATTGGAGTAGGAATTTCGTCCAACATTGAAATGCCACGGAAGGCAAAAACCAATTTGGTTGGGGTTGAAACCCTTAGTCAGTGTTAAAGAAAGTGTGGGTATGGATGTACATGCATGTAACCACTCTGAGAGTCATCCTGGACAGTATGACTCCATCAGGCCTAGGATGTGGTTCCTGTCCTGTATTGCCCTACCTCACCATGGTAGAAAGTAACCCTGATTCAAGTTCACCGTCACTTTCCATTTCCATGCTTCTGGGTAGAGCTCATCCTAAGGAGTTTGGGAATCAGACAGGAGAAACAAAACAAAATACAACCATCACTTGATGTCCACAGGCAACAGGACCCAAGCAAGTGCCAAATTCTGAGCATATACAAATCTCTTCTATAGAACAGCAGAGTCCCACAAGCATACCCTGCCATGTAGCCTAGGCATACCTTGCCATTGCTAGCTTACTCTATAACACCCAACACAGCATAAATGCCCTATAGTTTTTGTACTTTTTAGGGAATTATGGCAAGAAACAAAGGTTAATGCATGTTCAACTCTGGCACATTTCTTAATGATTGCAGTTGATTTGACCATGGAGAGATGACTGGAGAGATGACTCAATGGTTAAAAGCACTTACTGCTCTTCTAGAGGACCAGGGTTCAATTCCCAATACCCACACGGGCAGCTCACAATCATTCTTAACTCCAGTTCCGGGGGATCTGACACCCTCTTCTGTCCTCCCTCAGCACCAGGCACACACATGGTGTACATACCCTGCAAACAGGCAATCATTCACATACAAATAAATGTCTTACTAAATTCTTTAAAAAAACAAACAAAAATGGATGTGGAATCCATGGATGTGTAGCCAGTTTTACACAATTAGTTCTGGCTGGGAACAGTGGCGCACACCTTTAACCCAGCTCTTGGGAGACAAAGGTAGGAGAATCTCTGAGTTGAAGGCCAGCCTGGTCTACAGAGTGAGTTCTAGGCCAGCCAGGGCTACACAGAGAAACTGTCTCAAAATAAAAGAAGGTAAGAAAGGGTAACAACTGGCATGGCAGATGTGGATTAGCAAGTCAGGGGAGGCAGGAAGATGAGCAACAGTGGTGGTGTGGGAGGCAGGGAGAACAAGGGCACCCGAGAGGGGGTGGGACGCAGGGTGTTTCCCAGGACTATGCATTCACTCACGGGCATGCGCAGATCTTGGTGTCACACACTGGACTGCTCTCCAGTTCCTGACTGTCACACTGGTGGTTAGCGTGTCCACGAGTGCTCTGGGCCATCTGTCCCATTCAGTGGTGCTCTTGTTGGTAGTGAAGAAATGTGGAGGGGGGCGGGGCATGCAGCAGCTCTCTTTGCCTTTAGCAGAGGGTTTGCCCATCATGGGTTTTCTGTTGTTCAGAAAATAAAGGGAGTCCTGTTGGACACAAGAGTCATATCTGCCAGGGACAGACCCACACTTGGGCTGTTAATAGCTATGGGGCTCTAAGAAAGGTGCAGGGACAGGAACAAGGTTTTTTCTGAGCTCTGGAGAATGAGCTGTGGTAGAGGGCAGGCTGTGGTGGGGGGCGCGCGCTGTGGGGGGAGGGCGGGCTGTGGTGGAGGGCGGGCTGAGGTGGAGGGCGGGCTGTGGTGGGAGGGCGGTGGAGGGCGGGCTGTGGTGGAGGGCGGGCTGCGGTAGGGGGCACGGGCTGAGGTGGAGGGCGCGGGCTGAGGTGGAGGGCGCGGGCTGAGGTGGAGGGCGGGCTGAGGTGGAGGGCAGGCTGTGGTGGAGGGCGGGCTGCGGTAGGGGGCGCGGGCTGAGGTGGAGGGCGCGGGCTGAGGTGGAGGGCGCGGGCTGAGGTGGAGGGCGCGGACTGTGGTGGGGGGGCGGGCTGTGGTGGAGGGCGGGCTGCGGTAGGGGGCGCGGGCTGTGGTGGAGGGCGGGCTGTGGTGGAGGGCGCGGGGTGGGCTGTGATGGAGGGCGGGCTGCGGTAGGGGGCGGGCTGTGGTAGAGGGCGGTGGAGGGCGGGCTGTGGTGGAGGGCGGGCTGTGGTGGAGGGCGGGCTGTGGTGGAGGGTGGTGGAGGGCGGGCTGTGGTGGAGGGCGCGGGGTGGGCTGTGATGGAGGGCGGGCTGTGGTGGAGGGCGCGGGGTGGGCTGTGATGGAGGGTGGGCTGTGATGGAGGGCGGGCTGTGGGGGAGGGCGGGCTGTGGGGGAGGGCGGGCTATGATAGGGAGTAAGGAGGGCAGAAAGTAGGTGCGGGCTTTGGAGAAGCAGGCTGGTACCCTGTGTGAAGACTTGAACAAGCATTCTGAGGGCTTGCTCTGAAGAAGGAGCCTGGCAGAACTGTAGCAGGCTCTAAGGAATGTCTCCCTGGCACAGCAGAGAACATGGATCAGGACCGAGGAACAGTGGGGGCCAGGGAGAGCAGGCAGGAGGTCGGGGCATCCTCTACTGTACTTGTTAGAGTGCAGTAGTTGGAGAGGAGTCTCTACAGAAGCCCCTTCCTGGCCCCCAGCATCCTGGGATCAGCCATGCAGGGCACTGGTTTCTTATTTCCCAGTGCTTTGCAAAGAATATGTGCTCAATACCTGTTTGTTGATGGAGGGCTGTGGAGGTGGGTTAGAGGGGAGATAATGAAGCCCCTCTGTAGGACTCTGGGAAGTCACAATGGGCAGCAGCCTGAGGTTTTAATGAGACCACCTACTTGGCAAAAGACTAAATAGAACAAGAGCATCTGATGACAGAGCAGTTAATGAAGTAACAGGAGCAGAACTGGATGCGTGGGAAAAGGCAGTGAGAGCAAGCTTCTAGGTTGGGACAAGGCCACTAAAAATATCTGTCCAGCAGCTGGACACACAGAACTCCAGCTCGACTAACCTTATGACCTGGCAGAGGTCCCAGCTTCATTTCTGATGTAATATAAGATTCGGACAACAATCGATTTAAGAAAGAAAAGGTTTGTTCTACTTATAATTGCAAGTTGTAGTCCATTATTTCAGGGAACTTGAGGCAGGAACTTAAAAGTGACACATTCATAGTCAGTAAAAAGAGGGTACACTTGCTGTCATCTACCTTTATTCTGTTCAGGGACCCTGCATAGGGAATGGTGTCTCCCACAGTGGGCTGGATCTTTCAACCTCATCTAATCAAAGCAACCTCCACAGACAGGGCTATAGATAGGCCAACCTGATCTAGATAATTCTCCATAAGATCTCTTTCCATAGAGGCTGGAGAGATGGCTCCTCAGTTAAGAGCCTGTATTACTCTTGCAGAAGACCCAAATTATGTTCCCAGTACCCATGTCTTTAAAAAGAAGTGTTTAAAAAGGTCCATTCTAGGGGCTGGAGAGATGGCTCAGCAGTTAAGAGCACTAGCTGCCCTTTCAGAGGTTCTGAGTTCAATTCCCAGCAGTCTCATGGTGGCTCACAACCATCTACAATAGGATCTGATGCCCTCTGCTGGGATGCAGGTATACATACAGAGCACTCATACATAAAATATAAGTAAATTAAAAAAAAAAAGGTTCATTCTGAGATGAGTCAAGGTTCTGTCACATTGATAGTTAAAACCAAAGCAGGAGACATATACAAAGAGTTGCTTGTGGAGGGGGTGAGGCCACCCAGACGGGGAGAGAAAAGACAAGAAGCCCTAGGTACAGCCTTGAGCCAGCATTGATGAAAAAAGAACAAACAACTCACTGTTGGGGAAGGAAAAGGAGAGTCGTCAAATGCAGAATTGGAGCAGATAGGGAGGGGTGGTTCAGGTCAGGAGATGACCCCAGGATGCTCCAGAGATCCAGTGAGCAAACCTGGGCTACTACCCAGCAGCAACAAGAGAGTTCTCAGAGGACGCAGGGTTTAGGCTGTGAGAGGGCAGGATCCAGATGTGCTGGTAAACAAAGTGGGTGTGGAGCACTCTGGGAAGGGCTCTGGCAGGATGGGGAGAAGAAAAGAAAGTCCCACTTCAGATGGAGGTGGGGCTGGGGAAGCCCGTGTCCAGAGTGGGAGAGACAAGAAGGGGTTTGTGAGCAGAATAGGGAGAGGTGAGGTGGAGTAGGAAGGAGGAAAGGGACATCTGATGACGCAGAGAAGATCCCAAGGGATCTGATAGGCAAGAGAGGCAGAGTCAGGGTTATGATAGCTCAGTGCACGCCTGCCTTGTGTGAGTTTCATCCCCAGGACTGCAAGAGTAGAGTAAAAACATGTAGGTCACGGGAATACTTCATAGTGAATGTAGTCGGTCCTTATATTTGAGAAGCTGTGGAGTGCAAGCTACAAAGCGTTGCTACATTTATTTTATATTATCTTCATTAAGGACATATTGTTTTTATTAAAATACAAGAAAGTGAAGTGGATCATGCAAGATCACAGTTTGTCAGTAGAAGAACTTGAGATCAAAGAACCAATTAAGAGAAGCCCACAGGCTAGAGCTATCATTCATTTGGTAGAGTGCTTGTCTAGCATGCATGAAGTCGTGGGTTCAACCCCCCAGCACTGCATGAACTGGGCATGGTGGCTCAAAATCCCAACACTTGAGAGAGAGAGGCAAGAGGATTAGAGAGTCAAGGTTATCCTTGGCTACACAATGAGTTAGTGCCTAGCCTGAGCTACATGAGACCTGTCTTAAAAGGAGAGAGATGAGTTAGGTACCAAAGATCCAAAGAGAGCAGGAAGTGGGCTCTCGCCCTCACAGGCTCACAGCCATTATCAGTACACTGAGCTCCACCCTACTAACAAATATGCTCCAAGACAGAGTTGCTCAGAGACATGCCCAAGTTCAGCCCTGGAAAGGGAGAGGATGCAAGAGCAGGAATTCAAGAGGAGGTGACGTTTGTCCTGAGGCTGAAAAGACCAAAAGGGAAGAGTTGGCTGAAAAGTGAGTGCCATTCCCAACAAATAGGATTAGTACTCACAAGCCTGAGGCTCTGAGAACTGTGACCAATTCACTGTCCAGAACACAGGGAAGGTGTGGCTGGGTACAGGAGAGCAGTGTGCCAAGATGGGGGGTGGAGGAAAATGGCACCCTGTACTGAAGAATAGTAATGCTTTCCCCTGCTCAAGGAAAAAAGTGTCAGATTTGCATTCCCTAGAATGCCGTGCAGGTCTCCTGGGGGCAGCATGGAAGGTGGATAAAAGGAGAATTATAGGAAGGTAAGGAGTCAGTGACAGTACAGTCAGTGACAGTATTGATGGGGGATGTCCTTCTGTATATATGTTTCTCTTATTGGTTGATGAATAAAACACTGTTTGGCCAATAGAGGCAGGAAGATAGGCTGGACTAGGAGGTGAGGAGAATTCTGGGAAAAGTAGGCAGAGAGAGACCACGAGGAGATGCCTTGTAGCGGCCAAGGGAGTGCCAGGTCCTGGCATTCTCCAGTAAGCAAGACCACATGGGAATATATAGATTTATAGAAATGGATAAATAATTAAGACAGAGCTAGCCAATAAGAAGCCCTAGCCATTGGCCAACAGTTTTATAATTAATACAGCGTCTGTGTGCTTATTTGGGGCTAAAGGGCGGTGGGACCTGGTGGGACAAGGAAACTCCATCAACACAGTATAGTAGCCTAGGCAAAAAAGGATGGACTGAGGCAATGGCATTTGTAATAAATAGAGAATGGATGTGTGTGTGTATTCATATAAGTTTATTGCACACACAGTAAATGTGTGTGTGTGTATGCATATACACAGTGTGGTGGTTTAATGAGATGTCCCCATTGTCTCAGGCATTTGGATACTTGGGTCCCAATTGATGACATTATTTGGGTAGATTTAGGAAGTGTTGCCTTGCTGCAGGAAGTATGTCACAGGGGCAATGGCAGAGGAAGGCTTAAGGTTTCAAATCCTTGTGCCATTCCCAGTTCACTCTGCCTCCTGTTTGGGGCTCAAGATGTGAGCCCTCAGCTTCCAGGTCCAGCCAGCATGCTTCCACTCCAGAAACTACAAGCCTAAATCCTTGCCTTTGTAAGTTGCCTTGGTCATGGTGTTTTAACACAGCAATAGAAAAGTAACTAATGCACACAGATCCTCACCTATATAAACATACATATATGTGTACATATATATAAATATATATGTGCATATACGTGCATATGCATGTATATGTGTACATATATAAATACATGCGTGAGAGAAGTATTGACTAGCCTCAGAGGCATCTAAGCTGATATGCATGGTAGTTCATCCATGTCATCTCATCACTTTTGAGCTGAAGCAAACAGATTTCACTAGTTCAAGGCCAGAGCAGACTACAGAATGAGATCCTGTTTTAAAACAGACAGACAGACTGACAGCATGATTCCCAGGTCTGGCTTGAACAGAAACAGAATGGGGAAGTGGATACTACAGGATAGGGCACTGGGGAGATATAACTCCAGGATGCTTTGGTTGAGAAGCCTGTGGGTGTCCAGTAGGCCATGTCCAGCAAGACAGCAAAGCCCCACCCTCTTCTGAGCAGTGGTGCATTTGTGGAGTAGGTGGGAGAGAAGAGATGTGAGAAGGGAGGCTGAGAGGTAGGAGAAAAGGAGAAAAGAAGTTCTCTATCGACCACACAGAGACCCAGAGTCACGTGAGGCAAGGGGAGCCGCGCTCTCTTGTTTCCTTTGGGAAGAAGAGTTTTCCCAGCAAAGGAGCGAAAGGAGGCCCTTTTAGGGTAAGACTGGAAGAAGAGTAATGGAGTCTCTCTCCGGTCCCCTCCTGTCCCCTCCTTTCCTCTCCCCATTCTTCCCCTCCCCTTCCTTCTCTGTGCGGTCCTGCGCTTGCCTGACTCGGTCTGCAATAGGCAGTACATTCACAGAAAATAAGCTTGGTGTTTAACAAAGGCCTTGAGTCAGACGTTCCAAATGTTTCCATTGTGTACTTCAAAACTAGACAGGCTACAAGTGGAGATCATCCAATATGATCATGCTGTCCTTAAAAACGTTCCTTTGATAATCATTAAACTGCTCTGTTTACCAGAAATGTTCACAAGGAAAATAAACAACAGGGCCATTTAAGAGAATTTCAAAATTGAAGTTTAAACCGTAAGAGAAAACAAGAACAGAAAAAAAAAAAAAAATTTTTTTTTTTTTTTTAACTGAGGGAACATTGCAGACCTCAACTGCCCTTGAGGATTTTTCTCTAACTAGCATTACATAATTCTCCATCAGATATCAGTGTCAGATGCTAAAATTCACAGTGTATGTGTCATACTTAAGGGACAGAATATAGAAGAACAACAACATCATAGCCAGGTGGTGGTTGTAAGGATTCAGGCATTACGCTGGCCTGCCCCTGTCACCCGGCAGAGTGCACTCAGGCAGTATCTTGGTCAGCCCAGGGTTCTATGTCTACTAGTCTGCACGCAAGTGCGAAGGACCCCTTTAAAAGACAGATCCCACACACTACCTCAGTGCCCTGCCCACGTAGGCTCTTTTCCCTCTCTCTTGCTGTTCCTCTAGGGCTAGGCAGGACTTTGCTTGTCTCTCTCTTCTCTCCTGTCTCTCTCTCTACCTCTTTTCTCTCCCACCTGCTTCCCTTTCTAATAAAACTTCTCACTCAGCTCTGTCTGCCTGGCATGTTTGTCCCTCCGCCTCGATCACCCTCGCCAACCATGGAATCCGCCAAGTTTCCCCTAGAGCTTTATTCTAACAGTGATGGTGCGCACCTTAAATCCCAACAGAGACAGGAGGATCTCTGTGAGTTAGAGCCTGGTCTATAGTTTGAGTTCAGGACAGCCAGAGCTACACAGAGAAACACTTGTCTTTAAAAAAAAAAAAACAAAAAACTACAAAGGGGCTGAAAAGATGGCTTAACTGCCTCTTCCAGAGGACTCAGGTTCAGTTCCCAGCCCCCAGCTCCTGTCTGTAACTCTATTCCAAAGGATCTCACACCCTCACACAGACATACAAGCAGGCAAAACACCAATGAGCATTCAAACAAACAAAAAAAAAACCTACCTACAAATGCTAAAATAAATAGATGTTTATGGTACATTTACATACATAAAGACATAAAGACTCACATTTGTAAAAATGTCATCTCTCTCAATGCATTCTCAGTAAAAGAAAAAAAATTGTGAAGAATTTGAGAAGCTTATTTTAAAAAGCGTAATAGATATAAAAGCCAGGAATAGCCAAGATTAAAAGTAGATTTTTTTAAAGCTTCCCTTCCAGATCCAGCCTTTTCAGAGGCAACGGGGAGCTTAAAGCAGGGTGACACTGGAACAAGGACAGAAAAACAGCAATGACACAAAGTGCTCCTCGGCCACTTGAGGAATCTTGCAGATGAGCTGGGCAGATAGGGGGCGTTTTTTGCACGGGAAAATGAAATTGTGCCCTGCTTTTCATCATCCTATTCCAAGAGACTCAAAGGTGAAAGGAATAACCAGGAGGATTTTAAAGATCCATTTTTATTTATAAGTATGTGTGTGTGTCCATGTGTAGTGTGTATGCCACCTGTATGTGGGTGTCCAATGAGACCAGAGGAGGGTGTTGCATCCCCTGGAGTCACAGGTGGTTGTGAGCACTAGGAACCAAACCTGGGTCCTCTGGAAGAGAGGTGTGTACTGTGGGCCACTGAGCCATCGCTCCAGCCTGTGAGGATTTTAGAAGAGAATACTTTCATGACCTTGGAGGAAGGGAGGCAGAAAATTACCAACCGGCTGGTTGTCTCAATCAGGGGCAATTTGATTCCTACCTCCAAAGGATGTCTGCCAATATCTGGAGGCAGTTTGGCTTGTTAGAGATTGGCCCAAGGTGTGCTTTTGTATTGAGTAGAGAGACTGTGGATGCTCTAAGCTCCTTGTGATGCACAGGAGTCACTCCTACACACACCAGAGATATTCCCGCAAATGTCAGTATTACAGGACTAAGATGCCCTACCGCATTAACCTTAGCGAGCGTCTGTCCCTCAAAACACACCACTAAGAAACTGCAGAGTAGATGCTCAGTTGGCAATGTACTAGCTGCTCAGACATAAAGACCTGAGTTCAGTTCTAAGCACCCACAGAAAAAGCTAGGAATGGTGGTCACTGGGGAGGCAGAGACAGGCAAGGCAGGTCCCGGGTTCTCTAGGGAGCTATCTTGACCTAATGAGAGATCCCTAGGTCAGTGTGAGGCCCCCAATGCCAAACAAACAAACAAAAACCCTCCAAGATAGATAGTGCCCAAGGAACCCTAGTTTGATTTCTCTCTCTCACACACACACATAAACACACACACACACACACACACACACACACACACACACACACACTCAAGGAGGAAGGTAGGGAGAAGGAAGGGAACAAATAAAAAGTCATCACAGAAAAAGTTTGTTACACAGAAAACAGAAGGGTAAAGGCTCAAATCTAGCAAGGATTTATCTTAAAAAAAGAAAAAAATAGTATTTAGTCAGGCAGTGATGATGAGCACCTTTAGTTCCAGCACTCTGGAAGCAGAGTTCGAGGCCAGCCTGATCTACAGAGTGAGTTCCAGGACAGTCAGGGAGAAAACCTGTCTCAAAAAACAAAAAACAAAACAAACAAAAAACAAACAAAAACAAAAAAACAAGCCAGGCAGTGGGGTGTACGCCTTTGATACCAGAATTTGGAAGGCAGAGGAGGACAGATCTCTATGAGTTCAAGGCCAGCCTGATTTAGAGAGCGAGTTCCAGGCCAGGCTCCAAATCTTGTTTCAAAAAAAAAAGTATTAAAGAAGAGCTTAAGGGCTGGAGGGAAGGTTCTATGGTTAAGAGAACTTGCTGTTTTTCCAAAGGACCTAAGTTCAATTCTCAGCACCCCACATCAGGCAGCTTGAAACCACCTGTAACTTCAAAGGATCCAACACCCTTTTTCTGATCCTCAACTCACTTACACAGATATGATACACACTAATATAGATGCATACACATACTCATAAAAAAAAGATCTTTCAACCAGGTGGTGGTGGCACATGCCTTTGGTTCCAGCACTTGGGAGGCAGAGGCAGGTGGATCTCTGTGAGTTCGAGGCCAGCCTGGTCTACAAGAGCTAGTTCCAGGACAGGCTCCAAACTACACAGGAAAACCCTATGTCTGAAAAAAAAAATCTTTAAAAAGCAAACAAAAAGAGACAGCTAGGAATAGTCATAGTAGGTCTGGGTTATTATCATTATTATTACAGTGTATTGTGAGTGTGCACATGGGCTTACTCACAAAGATTTGTGTGCTATGATGTCCAAATGGTCAGGGGATAATATTTTAAAAGTTGCCACAGGGCTGAACACTTAAAAGCAGTTAAAATGATGAGTTTTATGTTGAATATACTTTCCCACTATAAAAACAGTTAATATAAAACCACAGACAACCATGGTCTCCGGGGTGAAGAGAGGAGATGCAGCTGGTGATACAGTCTCTCGTGACTTCCCAGATGTGCTGGTGTTTGCTTTCTTGGCTGGCCACTAACTTGTTCCTGTTCATTTTATTGCTGTTTTGAAAGTTGCTCTTTCTCTGGGACAAAGCTGTGTAGCCCAGGCTGGCCTGGAACTCCTGTCTGGTTACCTCACCCTCTCCCCATTCCTGCCTGAAATGCAGAGATTACAGGCTTACAACACCACAACCAGCTTTTGCACATATATTTTCCTTTATTGTTCAGTACACATGCTATACTGCTGTTGCTATTTTTGTTTCATTTTATGTTTTTGTTTTTGTTTTGTTCTTTTTTGAGGCAGGGTTTCACTATGTAGCCCAGGCTGGCCTTGAACTCACAGAGACCTGCCTACTTCTGCCTCCCAAGTATTAGAGTTAAAGGTGAATGCCACCATGCCTGGCCTGTTGCCAATTTTTTGTTATTTATTTTATGTGTGGTTTGCCTGCCTTTAAGTCTGTGCACTACTCACTATGTATGTCCGTGGTGCCTTAGGGGGCCTGAAAGAGGGTGTTGATCTCCCAGGAGTGGAGTTACAAACTTCACCCAATGATTCAGTCCTGCCGAGTTCCTATGTGAACACAACAGCCAGAAAAGACACTGTCAGTACTACGAGCAGAGAGCTCTGTACATACTAAACTAACTCTTCTTTGCATGATCCCCTGGCTAATGGAGAACCCATCCTCCGTCAGCTTCCTGTCAGCCTCATGAAGGCTCCCAAACACCTACAAACTCTGTCCTCTGGCTGCCTTCAGCCCATTTGCTTCCTCTGTTTTTTTTTTTTTTTTTTTTTTTTTTTTTTTGTTTTGTTTTTTTTTGTTTTTTTGTTTTTTTGTTTTTTGTTTTGTTTTTTTTTTTGTTTTTTGTTTGTTTTTTTTTTTGTTTTTCAACAATGCATAAATCACAGCCACATAAAATTGCCTGTCATCTTTAACAAGGAAGACATTTCTAGGCTAAAGTACCAAGTCTCTCTGCATAGGGTTTTATACTACAGACAGTGAGCAGGGCCTGTTATCTTGGGAGCTCACGGGGATATTTGGCTGACCCACATAGTCACAACGAGTCTCAAATTGAGATCTTTGGGCTTTGGGACAGCTTAGTGGTACTTTGAGGAACACAGCCAAAGCCCTGAGTTCTTTCCCAACAAAAACAAAGCAAAAAACCCTTTCCATAACTGACCTCACAGCCAGGGAGATTACAGTCCAGTAACAAAGACACCAAAACAAGCTGAAACAGATACATTCGTTACACAGCTTTAGGGACATGGGCAACTACTGGGCCCTACTCCTCCTGTTGTGTCCTATAGATTAGTGGTTGATAAATTGAACAAACAGACATGCAGAATACTAGGTAAATCTTAATTTCAGGTTAAAAAAGAAGTATAATTTATGCAGGGTGCTGCTGGTGTACACCTCTAATCCTAGCACACAGGAGGCAGAAGCAGGCACGTAAATATCTGTGAGTCTAAGGCCAGCCTGGTCTACATAATGAGTTCCAGGACAGCCAGAGCTACATAGTGAGACCCTGTCTCAAAAGGAAAAATAATTAATTAATTAATTTAAGAAGTATAATTTGAAGACAAGTCTCAAAAAGAGAAAACCATCAGGAGGCTGAGATGAAAGGACCATTGGAGTTCAGAGCAAACCTGGCTATAGAGTAACATTCTGTATACATTTTCAAAAACAAAACCAACCAGACAAAACATGAGCGAAGCCTCAACAGTCATGAGTACTTGCTGCCCTCTGACGAGGACTGGAGTTTGGATCCCAGCACCCACACAGGGTGACTCACAAGGCTTGTAATTCCAGCTCCAGGGGACCTGACTCCCTCTTTTGGTCTTCTCGGGCCCCTGCGAACACACACACACACACACACACACACACACACTTTTAAAATAAACTAAAACCCAACAGAAATTAAAAGGCCCCCTAGTAGCATACTTATCTAGCATGCTCAAGGCCCTGGGCTCTTTCCAGGACCAAGGAGGTGAAGACAGACCGGATTCATTGGCAAGTTCCAGCCAGTGAGAGATGTTGTCTCAAAAACAAACAAAAGCAACGGTATATAGATGACTTGCAGGCTACCCAGGGCTTCCCATTAAGACCTAATATCAAAAAACAACTAAAACTAAAACAAACAGAACCCAAGCCAGGCAATCTCTCTCTGCGGCTGTTTCTCCATAAACTGAGGATGCTGTGTGTCCTAGTCAACTTAGAGGCTGCCAGTTTTCTGCCTTTTTGATTCCACCCCCTAGGAGAATATTATTTCTTATACAGCTCTCTTCTGCCACCTGCTGGACACGATGCCACTATAGTTCCCAAGCTATAGTCTGTAACCACAGTCCCTCTGATACTGTGGTTTATTTACTTTCCGTTTCAGCCAGTTCATGAGAATTATCATTTTCTGGGTTTTCCATCTTTAAGAGTTTCTAGTTTATAATTCGTATCAAATGAGTCAAGCCTGAACTTTGCCCATCTGGAAATTAATATTGCAACAGTTTTTCACATATTGGAGTAGTTTTCATAATTGTCTGGTGTCTTGCAGTGACTATCCTGCCAAGTTGATTCAAAAAATTTTTTTTATTTAATAATTCACAAGAACAGAAGAAAACAGTTTAATTTCTATGTTGTTGTTGTTTTAACATAGGGTTATATAGTCCAAGCTGGCCTTAAACTCACAGTAATCCTCCAGCCTCGCTTCTCAAGCAATGGAATCACAGGGAGGCAATACCACACATGGCTTTAAATTATCTTTGAAAGATTTATGAAGCTGAGTCTCGTGGTACAGCCTGTGACTCCAGCATTTAGGAAATAGAGGAAAGAGGATCAGGAGTTGCCTGCTAGCCTGGGCTACATTGTGAGACTCAAAACCTCAAAACCAACAGCAATTTCTGAAACGCCCTTATGCTGCTGCTGTTTCTTCTCCTCCTCCTCCTCCTCCTCCTCCTCCTTCTTCTTCTCCTTCTTCTTCATTTCCTGTGTGTGTGTGTGTGTGTGTGTGTGTGTGTGTGTGTGTGTGTGTGATGACTATCCTGGAACTCTCTCTGTAGACCAGGTTGGCCTTGAACTCACAGAGATACACCAGCCTCTGCCTCCCAAGAGTTGGGATTAAAGGTGTGCACCACCATTGCCTGGCCTTTTTCTTCTTTTTAAAAAATTACTTTTCCATTTCCCCAGGAGGCCAAAGCAGGGGAATGTGGGTTTGAGGCCAACCTGGGCTGCATAAGAAGACTGTCTCAAAGCATGAGGGGCAGGGGGAGAGAAAGGAAGAATGAAAGAATGAAGGAAAGAAGGCCAAACTGTCTTCCCAAGTGGTTGAACTACTTATGTGCCCACAGCACCAAATGGCCCTTCCTGGATTCCCACCATAGTGTTAAGATATACAATGAATGGATTAATGTATGCACACATGTATGAATGGAGTTTCTGAATGGAGTTACTGAATTCCCATTACTTTTCTAAAAATGTGAGTTGGGAAGGGTGCTCTTTGGAAGGAAGTCAGGGAAAGGCTTGGGAAAGCAGATGACACCCAGTGCCCACTCACTGCTGTGCTATTTGTCCCCACTGCCCCGTGAATTCCCAGACAGCTGTCATTGGCCTGTATATTTTAATACTTTCATTTATTGCAGTTTACTATGACATTTATTTAAAACTATTTCAAAATACTTTCCTACCCTTCCCTATCTCTTCCATTTGTGGTAATGTACAACAGAACATACTTTAAATATTTTTCCTAATAGATAAAACACTGTGGGCTTGGGAGTAAGTTTAGAAAACTCAGACATGAAACATAGAAAAACATAACCTCTCTTAATATTTGTTTTTCTTTTTTGCTGATTTTCTGAGACAACCCTGGCTGTCATGAAACTAGCTCTGTAGAACAGGCTGGCCTAGAACTCACAGAGATGCCCACCCCCGTTTCCCAAGTAAGAGGATTATCAGCACATTACAACTATAAAATAATATGTACAGTATGCAGTATAATATTGTACATATTATTTTATAGCTGTCTTTTTAAAATGCCATTTTCTATCCAAATTTAATGTGCCCCACATGTCACTACTCAAACTGGCTCTAAGCACTGGGAAAGACCTCCTTGGAATTTGATGATCTCATCTGAAAAAATGGTCTTTCTTTCTAACCATAAGACCATTTCCCCTTTAGTATGAGTGCTCTGTTTGCATGTATACCTGCATGCCAGAGAGAGCATCAGATCCCGTGATAGATGGTAGTCACCTACCATGTGGTTGCTAGGAATTGAACTTAGGTCCTCTGGAAGAGCATCCAATGCTCTTAACCACTGAAACACCTCCCCAGGCTTCCTATAAAGCCATTTTTATACCGAAACCTACTTAGGGATGAAATCTAGTCACTACTCTATACTCTAAGGCTCTGTATGCAATAGTCCCAGGTTCCACACACTCTTAGCTTATATATGCTTATATTTTTACTATTGTTATTATTGACTATGATGGTGTTACATATTACTAAACCTCCTGCAAACCGAACTATAACTGCGGGACTGGAGAGATGGCTCAGGGGCTTGGTGCACTGGCTGCTCTTCCAAAAGACCTTGGTTCAATTCCCCACACTCACAAGGCACCTCACAGCTGTCCATAACTCCACCCCCAAGGGATCCAGCATCATCCTTGGCCCAGGTGGGCACCAGGCATGCAGGTGGTATATAAGCATACATGCATACAAAACACTTATACACATAAAAAATAATTTTTTAAAAAAAAGAAAGTAAAATATAAGTTCAAAAGTTGATTTTAAGGGCTGAGAAGATGGCTCCGTGAGTAAGATGCTTGCCATGCAAGCATGAGACCCTGAGTTAAATCCCACCACACCTGGCTCTGTGGTGCACACTATGAATCCCAGTACCAAGGATGCAGGGATAGGTAGATCTCTGGGGATCTCTGGCCAGACAGCCTAACCTGCTTGCTGAGTTATAAGCCAGTGGGAGACCTGTTTCATAAAACAAGGTAGATGGCACCTGAGGAATGATCTAAGGACAAGAACACACAGATGTTGTAGACTAATCTTTTTTACAGTGTGAAGATATTTCTTCGCCAAGGCACCATCTGTTTGGTTTAATAAAGAGCTGAATGGCCAATAGCTACGCAGGAAGAGGTTAGGCGGGACTTCCAGACAGAGAGAAAAGAAGGGGAGATGAATTAGGCAAGAGAGAGATGCCAGAGGAGACTGAGAGAAAGCAGGGTATGCAGGACAAGCCACAAGCCATGTGGCAGCACATACACTAACAGAAATGGGTTAATTTCAGTTATAAGAGCTAGTTTGAAACAAGCCTAAACCAAGGCCAAGCTTTCATAATTAAGTTTTTTGGTTTTTTTGCGAGCTGGCAGCCCAAAGAAGAGTCCTCAGCACACCTGTGTACACACACATAAACAAGCATGCGCACAGAAAGTGCATATAATATGCTTAGTCTGCCAGACATCACAGCTTAACCATGCAGCACCAGCTGCTGCCCTCACAGTACTGCAGCTGAGTGGAAGCTGTAGTTCCTTGTCTGCTTTCACGAGACAGCATCTTACACACCTCAGTGGCCAGAGGGAGAGAAACATCAAAATTCAAAACAATATGGTTCCCCCTGAGTGCTTACTACATTCATACATCTTAAAGTTTAAAAAAAAAAAAACTTAAGTAAAATCAAAGTATGTCAGGGACTCTCTATGTATTTTTCCAACTGCCCTACATAGATCATTTGTGAATGCTTAGTTATGTTATTTCAAGTTTCTAGGTAAAGGTTATTTTTTTAACTTTTATTTATATGTCTGATGTCTGAGTATCTGCCATGTATGTGCAGTTGCTCAGGGAGGCTAGAAACGGCATTGCATCCCATGGGGCTGGAGTTATAGGACATATGGGCCATCAGGTGCAGGTTCTGGGAACCAAAAGCAGGTCCTTGGGAAAAGCAGAAATGCTCTTAACCATGGAGCCTTCTCTGCAGCCCTGGGTGCTTTTGTTGATTGATGTTTTGTTTTGTTTTAAGGTAAGCTGGCCCCAAACTGGATAAATAGCCCAGGCTGTCTTTGAACTTCTGACCCTCTGGGCTTTACCTCCTGAATGCTCAGACTATCGATGAGTGCCACTGTGTCCAATTTTTCTTGGTGTTGTTGTTGTTATGGTTGGTTGATTGGTTGATTTTTCTTTTCTTTTTTTCCCCGAGTCAGGATTTCTTGTGTAGCCTTGGATGTGCCCTGGAAAGATATCTGTATACCAAGCTTGAACTCACAAAGATCCATCTGCCTCTGTCTCCCAAGTGCTGGAATTAAAGGAAAGCACCACAACCGCCTGGCTGTACCTGTACTTTGGTCTTTCGTGGGTTCCCTATCTGGGGTGAGTGGGTGTGTGTTCTGAGTCTGCCCAGGAAAAATTTTGTCACATAACAGACGTACATGGTAATTTTCTATTTCTTTTTTTTAATTATTATATTATTCTATCAATTGTACTTTTTTTACACTGTCAAAAATAATACAAGGAGGTCTAATTTCTCCACATTCTAGACATGTTTTTTGTTTGTTTTTGTTGATTTTGTTTGTTTGTTTGGAGGTTTTTTGGGATTTTTTTTCTTCTTTTTCTATGTTTGGTGTGTGTATGCTCATGCATGTGTGTGCAAGTATTTACATGTGTGTTGCTGAAGATTGAACCTAGAGCCTCTCACATGCTCGTCCAGAGTATTACCACCAACCTACTCCTTTAGCCCTGTCTTGTTTTTTAATAGTAGGCATCAATGATATACTTTTAAAAAGTTTACTTACTTCTTATGCATGTGTTTGTGAGTGAGTGCATGCATAGGTGAATACCAAATGCCTTTCCACAAATGCAGAAGTCAGGGAAAAGTTTGCAGGAGTCACTGCTACAGTCTGGGTTCCAGGGATCAGACTTGGGTCTTCAGGTACAATAGCAAATAAAGAATTGTGTGATGCATCATTTTGGAGACACTAAATGATACACTCTTTTTGTTGTTTATTTATTGAGTCAGAGTCTCCATGTAGCTCTGGATGTCCTGGAAATGGGTGATTAGACCAGGTTGGCCTTAAACTCAAAGAAAACTGCCTCCCAAATACTGGAATTAAAAACATGAGCTACCACACCAGACTTAAACAATAAACTATTAAAAATGAAATTAAGCTGGGTGGTAGTGGTGCACACCTTTGATTCCAGTACTCGGTGGCGGAGGAAGGTGGATCTCTGTGAGGCTGAAGCCAGTCTGATCTAGTTCTGGAACAGCCAAGGCTACACAGAGAAACCCTGTCTTGGAAAAAAACAAGACAAATAAATAAATAACTTTTTGAAATGTATCCTACTTGGAGATGGTGGAAAAGGCCGTAATCACGTCGATTGGGAAGTGGAAGCAAAAGGATCAGAAGTTCAAGGCTACCCTCTGTCAGTCTAGAGTTCATGATACCCTGTAGGGGGGGAAAAAAAAAAACTAAAAGGAACATGCAATACATAGTTCCTGTCAGCATTGTTTAAACAGGAAAAAAATTGAAACAAACTTTTAACTTACTTTATGTTTACAGGTAAGTAGGCAGAGTTTTTTTGTCCCACAGCCAATCTCAAACACACTGAGGCTTATATTAATTATAAATGCTTGGCCAGTAGCTCAGGCTTATTACTAACTAACTCTTACATTTTAAGCTAACCCATTTTCCTTATTTACACTCTGCCACATGGCAGTACCTTTATTAGCAGGGCACATGCATCTCCTACTCTCTCTGCATCTGGTCAGTGTTGTGCCTACCAGGAAACCCCTCAATCTCCAAGGAAGTGACTCCCAACTGCAAAAGCAGAAAGTTTTCATTGCTAAGAACCAAACAGGCTGGGACCTCACTCTATTGGAAGAGTAAGTGCCTGCTTACAATTGCAAAGCATTTTTAAAAGGGAAAAGGGAAAGAGGGGCTTGAGACCACTAGTCTCAGTTCACAAGGTTTCCAAGGTTACAGAGATTTCACAACGAATATTAACTGTCATCCGTTTAGGCAAGATTGATTAACACACCTGTAGGGAGGTTTCTCTCTCTCTCTCTCTCTCTCTCTCTCTCTCTCTCTCTCTCTCTCTCTCTCTCGTAACTGGCAAGCTCAGTGGCCTTGTTCTCAAGATAATGGGGCAGGGAGGATGTTGAGACAGCTGGTGGTGGGCTTCGGCTTTCTTCTTTATCTCTGCAGTCAGGGAGTTATCTACTGGCTGGAGTTCCTGTTCTCTCTAGTCCTCCCTTCTTGCCATAAGCCTAATTTATACCTTGTAGTAATTAATTTTCCGTCACAGTCAGCAGCTCCTCTGACTCTGCTCTTCCTCATCCCAGCATCATCAGTTTGGCTTTCCCACCTAACTTTGTCCTGGTCAGTCATTGGCCACTCTGCTTCAAACCCTGTCTCAAAACACCGGGAAAAAAAAAGAAAGAAAGAAAGAAAAGAAAGGCAAGGAAAAGAAAAAGAAAGAAAATAAACTCCATACAGAGTTTCTTCTATGGCCATCATCTTCACTGTCAGAAAAAGCTTTAGGTTATTAAACATTAATTGCCATATTCTGTAGGTCTTTGAAGTTTTTGAAGACCATTTGTCTAAATATATCTGTGTATGGCTTTGAAAATATACCTAACATGACTATAAGTTTAACTATTGTAGATCACTATTAACGTGTTTCTTAACTATACATTGCATTTTTAAATGAGCTGTATAAATACAATACCTAAAACAAGAGTAGAAATGTATATACACTATAACAAAACTAACTTTAAATTTGTATCAATTAGCCAAAATCCATACCAATGTAAAATATTTAAATTAATAATTCTTTTATGGACTAAAGTAGATTCAATAATCTACTCTAATCTCATAATTTTTATATCTCCCTTTTTCTTTTCAGAAAGAGATCCTTGAATCTTGGTTGGAGTATTCTGTGAGTCTGGATCATTTTGGTTAGCTGCCTTCAAGCTGTTTTGGATGCTGGGTCACCTGGTCCATTGGGTTTTATTGGTGTCTGGTCCCCTTATTCTGAAAATGATAAGCTTTTAAAGGCAACATACATATCTGTACTAATATAAATATAGACTGTGTATTGTATACAAATCAGCCAAAGATTTTTTTTGTTATGTGTCTGAGCAGATAAAATATACATCATGTGTCTTGTTTATTTCTTTGTGTCAGGATTTCAGGGGGGGGTCTTCCTCCATCAAACCTGATTTTCTTTTTTTGTTTGTTTGCTTTGTTTTCTGTGTATAACATCTCTGGTTGTCCTGGAACTCACTCTGTACCTTACTTAGCTCACGGTGTGCTGGCAGTTGCCAGGAGATGAATCTCTGTACCACAGCAGGTATAAGAGACACAAGACTAGGAAGTCACTCGGCTCCATTTAAGAACCTTTTCGTTACATTTTCTCAGGTTTTATGTGGAAATTCTTGCAGAACGTTTGGGTGCTGTATGTAGGCAAAGTTTCCTGTCCTGACTGCCTGCTCCCAAATAATGGGCCGACACTTAATATAAATGATAAATGTTCCGCTAATAGCTCAGGCTTGTTAGGAACTCTTTCCTTATTTACACTCAGCCATGTGGTGGTACTAGCTTGGCACATTCACCTTCTGTTCCTTCTGTGTCTGGCCGGCGACCCTCTGACTCTGCCCTTCTTCCTCCCAGTGTTCTCAGTTTGGCTTTCCTGCCTAACTTCATCCTGTTGAGTTCTTGGCCAGTCTGTTTGTCTATTAAGCCAACCATGGTGACATATATTCACCACAGCACAGGTGTTTTGACTGCTTGTGTATCTGTGTACCATTCAAATTTGTGTGCAGGCTAGAGGGCAGCCTTAGGCATTCTTCTGTAGTGAGACATTCACTCAGTCCGCACCTGTTGCACTGACCACGCCCATTGGGAGTGGGAACAGGTGCTGATGTGACCTGGGGGAACTAGGTCTGAAGAGGGGACCTGGGAGTGCTCTCCTGCTTGCTGGATGGAGACAGAGCATCCAGAGGCATCCTTGGGACAGGAGCCTGCTGGCATTCATCTGTCTCTGTTGTAAGTTATTTCTCCCTGAATAAACATCTATTCAGACTATCTGTTTTCCCCTATCCTTATTATACCATGATATTCTTCCTCTGACATTATCCATTTTTTGAGGGGTGATGGGGAGGAGAAGGTCTCTCACAGCTTGGAACTTGCCAAATAGACTAGGATGGCTAGCTAGAGAGCTCTAGGCATCTACTTTTCTCTACTTCCTCAGTTCATGGCTTACAAGCACACACCACATGCCAGCTTTTTTATATGGGTTCTGAGGAATCAAACTGAGGGCCTTGTGTTTGCAAGGTAAGTGCTTTACTAAGTATCACCCCAGGTCCTTCTTACGTGATGTTTGCATGGGGAAACCCGTGTGCTGGTTGTTTGGTTGTTGATGCTGGACTCGGAACCCAGAGCCTCACATACACTGAGCACACTCTATCACCAAACACTCTCCTGGCCTCTTTGTAGTTTTAATCAAAGAAACATGTGGTGTCCCTGCCTCTCAAGTGTCTGCATTATGCAGCATGAAAACAGCTGTTCTTGAATAATTTATCCTCACGATAGAATTCAGCACAAAGGAATGATTTTGACACACAACAGTAGCCGAGAGCAAAGAGGTGATAGTCGAGATTGTCACAATAAAATAATAGATGCTTATTTTGTTAAATGAAATAATTGTAGCAGACCTCTCACACGCATGGCATGGCAGAAAGTCAACTTACATTTGGATTCTTGAAGATTTTGAGACATAACTAAATCACCCCCATCATGTCTTAGCGTTACAATTGCTGTGAAGAGACACCATGACCGCCGAAACTCTTATAAAGGGAACATTTCATTGTGGCGGCTCGCTTACTGCTCAGAGGTGCAGGCCATCATGGTGGAGAGCACGGAGAGGTGGTGCTGAAGCTGAGACTGCCGCATCTTGCTGGCAACAGGAAGCTGACTGACTGTAAAACACTGGGCGAAGCTTGAGAAAAAGACCCCAGAGCTCACCCCCACAGTGACACACTTCCCACAGAAGGTGCGGTCCAGAATAGTGTGCCCTCCAGCCTCAAGGTCTGGGTTGAAGGCAAGTCTTCAACATTAAGTTAGACAAGGTGATGTACACATGTGATCTCAGCACTTAGGCTGAGGCAGAAGAATCACAAGCTGGAAGCTAGCCTGGGCTACACAGAGAGCCCCTGTCTCCAAATATGAATAGGTCTGTTTCCTGAGTGTGGACGCAGTGTGATGATCCAGCTTCTTGTACCTGCTTTCCATGTCCGCTGCCATGTCTACCCTGCCCTCTGTCCCTCTGGGACTATAAACTAACTAACCATTTGTCCCTAAAAACAACAACAAAGTCTGCATTAGAAAAGCTTCCTTGCACATGTCAGCAAACATATTTAATTTCTACTGACTTGTATGGAATTCATCTCTGTCTTCATCTTTTCCCTGCCTCCATATCCAGACCATCAGAAAATTTGGTTACTTCTATGCACAAATACATCGCCAATACCTCTCTCTGGGGCAACAATATTCTAGCAGATTGGAGGGTTTTTAAATCATGTGTCTGTGGGGTGGTAGTTCCTATAGAGGTCAGAAGAGGGTGTCAGATCACTTAGAGCTGGAGTTACATGCACATGTGAGCTGCTTAACATGGGAACTAAGAACCATACCTGGATCTCCACAAAAGCATTATGAGCCCTTAATCACCAACGGAGTCATCTCTCCAGCCTACCCCTTCAATCACTGTACACATAAAAGCCAAAGTAATCCTATTTTTATGTGCAATATTTTCATTTTAGATTTATCAAAAAAACCCACTTTTTATGTTTGCATCATTATAACGTCATTTTTCTACTTAAAACTTTATTATTGTTGTTGTTTGAGACGGGATCTCTCTACATAGGCTGTCTGCCCTCAAACTCACAGAGATCCACCTGCCTCTGCCTCCTGACTGCTGTAACCAAGATATGCACCACCACACCTGGCTCTACTTAAAACTTTAGCTAGGTCCCATAGCACTTTGGATAAAAACTGAATTTTTTTTTTACTATTCATGATCTTTATATTCACTGTGTAGTATCAGACAAGAGAAAAATAATTGGCTTCAAGATAATGCAAAGTCAGAATTGACAAATGAGTCTGGCAAGATGACTCAGCTGCTAATGCACTTGCTGCCAAGCCTGATAACCTGTGTTTGATCCCAAGAACCGGAATGACAGAAAGAGAAGTGGGCACTCCCAGCACTTGGGAGGCAGAGGCAGGTGGATCTCTGCCTCTGAGTTTGAGGCCAGACTGGTCTACAGAGCAAGTTCCAGGACCGACAAGGCTGTTACACAGGTATCTTAGTTACGGTTTCTATTGCTGTGAAGAGACACCATGACCATGGCAACGCTTATAAAAGTAAAAAATGTAAGTGGGTTGATTCGATTACAGTTTAGAGGTGCAGTCCATTATCATCATGGTGGAACACAGCAGCATGCAGATGGATATGGTACTGGAGAAATAGCTGCTACATGTTGAGACACTGGGTGGTAGCTTGAGCATATATGAGCTCTCAAAGACAACCTCCACAGTCATTGACACACTTCCTCCAACAAGACCACACCCACTCCAAGGCCACACCTCCTTATAGTGCCGCTCCTTTTGGGTTTATGGGGGCCAATTGTACTCAAACTATCATAACAGAAAAACCCTGCCTGGGGGGGGAGGGGGGGAGAAAGAGAGAATAAAAAAATCATGGATAAATGTTTGCTCGAATGATATGACAGCATGGCCTTGAACTGTCTCTGCCTCCTCAGGGCTAGGATTATACATGTGCACTGCCACTACACCAACTTTAATCCTGAGTTTTAACTGAACCTTTAAGTCACAGTGTGTGTGTGTGTGTGTGTGTGTGTGTGTGTGTGTGTGTGTGTGTGTTGTTTACACATTAAATACTTTTGTTGCTTTAATATGAAACTGAACATCCCCAAATCTTTTCAATAGTACTCTCTTCCTTCAGCTGTCCCCTAACTGGTGACTTCTCCATTAAATTCTCAAATTAAGTATCACCCTCCTCAAAGGGTCCTTACAGTCCTTCTACACTAGGCCCCCTCCAACACTTCCGTCTATGTTGCCATTTCCTCCGTAACCCTTGGGGTGCCATTTGTAGCTACTTTGTTCATTCTATTTACTTGGATAGTTTTTTAATAAACTAGTTTTAGTAAACATATGTATCATTCTTTGTTGGTTCTTTAAGACCTCCTAGACAGCTGCAAGCTTCCACAGACACTGAATCAGCCCTCACATGTTGGTGCATGCCTATATTCCCAGTGCTCTAAATGGCTAGAGTCAGTGTAGCCTAGGCTACCTAAGGAGACTTTGTCTCAAAAAGAAAGGAAGGAAAGGAGAGAGAGAGAGAGAGAGAGAGAGAGAGAGAGAGAGAGAGAGAGAACACTAGGATCTGAAATAAATAAGAACTTAACGTTGTTTTTTGGGGGGAGGCAGAAGGGTGGAAACAAGCTCTCAGGTAGCTCAGACTGGTTTAGGCCTTCTGTCTCCATCTTCCCTGTGTAGGAATTATAGGACTGTGCCATCACACAAAGCTTTGATATCCAACAAAGCTTTGATAAAAGCTCTTGTGACATATCCTGTTGACTGGGGGACAGAAGAACCGAAAACTGCCTTAAAACCTAGTGTAAATTAGAAGTGGAGGCCGGGCAGTGGTGGCACAAGCCTTGAGAGGCAGAAGCAGGCGCGTCTCTGAGTTCGAGGCCAGCCTGGTCGACAGCGCGGATGCCAGGACAGCCAGGGCTCCACAGAGAAGCCCTGTCATGGGGAGAACGAAGTGGAGCGGCGGGCACGTGGCTCTCCCAAGGGTGAGCTCTTCCTTTACACCTTCGCTCCTCCCAGGGCCTCGGTCTGACTGACAGGAGGAGGGCGCTCGTCAGCGTTCGTGGCGGCGCGGCCTCTGTTCCCGGGAGGGCTCCGGCTCTCAGGAGCGGAAGGCAGGAGAGCCCCGGCTCCCCGCTATCCGCCAGGGGGCGGAGCCTCCTCCCGCGGGGGCTCCTGGGAGGGCCTGAGTGTTCGCGAGGGGCGGGCAGGAGTCCAAGCTTCTCGGTATTCATGAGTGGGCGGGGCTTCCTCCCGCTGGGGCTCCTGGGAGAATTCTAAAATATACTTGAGGCGCGGGGGGCGCCCGAGAGCTGAGGAGGCAGCTGTGGAGCGGGGCGGAGCCGGGCGGAGCCGAGCGGAGCGGAGCGGAGCCGAGCGGGATCCTCCCCCGTCCTCTGGCGGGAAAAGCCTGAGGAGGTTTGTTTAAGTACTGTGGAGTCTGAGGATGCAGAGTCAGGACGACTAAATCTCACTCTCCTGTGACACTGTAGCCGGAAAACTGTCGAAATCTGTGGTAAAAAGTGTTTTCTCTTCCCCAGTACTTTCTTGTGGAAATAATTCCGCGCTCTCCAGCACCTCCTGTTTGATTTTCATATTGGCCAGTTTCTTCTGGGGTCCCCTAGAGGACGTCTTCAGAGACGATGAGGGCTGACATCGGAACTTTAAAACAAATCCCGACATTTTGCTGGGTCTCCCCCACTCGGAAGGGAATGTGGGGGCAGAGACGAGGATCAGGCCCTAGACCCTCCCACCCTTAGTGGGTGGGACGAGCTGGCCTGTCACCCAGCTTTTCCGAAGGCTGAATGAAGCTTGTGAGCTTCATGCCCTAGAAGGCTGAGAGAAATAGTTTCACAAAAACCTGCCCTCCTCCACCTCTAAAATAGATCTGAGTGAGGAAAATAAGAGACAAAGATTTTTTTGGTTTTTGAGACAGGGTTTCTCTAGCCCTGGCTGTCACCAGGCTGGCCTCGAACTAAGAGATCTGCCTGCCTCTGTCTCCCTAGTGCTGGGGATTAAAGGCGTGCCACCAATGCCTGGTCCGGACATAAGTTTTGAAATAAGTAAGGCCAGTTACTTTAGTCCTTCAGAGATTTAAATGAAAAATTATGCATACACTTATGTCTAACCCCTTAGTGGACGATGAAGACTCCTGGGAGGAGATGGTCAATGAGTCTTTGAAGGGTCCACAACCCCACCCTAGCTTTACTCTGTAGAAGTTCCTGGAAGAAGAGGCACAAATCAGAACCTAGGTCAAATTTATACTTTATTATAGTGAATATGCTTTAAAATTAAGGTGGACAGTGGTGGGTGGCACTGGGGAGGCAGAAGCAGACAGAGTGTGAGTTTGAGGGCAGCCTGGGCGACAGGGCAAATTCAGTATAAGGTAGGGCTACCTAGAGAAGCCCTGTCTCGAAAAACAAAACAAAAAAAGTTAAAATTAAAAACAGCCTTACTGATTAATTCAGTCAAAATTCTTCCACTTGGAATTATATGAAGATACTAAAATACATATTATTGTAGAAAAGCATGTATTAGCATATAATTACATTGAAACAAGATTACAATATTGTACAAATACCTACCTTTAAAAAGAAATACTTGGGCCTGGTGTGTTGGTGGTACAGTCCTTTAATCCCAGCACTCAGGAAGCAGAGGCAGAAAGATTTCTGTGAGTTCGAGTCCAGCCTGGTCTGCATAGCTAGTTCCAGAACAGGCTCCAAAGCAATACAGAGAAATCCTGTCTCCAAAAAACAAACAAACAGAATAAATAAATAAATAAAATGTATTATTACTTTCACAATAATATAAACACTAAATGAATTCTTTCATTTAGTTATATTTTGTAAGCATTTGACATATAACTTCATTATTTATAATTACTAATTTAAAATTTCACTGAATGCTGAAGCAAAACACAGTTATAGTCCATATTTTTGTTGTTGTTGTTATTGCTCTGTTGTTCAAGACTGAATTGCTCCTCATAGCTCTGACTGTCCTGGAACTGGCTCTGTAGACCAGGCCCAGCTCAAATTCACAGGTACTCCTTTGCCCCTATCTCCCAAGTGCTGGGATTAAGGGAGTGTGCCACCATTGCCAGCTTTACTATTATAGTCTTAATGGAGGTTCAGATTATGTTTTTAATTGAGAAGTAACGTTGTCATGCTTTCAAATGTGTAACTAATTTTGACTTGATTAAACTGAGATTTAACAGTACAAGATAGTAAATGTAAGTGTAGTTTTTAGTTACTTTTTATAGAAAAGAAAAACTATATTTTTTTTGCTCAGCTATATGGTAACTCTGTGGTGGAATGCTTCAGGCTCCTTCAGAGAACTTAAATTGGAATTGTACACACATATACAAAACAAAATGTGTGGTTTTCTAACTAGAATAGTGGAATAATACAAAGTCACTGTGTGATTATTATTTTGCCTTTAAAGTGTTATTGTTTAATGTAAGCAAATAATCAGTAATTTTTAATGTCATATTTAACAAACTCCCTTTAAGAAATGATTATAGGCGCTGAAGAGATGGCTCAGAGGTTAAGAGCACTGATTGCTCTTCCAGAGGTCCTGAGTTCAATTCCAGAAACCACATGATGGCTCACAACCTTCCATAATGAGATCTGGTGCCCTCTTCTGGCCTGCAAGGATACATGCAAACATGTATTTTTTATATATATATATATGATTGTAAAGTCTAATTGTATAGGCCTTTCCTCAGATTTATCTATAACTGCTATTAATGAAAACTGGAAAAGAGGGAAATGTATTATTTACTGCCTATGTAACCTTATAACTTTAATTTTAAGCAAGATGCAGTGGTAACATGCCTTTTATCCCAGTACTTGGAAGACTGAAACAGGAATGTATCAAGTTTGAGACCAGCCTAAACCACATAGTTAAACTCTAATCCCAAATCTCCTTAAAAAAATAATTGATCTGAATAGAAATTTCCAAAACTTCAATGTGCCTGCTTATTTGTTTATTATTCAGCACATAATTTGTAATAGTATTACTGCCAGTTTTAATCTGTTAGAGTTGGTACATTCAAATTGCTCTAAAATTAAAATGTTTCTTTTAATGAAACTTAAAATTATCCATTCAAATATTTAAAGCTTCATTAATACTTTAATATTTTCTAGTTTGTAAAAATTATAAAAGTAATCCAGGCATTGGTGGTACACGCCTTTAATCCCAGCACTCAGGAGAAAGAGGCAGGTGGATCTCTGTGAGTTCAAGGCCAGCCTAGTCTACAGAGCAAGTTCCAGGACAGGCTCCAAAACAATACAGAGAAACCCTGTCTTGATAAACTGAAAAAAAATTATAAAAGTAGCCAGGCAGTGGTGTACCATAATTACACATCATAGTGAATATTTTGTATTGTGGAAAGGCAGGTATTGCCCATCAAAGTGTATCAAAGTGTGCACCTTAGTCTGGGGCTGAACCTCACTTGGTAGAGTGTTTGTCTGGCATGCCTGAGGCCCTGCACTTGATCAGTAACACAAAGAGGGGGATAAAAGAACAGAAAGTGTGACTCCTAAATGAAAAAGAAACATCTTCATTGCCTTAATTTTTTTCTTTGTGTCTTATGCTTTATTTTTCTAACCAGGATATAAATCCATGGGATAAGAAAAGATGGCATCTAAAATAAATACCAGTTTCACTTTGATACCCAACCAGAAATGTAAACGTACTAACCATCAATCCAGCTATTTTTGCAACACCCTTGATTCAGATCCTCAACTCTTATCTACGCTTGGAAACTTTAAAGTCTTACCATTGGAAATATTCCACATAATTTTAAGATATTTGTCAGGTGAGGTTTGGGGGCTAGAAGTATGTTACAAAGATAATAGAATATTATACTTTCCCCACGTATTAGTTTGTCCTCTTTATTTCAGTTATATAACTATCATTCAGGATTGTTGATAACATTCATATTGAGTTTATTTTCTAAGACTCTACCAACCACTTCTCTTTTAGCTAAAATTAAAAGTAAAGTTCAATTATTGCTCCCTCTTCTCTGTTTCTGTCCTCTCTGTGTCTCTTTTTTTTTCAACAGGAAAGTTTATTTAGGAGACTGCAGGAAGCAGCCGGCTTGGCAGTACCATGAGGACTGCCCACAATAATGTTCAAATTTTGTAAAGACATTGTAGGCAGGACACCTGTAGTTTCAGCACCAAGGATGCTAAGGCAAGATACCAGGCTAACCTGGGCTACATAACAAGATCCTGTCAAAAAACAAAAGCCTTGCTGGGCATGGTGGTAACATGCCTTAAATCCCAGCACTTGGAAGGCAGAAGCAGGAATATCTCTTTGAGTGCCAGGCCACTAGGTCTACATAGCAAGCTTCAGAACAGACAAAACTGGGTAGAATGATCCAGCCTCAAAAACAAAACAAAACAAAAAACCCATCAGGTAATGGCACACACCTTTAAATGAAGCACTTAAAGGCAGAGGCAGGCCTGGTCTACAGGGAAAGTTTTAGGATAGCCAGGGCCATACAGAGAGAGACCCTGCTTCAAGAAAAAACATTAAAAAAAAAAAAAAAAAAAACTACTACCACCTCTGTTATCTCAATAGTAATAATATAGTAGCTTATTATTTTCCACCATGCTTCTATTGATAACTAGATTTAAGACAATATTAAGATTTTTTTTGAGTGCTAGGTTTGTTTATTGTTTTTGTATTTTTGATGCTTTCACTCATAGCCCAGGCTATCGTGGAACTTACTGAACAGCTCGGGGCTGACTTCAAACATCTGGCAATTTGCCTCCCTCAGCCTCCCAAGTGCTGAAATTACAGCTGTGAGCCAACACAACTGGCACTAGGTTTATGATTAATGAGTTGATTTGTAAGTTAATAAACTATACTAATGGTGATGCTTTTGTATTTAAGCCATTTGTATTATCAGTGAGTTAACATAAGTTAATAGAGTACACTAACAGTGATTTAAATAATTTGTACTCATATGTTATATATTTATTTCTTTTTTTTGGTTTTGTTTTAAATGTATTTATTTTTTTCATAGTGAAGGATATTGGCATGTTAAGCATGGTGTCCAAAACAGTCAGCCAGCACATAATTAATTATATCTCAACCTCATCTGGAAGTAGAAGACTTTTAATACAGAATTTTCATGACCTTGATCTGTCTGGCACAAAAGAAGAGAGTTGCCTACTGGAGTACTACAGAGCTCTAGGTAATTTGTGAAACGCAAACTGCAACAAAAAAGTACTTATAACATATTTTGTTATATAATTCTGTAAAGGTAATGATTGGAGAATATTTCCTGGAAATTTTCCTTTTTTTATAGCATTTTTATTTTCATTGTAGAGACCTTAACAGTAGTCCTGTATAAAGATGAAAAGTGAATACAGTGGCTAACACTTGTAATCCTCACATTGGAAAACCAAAACCAGAGGATCATAGTGTGAGCCCAGCCTGTACCTCATACTGAATCCCTGAGTTCTAGGTCAGCCTGAACAAAGGTGTGAGACTCTACATCAGAAAACCTTCATAAGATGGAGAATGTTGCTCAGTTAGTTGAGCGCTTGACCAGCATTCATAAATTCCTGAGTTTCATCCTTAGCACCAAATAAACTGGGTGTTTTGGGCACTTGCCTATAATTCCAGTACTCAGAAGAGGGAGCAAAAGCCAGGTAGTGGTTGGTGGTGCATGCTTTTAATCCCAGCACTCAGAAGCCAGGGGAAGGTGGATGGGTCTCTGTGAGTTCGAGGCAGCCTGGTGTACAGACAGAACTGTACACAGAGAAACCTAGTCTCAAAAAAACCACCAAAAAAAAGGGGGGGGGGAGGGAGGGCAGGAGGGGAAAATAGAAGAAAGAAATAATCTTTCATATAAGTGCCTGTCCTTGTAATTTTGCATAGATATAGTATAACCTATGCAGTTGTGTAGCTGAAATACCTCCTTAGGGAATTGATGTGTTTTCCATGTGTTTTGCCTCTGTTGCTTGTGACTTAGAGTTTTTTGTTTGCTTGGTTGGTTGGCTGGTTTTTTGAGACATGGTTCTCTATGTAGCAGCCCTGGCTATCCTGGAACTCATTCTGTAGATCAGGGTGGCCTGGAACTAACAGATCTACTTGTCTCTGCCTCTTAAGTACTGGGATTAAAGGTGTGCACCACCACACCCAGCTAAATTTTATTCTGTCTTTATATTCACTGTCAGCCATAATCTAGTCCTTAAAGTATAAAAGTGGTGGTGCCTGACTTTGATCCCAGCACTTGGGAGGCAGAGGCAGGTGGTTCTCTGAGTTTGAGGCCAGCCTGGTCTACAGAGTGAGTTCCAGGACAGCCAGGGTTACACAGAAAATCCTATCTTAAAAACAAAACAAAACAAAAAATTATAAATTTAGATACACTACTGGACGTTCTCTATTCTCTTATCAGAATTTGTGATTTTCTTTTTTAAATATTCCACATATTTACTAATAAGTCATTTAACTATAATTGACCTTATCAAAGGAAATACTACATCATTTTCCTCCCTTGATATGAAATAATTTGAATCTTTTACTTCATTCATTGCTTTCATTTTTCCTAGAATGCTGAAATAAAATTCTAATTTTAGTTTGACTAATGATAGCAATTTAACTATGAAACTAAAATATAATTAACTAAAACATGGCAATAAAAGAAAATATCAGGATGTTGTTGGGATTAAAATAAAGATATGATAGTCAGTTGAGTGAATCTTGCCTTTTAGAAACACAAGAATACATAGTTCTAAAAAAGTAATATATAAATTCTTCAATAGTGGCTTGTGGTATAGGCCTATAATAACAGCTAACTGGGAGGCTAGTGCAAGAGGATTGTGAATTCAAGGTCTGTTTGTACTATAGAGTTCAAAGCCAATCTGAGCAATTTAGAAAAACTCAGTGGCAGAGCATGCCTTAGCATGCATGAGATGAGAACCTAAATTCAGTCTCCAACAGCACACACACACATACACACACACACACAAAGAAAGAAGGAAAGAAAATAGTAAAATAGTATGGGGCTGGAGAGAGAAATGGCTCAGAGGTTAAGAGCACTGGCTGTTCTTCTGGGGGACCTGGGTTCAGTGTCCAGCACCCACATGGCAGTTCACAACTGTAACTCCAGTTCCAGGGGATCTACCACCCTCTTCTGACTGCCAGGGCTACCTGAGATGGTATCAAACAAATAAATAAACAAGGCCCTAGGTTCCATCTTCAGCACCACATTAAAAAAACAAACAAGCAACAAAACAAAACAAAGCGGGTGCTGGGCCTTGGTGGTGTACGCCTTTAGTCCCAGCACTTGGGAGGCAGAGGCAGGTGGATCTCTGTGAGTTGGAGGCCAGCCTGGTCTACAGAGCTAGTTCCAGGACAGGATCCAAAGCAATACAGAGAAACTCTGTTTCAAAAAAAAAAAAAAAAAAAAAAAAAAACCAAAAAATAAAAAAACTGTAATTATATGGGTAATTCAATAATTAAAAAATATAAGCATTGATCTTAACACCTAATCTCCAAAACAGGTTTGATTAATATATTAGCTTTAATTTCCCGTTCAGTTTTTTTTTTTTTTAGATACCTGCTTTATGATTGGTTCTTTTGGTAAGTGTTTGACATATTCAGCATTTTCCCATGTTTTCTTTCCTATCTGATCTGTTCCTGTTTTTAGATACTAAAATAACATTTTTCAGAATCTTAACTTGGGAGATTATAAATTTAATTTGCATTCTCTCCTGAACAGAGCAGATGGCCAATGTAAAAAGAATACTGCATCTGACATTATTTTACTGGGAGAACATAAAAGAAATTGGTCTCTGAAAAAGAGTACCTGTGTTTAGAAAAAAAGTCAGCTAAATACAAGGGTTTTATGGTAAACTGCAACCCTTAAAAATAGGAGATTTGCAGTAGAAAAGGCAACCAGTATGCAATTATAGCTTACAGCCTCAGCTATGATATAACATGAGACACAATGCCAAAACATGAAAGGAAAAGAACTCAGACTAAAGCCAAACACTGAAAATAACTGTCTATAAGCAAAAATAAGGAGGGATTATGTTTAAAATTCAATTCCGGTCCTGTGTTATCCAAACATAGGGACTTCTAAAAATAAACTTGATTTCTATAGATCTTCTGGATTATATAACCATTTCATTATATAAAGAGTAAATGTAGAGAAATGATGATTATATTATATAAAGAGTAAAAACTGGAGAAGGTGGTGATATTCAAATGTATCTTTCCCTACCACACATATCATTTTTAGAGAATGCCGTTTGTCCTTACAGGAATGCTAACAGTGTAATGCCATTTTAGGGAAACAGAATACTTAGGGGAAATAAATCATACACTTATTGTCATTATATTTCAAATATTGTCTTACTAAAAAATTGGAAGGATTTCTCTTTTTTTCAGTGTCATGACATAGACTCCTACACATTATTAACATACAAACCTTGTAAAATAT
This sequence comes from Phodopus roborovskii, assembly GCF_943737965.1. Lineage (NCBI taxonomy): Eukaryota > Metazoa > Chordata > Mammalia > Rodentia > Cricetidae > Phodopus > Phodopus roborovskii. The sequence goes on along the minus strand of NW_026125052.1, from coordinate 13,430,091 downwards.
CTTAGAGAGGAGAGATAGTTCAGTGGCTAGGAGTACTTGCTTTCCTTGCAGAGGACTGGGGTTAGGTTCCCAGAACCCACATGGTGGTTCAGAACTGTCTGTAACTCTGGTTTCAAAGTGATTCAGTGCTCTGAGCACATAACACATGCAGGTGAAGCACTCATACACATACAAATTAAGTAAAGCCAAGTGTGGTGGTGCATACCTTTAATCCCAGTACTGGGCTGCAAAGGCAGGCAAATCTCTATGAGTTCAAGTCTAACCTACTCTACATAGTAGTTCCAGGACAGGTAAGGTTATAGAGAAACTCTGTTTCAAGAAAAAAGTATAAGTCTTTGGAGAAAGATAGGTATCTAATCCAATCTGTATAATTTATGTGAGCAAACTTGACTTCTAACCCCTGAAATTTTAAATACTTAATGACATTTAAAAAATAATCTTTGCTGTTGTGCAATATTACTTTAACTCTGTAAAGATGTGTTACATTTGTTTATGTTGTGGGATGTTACTTTAACTATGTAAAGGTGTGTTACATTTGTTTATGCTGTATTTGTTTAACTATGTAAAGATATGTTACTGTTTTACCTTGCCTACCTAAGGCACCTGACTGGTGTAATAAAAAGCAGAATGGCCAATGGATAAGCGGTAAAGGGATAGGCGGGCATGGCAGGCATGGAGAATAAGTAGGAAGAAGAATCTAGGGGAGAAAGAGAACACAAAAGAAGAAAAAGAGGGAGGTGCCCATGGACAGGCAGGCCACTGCCAGCCAGACAGACAGACATGGAAGAAGCAGGAAAATAGGGCACACAGAATGAAAGAAAGGTAAAAAGCCCTGAGGCAAAATACAGATGAAGAGAAACAGGTTAAAATAAGTTATTAGAGCTAGTGGGAGGCCAAGTGGTGGTGGTGCACGTCTCCAATCCCAGCACTCAGGAGGCGGAGGCAGGTGGATCTCTGTGAATTTGAGGCCAGCCTGGTATCCAAAGAGAGTTCCAGGACATGCTCTCAAATCTACAGAGAAACCCTGTCTCTCAAACCTACAGAGAAACCCTGTCTCTAAAACCTACAGAGAAACCCTGTCTCTAAAACCTACAGAGAAACCCTGTCTCTAAAACCTACCGAGAAAGCCTGTCTCTCAAACCTACAGAGAAAGCCTGCCTTGAACAAAAAACACACAAACAAAAGAGCTAGTGGGACAAGCATAAGATAAGACCAAGCATTCATAACTAATAAGTCTCCATGTCATGATTTGGGGCTGGCGGTCTGAAACAGCCTGCTACACTATGCTGTTGATAAGTTTAATTAATTTCATTGTTGTCATTTTTTTTATTATGTCCCTTTTCTTTCTCAGGTCTACTATTTAAAAGATGTACCTTGCTGCTTCCCACCAAGGACAGACTAAAGTACATTCACAAGATCCTCTCAGAAGTAAGATCGTATACCAGAATTAGTTCACGTTCTTGATTTCCAGGAAAGATAACTTATCACTAATGTAATATATTCTTTATACGCCTTTCTTTTAAAATTTCTGTATGTATGAATGTTATACATCATGTGTTGCCTAGAAGCCAAAATAAGGTATCATATCCCCTGAAACTGGATCTACAGGCAATTGTGAGTCACCGTGTCGATGCTGGGAGTCAAACCTGGATCCTCTGCAAGAAAAGCAAGAGCTCTTAACTGAGTCATCTCTCCAGCCCCAAACCTATCTTTTAAAAGCAGGATTTATTTTTTAACTATATGTATGTGTGTTTTTCTATTTATGAGTGCCCACAGAAGCCAAAAACAAATGTCAGGTTTATAAATTAAAGTTTATCATGGTTACATACACCTAGGAAACACATATGGAGAGATGGCTCAGTTGTTAAGAGTGCATACTACTCTTGCAGAGGACTCAACTTTGGTTCCCAGTACCTTAGTGGGGTAATTCACAATCTTCCGTAATTCCACCTGCAAGTGATAAAACACCTTTGGCCTCTGCAGGAACAGGAACATACCTACACATACAGATAATTAAAAATAAAACTGTGCAGTGATGGCTCACGCCTTTCATTCCAGTATTTAGGCAGGCAGATATCTGAGTTCAAGACCAGTCTGGTCTACAGAGCAAGTTCCAAGACAGCCAGGACTACACAAAGAATCTCTTTCTCAAAAAAACAAAATAAATCACAATATATTTTATACTGTACAAAAGTAATAGGGCAGTTAGTGGTCATATTGTAATATTCATTTTATTTATTTTTGTTAGTGGCAGGGTATGTATATCATGGTGCACACCTCCTCCTCCTTCTGTTTGTTTTTTGAGACAGGCTTTCTCTGTGTAGCAGCTCTAGCTGTCCTAGAACTTGCTTTGTAGACCAGGCTGACCTCAAATTCAGAGATCCTCCTGCCTCTGCCTGCCAAGTCCTGGGATTTAAGGCGTGTACCACCACCGCCCAGTTGGCAATATTCTTCACATGGGCTTTAGAATTGAATTCTGTCCTCATGTTTATGAGACAAGCACTTTACCTGCTGAGCCCTCTGTCTCACAGCCTCCAAAGCTGTTTAAAGTGAGGCCTTAGAGACTGGTGGTGGTGGTGCACCCTGGAGTCAGGTGGCTCTCTGTGAGTGTGTTTGAAGTTTTTATGCACATGAATATTTGAGCGCATATATGAGCGCATATGTGCACATGCCTGGTGAGTGAAGAAGTCAGAAGGCATAGATTCGCCTAGAACTGGAGCTTATGGATGGTTGAATCACTATGTGGGTTCTGGGTTCTGAATAACAGGTCCTCTACAAGAGTAGCCAGTGCTCTAATTTGGTGAGCCATCCCTTCAGTCTCTCCACTTTTTGTTTTTTCGGGGATTTTTGGTTTTGTTTTGGGAGGGGAACTTTTTTGTTTCTGTTTTGGGTTTTTGATTTCTGAGACAAGGTCTTAATACATAGCCTTGGGGAGCTTGGAACTCTCAATGTAGACCAGGCTAGCCTCAAACTCATGGAGGTCAGACTGCCTCTGCATCCTGAATACTGGGATTAAAGGTGTGGCTCCAATTTGTGTTTTGGACACATCTCTTACTGAACCTGGAGCTCCAACTTGCTGTTTCAGCTAGTCTGGCAGACCTGAAACCCCTGGAGATCCACCTGTCCCTCTCCAAACTCATCCCCAGCACTTGGGTCACAGGCTCACATTACCACACTCAGCTGTTTTTACATGGATGTTGGGGATTCTTCCTGCCTCTGCCTCACAAAAGCCAGGATCAAGGTTGTGCCCACCATGCCTAACACTAATTTTTATTAACAATTTTTAATACTAAAATATATTCATGTCATTTGCCCCTTTTTCATCCCTCATATATACCCTTTCTTTACCTCATGCCTTCTTTTTCTTTTATTGTACACGCACGCACACACATATACACACACACACAAAACAAGCACACTCGTAAATATATAAATACAGCCTGTTCAGTCCATATACTGTTATTTGTATGCAAATTACTTCAAGGCTGACCACTTCTTGTTGGGTGATCATAATAGTCTTCCCTGGGGAAGATGATTTCTCCTGTTCTCAGCATTCCTTAATTGCATTTTTTTTCTTTTTTTGTCTAGATTTGGGTCCCCAAGAGATTTCTCCCTTTCATGTCAGCGTATCTATTAGTCTTTTCCTTGTTCAGGTTATTTAGGCAGCCATGCTGATGAGACTTAATTCATGTAGCTTCCCTGATACTTCTAGGAAACACGTTCTCACAGCAGACTTCCTATTCCCCTCACAGTCTTTCCATCCCTTCTCCCTAGATGATCTCTGAGCCTTTGGTAGAGAGTTGTGTTGGAGATGTATCAGTTGGGACTGGGCATCACTTGTTCCTCTGCATTTTGATCTGTTATCTGTTAAAGTTTTCTGTAATGGTCTCTATTGCAAAGCTGCTTTCTTTCTTTCTTTCTTTCTTTCTTTTTTTTTTTTTTTTTATGACAGGGTTTCTCTGTATTGTTTTCGAGGTTGTCCTGGCACTCACTCTGTAGACCAGGCTGGCCTCGAACTCACAGAGATCCACCTGCCTCTGCCTCCTGAGTGCTGGGACTAAAGGCATGCATCACCAACGCCCAGCTCAAAGCTTCTTTCTTTAATGAAAACTAGACCCTGTCTCAAGATGTCTCCAGTAGTCAGGTTTGGTAGTGCACACCTTTAATCTGAGCAGAGGGAGGTAGAGGCAGGTGGATCTTTGAGTTCCAGGCCAGCCCTGTCTCAAAAAACAAAACAAACAAAGCAACAACAACAAAAATAAGATATCTCCAGTTATCCTGAGTGTCAAGCTATTGTATAGATCCACTAATAGTTGCTCTCTTTACAGGTTTCCTGTTTTAAATTCAGCAGCTGTTCTGCTCCTTTGCAATGTTTAGGATTACCATGTTATGGCATGTTTTTACAGGTACATTGTTTAATGAAAGAATGATTTTTAACTGTTAACAAGTAGAGTATAGAATCTCTGTGTACATTAAAAGAAGCTCTAGTAATCTTTTGTTTTGTTTTTGTTTGTTTGTTTTTTGAGGCAGGGTGTCTCTGTATTGCTTTGGAGACTGCCTGGAACTCGCTGTGTAGACCAGGCTGGCCTAAAACTCACAGAAATCAGCCTGCCTCTGCCTCCCAAGTGCTGGGACTAAAGGCAAGCACCACCAATGCCTGGCTAGCTCTAGTAATCTTAAAGCAAAATAACGTAAAAATTTGTTAAGAGTATGTTTGGTTTTCTAATTGGTGAGAAATGCTTAACATTTATTTACTCTATATGTACTTACATTATTTATTTATTTATTTATTTCTTGTGACCTGGGAATTGAATCTAGGTCCTTAGGCATACTAGGTAAGCAACCTATCTCTGAGCTGCAACCCAAGCTCCTAGCCAACTTAAGAGACTAAAGGTGGTATGTGTGTCTTTATTTTCATTTTTTGAGTGAGAGTCTTACTATGTAGCCCTGGCTGTCTTGGAACTCATTATGTAAACCAAGATGGCCTCAGACTCACAGAGATTTGTTGCCTCTGCCTCCCAAGTGCTTTAGAAATCAATTTATTATTTCAAGAATATTTACTACTCTCTTATAAACAGATAAAAATGAAAAGTGTCATTTATTAAGCCTTATACCATGTGCCAGACACTGTTCTAAACAGCCTTCATGAATTATCTGATTGACAACTTATAGCCATCTTAGGCTCTTAACTCATCTCTCAGACTTGCACAAAGAATCTTTTGCTGTATCCCAGGCTGCCAGCTACAGGCTCCTACACACCCAGATTCTAGGACTTCCTACTAACACTCTTTCAAAACAGACTTTTTACTTTTTTTCATTTATTTTATACTTTCTGTCTTTGGATTAAGTATTAAGATATGCATTCATGTAAAATTCAAAAGGGACAAAATGTATGAAGTAAAAAGTCTCCCTCCCAGGCCTGTCTCCCATGTACTGATTTCCTCTTACCAGAAATAATCACTGCTTAGCAATTTCTCTCATTTTAGAAGCAATAAATTTAAATTGTGGGGTGCTGGGATTGAAGATTATTTTTTTAAAATATGCGTATGTCTGGAGAGATGCTCAACAGTTGTGGGCACTGGCTGCTCTTCCAGAGGACCAGGAGTCAATTCCCAGCATATATATGGTAGCTCACAACCATCCAATCTCCAGTTGTAGAAGGTCCTACAGCCCTCTTCTGACCTTCTTGGGGATCAGGCACACACATGGTACACACACACACACACACACACACACACACACACACACACACACACACGGTAGACAGGCCAGCCTGGTCTACCTAATGATTTCTAGGCCAGTCAAGGTTACATAGTGAGACCTTGTCTCAAATATAAATGAATAAAGTACATGATTAATGAATTTATATAATTGTATGCTACTTAAATCTCCTTTTTATATGTTTGTACATTTTTATATTTCAAGATAGTTATTAACTTTTGCCTTTTTTTCACTTATTAAAAAACAAGCAAGTTATAATCAATTATCACATTAAAATGAGATCATCATCAGCCAGGCAGTGGTGGTACACACCTTTAATCCCAGCACTCAAGAGGCAGAGGCAGGCAGATCTCAGTGAGTTTGCAAGTTCCAGGACAGCCAGGACTGTTACACCGAGAAACCCTGTCTCGGAAAAATAAGAGAGAGAGAGAGAGAGAGAGAGAGAGAGAGAGAGAGAGAGAGAGATCATTTGTAAATAATACCGAAATTACAGGTATAAAAGTCTTAGACAGGCTAATGTAAAGTCAAGCCATAGAGGCCTAAAGATGCCAGTAGGTAAGAATACTGGATGTGTAAGTGTGAAGACCTAAGTTCAAATGCCTAGCACCTGAGTAAAAAGCTTCCATTGCCATGGTGACCTGTAATTCCATCCATAGGGCTTACTGGCTTCTACCATAGCCAAAAACTATAAGTTCTAAGTTTGGTGAAAGCATGTAGGAGCATGTAGAGGAGGACACCTGACATCCCTGTGTATGTGGCCTCTGTGGTCACATACACTCTCACGCACATACATACACAAAAATAAATTAATAGTTGATTTAGTTTAGTTTGATTTGATTTGATTTAAGTTTAAAAACTGAGTCACAAAGCCAGGACTAGAATCCCATTACTCAGACTTGCTGCAGGCAGATCTATGGTTTGAGGCCACTCATTGGACAGTAGTGAAAGAGATCCAAACTGAGAAGTCTATATATAGAACACCAAAGTTTGGTCCTAGCACCATATCAGGGCAGCTCACAATTGCCTGTAACCCCAACTCGTCTAGCTTCTACAAGTACCTTCAACATGTGGCTTAACCTAAAACTTAAAATAAATTTATAAAAACTTAAAATTTTTCTGGGTGTTGATTGGCATACAAACTTGGGAGAGGTGGGCAGATATCTGATTTCCAGGTCATCCTGGGCTACATAATGAGTTCTAGGACATCCAGGGCTACACAGAGAGACCCTGTCTTGAAAAAATAAAAAAAATAAATAAATAAAAACTTCCTTCCTAACCAAAAAGAAGCAATATAGATTTTGGAGAATTTCTAGGTTGTAAATATATAAATGTCTTGTGAATTGAAAGTAAAAATTGCCCATCACCTACATCATATACTATAAACAGCCTATTTTCATTAGGAAGTAGAGGCTTACCCTTCCTATGTGTATCTGAACTTATGCAATGTTTCTTTGTTTTCCTTAGACTTTAACAGCAGGTTGGGATGAACTCGAATGCCACCGTGTTTATAACTTCTTATGTGAATTGACTAATCTCTCCCGTAAGATGCAGACTGTTGTCTGTAACAAACCAGGTAAAGACCTTCAGTTCAAAGATAGTATTGTATAGATATGAGATGTTAAGAAGAGGTAAAGTTCAAATGTATATGTCAATGAAGCTCTGTGAGTTTGAGGCCAGGCTAGTCTATATACTGAGTTTCAGGATAGCCAGGGATACAGAGAGAGAATCTGTCTCAAAAATTATCAGACTTATTGTCCACTATTTCAGTTTGACTTGGGCATATTGTTCTTCCTACCCATTATCCATTACCGAAGCTAAATAAGGAAAGTAAGCAAATAAGATAGTCAAACTGTAAAGTTAGGGCATCTTTTCCTTCTTAGTTACTTCCTGTTTATATATTCAGTTCATTGCTCTTTTAAGTGCAGCTGTTAATACCTGGCTCTGATCACTATCCAGTATGCAACTTAACCTTTCTAGGAAAATGATTTACAACTTTTTCTTCATAGGAAGTGCCCGAAAACTAGAGTTAAGGATTAGACTGTTCTGTAGGAATGTCCTACTTGATCACTGGACACAACGAAGTGATTCTGCATTTTGGTTGACTAGAATATTAAAACCATGGCCAATGGTAAATCAGGCAAGATTGCTCTATATTATCTTTGGACCAACATCTCCTCAAGATGGTAAGCACCAGTTTTTTTTTTGTTTTGTTTTGTTTTGTTTTTTGGGTTTTTTTTTGTTTGTTTGTTTTTTGTTTTTTGGTGATATGTGTTATATACCTGGTTAATTACTTTTGCTTTAGGAAGGCTTTTTAAAAATATTTACTGGCTGATGCACACTTTTAATCCCAGCACTCAGGAGGTAGAGGCAGTAGGTTTCTGTGAGTTCAAGGCCAGGCTATTCTACATCTTTTTACCACTCTAGAGGCAGCGGGACCTGGAAGAATAGAGCCTAAAAATGAGGCAGACTAAAGTCTCAGGCAATATCCAACTTTACTCAGAGCATCAGACAGTATAACTCTGAGGGTTAAGAAAAGGCATATGAATCAAGTGTTCAGTCACAAGGGCAAGCCACACAGCAAAAACATGTTTTTCCATAGAGGCATATAAACAAATAACAATTGCCAATTGTAATGAATAATCTAAAATAAACCCACTCCTGTCATCTATACCCGGGAAGAGCATGAAAACATATTTCAAGAACAATTTCATGGTTTTGAAGAAACTGAGATACTTGCTTGTTTTCTTGGAGTTTTCTCACAAGCACTCAGAATTCTCCTCACATGACTCCATTCTTGAACCATATTCCAATAGATAGAGTTCCATACCAGCCAGAGATACATAGTAAGTGTCTTAGTTAGGGCTCTATTGCTATGAAGAGACACTATGACCACGGCATTTAATTTGGGCTCACTTATAGTTTCAGAGGTTTAGACCATTATCATCATGGTAGGTGGCATGCAGGCAGGCACAGTACTGGAGAAGGAGCTAAGAATCCTACATCTTGATCCTCAGGCAGAGGAAGTGAACTGTGTCCCACACAGGCACAGCTTCAGTATATAAGACTTTAAAGCCTGCCCCCACAGTGACACACTTCCTCCAACAAGGCCACACCTCTTAATAGTGCCACTCCCTATGGGCATTCAAGCATGAATCTCTGGAGGTCATACCTATTGGCTGAACAATAAGACTCTGTCTCAGCCAGGTGTTTCAAGACAAAAACTGTTTAGCTCTGAGTCAGTTTTTTTTTTTTTTTTTTTTAGGGGGGGGTTTGTTTGTTTTTTGTTTTTTGAGACAGAGTTTCTCCGTAGTCTTGGCTATCCTGTAATTTGTTCTAAAGACCAGACTGGTCTCAAACTCACAGATTTGCCTGCCTCTGCTTCCCAAGTGCTGGGATTAAAGGCAAGGGCCATCACCCCCAACTCCTGTCATTTCTTATTCCTCTAAAAGTGCTGCTTTTGCATCTTAAACATTAATATAACTCAAGGTTATGTTTCCAGATGGAGGGGACTAGACTAATGCTAAGCAACAAAACAGCAACCCAAATGACTATTTAGTTTTAGGTTTTCAGATGCATAATCTGACTTTTGAAAAACTTTTTTTTTGCCTAGATGTATTTAGATTAATGTTAAAATTATCTTAAATTTCCTTATTCTACTTTTATCAGTAGATAACCAGTTTTAACTCAAATTGGCTAGCAGCCAGGACTTCTATTTTGATATTAAAATGTTGTTGTGTATAAGCCACAAAGATTGGGGATAGATAACAAATAGAAAGTGACTAAGCTGCTCTGTTGTGATACAAATTTTTGAAAGATGCTAATGGAAGCAAGCTTCTTTATAGAAGATCTAATCGATTTTACTTGACTTTAATAAAATTATAGCAATTTATATTCCAGTCTGTATTACAGGGTAGTATCATCTTTGAATTAAAAGCACTATTCTTTGAGACGGGGAGATAGTTCAGTAGGTGCTTGCTGTGCAAACACGAAGAGTTGACTTTGATCCCCAGTATCCATGTGAAAGCTGGGTGTGGTGGTTTGTGCTTGTAATCCCAGCACTGAGGATGCATCAATGGGCATTTCCCTAGTGCTCCCAGCCATCTTAGCCTGATAAGCAAGCCCCAGATCCCAATTGAAAGACTCTGTCTCAACGATTGGTGGTACACACCTTTAATCCCAGCACTTGGTAGGCAGAGGCAAGCAGATCTCTGAGTTTGAGGCCAGCCTTGTCTACAGAACGAGTTCCAGGACAGATAGGGCTGTTACACAGAGAAACCCTGTCTTGAAAAGAAAAAAGAAAAAGACTCTGTCTCAAAAATAAAACTAAAATAAAAAAGTGCATGATTCCTAAGGAGTGACACCCTGGCCTCCACATGCATGCACACTCACACTTGAAAAAGATAAAACAAATAATAAATAGATAAAAGCACTGTCCTTTTTTTATGAAACAGAGTTGGAGCTTAATAAAGATTGTTAATATAAAGGGCTGGAGAGATGGTTCAGTGATTAAGAACACTGGCTGCTCTTCCAGAAGACCTAGGTTTGGTTCCCAGCACCCACATGGCAGCTCACAACCCTCTGTAACTTCCATCCCATGAGATCCAACATCCTCTTCTGACTTCTGCTGATGCCGGCATGCACATGTTACATAGATATACATAGGCAATCATTCATACTCATACAGTAATATAAAACAAAACCTCTATAAGCCCCAGTAACAAAAAATTAAGTGAAGAATATATGTTAATATAGGCTTAAGCAGAGACTTAAGAGAACTCTTTCTCAGAAGGAAGTAACATGACAACATGGGTGTGGGCTTTACAAAGAATTGTTGAAAGGAACACCGACCATGGGTACAAGCTCCTCAGGGAGAGTCACAAAAGCAACTCCTTCATGTTCAAACTCCTTTAGTTACTTGGTTTAGATATTGTTGCTGTGTTCCATCATAGTCAATGAGAAACTCAGATTTATAATGATACCAATTTTGACATTTTAATGATGAATGTAGCTTATATAAGTAATGGGATTGTGTAATCCTTTTCATTCTAACAAATCCTTGAAGAAACTATCTATTCTGTCATAGCCTACTTTTTGCTTCAATCCAGGGCAGGTAATTTGGCAGGAAATGGTGGAAGGACCCACAGATGAATCTAGTCTGAAAGGTTTGGCTAATGCCATTAAGTTACTGTATGACACAGGTACCAAAGAGTGGACAGCAGATGATGTTATCAGCCTTGTAGATGAACTATCAGGTAAAATACATATTTACTAATATGGAATAATAGAAATGTATTATTAGAATACAACTATAAAGTTATTATAGACAATTCTCTAGGTAACAATTAAAGAGTGTATTAGAAATCACTAATTGATCAATATGTAGTTTTAAGTATATTTTGTTACTTACTGCTCCAAAACATTTTAGTTTTGTGTTTTGTTTGTGTGTGTGTTTACATGTAGAATATGTAAATGCATGTGGTGTAAGAATATGTTTATCTCAATTTCCAATGTTTTAAATTAAATTTGTTCTTTGGCAATTTCATGCATTTATATAATGTATTCTGATTACTCTTTCTCTTCACTCTCTCTTAACTCCAACTCTCATAAACTCCCCTTCTCATCCCTGTAAGACTTTCTCTCTGTCATATCTTTTTGTTTTGTCTTGTGACCCACTAAGCTTAACCATGGCTGTCCACATGACCATAGGTGTGTACCCCTTGGAGCCCGAGGGACTCACCAGTGGGTACACAACTGAAAACAATGGCCCCCACTTCTGAAGCATCCATCAATAGCCATTGGGTTCCCACTTTTATAAATATGTAACATTATTAGGTCACACATAGTTTAATGAGTTTGCTTACTCTCATTTTACAAGTTCTCAAACATGCATACCCTTCTAGATTATATAAAAAGAAAGGCCTCTGCTGCACGGGAGGGGGATTAAACAGTTGCTCTGAAGTTTACAAGGGCTTTATCCTTACATATGATGTCACTTTACCTGCTGAAGGATGTGTAGAAGAACTGCTTTGACTAAGCTATCAGCACAGTGGTAATGCACAATGACAAGGGGGTGACCCTGTCTCTGGTTGAATACTGTAATTGAAAAACTAAAATATTCCAGACACAGTGGCACAAAACTTTAATCCAACACTCATGAGGCAGAGGCACACTGGCTTGGTCTATAGAGTGAGTTCCAGGACAGCCAGGAATACACAGAGAAACCCTGTTCAAAAAGAAAAGAAAGAACAACCTAAAACATTATGAGTATTTCCCTTGGCACTAATTACATTTCCAATAAAGTAATATAATATTGAATGTGTTTAAAGATGTTTACTACAGCAGTTGTGTAATTTCTCATTCAATCACTGTTCTTCCTCTAATAAAAGTGGTTCCCAGGGAGTGGCTTCTGGAAAATAATGCACGCCTCCTAATCCTAAGTGGGAACAACATCTGCTTCACTTTCATGGCTAGTAAAGCTGTGAACGGACGGGCCATTGAGCTAGCAAGACTCATAGTCTTTTTGGCTTTGGTAAGTAAAAACTAAGTTTTTCTCTCTCAAGTTATTTAGCATTCATTTGATTGAGCAATAGAGCTGCTTCCCCGGTGCTTACAATGCCCCAAATCAGACTTGGTCAGTTGGTCATTCTCTCTCTCTCTCTCTCTCTCTCTCTCTCTCTCTCTCTCTCTCACTCTCACACACACACACACACACACACACACACACACACACACAGCCTATCAGAAACTGAGGTTTACAGAAGATATTATATATAAAAATAAGTATTAAAATACATATTTTATTTATTTGTTTTTGGTTTCTGAGTCATATATAGCCCAGGCTGGCCCCAAACTCATTATGTAGGCAAAGGTGACCTTGAATTTGAGTGTTGGGATTACAAGAATGTGCCATCACACTCCATTTTATTCATTTACTGAGCATTTCCCATTTGCAGACTCAATGGGGATATCTTATGCAATAAACTATGCTACATCATAAACCTGCCCTATGTAATAAACTGCTAAATCATAAGCTGTCATTGTCATTGCCACTTTAAGCTTTATAGCTTGCTTCACATGAAGACTGATAGTAGTGTTTTGTGTATCTGAATTAGGTGTGTGAGAAAGAGCTGTACTGCATGGACTGGACAGTTAGAATGATGCAAAAAGTCTGCAAGGTCTTCAGCGCTGCAGCAGAGAGAAAGAGCTTCTTGCAGAGTGTGGCAAATGCCTTTGCCTGTGTCACCATGGAAATGCTGCAGCCTATTATGTCTGGTAAGTAAGAGTGTAGACAGTACATAGGATTGAGTGATAGTGCCTTCAGGTCTTAGCCTCAGACAACCAACTGGGCTTGGTGGTGCATACCTACAATCCCAGTACTTGAGGCTGAGCAGGGGATCTGAAGGGCTACACAGTGAAACCCTGTTCGGGAGTTTGGTATTTTGAAACAGTCTCTCTCTCTCTCTCTCTCTCTCTCTCTCTCTCTCTCTCCCTCTCTCTCTTTCCCTCTCCCTCCCTCTCTCCCTCCCTTCCTCCCTCCCTTCCCCCCCCTCTCTCTCTGTAGTTCTGTAGTCCTGGCTGACCTGGGATTTTCTATGTAGACCAGACTAGCCTTGAACTCACAGATAACCAATTGCTTCTGTCTTTCAAATGCTGAGACTAAGGGCATGTGCTACCACACTGGGCCTTATATAGGTTTTAACAAATACTAATTTAGTTTACAAAAGCTTTGTTTGGAACTCACAGAGATCCACCTGCTTCTGCCTCCCAGGTGCTGGTATTAAAGATGTTCACCACTACCACCATCTGGCTTTTGCTGTTATTTTATTTTGCCTGCATGTATGTCTATGCACCATGTGCATGCCTGATAACCTTGCAGAGGTCAGAAGAGGGTGTTGGATCCCTTGGAACTGGAGTTTCAGATGATTGTGAGCCACCATGTGGATGCTCAAAATCAAACTAGGGTCCTCTGCAAAAAGGCCCTGGCTGGTGATTTTAACCAATAAGCCATTTTTCCAGTTCCTAATTAGCCCTGTTTTATAGGTGAGAAAAAGTAAACAGAAATTAATCAGACTTGCTTAAGGCCATAAATTAAACAATACTAAAGCTTAGACCAGTGCCCTTTCTCATTTTCTATCTGGTGTCTAATTTCATGACTTTAATGGTTAATACCTGGCTTAGTAAAGATCATCAGCAAAAATTCTTCTTTTTAAATATTATTAGAAACACAACATCTTACATTCCTAAGCCATGTGTTAAAATGTTTAACTTCTCCCTGCTGTCTGTTCCTGTGTATGTGTTACAGGAGAGCGAGATGATGATGACAGAGGCTTCCTGAATTTGTTCCATCTTCTGCATGCTCAGGCAAACTTCCATAAGGAGGTGCTATATTTGACCATGAATGCCTCCTCTTCCTAAGTCAAGAAGCTTGTCACTTAAAGAATATGTCACCAGACTAGCACTTAGGATAGTGATGCTTTTTCACATCCAAGGGTAGCACCTGTTGGACTTTTGATAATCTAATTATCCAGAAACTCTAGCTGCACAGGATTTTAGCTGTAATTGCTTCACCTTGATTAATGTAAAATAACTTGCAAACCCAAGAATGTGTTGCTACTTTTTTGGGAAACAGCTCTCCAGGTCTTGGTAAACTCAACATCAAACTAAAACAGAATGTTAACTGTGCAAGATCTGCAGCCAACTCAACCTATTTGTGTGGCTCTTTGAAGCAAGAGCTAATTCTGCTTTACTAAGAACAGATTCACTTTCATTAACTAGTGCTATCTGTTCACTTTGCTTAGGCTGAAAATTATGGCCCAAATGTTTTGTGAGGATTTGTAATACTGTGTTTTAGAATGTGCATTATGTAAGTCACATTCTTTACCACCTTCATAGCATATGCTTACAAAATAAATCTTATAATTTTGGATGAACTAACAGAAAAAATCCAAAATAAATATGTGTAGATACACATATATGTATATTTTCATACATATATTTCCTGCAAGGCAATCATACAAAAGATCTACAAATAGAGGAAGGTGTGTGTATGTGAGCTATAGTCTTCAGATAATGGAATCATCTTGTAAATTCCCTGAGAATTAGAGCAGAGAATTGCAAGCAGAAGAAAATACATAGCTCTTCTGCTGCCAGAACATGTAACTCCCCTTCTTGGTAAGACTTTCTTCCCTGTCCCAGAAAGTGGGGTTTAATGATGGGAATTAAAAGCACACATGGTTGGAGTAGCCAAAGAGAGAGGAGACAGGGCAGGCGAGAGAAAGTGTCTAGGATCCCAGGGAACTCTAGACCCATTCAGTAGGCCTGCCACCTACCTTCACCTCCACTTGCTAAGAGAGGAGCTCTAGTGCAGGGGCCTCTAGAGCTCTTGTTTTCCTCTTCTCCAGCCCCTCCCCTCCAGTCAAATGCAGGGCTTTGCACATGCTGAGCAAGCACTTCACCACTAAGCTGTATCCTAGCCCACTATCACCTTCCCACAGGATTTCTCAGAACACTAGGGAATAAAGAAATTACCTTCAGCGGCAGGGTGTAAAGAAAGTTCATAAATTTTAACAAACAGGCTCTGAAAATTTGATAGAACTGAGGAGCAGTGAAGATTGTGAAATTTAAAAAAAAAATGTGGTAATACCTTTTTGTTATCCAATTATAATTCCTCTATTGGAAGATTTTTTTCCTCCAGAGTTTATTTGAAGATTTGGAAAAAACACTCTTGCTTTTATGAACCTCATTCATTTTCTTCTACTCAGTTGAAGAATTGGTCTGTAACAATTAGCCTGGGCAGCCTATAGTAACAACAAGTACCAGAATGCAAAGGAACACCTCAGAGCATTTCATTTTTCCTGCCTCTGATATTCCAATAACCACCTTGGAAAGATTACTATTTTTACTTCTCAAAACACTAGTGATTTCAAGTTGACATAATCTTAAAAAGAAAAAAATCAAATGTTAGTATGAATAGTATTCTAATGATTATACTTATTAACTTTTATTTTCTATTTTCATTTTTGACTCAATTTCTCCACATACCCCTAACTGTCTTGAAACTTACTTTGTAGATCAGGGGGCCTCAAACTCACAGAGATCCACGTGCATCTTCCTTCTGAGTGCTGGGATTAAAGGCTTGTGCCACCACGTCCAGCTCTAAAAATTTTGATAAACAGATAATTTCATTTTATGGGGCTAAGAGTAACTGGCTGCTCTTACAGAGAATTTGGGTTCAGTCCCCAACACCAATATAGCAACTTAAAACCATCTGAAACTCCAGTTCCAGGGGACCCCATGCCTTCTTCTTGTTGTGCAGGCATGTACATGGTACATATCCATCCAGGCTAAACACCATACACATAGAGTAAATATGAATCTTTTTCTAAAAGATAATTTCATTTTCTTAGAGAGAGAAATGTGTCATTGTGAAGTTTGCTTTAATTCCTTGAATTACGTAAGTCTCCACAAAAGTTATTTTTAGAAGTTTTATCAAAGTTCCATGTTTTAGTTAAAACAATTTATTTTCTGTACTTGAAATTGAACTTGGAGCCTCACACTTACTAGATAAACATTCTGCTGCTGAACTATAATCCCAGATAATTTAAAGTCTCTTTTATTGGATTTGAGACTCTTTGCACTTTTGCTAGCACAACTCGATGCTGTAAATTCTTTCAAATTCACATAATTTTGTTAATCTTGATTATTATCCTCCCTTATCCAGAATTTGGATCTGAAAAAAAAAATTAGCCTAAGCCAGGTGGTTGTGGCACTCAGGATGCAGAGGCAGGTGGATCTCTGTGAATTCGAGGCCAACCTGGTCTACAGAGTGAGTTCCAGGACAGCCTCCAAAGCTACAGAGAAACCCTGTCTCCAAAAACCAAAACAAAACAAAACAAAAAAAGGAAGAAAAGAAAAAGAAATTTAGCCTATGACTTCAGTAGATAGTACTTTTTTCTCCTTTCTTTTTTTGTTTGTTTGTTTTGCTTTTTGTTTTTCAAGACATGGTTTCTTTGTGTAGCCCTGCCTATCCTGGAACTCAATTTGTAGACCAGGCTTACCTCAAACTCAGAGATCTGTCTGCCTCTGCCTCCTGAGTGCTGGGATTAAAGGCTATGTCACCACTGCCAGGCTCCTTTTTTTCTATCTCTGAATAGTAAATTGACAAGTTTTTCATTTAATTATTAATAGATAAAATAAATTTGGAAACAAATCTGCCGGTTTCACAATTTAGTGATCCAGTTGATTTTTGTGGAGTACATTTGTCATCAAAAATATAGTGATTTTGAGTTGTAAAGAGGGACATTAAATTGAAGGAAGCACTTGTTCAGAGGTTTAAGTAACAGGCAGTCTGATTAACCACAAAAAAAGAAAATGGAACATTTGAAAATGAGTAGATTGAAACACTAGAACTAACTAGAATAATCACAAAAACACTGTGCAAATTTTCCACCAGACAAACATTTTCTCCTGCCTCCAAACCAGATCAGTCTCCATGATCACTAGAGACCCAGGACCCCCTGGGATGTCTTTTCCTTTTTGCAGTGAAACCCTAGGCCTCCTATGGCATTGGTTTATAAGATCCATTTTCCTTTTACATCACTACATTACTTACTCGTTATTGTTGTTTCTGAAGACACAACATGTTACTACTTATTTTAGAAACTTAAGTTTATATCTTGTGGTGACTGTTTCAACAGTGTAAAGCCATATATTTCCCTCACACTTGTGGATGACGCCCTCTGTCCCCTCAGTCAGTAAGTGGCAGTTCCTGAAAGTTCCAGAGGCCAAGTTGAGCACTGCTCACCAGCAGCTGCTTAGAAGTTTCTTGTCTTGGATTGACTGTACTTGCGGGCCTTTACTGCTAAGGTAACTGCTCACCTTTGGAGAGCAGAGCCTGCATGAGGTGTCCAGGAGAAGGTGTAATGGCAGAACTATTTTATGACTAAGAAATAAACACTACCCTGTTTATGGGATTATTGGCAAGGCCAGCATCCTTATGTAAATAGTACTCAATCATATGATTGCATATTTGTGTATGCCTTTGACAGCCTCTGTGATTACTGCAAGCCTTATTAACACTCCACTAGCAGTGTGCACTGCTATCTCAAAAGCATTGTGTTGTGCTAAACGCTTTTGATGCCCAATATTATATTTGTTAAACTTTTACTCATTTTAATAAAGCTTATACTGAAAATATTTTAAATATGTTCAGAGTTTGTCATTATTCTAGTCATTAACTTTCTTGAAATGTAATTCTTTCTTAGACAGGGTCTTATTATGTAGTCCTGGCTGACTGGGAACTATGCGGACTAGACTGGCCTCTGACTCCCACAGATCCACCTCTGCCTCCAGAGTACTGAAACTAAAGGCTTGTGCCACCAGCCTGGCTAAGCTATCAGTTAAATTCTACAGTGATTTTAAAAACTGAATTGTTAAAGCTAGTTGTATGCCTATAATCCCCATACTTGGGAGGTAGGGGCAGGGGAGGAAGATTGCTGCGAATTTGAAGCCAGCCTGTTGTACATATCAAGTTCCAGGCTAGTCAGAACTGCATACACAGCCCTCTGTTTTCAAACACTGGGGATGGGAACTGAGGCTAGCACCTTGCACATGCTAGGCAAGCACTGTGCCAGTAACCTTATCTCAGGCCTGTGCCTCTGTTTGTTCAGGTGTTGAGGATGGAGTTCAGGGTCGCAAGCATGGCGAACACACACTACTACTAAGCTGGAGTGCAGGCCCAGGGAATTGTCTAAATTAGTGTTGCAGACAGTGTAGTGTATCTATCATATTCTTAATAGTGTAGTGTCCAAAGATTAATAACTTCATTTACTAGCACCTACTCATAAACTGAGCAGTAATCTGTAAGTAGAACAACATTGTACACTGTTCTCTCCAATTCAGAGACAACTCCAAGCATCATTTCAATTGCTTCTAAAATAAAGATGTTCTAATTATCAGTTTAACACTAGTTCCAAATCTCTAAATAAACAATTAAATATTGTGTGTTACTAGCAATTTCCTGAAACTACAAGGTTTCAGTATCTGTTTTGTCTCCTCCCTCCCTGGGCAGATACAACCCAGGACATTGCCCAATATAGCCAAGTGATCCTTAGGTGTTTTTATCTGAGAATGGTGGTACAAGCTTTAACTTTATGAGTTTTAGGCCAGCCTGTTCTACATACCAAGTTCCATACTAGCCAAGACTACACAATAAAACCTTGTTTTTAAAAAATACTAAAATTAAGAGGAGTTAATAGCTCTAGACCTAACAAAACACAGGTTTAATAATGCATGTAATAGACAGTTTCCACCTCAGCTACACGAAAGTTTCTAAGGGAAAATGTTATTATTTATAATTTTAAATTTAAATATGTTAAAGGATTGAAATTTTTGAATAATGCTAAATTTAAGCCATTTTTAAAAAGCAAGGTATTTTTTCTGAAATTTAATAGATCTTTTTTCAACTTCATTTCAAGATGAAAAACTTGCAGTCTGAGTTTGCACAATCAGAAAAACACATTGAAGGTGTCTGGCTTTGCAGCATTTCACTCCTCTATTTAACTTTCTCAAAATGGATCCTTTTTCCTAAAATAAATTATATTACTTTCCTAGACCTCCATAAAAAATATTAATGAAATGATTCTTAGGATTATGTAATCTTAACTTTTCCAGCATAGTTTACAGTTATTTATAAACATTTTATTGCATTAGCATGAGTCAAATATGACTTCCATTTTCCTGGACACTGTAACAGAGATCTGTAAAATGTATACAAAACTTTATAGTACAAATAAAAATTTTAGTGGTGGGGGCAAAAGAGATGGCTCAGTGGTTAAGAGCACTGGGTTCAGTTCCCAGCACCCATATGGCAGCTCACAACTGTCTGTAACTCCAGTTTTAGGGGATCTGACACCTTCACACTAATGCATATAAAATAAGATTAAATTTTTAAAAATTTCAGTGTTTTATTGTGCTTGAGAATGCCAATATACATGTAGTTTAAATATGAAATAAAACATTCTCCAGCTAGACACAGTAATAGTTCGTGTTTATAATCCCAGTACTTGGGAAACTAAGGCAAGAGGATTGCTACAAGTTCAAGGCCAGCCTAAGGTATATATAAATGGATTCCAGGCCAGGTGGAATTTAAAAAGAAAAAATTACTTTTCCTAACTATTCAAAAGGCAAGAGCTTGGAGACTATTAAACAAATAAATAAATAAATAAAATGTTATCTGGGTGGTGATGGTGCATACTTTTAGTCTCAGCTCTCAGGAGGCAGAGACAGGGAATCTCTGGGAGTTCGAGGCCAGCCTGGTGAGTTCCAGGACAGCCAGAGTTGCACAGAGAGACCTTGTCTCAAAAACTAAATAAATAAAATGTTGTTTGGGTTTGGTTTTTGAGATAAGGCCTCAAACTCAGACCATCCCAAGTGCTGGGATTAAAGGTGTGTGCCACTAGGTTGAGCAAAATAAATTTATCAAGGCTGGAGATATGGTTCAGCAATTAAAAGCAATGCTGCTCTTGCAGAGGACAGAGTTCACTTCCTAATACCTCACAATTGTCTGTAACTACATTTCTAGGCGATCCAACATTATCTTTTGACCTCTGCTTCACAGGCACTAGGCACATATGTGTTGCACAGACACACATGCAGGCAGAACACCCATATAGGTAAGATAAAAATAAAAGAAGTTTAAAGATAAGTACATTTATCAAAACAAAACAATACTAGCACTGGAGGGAGAGGTTGAAACAGGAGGATGAGGCCAGCCTGGGATATTTAGTAAGTCCTTGTGTTGACTTACTGTCCCACCTGGTCCCGCAGCCATTTAGCCCCAAATAAACACACTGAGGCTTATATTAATTATAAACTGTTTGGCCAATGGCTCAGGCTTCTTATTGGATAGCTCTCTCTTAATTAGTAACCCATTTCTATTAATCTGTGAATCTCTACGTGTTCTTGGCTTACCAGTGATGCCAGGGTCTTTTGCTTCCTGGGCAAATACATAGCATCTCCCTGACTCCACCTACTACCTTTCTATATCCCTGTTTGGATGTCCCACCTGGCTAAATTCTGCCTGTCCATTGGCTGAAACAGCTTTATTCATCAACTAATAAGAGAGATAGATTCACAGCATACAGAAGGACATCCCCATCACCCTTGTCTTAGAAAACAAAGAACAAAAACAAAGCAAAACAACAGAAACCTACTGTTATTCCTGACCTGAGTGTATTACTGCATGAGTATGTAGACACAAAGTAACAATTCTCCAAAGTATTTCTTTTTTTTGGGGGGGGGGCGGTGCCAGAGTTTGAGATAGGGTTTCTGTATCCTGTAACTTGCTTTGTAGACCAGGCTGGCCTCAAACTCACAGACATCCACTTGCCTCTGCTTCCTGAGAGCTGGGATTAAAGGTGTGCATCACCATGTCTGACCAAAGTTTATTTCTTAAAACTGTGGAGCTGATTGATGAGACATCACAGTGGTAAAGGTGCCTGTCTGTCACACCTGAAAGCCTGTTTGATACTCTGGCCACATGATATAAGGACAGAACAGACTCCCATATATAGGCCATGTACACACACACACACACACACACACACACACACACACACACACACACACTCACTCAAAATATTTTTTTAACTATGATGTTGTATTGTATAAATATCATTCTTTAAAAGGCTACAGAAATGGTCCCATGGTTAAGGGCATTTACTGATGTTGCAGAAGACCCAGATTCAGTCAGTTCCCTATTGAGGTTTAATAAGAATCAAGAGAAACAAATAGTCCAAATAGATGTTTATTCAGGGAGAAATAACTTAAAACATAGACAGATGAACACACCAGCAGGTTCCTGGTCCCAAGGATGCCTCCAGATATTCTCCTATTCCCAAGCTGTAAGCAAGAGAGCTCTCTGAGCCCCCTCCTCAGACTTAGTCTCCCCCCCCAACATCCGCCCCTGTCCCCACCCGCTAATGGGCGTGGTCTGTGCCTTGGTGTGGACAAAGTGAATATCTCACTACAATTCCCCTTTTAGTCTAAAGAGAAGATTTAGGTTTGATACAAAACAATGAATAACAAGTGTGCTCTGAGAAAAGGAAAATCGAGAATATTTCAAATCAAGAACAAACTTAAGACCTACAATTCCCAGCACCCACATGGTGGCTACAATCACCTGTACTCCAACTCCAGGGAACCTTATACCCTCTTCTGACCTCCCTGGCTTCTGCAGCATCATGGTGCATAGACATACACTCAGATGTGCAACATACAAGATAAAATGAAAAAAATAGAGGGTAATCTTTTTGTTCTTATGTTGTGCCATGTCTAGAGGCTTATGTAATTAATGTATAACTGAGATCGGCCTCTGCCCGATGTTTCAGTTCTATATGGGTACAAACTGAAGAACTGTGGCTTCATAAAACCTCAGAATTAACTTGATTAAAGCCTACACCATAAAGATTTAACCACCATAATTAACTCTGTACTTTGGAGTCCTTCTACTCTTGATACTTGCTTAGGTAAGGGTGCAGAACTGCTATGTTAGTAGAAAATTGTAGTTTGGGCCAGGCATGGTGGTTCAGGCCTGTAATCCTAGCTCTTGGGAGTGGAGGTTGTTACGATTTCAAGTTTGAAGCCAGCCTGGGCTACATCTCAAGAAAAAAAATAGATAAGGAAAGAGAACAGAGGAAAGAAGGACTTGGAGTTTGAAATAATAAGATTATGCTAAAGTCAGAGAAATACTTGAGAGGGGAATGTCAAGGTGCCCCTGAATGTCAGGGCCATGCTTATTACATTAATGAATCTGTGGATTACTTGTCACATAGTATTGTGTTTGTTAATGTGCTAATACCACAGACAAATTATCTGAAATAATATCTTCAGTAAATAAACACATTTTCTCCTCAAATTTATCTTGCAGTTGAATTTTCATTATAAAGTATTGTGTTAAGGTGGACCTTGTAATTTCAGCATCCAGGAACTGAGGCAGGAAGATTGAGTTTGAGGCCAGCTGGGCTCCATAGCAAGACCCTGCCTGGAACAAAGCCCTTTGGGGAAGTGTGGTAAATTATTAAAATTGTCTAGGGATTCTACGCTTAATGATGTCATTTTCAAAGAATTATGTAGCCAAGAGTTTTATATTTGTTTTTTGTTTGTTTGTTTTTTGAGACAGGGTTTCTCTGTGTAACAGCCCTGGCTGTCCTGGAACTCACCCTGTAGACCAGGCTGCCCTCAACTCAGAGGTCTGCCTGCCTCTACCTCCTGAGTGCTGCGGCCATGCAGCACCAGGCCTGGCTGTGAGTTTTAGAATTTTAGCATGGGAAGGGATAGGAAATCTTTTCCAGTAGGAATAAACTAAAGCCCCAAAGTTTAAGTGTCATATGGAAGGCCATTTATTTATGATCTTTCCAAGACATCATTTCTCGTCTGCATTTTATCATTATTTGTAAGACATGAGGATCTTGGGCTGGAGTTGGTAGAGTGGTACTTGACTAGAATGGATGAGGTTCAGTCCTGAGCACTGCAAAATAAAGAATGGGAAGCCAGGCGGTGGTGGCACACATCTTTGATCCCAGTGCTCAGGAGGCAGAGGCAGAAGAATCTCTGTGAGTTCAAGGCCAGCCTGGTCTACAGAGTTCCAGGACAGTCTCCAAAGCTACACAGAGAAACCCTGTCTCAAGAAACAAAACAAATACAAATAAGTAAATAATGGGAAGAGGTGAGTTCTTCCTTTGCTGCTTGAGCAGTCTTCCTGTCTTACCTGGGGGTTACAGGTTCACCACCACACACAGGCTAGTTCAGGAAGTCATTTAAAATGCAAACATGTAACACAAATTACAGAAACTTCAATCTCTCTCGTTTTATTTATTCATTTTGAGACAGAGTTTCTCTGTGTAATAACTCTAGCTGTTAGCTATCTTATAACTCACTCTGTACACCAGGCTGGCCTGGAACTCACAGAGATCCGCCCACCTCCAGAAAACTGGGATCAAAGGTGTACACCACCACCACCCAGCATTATGTGCATTGGTGTTTTGCCTGCATGTATATCTGTGTGAGAGTTTCAGATCTTAGAGTTAAAGGCAGTTGTGAGCTCCCATGTGGGTGCTGGGAATTGGACCCCAGTCCTCTGGAAGGCATATTCTTAACCACTGAGCCATCACTCCAGCTATGAGTTGGGAGCTAGCCTGGTCTACAGATCAAGTTTCAGTATAGACTTCAAAGCTACAGAGAAATCCTGTCTCGAAAACAAACAAATAAATAAATAAATACGAAATTGAACAAAATATTATTACAAGAAACTTTTATTCTTTTTCCTTGTTTATTTTCAAGCTAGAAAAGAAAATCAATGTAGAACAATTATGATGGAGTCTCCAAGGGAATAATAGTCACCACAGATCTGAGGCCAAATCCACTCTGTATCTCTGTATTCTAAAACGTGGGGTTTTTTTCAACCCTAACTAGACAAGTAAATATGAAAACAATTTCATTTTGTTTTTTAAACAAAAGGAAAATTTAACAACAACAACAAAAAAAGTTTTAAAGCCCCTCCCTTAGGGGTAAAGTTTATTTTGCTAAATTAATATAGACATTTTGTTTCAATGCTTTATAGGTAGTCACAAAGAATAAGGACTTCACAGCCATGTATCTCATCAGATAGAAGCTGGGGACAAATGGGACGAGGAGGAAAGAAATGGGAAATCTTAAAAAATGCAAATGACAGGTTTTTGGGGGGTGGGGAGGCCAGCAATCAAGGGAAACCACATAACCTCAGACTGCACAATAAAGACACTGATAAGACAGACACAGACAGACAGAATTCGCCCCTGAGTTTACAAGGGAACGCCTGCTTGTGAAACAGAAAGGAAAGAAAAGTTTGGCATTGTCTACAGTTGCATGTAAACCTAAGAAAAGGCTGCCCATATGAATACCTTGGCAGTTCTCCGCTGTGACTTTGCGGTTTCTACAATTCAACCTTCCACATTTCCAATACAGCCTGTCTACAACTTAAACACATGCAGCAGCTGCCAGTGGTATCCTTGAACTCCTGATGTCCTCACAGAGTCCCTGCTTGCCAAGGGTTAGCCACATCCCGACACATTGGAAGAAGTCAGTTGGACCTCAGGACTCCTGCTATTGGGCAGAGCCCTCCTTCTGGACGGAACACCGGAGCTGTGGGAAACCCAGAAACAAAGTGCTCAGCCGACTGCCAGTACCGGTCAGGAACTATCTGAGAGCCCTCCCCACTCCTCCACACCAAATTCCATACCTGGGGAAAGTGGGCCCCTCCCCCAGACCTTACCCCAAGTAAATTTCATTTGCTACTGTTTCTCAAGTGGGAATGAATTAACTCACACTAGTCAGTTAATGAATGCAGTTATGCCGGCAGATTTGGAAACCACCCTGCCCCACACATAAGAATGTACTGTAGTCATTGCCAGTAGAAAATGTACAACTTGGTTTTGCATCTACTTGGAAGAGGAAATTAGGAAATGATAGGCCCTCTCTCTACCACATACATACCTCCCCTCCCATCCTACCTAAAACCCAGTGCATTGTGAAGTTTATTTTTAATTTTAAGAAATCACATTTTAAATTGGTTCCCAAAGGAACCTTGCCTTTCTTGTTCTTTTCAAATTGATCCAAGAAATGCTACGTCAGTGTCTGAGAAACAGATACAAAAAAAAAAAAAAAAAAAAGCTCTCTTTTCATTTTTGTTTTTGAATCAATACCCGAATAATGACCAGAAGCAAAAATCCACCGGTGCGTCAGCAAGGAGGATGCTTGGTGCTTCAGCTCCATCCTTCTTCCCCTCGCAGCCCCTGCAGCTCCAGGCCGCTAGAGCAGATAGATAATGTAGGACAGAACCACCAGGCCTATGATGGCAAAGAACATGAGGATGAAAATATCCAGCATGGTGAAATACTAAGCAGGGGAGTCGCCTGGATTCCGGGGAAATGAGAGCTGCAAGCGTGGAGGTCGGTCAGCGCAGAGAAATGGCTCCTATTCCCTCCCCCTTCCTGTTCCCTCGCCCTCTCAGGGACCTGAGGCTAAGGGATGCTGTAACTCCATCAGCAGCCTACTCTCCACCTCCATCATCACAGTCAGCCAATCACAAAGCCCACGTTGGGTAAACAGGGAACAGCTAGACCAAGCAAAACCAGAGAGGTTCAATTTCTTCCCAGGAAGCCAGTCCCGCCCCTGTGTGTGGAACCACTATCTGTATTTAGATACAGTTTCTGCACTGAGTGGGCTGCTCCAGTATGAGCATGTGTGAGTGGAGAATCTCTACAGACCCCTTAGGGACGGATTCTTCTGCCTGCTTTCTTTTTCCTCTCTGGCAATTTATCTCAGACTAATCGTTACCAGTTGTGTGGGCCATTGGCTAGTTGAAAGGAGAGCACAGTCGAAGGTCTCATGTGGTCTCAGAGGGCATCTCTGGTGTGGACACAAGCTTTACACTGTGCCAAGCATTGCACACGTGGGGTAATTTCAACCTGTCTGAAGTCTGTTATACCTGGGCTCAGAGGTGGTCATGAGCTTACTTTCCTTACAGCTTGTCAACAGGGGGTGGAACTCAAAGCAAGGCTCCCTTTCTTCTAAATCCACATTCCTTCCCTCCCTCCCTTCCCGCCCCCCTCTCGGTTTTTTGAGACAGGGTTTCTCTGTGTAAAAGTCCTTGGCTGTCCTGGAACTGGCTTTGTAGATCCACCAGAGTGCTGGGATACTCTCCCCCACCAAATCCACACTTTTTGAGTCCACCTCACCCTGGCTTGCCTTGTTGGTCTGAGAGATCCCAGAGCCTGACTCATTTGTGTTACATGAGGTCTCCCCTCCACCTTTTCTGTTCTGTTGTTACTCATACTCACTTTGTCTCTTCAGAGAGTTTAGCTTAGGGTCATCCTTAGAAAAGACACTGAGAAACTCATACACCCACTCCTGGATAGCAAGTGTCTAGAAATGCAAATTTATTTATTTTTTTTATTGTTTTGTTTTGAGAAAATTTCATGTAGCCCAGGCTGGCCTTGCATAGATTCTCCTGCCTCTACCTCTTGACCTCCTGAGTGTTGAGATTATAGTCAGCTGTCAAGTTGTTTCTTCTGAGGGAGAAAAGCTGGATGTCTTATTAAAAGTCAGTGATATCAGAACCAACAATAGGCTCAGACAGTACAGGTGCCTTGCACAAAATCTGACGACCTGAGTTCAATCCCTGGGCCCCACATGGTGGCAAGACAGAAATGACTCCTGTAAATTGTCCTGTGATGTCACACATGCCCTGACGTGTAAACACATATACACACTTGCACATACAATAAATGAAAAAGTGTTAAAAAAAAACCCCACGACCCCTCAGTGATATACTTTGATTTCTGCTGTGTGTGTGCACGCACCAACTGTTCCTTATTAAAAGAAAAATCCTATAGGCCACCTCTGAGGTCTAATGTCCTTAGCCTCACCCCAAACAGTCCAGGAACTTAGGCCACTCCCAGAAGAGGAGCCTTCCTTGAGCAGGCAGCCCAGCAGGTGACAAGTGACCTTCCGGGAAGGGACCTACAGCAAGGAAGACAGGCGTGTCACCAGGTGGGCAGGCTCTTCTGCTGCTGTTGGGAACTATACACTGTCAGCTGCTGTGGGGACAGTGTGGGAAGAGCCCCGCCCAGAGCACTCCCTTTCTCCTGTCTGCGGCATTCAGCCTTGCCATTCTCTGGATTACTTTTGGCTCTTTGCCTCTCAGCAGCTGCTCCCCTGGGGCCAGAGAATACTTTCACATGTATCCCCAGTGGGAAATGCCCCTTTCCACAAAGCCTCTGGTCAGGTAGCTGAAGACCATGAGTGTGGAGGATGTCGGGAGGTGGAGAGTGTGGGTTCAAGAGGGTCGGTCAATTGCAAAAAAGCTCAGAGGTATTTTAAGAACTTTATAGCCTTTGCAGCTGCAGGGGACCCCAGCTTCAGGGAACTGAAGTACCTTCCCTATGCCCAGGGCATTTTTATTTTTCTCTGTATTTACACTTTAGCCATATGCTGAGAATAACTTGAATGAGGCTTCCAAAAAAAAACTATGCCATGTACAAAGTTTCAATTTATAGGTACCACAGTTTTCAGAACCAAGTTTTGCATAGGTCTTTTTTCTTCCTGGGAAAGTTCCAAACAAAGTTCACATAGCGAGACAAAATGTATCTGGTCAGTCAAAGGATGGATAAGGCTATGTGCTAGCTCTTCAGAGCTAGGCCAGGTGGCATTCAGTGGGTGGTTAGGGCTAGTTGCTACCACAGCGAAACGCTAGGCCAGCACGATACTGCCAGGCCAGCGAGGGGAGCCAGGGTCCAGGAGTGCTATCTCACCTACCACAGGTCCCTTCCCAGACCCACCAAACAAAAAGTCTGACCGTAGTGCCTGCAATCAAGCTGGATGGGAGAAGATGGGAGAGAAAAGTGGGAAGGTTGCCTTAAAATATTTAAAAAACGACAACAAAAATCGAAAAACCAGGCCACCCTATGGAGGGTTTATCTGTAGCACTGTAGACTGTCCTAGTTGCTACCATTTTACAATTCAAATGCCTGGGCTGAATTCACTGGCTGACTTGAACACTTGAGTAGCCAGAGACCAGGAACTTGAATGAGATGCCTGGCTGTCCCTGAGCACCCTGACTAGGAAGGAGGAAGGTGTTCAGTGGAAGAGGGGGTTCAGTGTGAGGGGCCTCAGAACTCGGAACGCCAGCCTTGTGTGCTGGCAGAATTGTCCCCAGTGGAAGCCATTGGAAGGCCGGGGTATGTCCTCGAGGAAGCCGGTGTTGGAGCATGATGAACAGGCAGTTATGCTTTGGTTTCTAGGTCAATCCTCTCTTTGAGGGGTAACTGGGCTCTCCATGGGTAATAGATCAACATCCTCTGGCAGACAGGACACACATAGAAGTTACTTCAAAGCTAAAGAGGAAGCTCAGCCCTCAGGTAAAAATTAGACTTTTATTTGCGTCACCAGGATAAAGATTCACTTTGTGGTTCAAGTCAATGTTCAGAATCATAACAGGCCAGAAAGAACTGATCCCGAGTGCAAGGCCGGGAGGGAGGGGACCAAACAGACCAAAGAAAGATGACAACTCCATATAAAAGATGAGTGGGCAGTTCACACACACAGACACACAGACACACACACACACAGATGGAATGTCGGACAGAGGCGAATTTCACGGGTCACTTCTGTTTCCTTTTAAATACAGGCTTTGTGGGGTGGTACTTTTGTCTTGTGTCCAGCTATTAACAAATAAAACGCTCCCTGGAGGGACATGAGGGCGGGAAAACAGGAAGCAGTGTGGGGAGAATTCACATCCCTCACCGTGGGACTTCTGGCATTGCAGGATTGACCCACAAAAGTTAAGTTCACAGTCTAGCCAAGGTGCCTTTTTCCCCCCTGGGTTTTGATTGGCTGAAAGACCTTTACGAAGGAAGAGACCGTGGGCTTGGGGATCCTGTGCTCTTCTAGGGGTGGATGCTTCTGGAAAAGAATATGGACTCCAGCTGGGGCCCTCAGCACCAATAGACAGATCCTCTTCCCTCTGTGGGTGTGAGCGTCTCCCCCATTTCTAGGGGGGTAGAAGAGCAATGTTGGGAAGGGAAATTCAGCTGACTGGAATCAGGCTGTGGCACCTCCCAAGCACAGGCCCTCCAAGAGCGAGAGTCCCTGACCTCTGGTCCCCAGAACCTCCTTGTGCTTTGAGATCAAAGGGAAATGGAGTAGACTGGCACCTTCCCAGGGGCTCCTGGTATACACCCACAGCCTCCCCAAGCTGCACACAGGAAAGGGGATTGGCCAGGCAGGAGGGTAGCTCCTTACTAATCTAGCAAGCCCTCACAGGTTGTCTTGACCCTTGCATCAGTGACCTGACCAATGCCTTCAGGTTCAAATCGCACCTGCAACAGGGTCTGTGTGCTAAGAGACCTGATAAGAGACTCTGAGTGAAGATGAGAGTCGGGGGACCCAGGAGAGGCGACAAGAGAACTCAGAGATGAATGAAGCTGAGTGAGGACTGTCCCAGGCCCCAGGTACAAAGGAGGAACCTGAGTTTAGCACCAGTCCAGAGATGGTGCCGCCAGCTTTGGAACTCTCCCGCTCCAAGGGACAGGAAAGCCCCAAGGGAGTTGGTACGGTGTGGGTGACTTGGTCTTACCCTACTCTGTAGACTCAGACACAAGGAGAGGAAAGCCTTCTCCCACCTCCCCAGTGAGTGAGCAAAAGGATGGAGCCTCCCTCCTGTGCGTCCAGGAGACTGTTTTCATTCTCTGGCTTTGTAAGCCCCAAGCCCCATCCAGCCTTGTGGAAGGAAGGCCATAGGAGACATAAAGACCTCTTCCCAGGGGAGCAGGAAGGAACAACCCAGTTAACTCAAGTTGCAAAGGCATCCCTTGCTTTAGCCTTCACAGCAGGTCCCAGCCAGGGAGATAAAGAGAGTCCCTGGAGCTGGGGGATGGGAGAAATAGGCCTGGGGAGAACACCCTGTTCCCTCCTTCCCGCTGCTGCCCCTAAAACTAAGGCAAGAACTTGACCCAAGCTGTGCCTCCTGAGGAGCTCTCTGGCCATCCTAGGTTTGCGTGGGCAGGACGGCACGCTCAGCGTGTGAAGGAACGCGTACTGGGTCAGGAGGGAGGACTAGCAGAAAGGTAGACTCATCACATTGGTCCCGACATAACTGAGGCTTCAATACCTACCCTCTGGGAATGGGTGGAACACCACCTGGAGGCATAAGGAGTATGGGGCTCACCCTAGGATACAGAGTATCAGGGGAGCTAGGCCAGGTGTTCTGAGGGGCTAAGGCAGGAAGTGAAGTTGGGGGGCTAACCAACCCTCCCTTCCCTAAGACAGGGTCTCATCTGGCTGTCCTGGAACTCAAGATGTAGACCAGGCCAGCCTTGAATTCAGAGATCTGTTTGTCTCTGGCTCCCACGTGCTGGGTTTAAAGGTATGTGCCACTATGCCCTGCCTATCCAATCTCTTTAATGGGTCTCCTATTTCAGCCCAGCCCTGTGAGCCCAGCCTCCCCAGAACAGCCCTGCCCTCCCCAGAGTGCCCAGCCTGTTCCATCCAGAGAGAAAAATCAGTCGGTTGGTCCAAGGGAAAACCTGCCAGAGGAAGGAGCCGGGGCAGTGGCAGAACAAGGCGTGGGGTGGCAAAAGAAGCTGGAGGAGGGGCAGGGATGAAGCAGTGGCGGATCTTAGAAGACAGAGAGACACTGAAGGGTGGACGGGTCAGGCCCCAGGACAGATGTGATGCCATGGAATGCACTGAAGAAGAGGGTGGGACAGCACGGGGCTCAGATGGCCTCCACGTAGTTGGCTGGCAGCATCCCTGTGTCGCCAGTGCGCTCCACGGTCCCATACATCCAGCCATCATCGATCTGCTGCACATTGACGATGGTGTCCCCGTCCTGGAAGGAGACCTCGTCCTCGTCGGCAGCACTGTAGTCATACACTGCGCGGTACCGTTTCTGGGAAGCACAGTCAATAGTCAGTCTGGGTATTGGATATAGGCTCTCCCATACCCAGACCATCACCTGTGCCAGGCAAGTAAGTGTTCCGCTAAGTGACAATGAACCAGAAGACACTCTATGGACTCTGCCATAGAGTATCTTGTACAGGTCAGCCTTAAAGTCCCATAGGTTCAACACCAAGATAGGGGTTTTAAAATGTGATATGCCATCCAGGGTGCATACCTTTAATCCCAGCACCCAGCATGGAGATCAGCCTAGCGCACCCTAGTGGGATGTATCCTAGAACATCAAGGCCAGCATGTTCAACACCAAGAACTGTCAAGCTTCTTATTGTTGCTCATTTTCTTGCCCACAAAAAAATAAAATGCATGAATCCTACCATAGGCCTGGCTCAAGATGGCAGGCAGCATAAGACTACCTCCTGCCCACACAAAAGCTAGTACCACATAATTGCTTTCTAAGCTTTCTAAGGGAAAGGGACACAGTACAGGGAACAGAACCCCAAAGTCCCATGCATATTAGGCAAGTGCTCTACCACTGAGCTATATATATCCTTAGCCTTTATCCCGTGTGTGTGCCCGTGTGTGCCCATACACAGGAGCATATAGCTGTGACCTCTCTCATCCAGTCTCCATTCTGGACAGATACTCACCCCGCCGCCACCTGGGGCACTACGCTGCTGTATGGAGACAGGGGCTGCGGGCTCCTTGTAGCCACCATAGGACTGAGTCAGCTGCTGTTGTTGAGGCTGCTGGTAAACTGGAAGATGGAAGAGACAGGACTCAGAAAGTGCCTTGCCAAGTCCATTGCCCCATTGCACCTAAGCCAAAGACATGAATTTTCAACCCCACTCCAGCCTTGCTCAGCAACCCCCCACAAAGGCTTACAGCTAGGTGTGTCTTGGACCTTCATGCTCCTCATACTGGGATCTACTTTTCCCTTTTCCTGATGGGTCCACCCACACCCTTAGCAGGGATGGGAATGCGATCCTGGGGAACAGTCCTACATGTATGGATGCCTGTGTGCGCAGCCCCTTCTCATTGTCCCATGCTCCTGACCTCAGGGGCCCCTCTTGCCCACCCCAGCTCCCAGGCTAGCACTTACCTGGGGCACTAGCTGGGATGTGGTGAGGCTGTGGCTGTTGCTGCTCCGGTGGCCTCCGGTAGCTGCCGCTGTCCTGGGGTTCTCGGCGCTCTGGTTCCACACCTTCACCTCCACTAGGCCCCATGCGGCTCTTCTCAAACTCCTCGTGGTATTTGATCTTCAGTGCAGAAGGAAAGGGCAGGTGAATGGCTCCATTACAAGCCAACCAGTCAAGTGCCTATCATCCTAGCCACTGAGGCAGCAGGGAGGAGCTGGGAACTCAAGGCCAGCCTGAGCAACACTGTGAGCCCCTATACACACACACACACACACACACACACCCGTGAGACTCCTGGAGAACTACAGAAAGAGTACCAGCTGCCTAAGTAACTTTCCTTTCTTTCTTTCTCTTCCTTCCTTCCTTCCTTCCTTCCTTTCTTTCTTTCTTTCTTTCTTTTGGAGACAAGGTCTTACCACACAGACCAGGCTGCCCTTGAACTCATTAGATGTTCACCTGCTTCCTGGATTAGTTAACCCTCCGTAAAATGGACCATTGAATGTGGGTGTGTATGCTATGAATTACAACAATGCAATGAGATAACAGCCATGAAATCCATGCCAGCCTGGCTATGTATCTATGGTTGAGGTGACATAATGCTTGGTCTAGTATAGTATAAACAAAGCCCCATACTCTGCATCAGGCATGGTATATGCCTTTAATAGCAGCCCTTGGGAGGTAGTGACATGTAGATCTGAGTTTAGGCCAGCCTGATCTACATAGCTAGGACAGCTGGAGCTACACAGGGAAAGCCTGTCTTGAAAAAGCAAAACAAACAAAAAAATATTGATAGCCTTAACATATGCACAGCTCTTCACACCAAGGCCGTAAAAGCGACCCACATGTTAAGTCCCTACCACTGACAACAGTCACCCTAAACTACAAGCAGGGGAGTTGGCTTTCAAGTTGTCCTCTGACCTCCACAACACATACTAGTAACTCAGGATGGGAAGAAAGGCTTGGAGACTTCTATGCTCAAACTTTCACTGGGACAGAGGACAAAGTCCCAGGTAGACAGACAGACAGGCCTTCGCCTGAGAACAAGTGAGGACAGTGATTAATTGCCTTGTTGCCATTCTACCTTCTTCTGTCCCCTCAAAATGGGAGGTAACCATCGGATCACCCTCTCCTGGGGAGGACCTAGACATGCAAACAGGAAGGGGAAACATGGGGCATAATGGCTGAAAGTGAGGCCCTGTACAGGCTGGCTACTGCCCTCCACTTCCTCCCCTGCCAAATAGGGAAGCTGTGTGATTACTCCTGGCCCACCTAGTAGTCACTTAAGCAAACAGGCAAAGCAATAACCGATTGTGACTCACACGTGACTCAGATCTTATTGTTATTTCATGTGTTTTACTTGCATGTATATCTGTGCACCACATACTTGGTGCCTTCAGAGGTGAGAAGAAGGCATTGGATCCCCTGGACCTGGAGTTACAGGTGGTTATGAGTCAGCATGTGGGTGCTGAGAACCAAATTAGGTTCTCTGCAAGAGCAGTAAGCACTCCCCAAAGTTCTGATCTTTTGTTTTTAACCCTGGCTGTACTGGAACCCACTCTATTAACCAGGCTGACCTCAAACACAGACAAAGAGTCCAAATGAGGACAGGCAGGGTCCAGGGCTCCGTAGAAGGAAGCCAGGCCTCTGTACCATGAGGTCTCTGTGCATGTGGGATCAGTGACTGGGACTGAAGGACCCTTATTGGGCAGGCCTTTTAGTGTGACTAGGTAGGGTCCCCTTCAAGGCTGGCTGGCTGATGTTCTGCTTTCTGAAGCACCTGCTTCCTGACTGCGGTGGAAAAAAAGTGACTGGCCACACGTCTGTCCCCACATGATGCTGTGTCATGGCTTAGCCAGTAACATCTAACTTTAAATGGAATAACCAGCTTGCTCTTGTAAGCTTGCCCTTTTTGGGGAAGGGAAGGGTCAGGGGCTGAAGTCCTACTTTATGCCCTAACATATTATTCTTTTCCTCTTCTCACCCAGCCCAAGAATAACATTTCATTATTGTCCCCATTTCACAGATGGGGAAGCCAAGGCTGAAGAGACAGGTAGGTTAAATAGGCTACCACAGAATCTAACCTAAGAGCCTTAGTTCTCAAACACCATGTAATATGGCTTCCTATCAGAGATTCATGTCCCACCCTGCCTTAGACAGGGTTTCTCTGGGTAGCCCTGGCTACCCTGGAACTGGCTCTGTAGAGCAGGCTGGCCTGAAACTCGGAGACCCACCCGTGTCTGCCTCCCAGGTACTGGAATTAAAGGCGTGTGCCACCACCGCCTGGCTTTCTTCTTAAGTGGCACTGAAGATGGGACCCAAGATGGCATGCATGAAAGACAAGTGTTCTACTACAGCTGGACACCTCTAGTCCTTGATTTGCACAGTAAGAACAGAGCTGTTTACTGTACCTGTTACAGTATGGTTCGGTTTGCAAGGGGAAAAATGGACACAAAATTGGGGCTGGAGGTATAGACATGTGAACAAGAGACCAATGCTCTCTCAAAAGGCCTCAGCAAAAGCCATTTCTCATTCATTAAAAACAAGTGCTGAGCCGGGCAGTGGTGGCGCACACCTTTAATCCCAGCACTCAGGAGGCAGAGGCAGGTGGATCTCTGTGAGTTCAAGGCCAGCCTGGTTTACTCAGTGAGTTCTAGGACAGCCTCCAAAGCTACAGAGAAACAGTTTCAAAAACAAAACAAAACAAAACAACAAAAAAAAAAAAAAAAACAAAAAACACAAAACAAGAACAACAAAATAAATAAAAGCAAAGGCTGGAGAGATGGCTCAACAGTTCAGTGCACTGGTTGCTCTTCCAGAGGACTCAATTCCCAACACCCACATGGCAACTCACACCTGTAACTCTAAGATCTGACACCCTCACACAGGCAAAACACCAATGCACACAAAATAAGAATAAGAATAAATTGTTTTTAAAAAATAAATAAAAAGTCCTCAGCGATTTGGAGCACACACAGCACACAGCACAGTGCCAAGGCACACCTCCAGGGAGACCAGAGTTATGAGACTGATGTCTGTTCTCACAGTGTAGAGAGCCTAGCTCTGCCTCCGGACACCACTGACAATGCTCATCACTGACCACATACCTGCTTTTCCCCACTGCAGTCACATGACTACTCTTACTTCACAGGAGTAAACTGAGGCTCACAGCCGCCCAGCAGCTAGCTGGAAAGACGGAAAGACAGGAGCCCCCATTCCAGCCAGCATGCCTGTGTCTCCCTCACCATCTTGCCTTACACAGGGCCGAGGACAAACCACACATCTCCAAGCGAACATCACCATCCCAGTAGAACAGACACTTGGTTTTCAACTGCTCTGGCTGGTGAAACCAGGCTCCATTTCTATAGGACAGTCTGGCCTTCAGAAATGGCCACCTGTCATTAGGCGCTAATCTAGGGAAGGACAGGCCACACACAGGGATGCTATTTTGGAACCAAAATACAGTGTGGCTCTGAACAGCAGCCTTCTTAGAGCTATGCTGGAGGCTGGCACCGCTTAGCTATAGCTCTGCCTGTGGTTTAAAGTTCCCTCAGAGTTCTGGGACACAGCCAGGTTTGTAGACCTCTGACTGAGGGGCTGGCCAAACCTTTTGAGTTTAAGCGATAACTTTCACTCAGTATGGACCACAGTAAGCCAGGGGATGCGTTTACAATGCTGAATCTCAGGCTCCAGTCCAGGGGTGCTAAACTGGAATGCTGGGGAAACAGAGGGCCTCCACGTTCACTAAATGCCCTACGATCGCAAGTGACCCTTTGTGTGTGGGGGGAAAACTGAACCCACAGGTCCTTGAGCATGCTAAGCACTCTACCACCAAGCTATAGCCCAGCTGACTGGGGGGGGGGGGGGGGACTCTGACAGAGACAGACTAATCACATTCATGAAAACCAGGGGAAAGACTTTCAGTCACACTTCACAGCTCCCAGCTCAGGCTCTGTCTGGTTGCTCTGGAAGCCCAAGTCAGGTTCAAGGCACTTCCCCCAGCTCAGAACCAGGACAATCAGCTAATTGCAGCCTCCAAGGTGGCTGATAAGATGCTATCTCTAGTGTGGATTTCTTAGCCACAGCCAGATTTTGTTACCAGAACTCCTCAGGCATTAATGCATCCAATGTTCAATGACAGGTTGCAGGAAGGCAGGTGAAACAGACTGGGTGTTAGAACATTCTGGAAACCTTCCAGAAAGTGACACTGGTCTCCTGTGAGTCTCCAAACTCACAGGGTAAATCAATGAATGGACGTCCCAGAGGGTGGCACACTGGTGGTGTCGCAAGACACAAAGGCACATGATTGGAGCTCTGTGAGCCATTCCATGGTTTCCCAACCACCCAAGGCCACACCACTTCCCTTCTCTCCATCTAGGGAACTCTTTGACACACCCTTTTACCCTTTGTGTGGTCTGAGCCAAAAAGGAAACTGTAGGGTGTGTGAGTCAGGCCCAGGCTGGAAGAGGGCAACTATAAGGTTTCCTGGGGGCCCGATGGGGTTTGAAGCTTCTGAAGATCACCCTCCATTCCAGGAGAAGCAGTGCATTTCCTCAGACTGTTCATTTTAAACTTCAGCTCAATGATTGGGTTGCAAAAACCGCTTGGTTAGACAGACTGTCCCTGGCGCTTTTTATGAAATAAGAACAGAGAATATCTGAGCTCTCCAAGTCCAAAGTACATATGACAGTGGCTCCCTTCTTTCCTCTTTTTGGTGCTGAGGAGGGCTCTCTAAGCCCGGTGCATGCTGGATGAATGCTCTACTGAGAAACTACATCGTTAGTCCTCCTTTAAGAGGTTTTCTTTTTTTCACACGGGCCCTCATTATAGAGCCAGGAATGGCTTCAACCTCTTGATCTTTGCCTCAACCTTCAGAGTGGCTTTCAATCCACGACTCTCCTGCCTCAGCCTCCCAAGAGCAGAAATGTACCACTAAAGAAATGTTTCTTCTAGACAGAGGGCAGAAAATTTGAAAGCTATTCCTCTAGGCAGGGTGGTTCCATCTCCGCCCTATGTTTATGGAATCTACATAACCATCCACTATAACTCACAGTGGCACAGTCCAGCTAGCTTATGAGACAGGCAGGGTGGTGAGGGATGTGGAACCTGGAGGGTGGGGACTTAGGTGGGTCATCTGAATCTAGACCCTATCCTATCCACTCCATCCCCAGTCCCTCAGCCCACAGTGACACAGGCAACTGTTACGGACACAAGGACAGTGCCTGCCTCAACCTTCATTTACAGGAGTCTTGTTGCAGCTAACGGGGCATGTTCTAATGCTCTATGCTCAGGCGTGTGCCCATGTTCTGTGATGTCACTCACAGAAGCACCCTACTCCCAGATATTCCAAATCAGGCCCCTGCAAGCCCAGAGCCACACAAGCTGCTAGTCTATGGCTGTGCAAAGAAGGAAACTGAGGTTTGTTCTCTAGCCCCAACGGCTCTAAAGGACCACACAGAGGCTGTCACTTCATTTCCCACTCACCTAACAGCTAGATACCTAACACCCAACAGAAATGATGGCCAGCCCCAGCTCTGGCCTGAAAAGGCCTGGAGGGGGTGCAGGGCCGGCAGGCCCCGCCAGCTGGGTTTTCACACAGGAAGGAAGAGCAAGCTGAGGTGGGAGGCTGGCGAGGGAGGGCGGAAATGACTGACGCGTTAGCACCCAGAGGCAGACAGGAGGCTCAACCCCCCAACCCCAGCTTTGACCCTGGCGATAAAACAAGCATCTAATCTGCACTCTGTCCCCCTCCACCATGCCAGGGGGATAAGGACGGCCTGCTCTAGAGAGTGGGAGGTAACTTAATATCCCCAGGAACACAACACACACACACACACACACACACACACACACACACACTCTAAAAGGGCAGTCTCTTTAAGAAGGAAATGCCACTTGGGCAGAATGCCTAGCAAAGAGGGGGAACAAAGAAAAGGCACTTGGGAGCCTCAGCTTTTCCCTTCCCTCTATTCAAGCCACTATCACACTGCAGGCTCTCCTGAGGAGCCCAGGCAGGGCTGCTAGGGATCGGATGAGAGAGGAGTGCATGCGTAGCTTGGATAACGGGGCAGGAGCTCACATTGCTGATCTGGTCCTGGGTCTTCTTGATTCTCTGCAGCTCAGGTGTGTCTGCCACCACGCTGAAGCCTTTACCCTTGTTCTTCTCAAACTCCTCCTTGTAGCGCACCTGGAGGCCAAGAGGGAAGAGTAGAGTCTGGGGTCAGGTGGAAGGTGAGGATAGGCATGCCTGGCCTGAGGCCCCTGGCCAGAAACCCCCATTTAAGCAGAAGCCTGAGCTGAAATGTGTCAGAGCAATCTTAACCCCATTAATAATCACATAGAAGGTTCGGAGGGGAGGCCACACATTGAATGCCCATTGAAGAGGCAACACCTTGGGACTAGAGCGATGCCTCAGTAGTTATGAGTACGAGCTGCTCTTCCAGAGAACTGCAGTGAACACTTAAACCCCAAAATAAATAAAATAAAGATGAAGATGGAGACACTTCTGCTCAGAGTCCTAACATCAGAACATGCTGACACCAGAAGATAGCATCAGCTGGGCATGGTGCTGCATGCCTCTAATCCCAGAACTTGGGAGGCAGAGGCAGGCAGACCTCTGTGAGTTCAAGGCCAGCCTGAAGCTAGCACCTGGGTGTAACCAGTAAAGCCCTGGGAATCAGAGGACTGCAGCACCCAGAAGCAGTGGCCCAAGTCTACTGAGATGAGCTCCAGACAGCTCAGCGGACTGTGTTCTCCAACGTACCGCAATGCACAGCAGTCATGACCCTTTCTAATGAATGGGTTTCCCACCAGGATCCCATGCCTTTGCCTGGCTATGACTTTGGTGACCACTGAGTGGCAGGCATCCTGGTTAACCTAAGTATAACTAAGGCCATGAGCAGCTAGCCTCCACCCACCCACCGTCCTTTCCTTCCCCAGCAATGGACAGGGGAGCCTGCTGTGCACCGGACTTGCAACCTGCTGATGCCAACTCTACCCACTGTCTGTGAGTAGATACCCAGGCATCCATGGCATCAACTTAGAGCTAGGTTGTTAGATTCATCTGCTGTGAGTTATTTACTTTCCCTAAAGTAACAATAAACCATACCGCAGCAGACTGCCTCTCTGTGACATGTGACCCAAGTCCAGTTCCTAACACCCATGTGGCAACTCACAACCATCTGTAACTCCAGCTCCAGGGTGTCCAAGGCCCTCTTCTACTCCCTGAGAGTATGGGGCACACACATGCTACACAATATCAGGCAAAACACCCATACACATAAAATAATACCCTTTTGTTTGTTTGTTTCTGTGTAGCCCTGGCTGTCCTGGAAGTCACTATGTAGACCAGGCTGGCCTCAAACTCACATAGATCTGCCTGCCTCTGCCTCTGGAGAGCTGGGATTAAAGGTGTGCCCCACCACTGTCCACCAATACATTTCTTCCTTTTTTCTCTCTCTCTTCCTCCCTCCCTTCCTTTTTTTAATAAAAAAGATCACTTCTCCTGCCTGAGGTCACATGGTTTAGCAGCAAATGTCCTGAGGCGCCAGGATGCCAGACTCCTACACTCCTCCTGCCTACGGCTATAAGAAGTCCTTGCCAAATCTGAGGAGTCAGTAGCCAGCATCCCAGCCAGAACATGGCAGGACCCACCTAGAGCGCGGGGGAGTTTTTAAGCAACCAGCTGAACAGGGTCTGTGCCAAAGGACAAAGGCGCTGCCCAGGAGAGCAGTAACCCATCACTGAGTCTTTGACAAGCCAGAACGGCTTCCTGAAGCCTGCCAAGCTGGAAACAATAATTATAGGATGGGGGAGGGCTGGACAGGCAGAACCTCGGGACAGTGGTTGGAGCCTTGGGGAAAGACCCACCACACCACTGCTGCCCCCTCTCAAGAACTCTATGGAAAACGAGAGGCACTCGGGATGCACTAGAGAAAGGACTTCCCCGGCACAAAATGAACTGCAATCTGAGGAACAGCTTGTCCTTCCCCGGGGATTTTAGAAACTAGAACAGAGGCTGGGAAATATTTGCAGGGTAGAGAACTACTCCTTGGCTTTGGATGTCTACTTTCTACCTCAGTTTCTGTTCCATGCCTCAACAGCTGCCTGGATTTCCTCTACAGTAGCTGCACTATCTCGAAAAGGGTCAGCCCAGGACATAGGGGCCAGGATGTTGGGAGTTTCCAGGAAGGCCAGGCAGCTCCCAGGCCTGGAGTCAGTGGTCACATGTTGAGCTACCACACTGAGGACTCACAGCTTGTGAGCACTGTCAGGATCACCATTTAGGTGATCCCTTGATGCAGATAAAAAGAAAGGCCTAAACCGGTTTGGTAGCTCAGGCCTGTAATCCAGCATTCAACGGGCTAGATTAGGCTCTGGCTACATAGCAAGACCAAATAGATCTGGCAGTTTGAATGCAGGTGGTTCAAACAAGGATGTGGACCTGGGCTGACACAGGCTTGTGAAAAATGCCTGAAGCTACAGGAGAAAGGTTTAGGCCCAGCCACCCAGAGGGACATTAGATGGATACCAACATCCACCCTCCTGGGAAGGCCTGAAACAGCACATGACTATGAGAAGGTCCTCCAGAAAGGAGACATCAAGAAAGAGAAGAAAAATTGAGACAGCAGAAACCCACAAGGATCCTACCATGCCGCTGATTCCTGTAAAAGGAGCCATCACAGACATTAGTTAGAACATGAGAAAAGCCGGAGAAGGTAACACATGTCTATAATCACTAAGCTCACAAGGTAGATGAAGTAAGATTTCAAGGGCAATCTGGGGTGTGTGTGTGTGTGTGTGTGCGCGCGCGCGCGCGCGTGTGTAGATATAACAATAAAGATATAACAAAGCAAGTTAGCAAGTTTGAAGCCACTCTGGGCTATATGAGACCCTACTTCAAAATATGCTTATACAAGCAAGTGTGTGTGTGCTCGAGTTCGTGCATGCACACATGAGCACAAGCTGGGCATGGTGATGCACGCACGTAATATTATGACTAGAAGCAGAGGCAGGAAGATGATGAGTTTGAGGCCAGTCCAGTTTATACAGTGAGATCACATTCTCTCTCCTTCATGTCAAAAGATAGGAGACTTCACATCACTAAATATGGGCCCAGAACCAGGAGTTTGGACTCATAGGCCCAATCTCCAACCAGCTTTGTAATCTTGGACCAGTGACTTAACTGTTGAAGCCTCGGGTTCCACATCTGTAAAATGGGAAATCAACGGTGGCGCCAGCACTGAAGGAGAAGGGCTGAGTCGCACACCACGTGAGGGCAACTGTGCAAGCGCTTTGTCAACGTGCTGAGCCAATGCCAAGCCCCCTCCTGCCTGTTTCCTTGCTCGGCAAGGGTCAGGCCCCTAATCCAGGGAACCATCACCATGGCAACACCCCAATGACATCAACTGGTTCCCAGGCTTAGGAACTGCCTTTCCTCCTCACTGGAAGGATCATCCATTTCACCCTAGTGTGGGAGGCAGAGAAGGCAGGATAGGAGGCGGCAGGGAAGCCTGGGTACCACACAGGGTAACTACAGGTTATTTACTTTTGCTTTATGTGTATTGGTGTTTTGCCATGGTATCATGTCTCCAGGTACTGGAGTTACAGACAGTTGTGAGCTGCCATGTGGGTGCTGAGAACTGAACCCAGGTCCTCTGGATAAGCAGCCAGTGTTCTTAACTACTGAGCCATCTCCCCAGCCCACCAAGTCCCCTGGTGAGGCTGGGGTGCAGGAAGGAAAGCTGGCTAGCTAGTCTCTAAAGATCCGCTCATCTGGAGCCTATGACCCTATCTAAGCATCTTTTGTCTTTAACAGAATAGAGGTGAGGAAAGTTCTGAGAGCTTTTTATTGCTAACGGGGGGTGGTCAGTAGACCCTCGCTGAGACTTTCCCTTCACCCATGCAAGAATGCCTGCATTTGTCTGGATGACTCACCAGCTATGGCAGGGTAGCAGTGGGGACAGAGCCTGCCAGGTCACTCAACCCAGCTGTCAGTTTGGCTACAATGGAGCCTGAACTTTGGCCAGATGTCTCCATCCCTGCTGGGTGCTGCCAGGGCCTCCCTCTCTGAAAATTCCCACAGCAGCATAGGGATTGACAGCCAGGCAGCCGGTATCCATGAAGATCTACCTTTCTTAGGTAGGTTTGATTACCCTCTCATTTATACCAGCTAAAAGCTGGTATGTAGCAGCATGTGCTGGATAAGTAAGAAATGAATTGAATACAGATACATCATCTGTCATGGTCTAGCATATGAAGCCAGGCCTAGTAGCACACTGTAATCCTAGTTACATAGCAAGACATCGTCTCTCAAAAAAAAAAAAAAAAAAAAAAAAAAAAAAAAAAAAAAAAAGAAAAGAAAAGAAAAAGAAAAGAGCTGTCTCAGGCAGAGGCAAGCAGTTCTCTCTGAGTTTCAGGGGCTCTAGGGCAAGTCCTAGGCCAGCCAGGGGTATATAGTGAGACTGTCTCAATAAACAGAAACAAACATTACTTTCTGTAATGCAATGACCTCATTTTGGTGTTGGGCCCACACTGTGTAACCCATTCCCTTCTAACAAAAAAATCAACTGGATTTTATTTCCATCAGACCCACAGATGAGATTAGCTACTGAAAGATTGGGGCTAGGGGTGGGGTGGGGGGGTCACAGTCATTGCATCCATTTCCTCTCCCTTCATAGAGAACAGCAAAAGGAAACATTTATCCAGCCCTGGCACCATGCCAAGAATGGCAAACACCTAATACATACTAACATCCCCACAGCCAACCCGGGGGAGATGACCCCACTTTACACATGGAGGCGGTTAAGTAACTAGCCCCAAGCTGTAGCTAGTGGTAGTAATCTAAGATTCAACCTTAGGCTGCTGACTCTGATAAAAACGAGGTAAGGTCTCAGTGTACTGCCTAGGCTTGCCAGTCCTGAGTGTGCACCTCCACACCACTATTAACAGAGCTTTTTTCTTTTTCTTCTTTGGTTTTCT
This sequence comes from Phodopus roborovskii, assembly GCF_943737965.1. Taxonomy (NCBI): domain Eukaryota; kingdom Metazoa; phylum Chordata; class Mammalia; order Rodentia; family Cricetidae; genus Phodopus; species Phodopus roborovskii. The sequence continues at coordinate 13,386,763 of NW_026125052.1, read as the reverse complement.
CTGTGGCTTTGGAGGCTGTCCTGGAACTAGCTCTTGTAGACCAAGCTGGTTTTGAAGTCAGAGATCCACCTGCCTCTGCCTCCCGAGTGCTGGGATTAAAGGCATAACATGTACATGTATGCGTGTGTGCGTGCGTGCGTGCGTGCGTGCGTGTGTGTGTGTGTGTGTGTGTGTGTGTGTGTGTGTGTGTGTGTGTGTGTCTGTGCCCAGCATAACCTCAGAGATGCTTCCTTAGGGATACACCCTCCTCCTTTGAGACAGGGTTTCTCATAGGCCTGGGGCTCACCAATCAGGGCAGAGCTCCAGGAATCTTCTGGTCTGTGCCTCCCTACTGAGGGATTACAAACAGGAACTACTCTGACTTTTTTTTCCCACCTGAGGGGGTAAGAACTTCTCCCTAGTTCTTTGTGTTCAGGGTTACAAGGTAAGTGCTGCCACGCGCAGTAAGAGTGACACTCTTCCGTGCATGCAGCTGTTGTGCTGGTCATGGGATCCAAGACGAAATAAGAACCTGCCCCAAGATGAGTGGTGGAAAGGCACTGGACACTTCCCTCCCCTCAAGGGCATTTCCTGAAACACTCTATGAAGGAAGAAAAACCAGGCGCTCCAGCTCTGCTGCCTGGGGAGGCCTGTACTCCAGGCACACTCGCCCCCCCAGCCCCATCCCAAAGCTGCTGCCCCCATTTGGTGGGGTGCAAGGAGAAGGGGACCTGGGGGCAACCACTCACAATGTCATTTCTGGGTAGTTCTGAGGTAGGGAGGTCACAGATGTCCCAAACACCTGAAGTGCCACTTTGGGAACCAATACAGGAGTGGGGAAACAAAGTTGAAATGGCCCCGGCCAGGAAGAAGCCAGCCCTGGAAGGAGCCCACGCCTCCCTGCTGGGGTGGGACAGGGAAGGGGGAGAAGGCTCCCACTTTCCTTCCAGCCAGCCGCACAAAGCTCTAAGTAGCCCTGCCCCCACAGCAGCCACAGGCCTATCACCAGGCCAGCCGTGCAGTCCCTCCCAGCCTCATACCAGGCCCTGCCCCCAGCTTCTAGGAAAACCCATTTCACTCCTCACAGAGGAGGGGAGGAAAAAAAATAAAACTATGAAGGGGGGAACCTCAGACAGCACAGATGGTAAGTAGGACGTGGGAGAGACTGCAAAGGGGGGCAGGCTCTTTCGGCATCATCCCCCAGGTCCCCAGATCCAGGAGTGGAGCTGTGTCCCCAGTGCAGAAGGTCAACTCCTCACCTCCCATCCTGTTGACTGACACAGACCCTCCAGTGTGATACCACCTCAAAGCTCTACCTGGCTCTCATCTATTCAGCAGCCCAGCCCAGCAAGCCTCCAAAGCACATAACCAGTAATCCCAAACTTTAGGAGGCTCAGTCTGAGGCCAGCCCGGGTTAGCTGCCTGTAAACTGGTGCGATGGGCAGTCAGCCTTATAGCCCTATAGCCTGACCAGCTAAGCTCAAAGTCTGCCTGCCTTGGAGTCCTGGGCAAGTGGTATTGAGAGACTAGGAGTTAGATTTCCCCAGTAGGCAATCAGAGAGGGAGAAGAGGCTGTGGCTAGATAATAAAGATGTATCAGCGTGGCCTCCCCAAACCTCAGAGACCCCCTCCTACATAATCAATCCATCCACCTGCCTCTGCCTCTGCCTCCTGAGTGCTGGGATTAAAGGTGTATGCCACCAATGGCTGGCTAAGGAATGATCACTTCTTAGGCTAGGAGCAGCAGCTCACACCTAAAAATCTCAGCACCCAGGAGGCTGAGGCAGGAGAATTCCAGCCTGGACTATATAGGGAACTCCAGAGTAGCTAAGCATAGACTAAGACCCTGGCTCCAAAAAAAGAGGGGAAAAAAAAAAAAAAAACCCATAACGAAAGAGGGAGCCCCTCCCCCAGCGGGGGCTCTTCCCTACCTTTCTGACAATATGGTTGTGAAGACTGATGAATACAGACATATATATGTGTGTGCAGGACCTGTCCTTTACAAAAAACATAAAAGAATGATGGCTGGCCGGCCGAGTGTTGGTGGTGCACACCTTTAGTCCCAGCACTCGGGAGGCAGAGGCAGGTGGATCTTTGTGAGTTTGAGTCCAACCTGGTCTACAGAGCTAGTTCTAGGACAGGCTCCAAAGCTACAGAGAAACCCTGTCTTGAAAAACTAAAAAAAGAATGATAGCTGTTCCTACATACCCCACCTACTGGAGTCCATCAGGCCCCTGACAACCTAGGAACCTCCAAATCTGTGCGTGGGGAGCAGAACAGCCCTCCCAACAGCAACCCCAGTCCTAGTGCACATACAAAGGCAGAGGTCAGGAAGGGCAGAGCTGGCAGGCTCCTGATATTGGCCCCACCCCTATAGGGGTCAGATTCCAGAAGCAAAGGTACTGAGGGTGAATTCTCATGGGCTGGAAAGGGCAAGGGTATTGAATTTCTCCTTAGAGGATATAGAAAGAAAAATAAGTTCTGTTGCCTAAATCAGGCACCTGATTCTCTGACAGCTGTCCTTGCTTGCTAGAGGCAGTGGGAGTCTAAGCTCTGCCATTTCCCCTAGAGAGGCTAAGGGACAAGCAGCTGTCTGTACTGTGCAAGACACTGGAAGGCTACATATACTCAAGGCACCACACTTGTGTGCGTGAGGGAAAAGACCAGGGCTCAGACCCTATAACCTGGCTCAATGTGGCCTGGAACTCTGAGACACACTTTCCATGCAAGGACAGGAAGGAGCTCTCTTCCACCTACCCCCTACCCCTGGCGTTGCATCAAGGACAAGAAAGGAGAAGTTACTACATCGCTTATTAGGTTTCACCAGTTCTCAGCAGCAGCAGGGACTAATTTGTGTAGGGTTTTTGTTTTGTTTTGTTTTTGAGACAGGGTTTCTCTGTAGTTTTGGAGACCAGGCTGGCTTTGAACTCAGTTTGTTTCTGCCTCCCAAGTGCTGGGACTAAAGGCGTTCGCTGCTACCACCACCACCAGGGTATTTTGTGTTTTTTTTTTTTTTTTTTTTTTTTTTTTTTTTTTTAAGAGGGAAAAGACTACTTCCCTTCAGGTAGTAGATAAAAACTGTAAAGCCACCAGGTGTGGTGCAACCTACAATCCAGGTACTTGGGAGATAGAGATAGAAGGATAAGTTCAATGTCATTCTTTTCTCTTCTAAGATTTTTTTTTTTAATTTATTTACTTTTATTTCATGTGCATTAGTGTTTTGCCATGGGCGTCGGGTTCCCTGGAACTGGAGTTACAAACAATTGTGAGTGGCCATGTGAGTGTTGAGAATTGAACCCCAGGTCCATCTGGAAGAGCAGTCAGAGCTCGTAACCACTGAGCCATCTCTCCAGCCCCCTCCTAAGATATTTTTGTTTGTTTTTGCTTTTTTTTTTTTTTCCAAGACAGTGTTTCTCTGTGTAGCCCTGGCTGTCCTGGAACTCACTTTGTAGACAAAGCTGGCCTCGAACTCATGGAGATCCGCCTGCCTCTGCAACTAAGAGTGTGCCACCAATGTCCAGCTAAGATTTTTTTTTTAATGTTCGATTGTATGTAGGTGTATGTGTCTCCATGTGGCTTTAAGCATGTGACCGAAGATGCCCGTGGAGGCCAGAGGCTTCAGATTCCAGAGAGCCAGAGTTACAAAGGTGGTGATGCTTTGGGTTCTGAGCTGTCTTTCCAGCCCCAGGGCAATTTTTTAAAGGGCTATGTGACATTATCATCTCAAAACAACAACAACCAGAACACACAAACAACAACACAAATCTACTCGAAACAGCCCTGCAAGGGACGCCTCACTTCTCATGGATGACGAGTGAGTCCTTGTGGCCCAGCTGGCACTACCCTGGGCACCTCGCCAACCCAGTAAATTCCCCTACTTGTATTCTCATTTAATCTTTTAATCCTTGCCAGGCCAGGCTGGTTCAAGGCAGAGTGCGTTAATAAGGGCTCAGGGCTTCAGACCACCTAGCTCGGCGTGGCTCAGTATCCCTGAAGGACAGTGTTCTCCGAGGCAGGGCAGAGGGTGTCTCCTCTACTGCCATTGCCTGTGACACTCAGGAAGTCAGGCTAAAGAGACGGGAGGACTGACCCCCCCCTCACACTGCCCTCTCTCCAAGGGGAGCAAAAGGTCTCAGGACCTAGTTACAGAGGATAGGCTGCGAGACCCAGACTGGCAAGCTGCTGGCTGCCTCCAAGCGCTTCCTTCTGTGCCAGGTATGAATGCAGTGGCAGGCAGAGGACAGCTTCCTGGAGAAGGCAGGTTCCAGGAGCTCCAGCAGGGTCAAACAGATGCCCACCCCTCTCCAACCAACTTCAGATAGGTAGGCAGTAGTATCTCTCCCCCTCCCCATCAAGTCAGGAAGTGTGAGGTAACTGAGGAAAGGTGGGCGTGGGGAGACAGACCAGCCTGGGATTTCAGCATCTCAGCCCTCAGAGACCACAGGTGCCCTTGCCCAATCCACTTCCACCAGCCAGAGCGCCCGCCCCTCACCTGACTCTGCAGCTCACTCTGTTGCTTGAGGCGGAGGTTTTCCGGAGTGTCAGCCACCATGGTGAAGGACTGCTTGGGGTAGTGTCTGCCGGACAGAAAGAAGATGGGGCATCACTCTGGGGAAGGGAGGAGAACCCTGGGCTTCTCTGTTGTTAAGACAGCCCCAACCCACTTGTCAGGGCTGAAGGGAGTCAGGAACCTCCAGGCACAGCCTGGGCTAGCTGAGGAGGCAAGACACAGCAGGCCTGAGGGCTGCCTGGCAGAACTGTCCAGGGCCACGGGGAGGCTTCTGAAGGTTTCCGATTACCCTTGTTTCAGATAATCCCAGAGTCTCCCAGAGGATCCCAGGGCCAGGCTACCTGGGAGGACCTAGTCGGCTGTGCAGACGGCACAGAATCAGAACTGAAACTAGCAATGAAAACCAAGCACACAGGGGCAGAGAAGACCCAAGGCTGAAAGAAAAATAAATAGCAGATACCAGAAGGTTCCCTGTCAAAAGTAGTCAACTAAGAGAATATGTGAGTCAGGCGGTGGCGGCACACGCCTTTAATCCCAGCACTCAGGAGGCAAAGGCAGGTGGGTCTCGAGTTCGAGGCCAGTCTGGTCTACAGAGGAAGTTAGTTACAGGTCAGCCGGGGATACCCAGAGAAATTTTGTCTTGAAAACCAAAGAGGGAGAAGTATGGGTCCAACAAGGTGTTAAGGGGCTAACAAGGTCCAAATACAGGGCAGGTGGCTAGTCACCTTCCAGTGACAGGTAACAGCAGTTAGTGTTGTCCTGTGACTTAGTTTACCAAACTTTTGTAGTGTCGTCACTGTTTTCCTTTGATAGACACAGCAGAGGCTAGAGAGGCTGAACAGTACAATCTAAACACTCAGAAAGAGTCAAAATTCTGACCCCTAGAAAACGCTGCTGCAGGTGGCCCAGAACCCTGCCTGCGAGGACCTGAAAGATAATGCCCTTATTGACAGAGAGGTAAACTGTGCTGGTACTAGCTTTTGTCACTCAGCAGTCACTGAGCTCATATATTCCTCACATCGCCACTCTCTTCACCATGAGGGGAGAAAACAGTTGTTTTTGATCGCTTGTTTATTGATTTATACAAGCTTCCAGAACAGCGGTTGAAGCACAGCAAATACTTGAGTAAACAAACATCACAGCAGGTGTTGAAGTCGGGGCTCGGCTCGGACAAGAGGACTCTTCCACCACCTGTGTCACCACGAGGCCAGGCCGGTCCTCAGGAAAACCAGCCCCGGTCTGTGTCTAAGTGCTGGAAATCTCAGGGACAGTGAGGGGCTTCTCCAAGCAAGAATTGTATTGAAAAGTCTTGACTTGGCTGTGTTTAGCTCTGGGTGACTGCATCTATCACAGCTGTGACTATTACAGACCCCCTGACTCACAGGGAGCCAGGCACCATGTAAGAAGAGACAGATGGCCCCTTATGGCTTTTTTCTAGGTATGACCCACCCAGGATGGTTGACATGTCCACAGCAGGTCACGAACTACCACCACATGCTTGTATGATTTAGCCAAACCCAGCATATTCTCCAGCCACCTGTACCAACATGTGATATCCCTCCCTCCGGGCTACCTTGGGCAGCGAGGACAACCAAAGAAGGTGTGGCTAGAAGGGACCCAGTGATGGGCTCTGTTTCTAGGTGACCATCTTCATCCCCTTGCTCATGTCACTGTCCTAAGCCTAGGCGATGCCTATTTGGATTCTGGTCATCACAGTTAGCCACATAAAGAGCTCCCCCAGGAAAAGGGGGGAGCTAGATGGGAAAAGCAAACACAGGTGCCTGCAGCTGGCAGCAGGAATGGCCTTGGATGAAGGCAGGCAAAGACAAGGTCCCACCCCCAGGTCTGGCCCAGTGCCCTGCAGCCAGGCCACCCACAGCTCAGGAGCCCATCCAAAAATTCCTGCTCCTGTTCGGGGCCAGGGAGGATCAAGCGGGACTCTGTTCCCAGAGACAAGAAATGAACAGAAGGAATAGAAGATGTCTATGAGAACTGGTTGGTACTGAGACCCTGGGAGGTAAGACTTCAGAAGGGATCCTCCACACAAACCGGACCCACTCTGAAGGGAAGTGGGAGACAAACCAGAGTGAGCCAGGCATCGGTCAGTGAAGATGTACACACTAGAAGTAGGGGATCCAGGATCCAGGCAGCTCTGGCCAGGTGTGAAGGGTCAAGTCTGATAAGCAGCCAGCATTGTGTTAGACAGGGTGGAGGCAGCCTGGAGAGCGGAACTCTCCAGAAGGCAGGAACTCAACAAGCACACATCCACAGAAGCTGATCCACAAACCCTGGCCTTATGTACAGACTTAAAAGCACAAAGGCATCTCCATTGGCCCAGGGATAACCAGACACGTGCAGACAGCCACACCCTCTCTCTAGTTCTGCAGCTCCTGTAGTACACACACAGCATCTGCCTGCGTGTGAGTAACATATAGGTGTGTCCTCCAAATTGGCAAGCATTTCCTGAACACGGAGCTGACAGCTATGCCCCCCCCATTCACAAACCTCCTCCACTCACCCTGTCCCTCTGCTACACCCTATACCCCATCAGAAGATCCCAGGCGCCCCTCCAACATGCACCAAATGCTTCACTTCAGATGGGATTGGGGGTACTTCATCATCTCTTTGTGACCATCATGGTCTTCTCCACCCCCTAGAACAGGGGGAGGGAGCCTAGATATGGACTCCAGAGGGCTAGGGATGAGGGAGGAATTTAATCCTATATCAGTTTTTGTAGATTAAGGAGCTCCAGACACTGTGGAGCCCTGCTACACCCAACCCCAGGCAGAGGAAGGGCTCCACTGCATCCCTCCTGATGGGTCAGCCCGGTCCCCTCCCCACAGCCCCCAACCCTGAGTGAGACAACCCTGCCTTTCCCTTCTCCTGCTAGCTGATGTGCTTCAGGTTCCCATGGCAACCTCATCCTCAGCTCCAGGCAGGAGAGCAGAGAAAGGGAGAGAGGAAGGAGGGAGGTCTATGGGGTATGGGGGCAGGGGAAGCAGACTACAAGAGTATCCTTAACCAAGAAGAAGCCCAAGGGGCCTGGGCTGGTTTCTTGTAGACAGCTGTGCTCAGGTTTGTTTCTAGAAGGCAGGACACCAGAGTCCCGGTGCCGCACCCCTCCCCCAACACGGTGGTCTCTGAAGAGGACTCCGAGTGATCGCCAGGAACATTGCTACGAATTCTGCTTTTCTCCTCCCTCTTAGACCCCAGGTTGATGCCACCTTTCACCTTCAGATTTAGGGGGTGGGGCGGGGGAGGGGAAGGAACACACCAGTGTGGACTCAGAAACAGCTAAGACCACAAAACCACACATGCCAGGCAGACCTTCAGGCCACAGAAACAAAATGAGAGATGATATGAGCTCAGGCCACAGCTCAGCTGCTCTTTGTCCCTTCCTGGGCCAGCCCCTTATTAATCATTCCCAGAGAGTGCGGTGCCTTCCACAGAGGTCTCGCTACAGACCTGTCTTTGCCTATGATAGCTCCAACAGGAAGCAGGGGGTGAGGGTGGGGGCATAGATAGGCCAATAGGACAGGAAGCTGGATGGGGAGGGACAGGCTACCTGCAGTCCAGGAAGGCAGGCGACAACAGGAAAAGCCTGTGGTAGCCAGAAGGTAGGCAGGGAGCTAGGCAGCTGCTGCTGGGAGGGGGGTGACACACTATGACACCACAGGCTCAGAGTTCCCAACTCCTTCACAATCTGTCAGGTGTACAGCCTCTCCCCAAATACCCGACAAGGCTGGAAGAGGCAGGCATCACCTGGATCCCGATTTTGCATACAGAGAAACTGAGGCTTGGAGTCAAGAATAGAGACTTTGAGTGGCATACAGTCCTCTGTCCCACATCTGCCTGGCCAGCTGAAGGGCACGAAGACCTGTTAGGGCAGATGGCCCTAGTCCCGCTGCAGCTCCCAGAGGTCTGTGAAAAGCTCAACTGGCAGGGTGACAGCCAAACGAAGTGCTTCATCCTTCAAGCCCATTCCCCAGTCTGACCTCTAAAACCCTTGAGAGGACAAAGACCTAAGGGATGAGGAGACATGGTCTCCATCTCAGGCAATGAGCTACACACCTGAGGACCTAACATACTGTTCCGTGGTGGGAGCCCACTGTGAAGCTGATCCTAGATGACAGGGAGTGTGGGGGACAGTGTGAGCAGGACTTGTATCCAGAGGGTCAACAAGGACAGGCCACAGATTCTGAGCGCCTAGCTCCCCATTTCTTCAGGGAACATCATTCCTTCCAGGCTGGGACCTCTTTAAAAAAAAGACAAAAAACAAAAAAACAAAAACAAAAACACAGCTTTGTGTTCAAAGCAGAGTAAAAATACATCAGCAAAATACAAGGAACCTTTGGGTTTTAGCAAAAGGAAGGGGAGAAGAAAAAAGCCCTAACATCTGGCCTCTGGTTAGAGTTCTGGATTCCCCAAAGGCCCTGCTGGGAACGAACACACACACACACACACACACACACACACACACACACACACACACACACACACGGAAGGAGGGAGGGAGGAAAGGAGGGAGGGAGGAAAGGAGGGAGGGAGGAAAGGAGGGAGGCAGGCTCCATTAGTCCTGATTCTTACCAGCCCCCTTCCAGGCCTCCAGGACTAAAGTGTTAGGGATAGGAAGAAAACAAGGAGGCATTGTTTGACCAGAGGGACAAAAATGAGCAATCCAAAAGATTAAGGGTAGACTGGAGAAAGAACTTACCAGTCTTTAGGCTTTGCAGACAAAATGAAAAGTTGCATCCTTTTAATTCTTTTTTGTTTGTTTGTTTGCTTTCATTCACTAACAACTTTATAAACAATGTCCACACTTTTTCCCTATTGTTAATATTTAAGGAGAAAAATTTGCCCAGCTAAATAAGGCATGGAAATATTGGGCCTCAAATTCCTTATCAACAAAAATGGAGCTTTGAGAGAGAAAGTGACCCCTAAGATCCTTGAGGCTCTGACATGTCCACATGCAGGGTTATGGGGTGAAGGAGGCAGGTGAGGTACTTGATGGCTGTATCTGACACTCTGGCTCGGGGTTTTTGCTGGCCTCCTTCACTCCAAATATAACACACACAACACACACACGCACCACACACACACACCACACACACACACACACACACACACACACACATACTTCACCACCATGTTGCTCCCAGCTCCTAACACATTTGATTCAATTTTCCCAGTAAGAAGCAGAGAATGGCCTGAGATGCCTCAAATGCCCCCCACCACAGGACTGTGGCAAGGCCAACCAGATCTGCATACAAAGCAAGACCTATCTCAAAAGAAACCAACCTGTGGCTAGAGGTAGCTCAGGTGTAGAGTGCCTGGGCCAGCTAACATACATACATAGCACCATAGTTTCAAGTTCTGGCCATGAATAAACCAGACTTTGTCAGCACTTGGAGGCGGAGGCAGGAGGACCAGAAGTCTGATAGCTCAGCACACTATGCGCCTGACAACATGAGCTCAAACTTCCGGGAACCACAGTGGAAAGAGAACCCACTCGTGAAAGCCATCCACTGACCTCTACATGAATGCGTTGGCATGTGACCCCAGCCCGCACACACATACCTGTCTCTTCCCTTCACACATATGCAAACTTTTTAAAATTCAAGGTCATCCTTGGCTTCATAGTGAGCTTAAGGCCAGCCTTGGCTACCTGAGACTGTTTCACAAACACTGGGATTGGGATCAGGATGCTGGAATAGACTGACTGGACCCTACTCCCAGTATAGACCCTGGAAATGGGTAGAGTCACAGTCCCCAACAGGAAGGACATCTCCAGTCTTCTCAACTCAGCCCCTCACCCCACAGTCCAGGAAAACTGAATCAGGAACCCAGATATATCTGCTGTCACTCTGATGGGAAAGTTCTACTGAGGTCTCTCTTCCTTCCCCAGATGGTTCCTCTAGCCTACAGCAAGCCTCCTGTCTGCAGGTCCCCAAGGCAATTAGCCCCCATCACCACCCCAACCCCAGCCCTGACCTCTAATCTATGACTGTTTGCATGGACCCAGTGAAACAGGTTTGCAGGATTCCGATGATGGCAATCCAATTTGCAAAACAAATAGTCCAGGGCATAAATATTTCTCTAGCTAACAAAGCAGGCCAACTCCACCCACCTGGAATCTTCATGAAAGCATAGGTGAGCAGGCATGCTTGGGCTGCTGTCCAGGTAGGCTTGCCCCCCATCCCCAACCCCCTGGTGAAGAGCTGACCATAATGAATCTGTAGGAATCTTAGTGGGAGCCCAGCGGATTCCCAGGGGAGGGTATGAGGCCACTCCTGGACAGTGTGTAATTGCATGCCTGCAGCTCACCATACTAGGCAGGCTGGCTTCGTGCTAGCCTGTGTTTGTGCATTGCGAAGAGAGAGAAACAGAAGCCCTTTTCAGTGTTCAGTCGCTTTCTAGAACTTTGGAAAGACAGAAGGGACACTCGGCTTTCTTCTCTCATTTCGTCGTCTACAAGAGCCTAAGCCGCTCCCAGGCTCAGACACTAGCCAGCAACAGGGAGCACACAGAAATTCCCTGCACACCAGACTCACCCCACACTCCCTGGGTGGCCTAGAGCCCTGGCAAAGTTCCAGGAGATGTTACCTGGCACTATGTGTGACACCCTAGTCAGGCTTAGTCCAGTGGAGGGGAGCAGCACTCTGAAAAAGGAGGTCTAGCCTGTGGTCCATAAGTACAGCCAGGACTAGAGGGAGTCTGGAGTGCAGGAGGGAGGGAACTACTCCCCAGAAGCGCTGAGGACCTAAGTGTCACTGAAAAATGGGCTCAGAGGCAGCTGGAAATGAGAGGATGAAGTGACCATTTGACACAGGGCCTAGCGCACAGCAGGAATTCTGTTCTAGGGCAGGGGAAACCCAAGCAGGTGCAGAGGCCACCTAGATGAGATTGGCTGAGGACAAGGAGCTCAGCAGACAGGGCTACAGACACAAAGCCAGCAGGGAGCAGCAGCCAAGAAGCTGATGCAGCTGGGATGAAATATAGCACAGCTGAGACACACAAACACACACACACACACACACACACACTCACGCCAATACACTCAACCCAGTGCAGGTCCTGGTCCTTCATAGCAAACACCCACTGGGCCAGAAGTCAAAGGTCACCCATATAGAGCTAAAGTTAGGGGAGACATCAACCTGCTCCCCTAGCCAAATGTCAGGAAGGGGCTACAATTGGTGAGTCCCCAAGCAAGAAAGACTGCTTCTCCCAGAACCCCAAAGACTTCAGGCTCTCCCCTCTCCTATTTGCTACCTGTCTTCCCCCAAAAAGACTAAGCTAGAACTCTGGCACAAGGGTTAAGGGAATTCTGATAGAAAACATTCTCTTCAAATTCCAGAGCTCACTGGGTAGCAGGTAAGCTGGCTGGAGAAGAAAGAAAAAAGCTGTCATCCTGGCTTTCAGCCAGGAAGTGGAGGCCCACCCAGAAGATGTCCCAAAGGAGGCTAGCAGACCATCCTGAAGCAGTCTCACACCCAAAGGGTTAAGTGCCCTAGTTTTTCTGAACCCCACTCCACTCCCCAAAGGAGGGAGGAAGTGGCAGAGAGTCAGGGTTTGTGTGAGCCCTTAAGAATTCAAAGAATGTCCCATTTCCCTTGGGGCTGGGAGGGCTGGGGGGGCTGGGTAGGCCAAAGAGCCATAGAGATCAGAAAGAAGGGGCCAAAAAAGCTGTGGGCCTTCCTCTACTCAAAGCCACCATGGGCTGGCCCTTTAGAAGGAACAATGGTCGTGACGCCTCTTGGGCTTGAGACTTTATCAGAAATCAGGTTCCCAGCACCTGAGATAGGTTGGCACATAGCAGAGGGCTGGCAACAAGCGTTTGGAAAATGTTCAAATCCCCAAGGTCTTGGGTCAAAGAGTTGGGGGCATGATTGCCTGCCCTCAAAGAGACAAGTCTCCAATTTCCCTTCCAGTAAACTTGGGCTAAGAAGAATTAAATTAGGAGACCAGCTGGTCATAGTGAAGCATGTTTATAAACCCACACATCTGGAGGCAAAGGCAAGAAGATCAGAAGTTTAAGCTATACTAGCCTGGGATAGATGAGACAAACAAGCAAAGATACCTAGACTCAAGTCAGATCATAAACATAAATGATTACTGATCTTGCCACCTTGCAAATGGCCTGAGGTCAGTGGCTGCACCGGCTCTGGACCTAATGCTGAGGTTCCACTCACTATTCATGAGTCCCCTCTGAAACTGCAGGTGACTCACCTGGATGGTGTCCCTCTAGGGTGGGAGACAATGGTCTCTCTCCCCGCAAGCCCTGCATTGAGCTTGCCACAACACAGGATTCTATACAAGGAACAGAAATCAAGCTAGAAACTCTCAGAATAATGGGCAAACAGTGTCTCTGGTCTCCCTGCAAGGCAGAAAAGGAGCTGCCTATGCCAGGCCACACCCTCCTCCTTCTCAATATATGAAAAGGTGGCTGAAGAGACAGATTAGCGGTTAAGAGCACTAGCTGATTTTGCAGAGGACCTGGGTTCAGTTTGCAGCACCTACATATAGGCTCACAACCACCTATAACTCCAGTTCCAGGGGATCTGATGCCCTTGTCTGGTCTCCATGGATACCAGGCACACAAGTGGTACTCATACATACATGTAGATAAAATATCCATACACATAAAATAAAATAAATGAACAAGTCTTTTTTTTTTGTATTCTCAAAAAAGAGAGAAATAAATGAGATCTCTAGAACATTCTAGAAGGGACAATGGAGAAAAGAACCACCGAGTGAGAGAAAGCCAAGGGAAGAATCACACTCCCAAGCCTGGATATCATGCAGCAGGCACAGGGGAAGTCACCCACTGGCTTTACTACCCAGAGGCTCTATGAACCAGCCTCATGATCCTGAGGAAGCCCCCTCCCTCCCCAAGCCTGTGTTCTCATCTGTAAAATGGGGACAGTAAGAGCACTCTGCTATGAAGGGACAATGTGATCACAATCTACCAAGTAGGGTGTGCAAGTGTTTACAATGTCACCTTGGGCTACCAGAGGGGAAAGAACTTGGGAGGGAAGCCAGGTGCCCCGAAACCCCGTGTCCCCACTGAGACTCACGCATTGCAGTAGGGCTTCTTCTCATAGCCCTTGTAGTTCTTCATGTTCAGCGTCATCTTGCAGGTCTCGCAGTGGAAGCATGCTTTATGCCAGTACTGGATGGGGACAGAGGGAGGACACGATTAGAAAGCAGGACTTCCCTAAGCATAGGCATGCAAGTTCTCCACCCAGGTCTCATACCCAAGGCTACAAGAACACCTAGGGAAGCTGGGTAGTGGTGTCAGCACACGCCTTTAATCCCAGCACTCAGGAGGTAGAGACAGGAAGGAGGATCTCTGTGAGTTCAAAGCCAGCCTGGTCTACAGAGTGAGTTCCAGGACAGGCTCCAAAGCAACACAGAGAAACCCTGTCTTGGAAAACAAAAACAAAAACCAAACCACCACCTGGTGAACAGGAGCATTCCAGGTCACAGGCTCTGGCAGCCAATGACACCCCCTCCCCTCCTCATGTCCCCACCAGGCAATATTCAGCTGACAGGACAGTGAGTAGATCAGCTTAGAGAGTAAAAGGGGGGAAACCCAGTCATGAAGGAGACAGCAGCCCCGAGAAGGGCCATCTCCACTTCCCTAGACCACTTCAGTCCAGAATTGGATGAGACTCATGATTATGCAAAGCGGCACTCCGTTGCTAAGCAGCACACTGGGAAGGAGCAGGTCCTCTGCCACCAAGCCAGTAGAAGAGAGCCCAGCCAGTGGCACAAAGGCCCAGCCTAAGGCATGCCTATCCTCCCTCTAATCAGCTGACCCCCTTGAGCTCCTGAAGAACCCCATTAGAGGAGCCCTAAGTGCCCCAGCCACACCCACATTCTTTCCACCTCTCCCCCACCTGGATGAGGGTTGGAGACACCCCACAGAGGCAGAAAAAAGCTTTGCTTCAAAGACCTGCAGCTAGACTCCAGGTGTGTCCCCATCACAACCCCACCCAGAGAGCTGGATGACCTTGGCCTCACCCTGTCCATACTGCACCTGGGAATCTGATTCTACTTCCTGTGTACGCACTGCATACAATATCGCCTGTCCTCCCAGGATTGTTAGAGATTCATGAGAAACCACCTGTGCCCAGGAAAGCACCTGGCACCTACCTACTGCTTCTGTGCAGCTGCTGGACACTGGAGGCATTCACACAGCCTTACCTGAGTTCCAACATGGGTACATGGGACAGAGGAGCAAACCCTGGAAACCCAGGGTTCTAAAACGAGGCCATCAAGACTACCCCAGGGTGGTTGATGGAGGGAAGGAGAAACCAAGTGAAGCAACTCCATCCCAGAATCTAGGCTGACTGGGCATCTGGCTGTTTGTAGCTGCCTGTCTCAGCTGTCAATGGAGATACTTTGACACCCAAAGGAATTTGTCAGAGGCCAGAGTGATAAACCTCAGAAAGTGCCTGAGCAGTAGGACTGACTCCCCACCAGCCATTTGTCAAAGAACTCCCCTAAAGAGGTGCTTTTTAAAATGTGTTTCCCAAACTAAAAACTTCAGACACACTTGGGGGAGGGGCCGGAAGAAAGGAAGTTCAGTTGCTGGGACTCCACCCCTACACCTCAGCACACTTCAACCAGACACCAGGGCTATTTCTGGGGGCAATGGCCCTCTAATGGAACATTTTTTCTATCAAGAAGACCCAAAGGGAGGGGGGAATCTAACAGGGAATGTTAACAAGGCGACTCAGGAAAATTTTTGGGAAGAAAGCCAGCAGTAAGTCTAGAAGCAAAGGGTGGGTGGGTCTGAGCTGGGCCCCGGCCCCACCTGGGTCCATCCTAAGGTCACTGCCTTCACCCCCACCCACAGTAACTTTCAGAAACCTTACTGTTGAGTCACATAAGCCCAACATAAAAAAAAAAAAAAAAAAAAAAAAAAACCACCAGGAACATCAAAACAGGGTGGTCCTTTCCCTATAGATTCCCCTAACTGGGAGGCATTGGCAGATTGCCCCAACACTGTCACCAGCCAGTCTGCGGCCTCTGCCTGTATGCCCCTGCCTGGGCCCCTGCCTCCCCCACCCCCGCAGGGGCCTGCCAGGAAAAACATTCTGCAGAATCCAGACCATGACCCACTTTCTCACACACGTAAGCAGGGATACACTGTCCTAGGGCTAGGGACCTCCAAGGTCGCCTCCTAACAGATTCTGAATCAGGAAAAAGATCTCTACCAGATGGCCAGTTCCCCACCCTCGAGCCAAGCCCAGTGAAGGAAGAGTGCACCGAAAATACAGACTAGCACCTGGCCTAGAGTTCCCACAGGATAGGCTGTCCCCAAGAGTTAGGTCCCATTTCCAGTTTACCCCTAGAGATCATCCAAAGGGACCCAGGGTTCTCAACTTGATACATCAGTCTGGGACAAGGGAGAATGGTCATCTGCCCTTTTGGGGTGGCTGCTAAGGAGTAGAGTAATGGAAACCAGAATGGGTTCAGGATCTGCTGAGTGACTCACCAAGGGGAGTCAAGTAGGGCTACAACTGTTATCTCCCCTGGGGACTGTAGGAAAACCAGAAGGCCCCTCCTTGAGGGAGACAGGAAATGGTAACTCATTCAGTAGTGCTTGTGAACCAATTTCAGACGGAGAGACTTCATCCTGTGTCTTGTCAGGTATGGGGAAAAGAATGCCTGCTATAAGAAGAAAACAGCACACTATTCCAAGAGGACCTACCTTCTTCACCTGCTCCTAGGAGCCTTAGTTCCCAGTAAGAGTGGCCCTGTTTGCCAGGCCCAGGGCAGACTTTAGGCATGGACTCCTGGGATTTGTGACTAAGGAACCAAACCACACCTGGAGCCATGCAGGTCAGAAGGTGCCGCCAGTCACAGCCCAAACTGGCCACGTGAGGCAGCTCAGTCAGACCCCAGGCACCGGAGGACACCCACCCTTCCCGCCCTGTCTGAAATGCTACGTGAGAAAATGACAACAGAAAGACAAACAGGCAGGTGGGGATGGATGACCCAGCAAGGATCCCACTCACTGAAGCCACACCCTGTGGTTCCATGGCTCTAGGGGAGGGGAGAGGAGTTTCATTCAGGTCCATGTAGCTGTAGCCTGTCACCTGCTCCCTAGGGTGACAGTGACTCAGGGCTGGACTATGAGACTCCTCCCTTCCTGTAGCCTAGAGCTAGGCTTTGTCCCTCTTTTAGAGCCAAAACTGGCACCCAGCACCATCCAGGCTCAGACTATCAGCCTAACTGAGGGCCTCTGGTTTATAAACCCGATGCTCTTTTACAATTTCTTTCTAGTAACCTGAAGCTCCCAGAGCCACAGCCCTCAGGATCCTAGGTCCAGACAGGATGAGGAAGGGTGGGACCCATTCCCCACCCCATCCAGGGTTTCACTAGGTAGCCCTGGCTGACCTGGGAAGCCTCAAATTCAGAGATCCTCCTGCCTCTGCCTCCCAAATGCTGGGATTAAAGGTGTGCATCAACATGCTGCCTGAGTGGGGCCCACTTTTGGAAAAGCGTCAGTGTAAATAAAAATATGACTTTGAAAATACACCAGCAGATTTCCTGAACAGCCAGAACTGGCAAGGTAGCTCAGTTGGTAAAGGGCTTGCTTAGCAGGCACAAAGACAAAATTCTGTGTTCAAAACTCACTGTAAGAGTTGGGTGTGGTGGCAGAACATCATTCCAACACTTGGGGGGTGGACGCAACAGGAGGACTGGGAGTTCAAGGATAGCCTGGGTCACTTGAGACCCTGTCTTAAAAAACAAACAAACAAACAAACAAACAAAAACCTTTGCAACTCATAGTGACACACGACTGTAATCCCAGCATTAGGAAGCTGAGGTAGGAGGACTTTGAGGAAAAAAATAAATAAATAAGAACTTCAGCTAAAAGGAGGGAGACAGGCTGCCCTGTCTATTAGCATCCTCTGGGTGGATAAGGTCACAGGGAATGTGGCCCAACACAAAATGGTAAGCTTACTTAAAATATTAGAAGAAATGTTTTGTTTTTGCAATTTGAGCAACTTGGTTGGATTTCTCTTTAGAGAACTTTGAGATGACAACGTCATGTCCCAATGTCAAAAGGTTGGACACACTTGCTGAGAGGACTCATAGCTTATAGGAGCTATCTTGGGTCTCAATATTTTGCTAATTCTAGTACCAGCCAATCCAACACTTCCTCTGGCTTCTTTGGACACCAGGCATACACATGGTGCACAGACATATGTGCAGACAAACATCCATACACATAAAATAAAACAAACAACAACAGAAATGTTTTTCATGGCCATGTGGACTTTGTTCTTTTGAGGGAAGAGGGATACACTCAGACAGCCATTTAGGACAGGAGGCCCTCCTCTCTAATGGGACATTCCAAAGCAACTGTCAGGAGAGCCAATCCCCTAGCCTTCCTGACTGCCCCCGCCTGTTTTTAGAAGCTGAGGGAGAAAGAAAGTGAGAAAGATGTGGCAGAGTCTCCACAGTACAGGTCACTAGCTACAAGGTAGGTGCTCAATAAATATTTGTGAAATGAATGAGGTCACCCGGGCTCTCCTTCCTGCTCCAACCCCAGAAACCCTCTAGGGAAACAAACCACAACCTCCTTCCTTCAATCAGCAGCAGCATTTCATGTTTATCCAGCATGCACTATGGGCTGGGGACAAAGTGGCCTTCATTGGTGACAAGGTTTGCCCACTGATGCCTTTGAGAGATAAGGCCCAGGGAGGAGAGAAGACTGCACATCAAGGACACAGCTTATGCCCTAGCCCTGCTGCAGGCTGCATGCCATAGGGGATTGCAGTAGTAAACCAGGCCAGTCTGCCTTGATTCTCCCTGGCTGTCAACCAGAATTGGGAAGTTGGGTAGCAACCATGCCTATGGGAATGAAATTTCCCCACACCCAGGTCTCTGCTCAGCATTCTCCAGGGCTCCAATTCTAACTGTCTGTTCTTACTGCCTGTAGGGCATGGAAGGGAGAGGAGACAGGATAGCAGGATTTTCCAGTCCCTGAGTGGGGGTGGGGGGGTAGGGAAAGGCAGGTGTTTCTCCAGGACCACTTCCACTAGGGGGAGTTGTAAAACCAGGAAGGAATCACCCACTCACTTCCCAGGGCAATCCCAACTTGTACACCTTCTAGCTAGGGAAGGAATTATCACATAGGACCCCTGCCCCCTTCTCTGTGACAGAGCGCTGAAGGTCTTTACAAGGAGATCGGTTGGAGTGCTGGGCAGAAAAGAGAGAACATCCTTGACCACTCTCCCTGCACTGTCCACCTCTGAGGCAATGACATCATCAATACACATCTGGTGAATACTGAAGCCCAAAACCATTCATAAAGCTGATGGGCATAGATGTGGAACTAAAACCAAGTCATTTCCCAGGTTAGCAATCCTTCCATCATTCACTGTCTCTCCCCATTCATTACCCAAGACCGTAAGAGGAGGCCACTTGATGGCCTAGGGAACTGCAAAAGCAGGGGTCAAAACACCTGGCCAGGAACAGCAAAGACCTTCATGGAAGGACAGTTAACCTCTCGAGGCTTTTTTGGGCGGGAGGGGGTCTCCACCCGGGAGCATCAAGCTCAAGCCCGACCCTCCAGGGGCTAGGACAGTGAGCAGTCAGCACCTTCCATAAACTCCTCCTAGCCTCCTGTCTAGTCAAGCCTCCCCATGTCCCTTTCCTCCAGAAAAAAAAAAGTTCAAATGTTTCAGAACCTCAAGTCCCCACCTCCTGACCTGGACTCGGGGGTCAAAGGTACCTAAGAATGAACTAATCTTAGCCGAGAGAGGAGAGGCAAAGTATCCAACAAAGTATCCATTTCCAACAAAACTAAATTCCCTCTTTCAGGCGCCTGTTCAGACATAAAGGTGGAAATAGGTAAACTCGGATCCAGCTTGGGGAGCTAGATACAATGTACCTATGAGGAGCCAAAACAGAGGCTTCCTGCAGAGCGGAACAGAGAAGGGACAGGTTGCCATAGGCTACTAAAGGTTCACAGAAACACAAGAGGGTCCCATCTCGAACTGTACGGGAAACACCCAGATTCACTCGTCAGTACCCCTTACAAAAGTGTAACGACAACCAGATGAATGAGTCCTGCCTGGGCCGGGGATGTGGAAGAGCCCCTAGGGGACAGCTAATTTCCAGAAGGCTACACTCCCTCCTCTAGAAAAAATTCTCCCTTTCCTTGGCTTCCCCAGAAGTCGGCCAATCCCTCCCTCATTGATGAAACCAGCTCTGAAAAGTTAGCTCTTTGTTCTCCAAGCTGGTCTCCAGGCTGAGCACAATTTCAGATCTCCGGGAAGCGTCTCCTCCAACCCTCTTCACCCCAACACCCCACCCCGCCCAGCTCCTGCTGGGCTGCCCAGCACCCAGAGTGGCTTGCGATTTGAATTAAGGATTAGGAAAGCTACGGAGGTCTGCGGGTTCCCTAACCACGGAACCAGCAAGGAGGGGGGGGGCAGTCCAGCAGGTCCTTCAAAGGGGGGGTCTCAAAATGAGATTCCAGTGCTGCCCTAAGTCTCTTTCACAATTGGCAAAGACGGACCCGATAGCTTCCAGGCCAGGAAGCTGGGCTACCAGCTGCCTAAACCTAAACCTGGAGGGTAGCGCTTGGCCCCTGCCTCCGCCCCGCCCCCGCCGCCCCCTCCCCCAGCGCCCCGCGCTTCCGCCTACTTGGCGCTGGGCGCCGCGGGGAAAGGGAGCGGCCGTCTCCTCTCTCTCACTCCCGGCCCTGGGGGGGCGGGACTGCACCTCTAACCTCCAGCACACACCCGGCGATCCTGGTTCCCCAGTGTCCTCCCGCCCTCCCAGCCTTCTCAGTTCCGAGGCAGAGCCCATCCTTCTCCAGAGGTATCTGCCCACCGCCTCGCCTTGGATTTCCCGGGTTCCAGACTCGGGTCTGTCCCCGCACCCCAAGTCACCTCCCGCCTTCCTTTCCTATTCAGGGGATCACAGGGAAGAGCCCGCAAAGACCCAGTCCCTCTTTCCTCCCCCGATTGGGAGCTGCACTGGGACTGCCTAGCCCGCGGCGCCTGGTGCCGGAGCTCACCTTATCCAGACAGTTCACCTTCTCCGTGGGATACACGATCTTGCCGCACCGGGCGCAGTTAGGGTTCATGGTGCCGGGGAAAGACTGGGGCGGTGACGCCCGAGCTCGCGCGCGTTCCCTTTTCCTTGGGTGAGCGGCTGGCTGGGAGGCGGCGGCGGCTGCAAACGTGCAGGCGACGGCGACTGGAACTGGGGAACTGGCCTCCGCCTCCGCCCTCCTTCCCCTAATAAACACAGTGGGGAGGAGGGGCTGCACAGGCTGGGGCGGGGACGCGCCTCGGGCGCGGAAAGGGGCGCGCGCGACCAGGCGCGCTACCGGAGCGACGTGGGGCTGCGTGGGGGCGGGTTCCGGGGAGGGCTGCAGGACGTGGGTGCTGGACCCCTAAGCTCCCGGGGTACCCCAGGCACTGGGCTCCCCGACTGACGGTAGCCCCTGGCCACGGCCCTTCCCCCGCCCCTGTCTCCAACACGTAGGCGACTGCGGCAAAGCTCGATATCCCGAGAGAGCCGATCCCGAGCACCCGACCTGGGTGGGGATGGGACGGGTTCTCCAGACTCGGGGACTTTCTTTATACCAGTGGGTACCCAGCGTTAACCGGAGGGGAACCCCACCTGCCCCGCCCAGTGCCCCAGCTAGTTCCCTTCCCGCCCACGTCCTCTCCTACGTTGGTACCTGCCCCCTTTCCCTTTGGACTCAGCGCGTCCGGGTGTTCACCCTTCCTGCGCCTCTGAGCTGCAGCATTCCTGGGATTTAAGCATCCTCTGCTTTTAGTTTGCGCCCACCCCCAGCCCTTGCTCTTTCGTTCTTTTCCCTTACCCTTATTCTACCGGTGTAGCAGCTGCGACAATATCTTACTACTGAAAAGAATCGGTTCCAACCGCTTTGGTGGTGTGGGGGTATAGCTCAGTGGTAGAGCATTTGACTGCAGATCAAGAGGTCCCTGGTTCAAATCCGGGTGCCCCCTCGGAGTATTTTCCTCAACTTAATGACAAAATAGAAGTACATGTTTCAAATGTGATCTTGATTCAATTCCTGACTAAAATAGGTCCAAAGGTAAAGGTTTTTCCCCCTCATTTTATAATCTGAGCAGAAAACCTTCGATTTTGCCTTGTTCCTAGTGGAAGAATGCGACGTGGTTATGGTCAACTATGAGAAACAAGTTTGTGCCACCTCAATTTGACTGGCGCCAGAGTGCTGATTTCTGCCCACGGCAGCCTTGCGGGTTTTGATTGGATGGTTCCACACTTTGGGTTCGAGAGCCAAGGTCACTACTACTGTGTGTGTCCTATGAGGGTCAGGGTATGTCAGAGCAAGGGAAACTCACAGACATAGCCTTTCTCAAACCTAAGCTTTCATTTCCCTTTTTATTTCATTCTACGTTCTTTATCATTCTATCTTCTCAAGCTTCCCTATTGCTTGATGATGCGGACCGAGTCAAAACTCTTCGATAACATGAAACCAGCAGATGCACCTATCAGCTCTCTACAGTACAGAGTAAGATCTAAAAGCCAAAGAATATAAATTAATATCGTGGTTTTCAAACTTGTGCGTGCTCCAGAATGACCTGGAGGGCTTATTAAAACATCTGCAGTTTCCCATTGTGTAGACCTGGACAGAGGCCTTGCCAGTTAGCTCTTGGGGGGGGGGGGGGATGTCATCCAGGTGAGGCACGGAGGGACGCCTGAGTGTTACTACAAAGCCATCAGGTTTTAAATCCTCAAATGGGAACAGGTATCTATCTGCTGAGTGCGTGGCTTCCCGTATCTGGGCTGGAAGAAATCCTAGTGTGAAGAGGGAAGCCAGGGCGGCCCCCTCGGTTAGGTTTTGCCCAAAAAAAGGAAAAAGAAGAGACAGGGTGAGGCGTGCTGCCTGGGCCAGGGTGCGGCTGTGATATTTTAAACACGGAATCTGGTTGTGTCATCCCAGGACCCCAGGGGAATACTCTCGTGCATTTTTTGCCTCCCAGTTCCCATTACTGTTCTATGCTGGGCTGGGCTGTAGAGAGCTGCGGGGCAAAGCGCAGAAATACCTGGCAGCCCTTCTCCCTCCCCAGGCACCAGGCCTTGAAATTGCATGTTATCAGGCCTCAACTTCTCAGTGAGAAAGTTCTCATCTATATCTTTAGACCGCATCTTCCCCCACCCCCATAGAACGTCATGTAGCCCAGGCTGGCCTGAATTTGATATATAGGCCAAGGCTAATCTTAAACTCCCTTGAACTCTGATCCTCGTGTCTCGAACTGTCAAGTGCTGGGCTTAACAGACATGTACTACCACACCTGGCTGTAACATGTCTTAAAACCAACAAGTGTATAAACATTCTGTATCTGGATTCATCTTTAGTCTTTTGGGTCAGGATATACACTATGTAAAAATATTATTGCCTTCACACCTTAGTACTCTGTGGAACAAAGACGAGTTGTGCTCAGGAGAGTGGGGATCCTACTACTTACTAACTGACTCTGAGGTACCAGGAACATTCTGGTGGGGAAAATTCGGAGGGTAGAGGGGATTTTTGACTTGGAATAACAATTATGTATCTGTCAATGAAAAATACACACAGTAAGGGGGCACCCGGATTTGAACCGGGGACCTCTTGATCTGCAGTCAAATGCTCTACCACTGAGCTATACCCCCTCTGCTGGTATAAGGTTAGAAAATTCTTTTTACATGAGTTGTGTACTTTTCATTTTGAGACTTGTTTAATTGTTTATACTTTTAAAAATAGCATCTTTTTGCTAAATAATATTGAATTTAACCATTAAGAAGGCATACATCTCAAACTAAACAACAAAATAACTAAATCATGCCGACAATTTGAAAATATGAATTTAGCTTGCAAACTTTTTTTTTGTTTGGGGGGAGTTTCCAGACAGAGTTTCTCTATATTGCTTTGGAGCCTGTCCTGGAACTATCTCTGTAGACCAGACTGGCCTCAAACTCACAGAGATCTGCCTGCTTCTGCCTCCCAAGTGCTGGTAAGGTTTGCACCACCAACACCCAGCAAACTTTATATGTTTTAAAAAAGCTGTGTTTTACAATGTAACCAGAATGTTACATTGTACAATGTTCAGCTGGCCTGGAATGCAAATTCCTTTTGTTAGGATAAATACTTTATCACATCTCCAATCATTTATCTTTCTCTTGCATACTGTATTGGAAGACTTTCCCCCAGCTCTCTCCAGAATACAAATACTACCTCAAACAGAATGCCCACTGAGAGGCATTTGTAGTTTGTAAAGTAGTGTCATGATGCCCTCTTTTGATTCTTAGAGCATTCACTATGTCACCCTCTCAAGAAACAGAGCAAACTTTCAACTTAAAAAAAAAAAAAAGAAAGAAAAAATGGCCCTAGCTCTCTCTGAATTCACAATGTATTAGAGACAAGACTAGAAATAAGTGCACAGGTGAATTAACATAAATACTTGCCAAGGCGGTGGCGGCACTGGCACATCTTTAATCCCAGGAGGCAGAGGCAGGCAGATATCTTAGAGTTCAAGGCCAGCCTGGTCTATATAGCCAGAACTACACAGAGAAATCTTGTCTCTCTTGAAACCCCTCTCAAGAAAAACTAAATGATAAGGGAAAACACTTAAAAACAAAAAACAAAACAACAGAGGCCCGGAGTTGGTGGCACACGCCTTTAATCCCAGCACTCAGGAGGCAGAGGCAGGCCGATCTCTGTGAGTTAGAAGTCAACCAAAACAAACAAACAAAAACCAGTGTCAGCTAGTGGTGGTGCCTGGGATGGATTTAGCACTTAATAAACTCTGCCGATAAATAAATAATACTAAAAGCACTAAAAACAACATATTTAGGAAAATACCAGAGGGTTACTTCAAGTTGGATAGGCATTGAAGAACTTTATTCTTCTGTCCTTTACATAGAGTGATGAGACTCAAATCCAGGGTACATGAGGCAGTACACACTTCGCCATTAAAGTAATACCTTCCCAGCTGTGTGGGAAGGCAGGCAAGTGATCTAGCAGTTAAGACTGGAATGACATTTAAAAGGGAACCCTTTGGTGATCTGTGTGGGATGGATATTCTAGGCAGAGGAAGTGACCTCTGGGCAGTCCTTAAAGATGGGGGAGGTTAGGAGGCCAGGAAGAACAATTCAAGAACTAAAGTATCAGGAGTCACATGCCTTTAATCTCAGCACTTTGCGGGGCAGAGACAGAAGGATCTCTGAATTCCAAGCCAGCCTGGTCTACATATAAAATGAATGAAAATGTATGGTACTGTTTAAATGAAGGGAGTTTAAATCATCATTGAGATTAATACAGAGGAGATTTATGGGAAGTCAAAGGGACCTGGAAAAAACATCCTATGTAGTATTACTTAGCTTCAGGAAAGATGGTCTATAACATGCAACGTGGTGAATTTTGTTTGGTTGCTTTTGTTTTTCAAGACAGGGTTTCTTTGTGTAGTCCTGACTGGCCTGGAACTCCAGCTATAGACCAGGCTGGCCTTGCACTCAGTGAGATCCACCTGCTTCTGCCTCCCAAGTACTGGGATTAAAGGCATGCGCCACTACTGCCCAGCTAACACGGTGGATTTTAAGAACATTATGCAGATTATGGACAGAGAGACCCTGTCTCAATAAATTAATTAATTAAGTGAAATTTGGACACTGCATGATTCCAGTTACAAAGTATGTAGAGAACCACAAAAGTAGGAGGGGAAATGGGTGGTTAGTAGGGCCTAGGACAGAAGGACACAGGGAGCTGCCATCAGTTATATAGAGGTGAGTGAATTCTAGACAATGGCTATTCAACTTTGCGACATGAGCCCTGAGGTGTGGCTCAGTGGTGGTGGGGGCTTGCCTGACAGACCCCAGGCCCTGTGCTGGATCAGTAACAAGAAAAAACCAGGATCAGACTCAAGGTCTCTAGGTATGATAGTACATACTGTAATTTCCAGCACCATGAGCATCAGAAAGGCCAGCCTCAAGTACATATCAAATTCAAGGTCAACCTGGGCTACATGACACAAAGACAGAAAGGATAAAATGTTTACGGAAATAAAAAGTCAAGCATTTCTCTTTGGTGCTAAGGATGTACTCAGTGATAGAGTAACCTAGAATATTGAAGGTTCTGGGCTGTGGGCTGTGGGTTAGAGCCTAACACACACACACACACACACACACACACACACACACACACACTCACCATGGTCTTTGTGGGCAACAAGATAGTTTAAGTAAAGTTACTTGTTATTCAGCCTGATAATTTGAATTCATTCCCTAGAGCCCATGTAATAGAAGAAGAAAATCAACTCTTGCAAATTATTCTCTGACCTCCACACCCCCTAAACACTCACTCACACACAATAAATGTAAAAAACATTAATTTAAAAACCCATCGTTTTGCAAATCTCAGCCAGATGTGGTGGGTCACCCCTGTACTTTTAAGGCTGAGGAAAAAGATGGCCAGTTCCAATTCCAGGTCCCGTCTGGGCTATATGACAAGACTGTCTCAACAACAGCAATAATGAAAGTCTCATTGAAGAGAAAGCAAATCTATCCTTACCAAAGTCATATTCTGGTGCCATGGTCAAGACAGGCTCAATATATAGCAAATACTACACAGAGAAACCCTCTCTCTCTTTCTCTCTCTCTCTCTTTCATATTCTGGTGTCACAGAGAGGCTCAATGTACAGCCAAGGCCACACAGAGAAACTCTGTGTGTGTGTGTGTGTGTGTGTGTGTGTGTGTGTGTGTGTGTTTCAATGATTTTTTTTTTCCAGTTTTTTTTTTTTTTTTTGGTGGTGGGAGGGGAAGTGAGACAGGGTTCTTCTGTAGCTTTGGAGGCTGTCCTGGAACTAGCTCTTATAGACCAGGCTGGTCTTGAACTCACAGAGATCCGCCTGCCTCTGCCTCTGCCTCTGCCTCCCGAGTGCTGGAGCTAAAGGCTTATGTCGCCACCACCAGGCTGTTTTTACATTTTCATTTATTTTTTTAATAACTTGTTCAACTTTATTTTACATGTATTGGTGTGAGGGTATCAGATCCTCTGGAACTGGAGTTACAGACAGTTGTGAACTGCCATGTGGGTGCTGGGAATTGAACCCATTCCTCTAGAAGATTAGCCAGTGCACTTAACCGCTGAGCCATCTCTCCAGTCCCCGATGTTTTTTTTTTTACTTTTGATGGCACTGGGGGTTAAGCTGAGGAGTTAGCATGCCATGTGAGTTTTCTATCACTTAACTATATAAGAACAGAGACATTGGATGGACATGTAAGGCAGATGTTGAAGGCGTGGGCCACCACTGCACCCACGTGTATTCTCTGTCTCTCTCTTTAAAAACGATTTGTATTTGTTTCTTTTATTTCACATGTATTGGTGTTTTGCCTGCATGAAGATGTCAGATCCCTTAGACCAGGAGTTGCAGGTAGCTGTGATCTGCCTTGTGGGTCCTGGGAATTGAACTCTTGAAAAGCAGCGAGTGCTCTTAACTGCTGAGCCATCTCTTCGGCCCCCACTGTGTGTATTTCTAACACAGGGTTTGGCAAACGTGCCATTAAATCCCCTTATTGTTGCTGTTTACCATCACACCATTGCAACTGTTTTCTGCAGAAAGGAACGGCAAGCTCTTCAGGTGAGAGAAGGAAGAGGCAGGAGTGGGAGGGGTTTGCTGAGCCAAGGTGGCTCCCGCCTTTAATCCCAGCACTTGGGAGGCAGAGGCAGGCAGATCTCTGTGAGTTTAAGGACAGTCAGGTCTACACTGAAAGAGTATGGGAGGTTCAAGGCGGGAAACCACGGGATGGTCATTTTGGAAAGGGAAAAAGTGAATATACTTGGGCAGAGGTGTAGGAATGCTAGGCAAAACCTTTTAGAGGTGGGTGGAGTGACACAAACGTGCTTTTTTTCAACAACATTCAGTCACTGGGTGCAATTATGGAGCAATCCTATAACTGAAGCTACTTAGCTTGTAAGTTGGCAAGGAAGTGCATCATCCTAAGGCTCACAGTGAACCAGCGCACCAAGCAAGGACATTGGAGAACACAAAGAATACAAAGTGATCCCTGCGCTCAAGAAAGACACGGTTCACCTGGACTAGGGGTGGCTGAGATGGCTCAGCAGCAGGGGAAGGCATTACCACCAAACCTGATGACTTCAATCCTTGAGATCCACAAAATAAAAGGAAAAAATCAATTCTCACAAGTTGTCCTCAGACTTACACACACACTTTAAATGCACTTTAAAATATTGAGCAAGATATGTGTGCTCCAAGTAAGAAGTACTCCAAAATCAAAATGCAGAGAGAACTTCTAAAACAGGTCTTCGATGATGAAACCCAAGACCTTGTGCTGCGGGTTGAACTCAGAGCTTTGGGACATGCTAGGCCAGTGCTCTAGCAGACTTTTACCCAGATAACTGTAGTCTTCACCCAATCAAGGAGACCATTGCAGAAAACACCACCAATCAAAATGCAGAATTGTGGAGCCCAGTCCTAATGGATACATCTGCAAAGCAACCTCTGTACCTAAGGCTCGGGGAACATTGCAGAAGAGGGGACTGAAGACTGTAAGGCCAGAGGCTCAGGGAATTTTCTTTAGGATTTTGTCTCTTATCAGCATGCCCGCCCAAATGTGTGCTGGACAAGGACAACATCAGTGAATCTACCAAACTGGACAGAAAAAAACTCACAAGGTCTCAACCCTACACAAAGAATGACAGGCTGCTGAGTAAAGCCAGAAGCAAGAGAGGTGGCTCTCCTCAAGGACAAGCACATCAATTGGTTGTCCAGCTCCAAATGGTAAGCATGAAAACATGCATACCATAATATTATATGGATGAGACAGGTAATATTTAGAAATATATATACAAGTATACCTATACATGCAATAACAATGGAAAAAGAAACAGCGGATTTGAAAGAGAGCAGATAGGGCTATAGGGGAGGGTTTGCAGGGAAAGAATGGAAGTGAGAAATGTAATTAAGTTACAGTCTTAAAACTAAACAAACAGACAAATATAACATTGCTGAGGAGTTGGGCATTCTGGTTCACATCTGTAATCTCAGCACTTGGAAGACAGAGACAGAAGGATCAAGAGTGAGTTCAAAGCCAATCTGGAATACGTGAGACTCTATCTGGGAAAAAAAAAAAAAAAAGGCTTGGCACTTTAATCCCAGCAATCTCGGGGCAGAGCTGGCAGATCTCTGTGAGGCCAGTCTGGGTGGGCTACACAGAGTTTCAGGCTAGCTAGGTCCTGAAATAAATAAGCAATGGGGTGATGGTGGTACACACCTTTACACACTTTTAATCCCAGCACTTGGGAGGCAGAGGCAGGTGAATCTCTCTGAGTTCAAGACCAGCCTATTCTACAGATTGAGTTCCAGGACATACAAAGCTACACAGAGAAACCCTCTCACCAGAGGGGAGGACATGGTGGGGAGGCATTAATGATTGTGGACAGTTGGAATGTCGCAGGCTCAGAGCCAAATTATCTTGTGCTATCTTATCCTCTAAGTAGAGGATTATCCTCTCATTGAGGATGTCTGTGAATGACCTAACATCCTTGTGACTATTAGGTAAATCCTTATGGAATGTAGGAAAAGACCCCCACCAATCAAAGGCCAAGAATGTCCTCAGAAAACATTCCAGGACAATCCAAGAAGTTTCCTACTTTGATGTCATTTGCCTATCTGGTGTTTTCACCAATTCCTTTAAAAGGTATGTTAGGACCAGGCATGAATGCACATGCCTGTAATCCCAGGAAAACAAAATAAACATACAAAAAACAACCTTGATTAATGGTTTTTCTTTGTTCTATGTCTATAAAAACTTCATAGACTTATTATCTTACTGAACCCATTGAAAACATGGCATGTAGCATAAACTGAATCTGAGTTCCCAGGCCATGGGCACTTGTGTTTGGCTCCTGAATAAACTGTCTTTTTCTTCTTCTTCTACTTCTTCTTCTCCTCCTCCTCCTTCTTCTTCTTGGAGACAGGGTCTCTCTGTGTAACAATTTTGGCTGTTGGGTACCTTTTGTTTTTCTTTCATAGCTTTATATGGATGTATCCATTCTGTTTGAAAGCAACCTGTGTGTCTGACCTTTCAGCTTGTATAGACTTTTTATCCCATCATTCCTTCAGTATAGTTTTTGGGTTTTTTTTTTTTTTTAAACACAGGGTTTCTTTCTGTACCAGTTCTGTCTGTCCTGTAACTCACTCTGTAGACCAGGCTGGCCTTGAAAAACCAGAAAAGAAAATTTAAAAAAAGAAAAGAAGGTTCTCTCCAAAGAACTTCATCCAGATGAGAGTGGTGATCCATCTTCAAAGTGCACTGAAATAAAGTCTGGAAAGGATTTGACAACACATTCAGGTCAAACACAGAATAAAGCCAGCAGGAAGAGGTGGCATGATGCATCAGAGGACTTCTTGGTTCACTGGGCATTATATGCAGGTGCAGATGAGTTAGGAGAGGTCATCAAAGGTGGCATTTGACAGTGAACAAGTTGATACTTTTATGCCAACTTGACACAAGCTAAATCATCAGAAAAAGGGAACATCAATTATGAAAATGCTTTCATCGGGCAGATCTCTGAAAGTTTGAGCGCCAGCCCGATCAACAGATTAAGTGCCAGGAAAATGTCTTTACAACATCAAGCCATAGGCAAGTCTGTAAGGCTTTTTCTTAATTAGTGACTGGGGATGGCCCAGCCCACTGTGGGTGGTGCCATCCCTGGGCTGGTAGGTCTGCGTTTTATGAGAAAGCAAGCTGAGCAAGCCAGTGAGCACTACCCCTCCTGGCCTCTGCATCAGCTCCTATCTCCAGTTCCTGCCCTGCTTCAGTTGCTATTCTGATTTTCTCCAATGATGGACAGTGACTTGGAAGTGTAAGCCAAATAAACTCTTTCCTCCTCAATTTGCTTTTGGTCATGTTGTTACATTACAGCAATGGTAACTCTAAAACAGTAGCTAACACATTTAAGCCAGGTACTCATTGGGGTAGAGGCAAGTAGATCACTGTGAGTTCGAGGCCAGCCATCACCATCATAGTTTGCACGGTCAGAGTTTCACAGAAAGACCCTGCTTCCAAAAAAAAAAAAAAAAAAGTGATATTTAGGCAAATTCCTTGCAATGTTTTTGGTACAGATAGGGAAGGAGGAGAAGAGGAAGAAGATAATGATGGAAAAGGATTGGAGGAAAGGGATGAGAATAAAGGAGAAAAAGAGGGTGATGAAGGGGAGCCAGAAGGAGAATGGGAGAAAGAGAAAATGGCTTATCCAAAAGAATACTGGTGGACTCCTGCCTCCTTTTTAGATTTTCCTTTTTCTTTTTAAGTTTTCTCCAGTCTGAGGGAGCAAGGTGCAGTCGTTTTCCATCTGCCACTCTTGTGCTCAGTTCCTAAGATCTCTTTTCCCAACATGATGGTCCTCAACTTATTGTGGAGAAAATACCTTGGGCAATGTCTTGTCCAAGGCCATCCCTATATAGTGAGACCCTGTCTCCAAAAAAAAAAAAAAAAAAAAAAAAAAAAAAAAAAGTAAAATCTGAAGCAGGAAGGTCATAAGTTCAAATCCTGCCTTGGTCACATAGTGACTTCAAGGCTATATGGGCAATTTATGGTGCAAATTATGCAAGACCTGGTCTTTTGTTTGTTTTTGTTTTTGAGACAGAATTTCTCTACTTAGCTGTGGATGTTCTGAAATCTCTCTGTGGACCAGGCTGGCCTTGAACTCACAGACATGCACCTGCCTCTCCCTCCCAAGTATAGGGATTAAAGGCAAGCACCACCACACTAAGCTTCAAGACCTGTCTTTGATGGATAGTGGGAATAAAGTACATGAATACAAGGTGTATAAGCAGGAACCCTGGGTCATTTGGTGTTGCTGGAATGTGAAGGTAAGAGACAGAGATGGAAGAAGAGGAGGTCAGTTAGGGACAAGCAATTATGCTAAAGAGATTGCAGGGCTATGGTAAGGAACTGTGGTGGTTCGAGAATGGTCCTCCATAGCCTTTTATATTTGAATGTTTGGTTGGTGGAGCTGTTTTGGGAAGGATTAGGAGGTATGGCCTTGTTAGAGGAGGTGTGTCACTAGGATGGGCTTGGAGGTTTCAAAAGCTCATGCCAGACCTAGTTAGTCTCTTGTTCTCTACCTCCCACTTGTCAGTTGCCAGCTCTCAGCTACTTGAGGTCCTCATGCCTGCCTGCTATCTTGTACCCTGCCATGACAGCCATGGGTTCACTCTCTGATAGGGAAGCAAGCCCCCAATTAAACACTTTCCTTTATAAGTTGCCCGGGTCATGGTGTCTCTTCACAGCAATCCACAGTAACTAAGACAGAACCTTAGACTTTATTCTGTGAGAACTAGAGGGGCTAGCATGGAGATTCAAGCAACGGGGGCTGAAGTTAGACCACGTAGAAGCTGCTGCAGTAGCACCGAATCAAAGGCAGACTTTGGGAAGCCTGGTAAACAGTTCAGGAAGAGTCAAGTCAACAAACCTCGGTGATTAAATCTGGGTGCCTGGAAAGAGAGAATATAATGTATCACTTTTTTCTAGTTGTCACTGGCGGCAGCCCTCACCAAAAGGACTGTTCCTAACAGCAGTGAGACAGTGACACAGAGTTCTCTCATAGTCTTCTCTAGGTTGGTTGATGGCACTGCCATCTCCCCAATGGCGGGGTCTCCGATGCATCTGGACTCTTTTCTCTCACATTCCACATATTTTGGTTTCATCTCCAAAATGAATCTAGAACCTCACCAGTTCTGCTGTCACTCGTCAACGGCGGTTCCTTAGCAAAGCTCCCCTGATCAGGCGTTAGTAGATCATGCCCTCATTTTGGCTTGGAATCAGGGCCCAGTTTCCCGTTTCTCTCAGTAAATTTGTATGATCAATTTCCATTACTCTTTTCACATTTTCCATCTTTTAAATTTGATTGCTGTGTATATGAGTGTTTGCCTGCATATGGGAATGTGCACTACATACTTGCCTGATGCCCAAAGAACCAAAAGAGAGTGTAGTGTTAGAGCCATTGGAACCACAATCATAGATGGTCGTGAGCTGTTGTGTGTGTTGGGAACAGAGCCAGATCCTCTGCAAATGGTGCAAATGCTCTTTAACCATTGAGTCACATCTTTAGCTCTCCCCCTTCCTTCCTTGCTCCTCCTCCTCCCTTCTTCTTCTTTACAGGGTTTCTCTGTGTGGCCCTGGCTGTCCTGGCACTCACTCTGTAGACCAGGCTGGCCTCGAACTCACAGAGGGTTCCCTCTGCCTCCCAAGTGCTGGGATTAAAGGCGTGCATCACCATCGAGAGGCTCTCTTTTTATATTTTTTGAGACAGGGAATTGAAGGGTAGCACAAGCTGATCTCAAACTCCTGCATTCCTCCTTCCATTGCCTCCCAAGTTCTGGAACTTCAGACATTCCACCATTCTGGACTTAATTACACTTTAAAAATAATTCATCTCTATGATTTGTTTATTTACTTCTTGCTCCAGCTGCTCATACTTCATTGACTCAGTCACACCCAGCTTCCTTGCCAGTCACATATATCAGGCACATTCCTGCCTTAGGGCTTGTAAATGACCTCTGACTATTTGATGTTTTAAACTTTATTATTGATGTTTATGAATAAATACTGTGTGTGTGAGCTCATTGCCATGCTGTGTGTGGGGGTCAGAGGAAAACTTTATGGAATTAGTTCTCTCCTTCTACCTTTACATGGCTTCTAGTGCTCAAGCTCGGTCTGACTTATGCAGCAAGCACCTTTTTTCATGGAGCTATCTTTCTGGCCATGATTTTACTCACATGCATAGTAAAAAGAAATTTCCCCATTTCCCCAGCCTTTTTCCCCCAGGATTAGATAGGGACTGGACACTCCTATTAGGCATGTGTTCCTCCACTTGGATACACCTCCAGCCCTTTTTCCTACTTTATATTTTTAGATAGGTTTTTTTTTTCTACACTCCCCAAGGTGGCCTTGAATTTATCCTCCTGTATAGTTTCTGAATGTGTGGAATTACAAGCCTGCACCATCAGGCATTAACGTTTCCATTACAATCTTCCTTTCCACCTTCCAGACCCCTCACTGTTCTTTCTTCATAATACTTTGTCCCACTTAATAAACTGCTGCAATTTTCAAAGTCATTTCTATTATCTAGTATCTAATACCTGCAGCCAACCTCTACCCTGGCAAACAGTAAAATCCATATAGGCAAGAACAATGCTCTATTTTGTTCCCTCATGTAATCTGATGTAAAACCTAGACAAAATCTGCCCTAAAGTAAGTATTCAACACATTTGAATGAATGTATTAGCAGAAGGAATGAGGCCAGGAAAACGGGGCGAGGTTGAGGCAGTGAAGTGGAAAGGGGGCGATTAATATTTTTAAAAATTAAAACATGCTTTGTTTGTTTGTTTGTTTTTCGAGATAGGGCTTCTCTGTATTGTTTTGGAGGTTGTCCTAGAACTCCCACTGTAGACCAGGTTGGCCTCGAACTCACAGAGACCTGCCTGTCTCTACCTCCTGAAAACATGCATGTTTTGATTATACTACAGATATACATAAATTATACTGTATCTGAACTTTATTTAGAAACTGCACACCTTTAAGAAGCAACAGAACCAATCATTTACTGATAGCTGTGTAGGGGAATTTTGAGAGTAATGAAGACGAGATACTGAGTGGTTATCTGACTTCAGCTGTGTGAACTGTCATTAAGAAAAAGTATTGTGCGGAGCAGTGGTGGCGCACAGCTTTAAACCCAGCACTCAGGAGGCAGAAGCAGGCGGATCTCTGTGAGTTCAAGGCCTACCTGGTCTATAGAGTGAGTTCCAGGATAGACAGAGCTATAGCACAGAGAAATCTTGTCTCGAAAAACAATAAATAGATAAATAAATTAAAACAATGGAATGTAATGGTACTAAACACAAAGAGTAATCTGAAGCGCTCCACAGCCATTGCTCCACAACCTAATGAAACCATTCTGAGTTCGCTCTTCCCTCATCTCTCTCTGTTCTTTGGGAACCCCTACAGAACATTTATTGTTTTCTTATGTGCTTATTTGTTCTGAGAACGGATTTCATTGGGTAGCTCAAGGCGACGTCGAAACCGCGGAAATCCTCCTGCCTCAGCTTCCCGAATGTTGGGATTACTGGAGAATCTACCACGACCAGTGCACGAATTATTTTTGAATTACTTGTATCTATAGAAGTGCTTGGCAACGAAGCTCAAAAGAAGCTGTCGAGCAAATTAATAAAGACAAAAAGCAATATGTCTATGTCTCCAATTACTTCCGAGGCCGCTGGGAAGAGACCCAACCTCATTCGTGGCTACATAATTAAACCACAGCTTTCAACTCCCTGGCGCCGCGAAGAGGCCCAGGATTTGTACGTCATACAGCTGCGCCGGGTAGGGGAAAGGGGCGGGTTGAAGAGGTCCGGTCACGTGACTGCTCATTGGGCGGGGCCTCCGGTTCATATCCCAGTGTCCCTTGTGCTTACTTCCTTTCTGGCTCTTTCCGGGCGTCCAAGATGTCGAAGCGAGGTGAGGATTTAGGCTTGGGGATCCGCTGGCATCCGCCGCGCAGGACGGCCGGCCCGTCCTGTGGCTTCGGCCCTGGGCGGCGGCGGTGCTTTGCAGTGCTCGTGCCGGAGAGGGAGAGGATGGGCGCCGCGGGGGCTTTGCGAGAGTCCCGAAAGAGGAGGGCGGCGGAGTTGGGGCGTTGAGCTGGCAGGAGCGGAGCGTGGAACCGCACGGAGCCCGTGAGGTTGGCCTCCTTCCCCGTTTGGGTGACTTAATGCGGCCCTCCGCCTTTCCGGGGTCGATCATTTTTTGTAAAAGTCGAGGCGAGGATAGAGATTCCAGTCCCCTTAGCCTCGACGGGAGGATGGTAACATGGGGGTAGCTGGGGAGAGGCTATTACTACAAAGCCTGTACAATGTATTATAGTTTGGCACGGTGAGGGCACCTGGGAATCCTCTACACAGTGGCCACTTTATCTGAAACTTTTCCCTCCCCGCAGGACGTGGTGGGTCCTCCGGAGCGAAATTCCGGATTTCCCTGGGTCTTCCGGTAGGAGCTGTGATCAACTGTGCAGACAATACAGGTGAGGTCCTTGGCAGGGCCCGGCACCATCCCCCTTTTAAAAGCACTCAGTGGGCCTTTTGCTAGTGACCCACTGAGCCGTCAAGAAGGGGCAGAGTGAAAACACCACTTTTGGGTGAAGTGGCAACGAGTGTTGTTTACTTCAATCGGTGCTGTGACAAGGTACTTGTGAAAGCTTGCTTGCGTGCGTGTTCGGTGAGTGTGAAGGCTCCTGGGGAATATTTAAGAAATGAAGTTGCTTTCGTTTTTGCCTTTTGGGGGCAGAGTTAGCTTGCTGTGTGTACCAGGCTGACCCTAAACTGGCAATACCCCCATCTCTACATACAAGATTGATTATTGCTTGTGTCTGCTTTATTTTCTGTAGGCGCCAAAAATTTGTATATCATCTCTGTGAAGGGCATCAAGGGACGACTGAACAGACTTCCTGCTGCTGGTGTGGGTGACATGGTGATGGCCACAGTTAAGAAAGGCAAACCAGAACTAAGGAAAAAGGGTCAGTCTCCTGCAAATCTTATGTCATGGTGCATAGCTGAAGTTCTTTATATTTTGGAAAAGATTAATTTTGTGACTGCCAAAACATCTACATGACTATTGAGAAGCTGTTGATCATTGCCTCTGTTCTTGCTGTTGAGGCAAGCTTTGACTTTGCCAACATGAGCTGAGCCTCAGTATTGGGCCTACAGGCAGAGCCAGGGGCCTGGGTTTGTTTTGTGTAAGATCTTGTTTTCCTAAGCAGGTTCTTCTGTGTGCTCTGCTAATAGCATTCACCTGGCAATGTTTATCAGCCAGTAATAGACCTTGGTTTTGTGAGAAAGCTCTCTCCCTCGTGTTCCTAGCTATAAATGCTTATGGTAATACTGAGTGGGTGTATTTGATCTGTGTCTTGTTGTGGAAGCAAGCACAGCCTTAAAGGCTTCTGTCACCACAGGCATGTTCTTGTGATAGCAATAAAGAGGAGTACTGGAGAACAACCCCCAACATGTTCCCCTTAGGTATATGGATTAAAAGAACAAGCCTCAGAACCTCTCCCTTAAGTGGTCTGTCTTTAGAGCTCTGCAGAGTTTCACTCTAGACCTGACTGGCCTTCAACTCAGGTTCACCCATCTCAGTTTCCAAGGTGCTGGGTTTAATAGCATGTGCCACCAAGGAACATGCTCTTTTCTCCAGGGAAGTTCTAGTGTCCCTTGGTATAGTACAAGTGTGGAGTGGAGATGCTATGTATTACACGAACACTTTGCTGTCAGTTTCCACAAAACCCAGTATACTCTTAGTGTTTAGGACTCTTCCTTAAGTTTTAGACAGGGATGTATCTGCAAAGGCTTGTCCTCTTCTTAGAACACTTCAGGGTCTTGTTGGTGGCTCAGGAAGCTGTCAGAGAAGAGCAAAGCATGTGAGTGCCCCTTTGTGGGTAGGGTAACAGCTGGATGTGCTGTTGTCTTTGCCACTGGTGGAGAGAGACATCCTTAGTTTTAATGAGAATTGGGGGCTCGGGCAACATTGGTTGCTTCTCTTCCCCCCACCTCCATCTTTGGTTTTAAAGGAAGTCAGAATCTCTGGGAATTCAGTCCTGTAGTGTCCTTGGTTTTAATTGGGTAGCTTTAGGTGGAAGCCAGACTAGATGGCAGAAGATTTCAATCTAGCTGTTCTGCAGGGCAAAAGGCGTCTAAGTTTAAGACTTACATGGACAGCTCAAAACACTAGGTCATTTGGCCTGGTGTGCAAAGCCTTATTAATCTATTCCCTTACACAGAAAGAGAGGTTGTCCCCACTTTTATTTAGACTTTGAAGAGATGGTGTTGGTTCCTGTTGTTGTATCCTGTGTGACTTCAGTAAGGACCCAAAGTGATCCATTCTTGATTTTCCCTGTGTTAATGGAACATTACCACATGGTGACTACATTTTAAGTGGTTGTGCAGTTTCCTAAAGTACCTGCTCTGTGGGCTGTGTTCTGGGTTTTAATCCATTAAACACACTGGGAAAGCTCCTTAATGCCTACTTTTTAAGATGAAAATGGCATTTTTCTCTGAGTGGTTAATGGACAACCTAGACAAAAATCAAAGCTTACACTTAGTGGAACTACCTCATCAGTGGTAAAATAACAGAATGGCTGGCATGTCATTTCTGTCCATCATAGTATGATGATGAGGAATCTTGCCCCAGTAGAACATAAAGTCTTTAATTCCAGCACTTGGGAGCAGAGGCAGGTGGATCTTTGTGAGTTTGAGACCACCCTGGTCTACAAGGGCCCAGGACAGGCTCCAAAACCATAGAGAAACCCTGTCTTGGAAAAACCAAAATAAAGTATTTCAAAGCAGTGTGTGCTCTCAAGATACTGGGCATTAATTGGGAAGTTCAGGGATAATAGACGTCAGACAAACACTAGTCATGGCTTCTCTTTGGTTTGCTGCCTGGTAAACAGGGTACTATGTAGAATCTGATTCTTAATACGTTTTTATGCATGTAGTTAATAGTTGTAGGTCAAAATGTGTACTTTATAGGACAAGCTCTCAGCAGGCTATTGTGAAGGCCTCATTCGTGGAGTGCTAAGTTATAGGCATATACCCCCCAACACATCTGTTGGTATGGTGTACTGTTAGAGTACACATGCTATTACATCGCCCTTGATGCCCAGCAAATCAACTGGGCATCAACTGAGCTATGACTTCTGGACCCGCCCGTGGTTCTAACTTGCTAGATAAGAGGGAAAGGTGTAGCAAACAGTACTTAAGTTTATATTTTGGAATTACTTGGCTTCTGCACAAAGGTGATGGCTATTTAGGGGTGGTGATTGTATTGATTCTTTGTCGATAGGTGATGGAACCTACTGCTGAGTGATACATCCCTCTGTGGAGAAGGATAGCTGCCTGTTTCTGTTTTGTTTTTTGTTTTTTTACACTGGTGCTGGGGCTTCTTTAGGTAGTAACTGCTGCCCTGTTCTTCCTCCTTAGTCCATCCAGCAGTGGTAATTCGTCAACGAAAGTCGTATCGAAGAAAAGATGGGGTGTTTCTTTATTTTGAAGACAATGCAGGGGTCATAGTAAACAATAAAGGCGAAATGAAAGGTAAGAGTAAGTTCCAACCATCTTGTATGTCTCTGGCTGGGTAACTAAGGCTCTGTAGGAGCATGGACAAGGAGCCTTCTCTCTAACCTGTCTGTCTTTTCTGTGCAGGTTCTGCTATCACAGGTCCAGTTGCAAAGGAATGTGCAGACTTGTGGCCCAGGATTGCATCCAATGCAGGCAGCATTGCATGATTCTCCAGCATATTTGTAAAATATATTCATTAAAAAAGTTTTTGCTCCAAGAGCTTGTTTTTATGACACACCTTTACCAATATCAGCTTTGTAAAAGGAAACTGCTAAATGTCAACTTTGTGACCTTGTAAAACTTTACTTTCCAGGTTCAGTAAGGATTATCTTTAGGGGTGGGAGATGTCCACGGGTTGTTCTTCCAGAGGACACAGGTTCAAGTCTCAGCACCTACAAGTTTACTGTAACTCCAGTTAGGAGGAATAAACATTACCCCCATTCAGGTGTCTTCTGGCAGCAGTCACACTCTTGGTGTATGGATAAAACATGCAAAGAGGAACACTTGTACATGTAGAATAAATTGAGTTGTGCCTTCTGCCTAATAACAAATGATCCTGTGTAGGTGGACTTCAATGAGCAGCCTTTGAAATACCGGGTGAAAGTGATAGTACATAGGTGCTCTCACACTAACATCCTACGGGATGTGCAATGTGAGTGCTGAGAAAAGTTCAAGGCTTTTCAAAGTATTAATTTGAAGCAAAGTCTTGCCAATCTGCTTTTCCTGGGATTAAATACCATGCCCAACCTTAATTTTTCTGAGGTGTGTCATTAGAATCTTCTTGCCTTAAATCCTGAAGGTGGTCAGATCCTCTAGAACTGTAAGTTACAGTGTGGGAATTGAAGCCAGGTCTTCTGAAGAGCAAGTAATCTTAAATGCTGAGCTGTCCAACTCTGCTACCTCACTGGCGCTGAGATTATAGGACACACCTGGCAAATAAACTTTTCATGTTTATTTTGCTACAATGAACAGGAATAAGTCCTCAGCTATGTTTTGTACCTGTAATCTGGAAGAGGCAAAAGTGTATGTTTGAGATCATCCTGGGCAAATTAACAAAGTGAAAGGGCTGGAAATGTCCCATAGTAGAGGGCTTCCCTGACTGAGACCAAAGTTCCCACCCCAATCCCTAAGCAACTCCAGCCTGTTTCAGCCCAAATGAGTCTGCCATTCAAGGTTGGAGTGGTCAGCTAAAGTACCTGAATGAGGTGATGTCTTGATGCACAGGGCATTTGTGTTAGGGTGGGTGGGTAAATGTAAGTCACCTGTAGTATAAACAACTTTACTGTCCTAATATGCCCAGTGAAGAAGTCATGTTCAGGGCTGGAGAAATGGCTCAGCAGTTACAGCACCAAGTGCTCTTCCAGAGGACCCAGGTCCAATTCCTAGCACACATGGCAGCTCCATGGTAACTACAGTTCCAGGGGATCTGAGACTATAACAATGAAAATAAAGTCTAATTATTTCAAAATTAAAAAGCCTCCCTATAGTGGTGACATCTTTAATCCCAGCGGTCCAGAAGCAAAGGCAGATCTCAGAAGCCAGCCTGGTCTACAAAATTACACAGAGAAACCCTGTCTTGAAAAAGCAAACCAAAGCCAGGTGCTGGTGGTGCACACCTTTAGTCCCAGCACTTGGGAGGCAGAGGCAGCTGGATCTCTGAATTCTAGCCCAGCCTACAGAGCTAGTTCCAGAACAGGCTCCAAAGCCTCAGAGAAATCCTGTTTTCAGAAACCAAAAAAAAAAAAAAAAAAAAAGGAAAAGATAAAAAAGGTAACAACTGAGAAACTTATAGGAAGACATCATGTCAGTTTAGTCTGGTTCCAGGTTAGGTACATGTGTGTAATCCCAGTGCTTAGGGAGCTATCTAGAAACAAAGGTAGCCAGGTGTTGGTGGCTCATGCTTTTAGTCTCATTAATCAGGAGGCAGAAGCTGGAGGGTCTCTGAGTTCAAGGCCAGCCTGGTCTACAGAGCCAGTGCCAGGATAGGCTCCAAAGCTACCCAGAGAAGAAAAGCAAACAAAAAATGTGGGATGTGAATTCTGGTTCTTAGCTCTACAACTAGGTGAACTGGGGAAAAAGGAAGGGATTTTCTGAAGTAGCCCAGGCTGACCTAAATCTGTAGCTGAGGTTGGCCTTGAACACCTTCCAAATACTAGGATTACAAGTGAGCCTCACCCCCCTCACTTGTGGTTTATGGTAATCCTTTTAAACCCTTAGCTACTTAATATGGAAGGTGAGGGTTCTAAGATGCTCTAAATGATGGTCAAATCTCTATGCCAGCTTTTCAGGGGAACTATGCCAAGAAATTGAATCTAGTAAAGTGTGGAAGCAGTGGCTGGAGATGTTAAAGCCGCGCTGCTTTGCAGGAGAACTAAGTTTGTCTAAGACAAGGCTTGTGTGTAGTTGTGGCTGTCCTGAAATGTTCTGTAGA
Organism: Phodopus roborovskii; assembly: GCF_943737965.1. Classification (NCBI taxonomy): domain Eukaryota; kingdom Metazoa; phylum Chordata; class Mammalia; order Rodentia; family Cricetidae; genus Phodopus; species Phodopus roborovskii. The sequence continues at coordinate 13,345,647 of NW_026125052.1, read as the reverse complement.
CCAGGCTGGCCTCGAACTCACAGTGCCTGCCTCTGAATCTGCCTCCCTAGTGTGCCACCATTGGCTGGTCAGTTAGTTGCCACTCTTAACTCTAGGTCAGGCAGACTAGGTCAGGCAGACCTACACTCATATACATATGAAATGTTAAAAACATGTAAAGTGTGAGCGCAGAGGACTGGGTATGTAGTACAGTTTGATAACAGTGCTTGTCTAGTATATGTGCAGGAAGCCTAGGGTTAAATCCCAGCACCACATAAGATGGGCGTGGTGGGGAACTTGAAATGTAGAACAATAGGGTTTATGTCTCAGGGCAGTCCTTGATATACGTAACAATACTCAGTGAAGTCTCCATCTAGTACTCGCTTCGCCAGAAGGCATCAGAAGACATGGTTGGGATGTCTCAGTTTTATGAGTGTCCTCTGCGACTCGAAAAGGGATTTGTTTTGGATGGGGTGGCTGTGAGCACAATGGCCCGGGCCTACAGCCTCTCGAGGCCCAAGCTGTGGTCCGCGATTCCGCCTTACAACCCACAACAGGACTACCACACTCATAGGTACTTCCAGAGCCGCGTGGTTCCGCCCATTTTGCGGAAAACTGATCAGGTGGGTTTGTGAGTATCCAGGAGGACCCCGAAGCTTCTGGCAGCTAGGATTTGGGGTTTGATCTTGGTGACCTGGGACTTCGAGGTTTTACCCCTCCCTAATTCTGGGCTTTTCCCTGCAGTGTGCTGGGCACCTTGTGGCCAGCACCCTGTGTCTGTGTTGGTAAATTAGGAAGTAGAAGCGTGCTGTGACTGAGGAGTGGCGGTGCTGAGCTCACCAGGTCCCGTCCACCCAGAGCTCCGGTCTGTGACCTGCAGTCACATATCTTGTTTGTGCAAGAGGGAGACTAGGGCGCTAAGCCTGCCCCTCCCGACAAACGTTTTGTGACGTTACAGGGGGCGCTTGCGAGTGACCTCACAGCAAGTCCTCAAAACCTGATGGAACTGCCAGAGAGCTCTGTGAATCAAAGGGGATGGTCCTATGCTATCACAGTTGCAGGGTTAAAGCTGTCTGGTGAGCCCGAGGGAAGGGAGCCCCACTTCTGCAGACATTCCTCCCCAGCTATTACTTGCCAGGATTGTAGATCCTTAGGCTGTAGACTGACAGTTACATTTTCTCCCAACGCTTAATTTTCTTTCTCTGTTTTTGTTTATGTAGTCCCATGTCTTCCAGTGTTCACAAGTGATCTTCCAGTAACTGGGAGTGGGGCTGAGGCTGTAGTTTAGGGGTTCAATACTTGCCTCACATGTATGAGGTGCTGGTTGAATGCATCCCATTCACTACCCCATACAAAATAGAACTAATGACAGGGACTGCCATCTGTCACACTTTTGCCTTCAGTATTTGTGTTTATCTCAGTGGTGTGAAGGCAAAAAGGACATACCAGGTTGCACTAGGAACAGAACTTGGAGCTTTTTCTTGTGGTCCTTAGCCTTGTGTGTGACCATATGTGTACAGTGCCAGTGGAAAGGCACACAATCTGTCTCCTTGTCACTTTTATAACAGGAGCCAGAGGTGTGTATGTTTAAGAATGTCAGTATTTTTATTTTTTTGTTCTTTGTTTTGGAGCCACAGTCTGGCTATGTAGCCCAGACTGATCTCCAACTTGAAATCCTTTTTTCTCTGTTTCCTGAGTGACTACAAGCCCATATCACCCGATTTGAATTTTATTAATTTTGTGTTTTTAAGATAGGGTTTCTCTGTCTGCTATGTGACCCTGGCTGTCCTGAAACTGGCTATGTAGGCTAGCTTGGAACTCATGATACTATGTTCAGCTTCTTTTTTGTTGTTGTTGTTTTGTGTGTGTGTGTGTGTGTGTTTTCAGACAGGGTTTCTCTGTGTAACAGCCCTGGAACTCACTTTGTAGATCAGGCCTCCCGAGTGCTGGGATTAAAGGTTGAGCCAGGCTCAACTTCAAACACACACACACACACACACAGAGAGAGAGAGAGAGAGAGAGAGAGAGAGAGAGAGAGAGAGAGCTTTGTGTACCTGATGCCCTTAGAGAAAAGAAGAAAGTGTCAGACAGTTGTGAGCCTTCATGTAGGTGCTGGGAATTGACCTGGGTCTTCTAGAGGAGCTTCTAGTGCTCTTAATCAACCATTGAGTCATCTCTCCAGTTCTGCCTCCAACTCCCCCCTCCTTTCTTAAGGGAGGCAGAGTTTCATGTAATTCAGACTGGTCTCTAATTCTACAGCTTCTAAGTGTCAGGGTATAAGCATGTGCCACACTCGATGTTTTTGTTTAATTTTAAAGTATTCTGTTTTTTGTTTGTTTTAAATAATTTAGCCTTTATTTTTTTTTATGTGCATGGGGGGGGGATATCAGATCCTCTGGAATTAGAATTACATTTCTAAGCTGGGAATTGAACCCAGTTCCATCTGGGAGAACAATCAGTGCTCTTAACCACTGAGCCATCTCTTTCTTAAGATGGTCTCCTACTTAATAGCCCAGGCTGGCCTGGAACTCACTATGTAGCCAAGCTTCAAACTCAATGGAACTACCAAGTTACTGCATGCCCAGCTCTATTTTTGTTTTGTTGCTGTTAATCATCAAAATTACATCTGTGCTGGGTATTTTTATTTTAATAAAGATGTGAGAAAGTCAGGTGGTGGTGGTGTCGCACATCTTTAATCTCAGCACTGGAGGGGCAGAGGCAGGCAGATCTCTCTGAGTTTGAGGCCAGCCTGGCCTACAGAGTCAGTTCCAGGACAGGTTCCAAAGCTACACAGAGAAACCCTGTCTCAAGAAAAAGCGAAAAACAAGATCTCTGAGCTGGAAGAGGTAATGAATGTACTTGGGAGATGTTAGGATTAGGCTAAGAGGTCGAGGTCATCTTCACCTAAACAGGTTTAAGACTTCCTCTGAGCTATGTGAGCCCTTTATCTTGAGAAAAAGAACCAACAACGTGTAACAAAACAGTAACAAAATATGTGTATTTAGTTTTTACTATGACAGGCCTTTTATCTAAACTAAGTCAGGAAAATCTCATGGCAGCTTTCCAGCTGGTTACTAATGGAAAAAAAAAACAAAACAAAAACAAAACAAAACAAAAAAACAAAACAAAAAAAAAACAAAACAAAACTGAGGTCAGAGAAACTGTGATTGGCCCATGATCACATAGCTTGCTAGTGGCAGGGCTGAAGTGACATCCACACTGTCTAGCAACAGAGCCCTTGCCTGATGGCCACACTCCAGATCATTAGTGTATTTAATCTGCCCCCAAGTTCCTTCTTCCCCTTAGCCCCAGGAAGTTTACACCTCACTCTGAGGCATCCCAACCCACGGTCTTCTCTTCTTCATTTTCAGGATCATGGCGGTACAGGAAGGGATGGCTGGATAGTGGATTATTTCCACATTTTTGGTCAAGGACAGAGATATCTGAACAGGAGAAACTGGGCAGGGGCAGGCAAGTGCCTTCCCACTGTCCATCCTCGTATGATCCCACCATGGAAAACCTGTGCACCCTAGGGCTTACAGAGGCAGGGCTACAGAGAGGCTGGGGGAAAAGAGAGGGTCAAGGACTGTATCTTCCTGGGTTTTCTCTCCATAGATGAGCAAATAGTGTTTGGGGCACCTAACATTCATTTCTTGAACATCTACTACATTCCAGGTTTCCCTCAGCCTCATTTTATCCCATGGTACAATTCATACGCCATGCATGATTTCAAACACATTTGCTAGGAAGGGCTGAGATGGAGTTGCAGCCAGTTTCCCCTCCATCTTCTCTAAAGCCTGGTGTGTGTGTGTGTGTGTGTGTGTGTGTGTGTGTGTGTGTGTGTGGTGTGCCCCTCCCTCAGACACTGGCTCCCCAAGCATGAGCATACTCAGTTTTGAAACCACTGGAAAAGGAAATCTCCTGGGAGCCAAGTGCAGGCACAGCACTTACCAATCACAGCCCTCTTGCAAAGTCACTTGGGACAGGGTTTGACTTTTAGGACACCTCTGTCTCCAGGACCTCATTGTTGTAGGTTTCTTTCAAGGGGCTCTGAGCAGCAAGCATCCAGCTGTGAGTGTGGGGATGCAGTGACTCATTGGGTTTAAGTGGAGGAGAGGATACTGTTTGCAGGCTCAGTCAACTCTCCTCTTTCCCAAGGGCATTCCATCCAGCAGGTGAGTGGACATGACCACTACAATGCCAATCTGAAGACGATAAATGTGGGCTTAAACGGTCGATTTGGCTACCGCCGGAACACTCCAGCCCTCCGACAGCGCACATCAGTGTTCGGGGAAGTCACCCCATTCCCCATTTTCTGAAGACACTACTTCACAGGCCTTGACTTGAATCTCTAAGACAGATGTTTAGATGACCTGTCAATACTATTCTATATTTTTAAAAGTTGCATTTGTGTCTCCCGGTGTGTTCTTTTCTTCTCTGGGGTGGGAGGAGGGAACAAGTTGGTTTCTATACACTCAGCTTCATCTTTGGAGGGAAGAAGATTAAGGAAGCATCTGTTTCCTTCTAGGCTGGGGTGGTGAGAAGGGGCCATATTAGTCCGTCCTCCCTTGGCAGGGCCAGGGGTTAAACCCATGGTCTAGTGCATGGAAATACCATCAAAACATTTCTCCAGGTACTAGTAGACTCATAGGTCAGAAGCTGGCCACTGTTTTCATCAACAACAGGGAAGCAGCTATGTATGACAACCTGAGTTAGATTCCCAGCACCCACAAGGTAAAAAGAATGCCACAAATTGTCCTCTGGCTGCCACATGCGCTCTGTGGCATGTTTATGCCCATATGCATACATATGCTCAAACAATTAAAATGTAATTTAAAGGAGACAAAAAACAAACCTAAATAAGCAAAAGCAAAAATGCAGCAGGAATAGGCAGTGGAACCCTAGTTGGGTGTGGAGACACACACTTGTAAACCTAGTACTTAGGAGCTAGAAATAGAAAGATCCCCACAAGTACAAAGCCAGCCTGGGCTACGTAGTGGTTCCAAGCCAGCCAAGACTACAGAGATCCTGAATCAAGTCTCAAAAATAATAAGATGATTTACCTGACTATTTACACCCCCCAAAAAAACCAAACAAAACAAAATTCTGACATTTTAAATGGGCCTGAGAGTTTGGTCTCTAATCCCAGTTAGCTGAGAGGCTGAGGCAGAAGGATGCAGGTTCAAGGCTAAATTGGCTACATAGAGAGACTTTGGCTAAAGAAAAAAAAAAAAAGTAAAGTCCAGAGACTGAAATATAGCTAGATGCTAAGATTGTAGAGTGTTTAGTTAGCATGTTTGAGGCCTTAAGTTCATTTTTTTTTTTTATTTTTGAGACAGGTTTTCTCTGTGTTTTTGGAGCCTGTTCTGGAACTAGCTCTTGTAGACCAGGCTAGTCTTGAGCTCACAGAGATCTGTCTGCCTCTGCCTCCCAAGTGCTGGGACTAAAGGAGTGCGCCACCACCACCTGGGTTAAGTTCAATTCTTAGTCCTAAAAAATCAAAACAAAACAAAGCAAACCTGATATCATCCATCTTCTTCCTTCACATAATTCATTAGAGGGCTAATGGGAGCAAGAGGATATCAGGTGCTCATTAGCCCAAATCACAGGACTTTCTGTTCATGATGTCCATCTCCTTTCAATCAGTTGTCATTCTTTTATGTTTCCATCCTATTTCTTGGTGGTAGAGAAAAGCCAAGCAGATGTATACAGAGAAGGAGGCTTGAGAACACAAAGCTCCCCAGGGCATTAGTGTGGTGGAACCGGTTCATAGTGAGTCACCATAAGTGGACAAGAAAGAGGACTATGACCAGGTGAGGGGGTATAGCTCAGGGGTAGAGCATTTGACTGCAGATCAAGAGGTCCCTGGTTCAAATCCGGGTGCCCCCTTCCTTTCTGTTTCTTTTATTTCCATAAGGGTAAGACCCAGTGTCACTAAAAAGAACAAGGAACTTTTTAGCTGTTCTGCTGACCGAGGAATGAGCTTAAAAACCTCGCTGTGATAAGGGCAAATATTTGTAAGCCATTCTTGTCCTGAAATACATGTTCCTCACACACAAAGTCAACCATACCACTTCACTTGAATTTCAGTTAACACAAAGTCCTTGAGCTAGGGCTACAGCCCAGTGCCAGAACACTAACAACCTGTGGAAGACCCTGGTTCAAGATTGGACCCTGGCTGGTCATTGGTGGCACTCGGGAGGCAGAGACAGGCAGATCTCTGTGAGTTCGAGGCCAGCCTGGTCTACAGAGTGAATTCCAGGACAGGCTCCAAAACAATACAGAGAAACCCTATCTTGAAAAACAAAAACCATAACAAACAAAAAATATTGGATCCTGAAAAGAAAAGACTATTTGCAGATGGAAAATGAACCACGGTCCTCTGAAAGAGCAGCCAGTGCTCTTAACTGCTAGGCCGTCCTCTAGTCCTTTAATTTTAACAACACAAAAAACACAAGATGTGGGTAGCACAGCATGTCTTTAATCCCAGCAATCTGCACACAGAAGCAGGTAGTGAGGGTCTTTGTGAGTTTGAGTCCAGCCTGGTCTACATCTTTCCCAAATGACACCCAGGGTTTTACATAGACCCTGTCTCAAGTACAAAATCAATAAATTAAAGGACTATATGACAGAAACAAGCAAGCAGATTCTAAATTTGTCAGAGGATGTTATCTTGGCCTTTCTTTTTTCCTTTTACTTTTCCTCTCTCTTTTTCGGAGACACGGTTTCTCTGTGTAACAGCTCTGGCTGTCCTGGAATTCAGTTTGTAGACCCGGCTGGCCTTGAACTCCCAGAGATCTGCCTGCCTCTGCCTCCTAAGTACTGGGATTAAAGACATGTGCTACTATGCCCAGCAGCTTTATAACCTCAAATTTTGTGCCAACTCTGGCCTTGAACTCCTGATCTTCCAGTCTCCACATCTCAAGCACAGAGATGATGGGAGTTGTACCACCCACCATGTTTAACTTTAGGAATTTTGTTTGACAGTATCTATTTCTATAAGACAAGCAGGCCAAAAGTCCGGTTTTGAAAGCTTGTTTGGAAATCTTGGTGTAGTGGCGCACTAGGAAGGCAGCCATCTTGCTGAGTCGCGTTTCTACAGCAGGAACCTGATGCGTTACCAAGGCAACAAACATTTATTTATTTGTTTGACACAGAGTTTCTGTGTGTAACAGCCCTGGCAGCAGGGCCCTGATGAGTTACCAAAGCAACAACCATTTATTTATGTATTTACCTATTTATTTATGTATGTTTGAGACAGGGTTCTGTGTGTAACAGCCCTGGCTGTCTTGGAACTCATTGTGTAGACCAGGCTGACCTCGAACTCACTGAGGCCTCTGCCTCCCGGGTGCTGGGATTAAAGGTGTGCGTCACCACCGCCCGGCAGCAGGCAGCAACCACCTTTCCGGTGGCTTTTCAAACCTTGGAAGAGGTGGTTACATGAGGCGACCAAAGTGAGACCACCTAACCCTGAGAGTGGGTAGGAACTACAGCATCAATTAGACGGAGGGCTCGTGCGGACGTCATCGCTCCGAGACGCTGACGCAGTTGTATGACGCCACTCCCGGAAGTGCGATCTAGAGCGGGCGGGGAAAAGGGCAGCTGGTTCCTTTAGGGATTAGGTTCTCTGAGGCTGAACTCAAGTTGAGACCGTTTTCTCTCGCTCCTCGCTGAATCTTTCAGGTCCACGGACTGAGGAAACGTCTCCACCGTCATGGGAGGCGGAGACCTGGTAAGTGCCTGAGGCCTGGCCAGTTAGGACTGAGGCCCGAGACCCGCTGGCGCCGCGGACGGAAACTGGCAGGGTGCGGTGGAAGTCGAGGGTAGCAGTGAGTAACCCTGGTAATGAAGGCTTGTTCTCAACACACGGGGGTGGTAAACATGGAGACAGAACAGATGAGTAAGACCACGGAGGGACTGGGATAAGACCTGGGAAGATGTGCGGCGAGTGATATCTGATGGTGTCCGTGTTTGCTGATTGGGGTAGGCTCTGGCCTGGGAAATCTGAGGTCAGGGAGGGGGGCAGTTGGACTCATGGTACGGAAGGAGACAGAGCTTGGCACACAGACTTTATTTTGTGTATGTTATCTTGGGACATAGTCCCTTTCCTTCGCTAGGGATTCACAATTGTATTCTGGACATGGACTGTCGAAGGGTGGCCCCAATCCTCTCCGATCCTGTGCTGTTGTTTCATTCCCTACATCAGCTTAGCTTTGATCTGTAGTGACAAGGCAGCTGTCTTCTGCGTTCATAACACTTTATTAAGGCTAAGTGGCAATTGCTCCTAAGTTGTGTAGTTCATTTGTGGGGAACTAATGCCTTAAAATAGGTGGAAGTATCCACGAAGCACAGAGCTAGATTAGAAAGAAAGCTACCGATCTTCTCAGAGCGAAGCTAATTGAATCAAGTTTGTCTAGTGGCCTTAATTTGACCAAGTCTAGTTTAGTATGTTCTTCCCGTAACTGTATATGGACAGTGCATTCGTTTGTTTCTCCATTGCTGTGATAAACTAGGACCAAAAGCAACTTTTGGAGCAGAGGGCTTATTACACCTTACAGGTTAGATAGAGTCCGTCATTAAGGGAAGCCATGGAGGAGCTCAAGCAGTAACCTGGAGGCAGGAACTGAAGCAGAAACACGGAGCAGTGCTGCTTACTAGCTTGCTTCCCTTGGCTTAGTTAGCCATATTTCTTACACAGTTCAGGCCCACCTCTGCAGGGATGGCACCACTCACAGCGGGGTGGGCCCTCCTACATCAATTAGCAGTCAAGAAAATGCACCCACAGACATTCCCACAGTCTGATGGAGGCAATTCCTCTGTTGAAGTTGGCAACCAACACTAGCCATCCCTGACAGGAAAGCTCTAATCTAGAAATATTTTTCTGGTTTTTTGAGATAGGGTTTCTTTGTGTAGTCCTGGCTATCCTAGCTCTGAAGACCAGGCTGGCCTCAAACTCACAGAGATCTACTTGCCTCTGCCTCCCGAGCCCTGAGATTAAAGGGTTAGGGTTATTCCTAGCCAATCTAGAAAATCTTTTTATTTTTTTAAAGATTTATTTATTTATTACGTATAAAGTGTTCTGCCTGCATGTATGCCCACAGTCCAGAAGGCACCAGATCTCATTACAGATGATTGTGAGCAACCATGTGGTTGCTGGGGATTGAACTCAGGACCTCTGGAAGAACAGCCAGTGCCCTTTTTTTTTTTTTTTTTTTTTTTTTTTTTTTTTGAGACAAGATTTCTCTGTGGCTTTGGAGGCTGTCCTGGAACTAGGTCTTGTAGACCAGGCTGGTCTCCAACTCACAGAGATCCGCCTGCCTCTGCCTCCCGAGTGCTGGGATCAAAAGTGTGTCCCACCAACGCCTGACTGCAACCATTGCTCTTAACCACTGAGCAGTCTTGCCAGCCTCCCCTCGCCCCTCCCCATCTAGAAATTCTTAACCTCAGAGGTACTGGCAGTTTGAGCTAGATAATTCTTTGTTGTAATGGCAGGGCCAACCTGCAGATTGTATATTCAGCATCCTCTAGCCACAAGATGCCATCAGCACTCCACTTTCTCTCAGGCGTGACATCTACAAATTTCTCCAGACATTGATTACATTATAGAGAGGAGGACCTATGTAGGACAAAGTATGTGTGTGTTACATGTGTGTGTGTGGTGGTGTGTATGTATGTGTGGTGTGCATGTATGTGTGTGGTGTGTGTGTGTTGTGTGTGTGTGGTGTGTGTATGTAAGTGTGGTGTGTATGGTGTGTGTGTATGTGTGTGTGGTGTATGTATGGTGTGTGTGTGTGTGGTGTGTATGTATGGTGTGTGTGTGGTGTGTGTGTATGTATGGTGTGTATGTATGGTGTGTGTGTGGTGTGTATGCATGTATGGTGTGTGTGGTGTGTATTTGTGTGGTGTGTATGTATGTATGGTGTGTATGTATGGTGTGTGTGGTGTCTATGTGTGTGGTGTGTATGGTGTGTGTGGTGTGTGTGTGGTATGTGTGTGTATGTGGTGTGTGTGTGATGTGTGTGTGGTATGTGTGTATGTATGGTGTGTGTAGTGGTGTGTGTGTGGTGTGTATGTGTGTGTGGTATGTGTGTATGTATGGTGTGTGTAGTGGTGTGTGTGTGGTATGTGTGTATGTATGGTGTGTGTAGTGGTGTGTGTGTGGTGTGTATGTGTGTGTGGTATGTGTGTATGTATGGTGTGTGTAGTGGTGTGTGTGTGGTGTGTATGTGTGTGTGGTGTATGTATGGTGTGTGTGTGGTGTATGTGTGGTGTGTGTGGTGTGTATGTATGGTGTGTGTGTGGTGTGTATGTATGTATGGTGTGTGTGGTGTGTATGTGTGTGGTGTGTATGTGTGTGTGATGTATGTATGGTGTATGGTGTGTGCTGTGTGTATGTGTGTGGTGTGTATGTATGTATGGTGTGTGTGTGTGGTATGTGTATGTGTGTGGTGTGTATGTGTTTGCGGTGTATGGTGGTAGTGAAGGAAGGCCTTCTCAAAGGAAATGTAGGAAGGAAGGATTAAACAACCTGGTAACAGAGGGAAGGCAGTTACCGGTAAAGAAAGCAGATGGTACATGCCTTTAATTCCAGTGCCTGGCAGTTAGAGTCGGTAAGAGTTTGAGGGTAGTCTGAGCTAGATAGAAGGCCCAGCTTATGTGTATGTGTACATGCCCACACATGATGTTCTTGCTGACGGTGTGCTTTGCACCTGCAAGGTACTTTGTGCGTTTTATCTCATTTAGTCCTAAGTGGTCTCCAGTTTTGCACATCTCCCATCCGTTCTTCCCATGATAACTGGGCATGCTGCTTTTGCCTGCATCTTTTAGTTCTTGCTTCCTGCCATCAACAGGGTGAAGTTCAGTTCACATGACCGTCTGCTGCCTTTATCTTACACCCCTCCTCCATTGGCTTGCACTCCACCTCCAGCCAGAGTGAATTATTTATGCTGCCTTTTTTCTCATCACTGGGACTGTAGTTGTGAGTGCCATTTCCTCTTACAGTGCTTCCCACATCACCAGCTTTTTTATAACCATCCTTAGATGCTATTTCCTCGGGGAAACTTTCTATGATTGCAGCTTGCAGCAAAGTAGTGAGAGGAGAAGCATTCATTGAAGAGGAAGGGGAAGGAACAAGGGAAGTTGAAAAGGTCCGGGTACATTGTAAGCATGCAAGTTTAAGCACAGGAGAGTTAAGTGGACTCAATAAAAAGACGTTTGAACCAGCTGTCAGTAGTGGTGCACACCTTTAATCCCAGCACTTGGGAGCCAGGGGCAGGCAGAGCTCTCTGAGTTTGAGGCCAGCCTGGTCTATAGAGCTAGTTGTGGGACAGCCAGGGCTACACAAAGAAACCATGTCTCCAAAAACCAAAAGAAAAAGATGTTTGAATGAATGTTTTGACACATGTTGTTTCAAAATAGAGCTCTTCCTCTTTGCCCTATTCTTCTGTCTTTCTATTATCAACTCCCATTTTACATATGGCTAGTAGAGTCTAAAGTTACAACTGTTTGAAGGAAACCCAGAAAAGGTCTGTTCCACCCTCAAACTAATTAAGACATTTCCCACAACTTCATGCATGCTAGGCAACTACTCTAGCATCAGGCCGCATTCCCCACCTGCTAGTTTGCCTTTACATGCCTGAAGGTACCGGTTATGGGAAGGTTGAGTGAGGCAGGGTGGGATGGTTAACTTTAACTGTCTGCTTGACATAATCTAGAGTCACCTGGGTAGAGCGTATCATTGAGAGTTGTCTACATTGGGTTAGCCTGTGGGTGTGTCTATTGGGGATTGTCTTAACTAATCATTGTGGGAAGACCCTTATCACCTTCCACCTACCACTCCCTGAATTCTTTCCTCCCTCCTTTCATCCACACAGAACCTAAAGAAGAGCTGGCACCCGCAGACCCTTCGAAATGTGGAGAAAGTGTGGAAGGCAGAACAGAAACATGAGGCTGAGCGGAAAAAGATTGAGGAGCTGCAGCGCGAGCTCCGAGAGGAGAGAGCTCGGGAAGAGATGCAGCGCTATGCTGAGGATGTCGGGGCTGTCAAGTAAGTGAGGAGCCGGGGTTTGACACATGCCTGATGCAAGTGCTGTATAACCATTAAGTGATTCATCATGTGGGTGTTGGAGCCTGACCAACTCCTTTCTAAGACTGGCTCTGCGTGTTAGACGCTGTGTACCTGAGAGAAGGTTTGGGGAGCCTTGGCTACCTCAGTACCCAAGTCTGTAAGGCTTGTTGAGGACCAGATGTGATAGCATGTAACCAGCTTAGTGTAGGCCATGCTCCTACTAGATGGTTGACAAATGATCATGACTGTGACTAAGAATCAATGTCTTTATGTTGCCTGGGGCCTCTGTGAATGCATTGCAAGCCCATCTTCTTGGGGGCAGTGGGTTAATGGAAATAAATAGATAGGGTATCTATCAATAAAAGCCTTATGGCTATGGACAGTCTTGCTGAATTTTACATTTGGTCACTTCCTTGTAAAATATGGGGTAATAGTAGATATCTGCCCTACCCATCTCATGAAATAAAAGGGGAGAGTGTATTTTGAGAAAATGAATAAAATGCACTCTAAGCCAGGTGGTGGTGGTGGTGGTGCACGCCTTTAATCCCAGCCCTCAGGAGGCAGAGGCAGGCGGAGCTCTGTGAGTTTGAGGCGAGTCTGGTCTACAGAGTGAGTGCCAGGACAGGCTCCAAAGCAATACAGAGAAACCCTGTCTTGAAAAAAAAAAAAAAAAAAAAAAAAAAAAAAAAGTGCAGACAGCATCTCATTATAGCCCAGACAGGTGTTTCCCTACTTCAGCTTCCTACTTGTTGGGATTGCAGGTTATCTGTCACCATTCTCAAAAAAAAAAAAAAAAAAAAAAAAAAATTTTTTTAAGTTTGAGGACAGACAATTTATTAAGAGTTTAAAGCCAAGGTGGACAAACTATAAATCTCCCAGTTGCCTGGAGGAGGAGAATGGAGAAAAAAGTGGGGAAAGGCCATGCTGTTTGGGATGAGCCAGCATGGAGGTCAGCTTCATGGCTGTACATAGCCCCAAGGTGGGGAGGGGATCTTTGGGAAACAGGTTCGGCATCCCTAAGAGTTAGAGGAAGCATACTTAGGTCTGGCCGGCATCCAGAAGACAAAAGAGAGGGGCAAAAAGTATATTCAGGACTCAGAAAAGCAGGCTGCCGAACCTGCAGTACCTCATGGCAGCTGGCAGAGATGCCTCCCACCCCCACCCCACCGTGAATGCTGTTGCTGATCTACTTGTCCCTTTGGCTACTTTGTATAATGATATCCTTTGACTTTCTCCAAGTGAACACCGTTGATTCAATGATTCACTCTGCTCTTGTGGTTCAAGTGATGTTTTCCGTGTTTGTAGTGCATTGCTCTTAGAGCAAAGAAGACACATCTCACACATGCTGTAGGTCTCCAAATCCCTTTCTGGAACTGGGGATCAATCCCAAGGTCTCAAACATGCTAGGCAAGCAGTCTACTACAGAGCAATAAGAGTATCTCTTTAGTATTTGCTGATGGTGTTACATGGTTGCAGTTCCTAGCCCTTGGCATTGGATCCTTGTATTAAATAGATGAGATGGGATAGTTCCTTCCTCAGCCAGCTTCTATGGGGTAGAGGGACTTCAAGAGGAGAGGGGATCAGTGGGTTTTGAGTCCTTGTCTCAAAACCAAAACCAACAGCCAACCAAATGAAAACAAACTAAGCCTAGGCAAGACATCTCTGGTTTGAGGGCAGCCTAGACAACAGTGAAACCCTGAAACAACAAAAGCAAAACAAAACAAAAAAAAACACAAAGCAAACAACATAACAAAACAAGGCCTGCAGAGAAGGCTCAAGGTTAAAGGCACCTGTTGCTCTTGCAGGACACAGGTTCAGTTCCCAGCACCAACATAGTTGCTCACAATCACCTATAACAGAGTTCATAGGGTGCCCATATCCTCTACTTTGTGCACATTTATATAAATAAAATCAGAAAGTCAAAAACTAAGAGCTGGAGAGATGGTTCAATGGTTAAGAGCATGTAGAGGACCTGAATTCTGTTTCCAGCACCCATGTTAGACAGCTCACCACGGTCTGTTCAGTTCTGGCCTTCACAGGCACCAGGTGTACACGTGGATGCACTTATACACAGCAGTCACTCACACATACATTAAAAATCTGTCACAAATGAATGCACTAGGTATGAATGCATGCCTGAAACCTCTACACTTGGAGGAAGAGGCAAAATGATTAGGAGTTCAAACCCAACCTTGGCTACTTGCCACGTGACTCTGGAAAGGGAGACAGATTCCTGAAAGTTGTCCTTTCTGATAGTCACATGCACACTGTGACATGTATGACTTTCTCCATTAATATATATGTGTGTGTGTATATATGTATGTGTATGTATATGTGTGTATGTATATGTATATATATATATATATATAGTTTTTGTTTTTTGTTTTTTGAAACAGTTTTTTTTTTTTTTTTTTTTTTTCTTCTGTGTAACAGATCTGCTATCCTGAAACCCATTCTGTAAACCAGACCGGCCTGGTCCATCTGTTTTTGCTCCCTGAGTGCTGGGTTAAAGGCATGCACCAACCCCACTCCCCACTGTAGCTAGCTTTTCTTAAATTATCCCATCTACCTTTTGCCTGGGCTTTTTCCTTTTCTTCTGTAACCTTACTTTCACTCTTACTCCATGGCTGGCTGGTGGCTGGCCCCTTCTATTCTGGATCCTTCTCCTGTCTTGTTTTTTCTCCTCCTGTTTATTCTGTCTGCCTGTCAGCTCCACCCATCCTTTCTCTTGCCTGACTATTGGCCATTTAGCCCTTTATTAGGCCATCAGGTGTTTTAGACAAAGAATCACAGCTTCTCAGAGTTAAACAAAGGCAACACAAAAGAATGCAACACATCTTTGCAGCATTAACACATATGTTCCACAGCATAAACAAATAATAAAATAATAATATTCCATAATAGATCAGCTCAGGTTCTGCATGGAGTTTGGCAGGACTGCTGTGCATTCCCTTTGTGTGTGAGTCTGAATACATACATATATATGTATATGTATTTTTTTTTTTTTTTTCTTGAACCAGGAAAAAAGAAGAAAAGTTGGATTGGATGTACCAGGGCCCTGGTGGGATGGTGAACCGTGATGAGTATCTGCTGGGTCGCCCCATTGACAAGTATGTTTTTGAGAAGATGGAGGAAAAGGAAGCAGGCTGTTCTTCTGAGACGGGACTCCTCCCAGGCTCTATCTTTGCCCCATCAGGTGCCAATTCCCTCCTTGACATGGCCAGCAAAATCCGGGAAGACCCTCTCTTCATCATCAGGTACCTCTGGGGGCTGAGGTTACACAGATGCTTGGCGACTCTTCGGGGAGGGCTGGTCTTTCTTTTCTTATAGTCATTCCTCCTTTCCACATCTCTCTCTGTTTGTGCTTCTGGGTGGTGAGAGAGTTTCTGTAAGGGTGCCGGATGTAGGCCATATGGAAAGATGCTGGCAAATGTTTCAAGCCAGACCGGATTTATCCATCTATCCTTAACCCCTAAATAAAAATGAGAGGTAAAACACTG
The DNA here is from genome assembly GCF_943737965.1 of Phodopus roborovskii. NCBI lineage: Eukaryota > Metazoa > Chordata > Mammalia > Rodentia > Cricetidae > Phodopus > Phodopus roborovskii. Next base: position 13,330,101 of record NW_026125052.1, on the reverse strand, counting down.
GGAATACCTCTGCTGTTAGTATCTATTGCTCCTGCAGAGGGTGAGTTTGGATCCCAGGACTCATGTCAGGTGGCTTAGAGATGTTTGTATCTGCAGCTCCAGGAAGATCCAAAGCGCCATGGGCACTAGCACTTACGTGCCTCACACTTGCATGTTTGTACACACACAAATTAAAGATAATAAAACTTATTAAAGTGAAAAAGAAGGTGGAAGCAAAATGACAAGCATTTGCTTGTTCCTTGGAAATTTGGGAAATTGGTGTGGAGTTGACTATGAGGTAAGGTAAATGTTACCTCTTAACCCCTGACTCCCTTATGCTTCCCACTGCAATCGCATAGCCAGTCAAATGACTCTTCATCCCTTTCTCCTTCAGCCTCCTTTTGCTTTTTTATTTTATTTGTTTATTTCTGGATGTGTGTGTGTGTAGTGTTTGTATGTGCATGTGTGTGCTTATCTGTCTGTGAAGGCTAGAAGTCAACATTAAATGTCCTTCCCAATCACTGTCTTATTTGTGTGTGTTGAGTGTGCATGTGTGTGTGTGTGGATGGATACTTTTGGGAGTTGGTTCTCTCCTTCCAGCTGTGAGCCTTAGGAATTGGAACTCAGCAATTGGGCTTGGCAGCAAGTTCCTTTACCAGCTCCCTACCCAGCCCTCTCTGCCTTATTCTTGAGGCATGGGCTCTCACCAAGCCTGGAGCTTGCTGATTCATTTGCACTGACCAGCAAGCCCCAGGACCCTCCTGTTGCTGCCTCCTGAGCACTAGGATCATGGTCATGTGCTGCTCTGCTCAGTTCTGAGACAGGGTCTTACTGTGTAGCCTTGGTTAGCCTGAATGCAGGAGTTAAAGGCATGTGCTACCACACCTGGCTTACTCAGCTTTTTTACATGGCTTCTGGGAGATGGAATTTTAGCCCCTTATGGTTGTATGTCAAACACTTTACTGACAGAGCCATCTTACTAGCCATTTGGAATAGGGTTTCATGTAGTCCAGGCTAGCCTCAGATCCACCCTGTTTCTGAGTATGACTGAACTCTTCACCCTCTAGTGTGTGCCTCTAATGTGTGTCACCATGTCTAACTTTGCAATTTATTGAGATAGTAGCCTTGGCCTTGAATTCACCATTTTTTCTCCCCAGCCTCCTTAGTATTGAGTTGTGTTCTATCACGTCCAACCCATCACTGATACCTGCTTGTTAATCCCTAATGAACTTGTTTCCAAATTATTTATATATATATACATACAAGTGTTGTGGTGTTTGCCTCTAGGCCAGAAGAGGGCACCAGATCTCACTACAGATGGTTGTGAGCCACCCATCTGATTGTTGGGAATTGAACTCAGAACCTCTGGAAGAGCAGCCAGTACCAGAAGCCATCTCTCCAGTCCCCCAAATTATGTATTTTCAAATTGTTAAAATTTGAAAATTGTGTGACATTCCTTGTTATGTATCTATTTTTAAACTTTATTCCCTGTGTATGACTGTTTTGTTAGCATGTGTACCATGTGCATTTCTGGTGCCAAAGAGGCCAGAAGAGGACTGGATTTACAGCCAATTGTGACTTTCCATGTGGGTGCTAGGAATTGAACCCAGGTCCTCAGAAAAACAGCCAATACTCTTTAACTGCTGAGCCATCTCTCCAGTTCCCAGCACCAGTGTGTACACACATGTTTGCACACATACACACACACATTTGCACACACACACACTTCTCAAAAGAAGAACCATTGTGTACACACACTCACTTCTCAATAGGACCATTCTGTTGTCTTTATTTCCCAGGCGATGAGCCTGTTTTTAATGCCAAGAAGTGGAGGTTGTTTTTGAAATGATGCACTTAGTGGATTCACAGGTCCACACTGGATTCTTTAACCATGAGGGAACCCTTGAACATGAAGCCAGACGAGAAGCAGATTGAACTCATTTCCATGCATTGCACTGTCCTCACATCATGTTCTCCACAGTGTACCGTCTCTTGCGTGTATTTGCTGGAGCTTTCTGGCTTCCATACTGTTCTCTGTAAATTTACCACACTATAAATTCTGCATCTATGTGGTTTTTGTTTTGTTTGAGACAAGTTCTCACTGTGTAGCCCTGCCTGGCCTGTGCATGAGTTTTAAAAAGGAGTTGTTAAATAGAATCTGGTGAGGAGGATAACATAATTCCCTTTGCAAAAGGCAGAGTCATTACTTTTTTTTTTTTTTTTTTTTTTCTTCTCTTTAGGAAGAAAGAAGAGGAGAAAAAAAGAGAGGTACTGAACAATCCTGTGAAAATGAAGAAAATCAAAGAATTGGTAAGTAATACATCAAATATGCACAAGATGCTGATGGAAGTCTGTTTGCCTGCACAGATGTCTGCACTGTGTGATTTTGTATCATTTGAGTTGGTTGGAAATGGTCATCAAATTCACTGGAACTGGAGTTACAGATGGTTGTGAGTTGTTCTGTGGATACTAGGAATTGAACCCTGGTTTTTTGGATGAGCGGTCAATGCTTTTAAGTTCTGAGCCATCTCTCTAGCCCCTCCTTTGGTTTCTTAGCACCAGGCCATCTTTTCATTTCCTCATACGAAAGGAAGTAGGCTGGTGTTTATAACTATCTCTTTCCTCAATCTGAGTGTCAAGATTATAAGGCTTACATCCCCCCCCCCCCCACCTCCCAAGACAGGGTTTCTCTGTGTAGCCCTGGCTGTCCTGGAACTCACTCTGTAGACCAGGCTGGCCTCAAACTCAGAGATCTGTCTCCCTCTGCCTCTTGAGAGCTGGGATTAAAGGCATGTACCACCACTGCCTGGCTCAAATCTTTTGGTTTTTACATGCTATCTCTTGGTGATTTTTATGTTGCCTTAACTTAATAGCTTAATTAAGATTGATTTCCTTTTGGTTGGTAAAGAACTACATGTATTCAATTTCTTTTTATTTCTTTTTTTAAATTTCTATTTATTTATCTTGGGGTTTTTGAGGCAGGGTGTCTCTGTGTAGCTTTGTAGACCAGGCTGACCTTGGACTCACAGAGATCTACCTGCCTCTGCCTCCCGAGTGCTAGAATTAAAGGCTTGCACCACCATTGTCCACTTTCTTTTTTTATATTGTATTTATGTGTGTATTTGTGTGGATATGTGTGCCATGGCATGTGAGTGGTCCTGAGAATTGAGCTCAAGTTGTCAGGCTTGGTGGCATGTGAGTCACAGGCTTGCCAGAGGTACACAGTGAAACTTTGTCTCAAAATAATAATAATAATAATAATAATAATAATAATAATAATAATAATAATAAAAAAAGTGGATTCCTTGTTCACTTACCAGAGAAGTTTTTAAGGGACCTGGGGTACATTTGTGTCCAACATTGATGCCCTGACAATGCCCTGGGCCAGTTTGTATGTGAGCCGTGCCCTGTAGCAGGTACTAACAGGGGTCTTAGAGAGCTCATGTGGTTATGTTCTGGAAATTTCCTAGTTGCAAATGAGTCTGGAAAAAAAGGAGAAGAAGAAAAAGAAGGAGAAGAAAAAGAAGCACAAGAAACACAAACACAGAAGCTCCAGTAGTGACCGCTCCAGCAGTGAGGAGGAGCATAACCAGGGCAGGTGAGCAGACGGTGCCAGCCTCCCTCAGCAAGACTGCTTCTCCATTCACTCATCCATCCCACGGGAGGAGCAGGAGCTGAGCGCCGGGCACTGCGGCTTCAGTGGGGAGCACGCAGATACTCTGTACTGCAGAGCTGGCCCCTGGCATTAGAGGTCTCTGGAGATGCTAAGTCTGTCTCTTGGTGAACTCTTGGATAGGCTGACATTCCTCTCCCAGACTGTAGGAACTCATGCAGAGACTCTTTCATCTCAGCTTGAGTCCTCGGACTGAAAAGCGTTTTCTTTCTGTAGTCTCTCTCCCTCTTTTTTTAAAAATGGCTTAATGGGACCATGTGGGCCCATTCTGCGCCTTCCCGCAGGGACAGTCAGCTCTGCTGGTGCTGACTCACGGTTAGTCCCTGGAATAGCAACATGAGGTGAGAGGAGACTGTGTGCAGGCGCTGAGGCTGAGCGCTCTGCCCACGGCTTTCACAGGAGAAGCTTGGATGCGCTGATGTCTTCCAACGAAGACAGTCCAAATAGAGAAAGATGCTGCCAAGCAGTGGCAGGATTAGCTGGGCACTGGGGGAGGCTGCACTTCTCAGCAGAAGAGGTTCAAGCTGGACTCGTGTACCTTTTCTTTCTCAGTATGTGTTTTAATCTCTTAGATCTCAAAAGAAGATGGCAAATCCCTTTCCTGTTTTGTCCAAAGTCCCTGGATATGGCTTACAGGTAGAGATGGGGGCTTTTCAAAGGGAGTGACTATGGGACCATGCAGTTTGTCTCCTTTGACACTTACAGATAGCTGGGGAGTTTGCATAGTGGAGGCTGGGGCTGCTGGAGGCCAAACCTGCTCCTTGTCCTGGAGCCCTTTGCCTCTTCCTGAGAGTCCTCTAGAGAAATCACTAGTTGGAGCACTTACCATCCTGCCAAGAACTGCAAATAATTGACATGAAATATATACATTTTAATGGATTTGACCTAAGTACATCCCTCACTTTTTTATTTTAATTTTTGTGAGGTGCTTTAATGGAACCCAGGGCTTTGCATATACTGAGCAAGTGCTTATGAATGAACTCAACCTCAGCCCTTGGTTTACTTCTTTATATTCATTCATTCATGCTTTCATTTATTTGTTTGTTGGTTTGTTTATTTTGAGACAGTCTTAACTACATAGCCCTGGGTTTCCTAGAACTCTTTACAAAGGTCAGGCTAGCCTTGAACTCACAGACATCCTCCTGCCTCTGCCTCCCCAGTGCTAGGATTAAAGCCATGTGCCACCACACCTGGCTTGTTTTTGTATTTTTTTCTTTAAGATTTATATATTTTTTTATATTATGTGTATGAATATTTTGCCTGCATGTAAATGTGCATGCCATATGACAGAAGAGGGTATTGGATCCTCTGGATCTGAAGTTAAAAATGGTTGTGAGCCACCTGGTAGGTGCCAGGAACCAAATCCAGGTCCTCGGGGAGAGCAGCAAGTTCTCCCAACTCCTGAGCTAATTCTCTAGCCCTTGTTTTTATATTTTTTGAGAGAGGAGCTAAGGCTGGATGACCTTGGAATTTTTTGTAGCTGTCCTGCTTCCCAAGTGCTGGGATTAAAGGTGCAAGCCTGGGCTCTGAGATCTTGTTTTTTGGGTTTTTTTGTTTTTGTTTTGTTTTGTTTGTTTGTTTGTTTGTTTTTTTTTTTTTTTTTAGACAGAATCGAAAAAATTCTGAATTCTTCTGTATCTTGAATGCTGGGATTACAGATACAAGAGACAACTCTTGGCTTTTATCAATAGATTTCCATATGTAGTTCAATTTGTTCTCAAACTTGATCTTCATGCCTTTGCCTCCTGAGTTGCTGGTGACATGCCCAGCTCCTTTTTCTTTTTCTTTTTTTTTTAAGACAGAGTCTCAGAATGTAACACAAGCTGGCCTTGAATTTACAGTCCTCTTACCTTAGCGTTCTGAGTACAGGATTCAGGCACACCCACCTCCACCCCGACACCTCCATGCAGCTCTATGGTCATCTTGATTACTCCTGGCACTTTAAAGAATCTCGTTCATTCTGTCCTTTTCCTCACTGCATTTCTGTTTGAACAGCTATTTTCCTATGGATGCTCTCTCTTCCTTAATGACATAGGTGAGGGACCCTGACCGTAACCAGGGACTACAGGGTTCTCTGATGGCCGAACAAAGGGGTGTGAAGAACCATTCCCGCTCAAGGAGCTCCTCCCACTCACCCCCCAGACATGTCAGCAAGAAGAGCTCCAAGGAAGAGAGGTCCCGGGATAGGAGGTCTCGATCCCCAGGCAGAAGGTCACGGTCTCCAAGGCCCAGCAAACCGTGAGTTTGGGGATTCACTGGGAAATACTCTGACCCTAGGTGCTTGGTCACAGCGGGTGATGGTTTTGGGTGATAGTCCTCATTTCCAGTCCCAGGTGTTTCAGCTTTATTTCCTTTCTCCACCTCACTGTAATTACATATAATCGCAGTGAATCAAGGGTGTAGCAATATATTGTGCTGGCAGAACTTCCCCTCCTCTTTAGGTTGTACTATCTCTGTGTGTGAGTATAGAGCCCATGTGTGTGCTCTATGTACACATGGGTGTGCATACTTAGGCTTGTGTGGAGGTGTCAGATGTCTTCTTGACACTCCACCTCGTTCCATCAAGGCAGTCTCTTTCTAAACTCGGAGCTCACTCACTTTTTTGGCTGGGGGAGGGTGAGCTAGGCTGGAATTCCCCTCCTGTCTCCTCTCCACTCAGTGCTGGGATTAGGCATGCGCGGAACTATGTCTTGTTATGTGGGTGCTGGGATCTCAACTCTGGCCCTCAGACTTACCTAGCAAGAACTCTTACTGCTGAGCCTCCTGGGGCTCTGGATTACACTTTTGAAAAGTGTGTGTGTGTGTGTGTGTGTGTGTGTGTACATTTTTGTCACTGCATCCTTGTGGAGGTCAGAGAACAATTTGAGGGATTTGGTTCTGTCCTCCATCATATGGATTCCCAGAGATTGAACTCAAGTTATCAGGCTTGGTGGCAAGTGCATTTGAACCATCTTTTTGGCTCTAGCCTGGACTATACTTTTTGTTTGCTTGATTTTTGAGACAGGATTTCTCTGTGTAGCTTTGGAGTCTGTCCTGGAACTTTCTCTGTAGACCAGGCTGGCCTCGAACTCAGAGATCTCCTGCCTCTGCCTCCCGAGTGCAGGCATGTGCCACCACCACTTGGAGTGGATTATACTTTTAAAGGAGCCCGTTGGTTGACGAATATTCTAATAATCCCACCTATGAAAATGTTTGTGTCCTCTTTGTCCATTACAGGCATGCCTCCAAGGTAAACAGGAAAGAGAGAGATAGCCCATCACCTAAAAAGGATGTCTACCAGAGGCGGCATGTGTCTGGATATACCAGGTAAATCAGGGTTCATAAGGCTGCATCAGAAGCAGCTCACAGGGCAGCCAAAGGATAATGTCTGATCTCTTTGCAAAATTGACTTGATTCTTCTGAGAAATGTTTCTCTCTTATCTGTAGACCAGGCTGACCTTGAACTCACAGTGCTACCTCTGACTCCTGAGTGCTGGGATTAAAGGTGTGAACCACCATGCCTGGCTAAACAGCTTAGTGTTTTTGATAGAAAGTTTAGTTATCATGGATAACTACATGTCAGGTTTTCATATTTAGTGTGTTTCTCCAAATGGGCACTTTTTGGGAAAAAAAAAAAAAAAAAAAGAACTCCATCATTTTTTTCCCTTGAAAAAGAAATCTGTGTATCACAAACTGTACAAACTGTAACACCCATTTTAGAAGTAATTGATTTGGATGTCTGACTTCGATAAGTGGTGACTAATCTGATTCATCACTTCATTTTTTTTTTTTTTTTTTTTTTTTTTTTTTTTGTTCTAACTTCATTTAGGGTGAATGCATAGAAAGAAGACCTATCTATTATATTCTGAGATTGGTTGTTAAGTCAGGTTGCTGGCATCTAGTTTCACCCCAAAGTGGTATATCCATGAATATGTGTCATGTATACCTCTGCTCAAACATGGGGAGACCAGAGGAGGACATCAGAGTCTACAATAGTTGGATTTTCTTTGGGCCACCAACCAGCCCCAAAATAATACATGCTGACTTTTTATTATTAGCTATTTTAACTTAATTTAACCTGTTTCTATTCATCTACATTTGCCTTGGTGCTTCTTACCTTTCATTCTGTTATGTTTTACTTTCCAGGTTCTTCCATGGCATTTCTTGGCATTTTTTTTTTTTTTTTTTTTTCTTTTTTCCCAGCCTAAATTCCTTCTCCTACTTATTTTGCCTGCCTAGAAGTTCAGCCTGTACCTCCTCCCTTGCTATTGGCTATTCAGCTTTTTATTAGGTGTCTTAGACAGGCAAGGTAAAACAGCAACATAATTAAACAAAAGTAATACACCTTTACATGGTTAAACAAATATTCTGCAACATAAATAAATGCAACACATCTTTAAATAGTTAAACAAATGTAACACATCTTTACATAGTTAAATAATCCACAGCATTCTATCTCATTCCCTGAGCCAGGTCTCTCACTGAACCTGGCTAGGCTCTTGGGATTTCCCTATCTTTTTCATTTAATGTCAGGGTTACAGGCATGTGTGGTTATGTCCAACTGTGGTGCTATAGATTTGAACTCAGGACCTCATTCTTGCACTGCAGCTGTTCCTACCCACTGAACCAGCTCCTCGTGCCCATATCTGGTTTGTTTGTCTGTTTATTTATTGCCTGCCTACCTGTATGTCTGTAATCCCCTGGAATTGGAGTTGCTGCCATGTGGATACTGGGACTTGAACCCAGCTCTCAGTCTATTTCCTCCTTGTTTTAAAATAATTGTCTTGAGATTACTGAGTGCAGTAAGAAATCTTTCCCTGAAATCCTTCATGATTGTTGGGAACCACCTGACTGAGACATCAGAAGGAAGGGAACTCATCCTGGCATGGCACTCACTGTCCCTCTTATTTTTTGGAGAGCCTGTGCTGCCTGCATGCTGTGCTCCTTGTTCTGTTTTGCTTGGCAAGGGGTAGAACCGATCGGATGGTTTCTGTCCTCCACAGGAAACTCTCAGCAGAGGAGCTAGAGCGGAAACGGCAGGAGATGATGGAAAACGCCAAGTGGAGGGAGGAGGAGAGGCTCAACACCCTCAAGAGGCATGCCCAGGAAGATGAACGGGAGCGCAGGCTGGAGAAGCTGGACTCCCGCTCTGGCAAGTTCATCCAGTAAGTGCTTGTTCATGCCCGGGGCTCACCTGCGTAGGCTCCAGGAGGCCATGTGGCAGCAGGCTCCTTCGGGGCCTTGGTGCTATTTCTCATCTCTGTCCAGGGACCTCTGTCCTCGGGACTCAGCTTGGGGCCAGCTCCAGTGCTACTCCCAGTCTCTAGCCAGACAGTGGGAGAATTTTTATTTGAAGTAGTAGTGATTGGTATTTTTTCCAAATCACTGAAATTCTTTGGCCTTCCTTTTAAGTAAAAATTTATGGCTTGGAAAATCTTTTTCCAATGAGACTTGACTTGTTTTCCAAAAACAGATGAGTTGTCTCTTATGGACATTTAAAAACCTGGTTCCAGATGGAATTTGCAAATCATCTGTGTGGGCTGAAAAGGACTTGTGTGTCTGTTACAGTTGCTTTCTTCTGTCTTCTCTAGTCGCATGAAGCTGGAGAGCGCATCTACTTCCTCCCTGGAGGACCGGGTGAAGCGCAACATCCATTCTCTACAGCGCACATCAGTAGCTCTGGAGAAGAACTTTATGAAAAGATGAGAAACAGCCTCTCACTGGTCTCCCTGAGTTCTCCAGGGGGGCTGCTGACCCCTTAGAATTCTCTTTATAAGAGTTCGAATGGCTTCTTCTACAGGTGAAAAATCACCACTGTTCAAAGTGCCCCTTGTCCATTGACTCCTGAAAGATGGTACATTCTTTAAAAACCAATGAACTTTGGCTGGATGCACTGTGGGATTTGACTGTGTTTTAATGGATGGGCACTGGGCTGTCCTGGAAGGCTTAGTTGCTTGTCACACCTACCCCACCCCACACACACCTGAATGAATGGATCAGACCTTCCAAAGACCTCTCCCCATAGCCACTCAGACAGACTCTGCTTACTGGGACAAATGAACATTGACTTTATTTAGTAGACTTTGTGACAGAATAGTCAAGTGTCAGGAAGAGCCAAGTGACAAAAAACTGGAAGATAAAACAGTACCAAAAAAAGCCCTAAATGAATTGTTAACTATTTAGTCTTTGAGATGTAATAGTAGAATGTATATATGTACAAATGTATAATTTTATACATACTTTTAAAAAGCTACTTTTGTCAGAATGTTTTGTTTGATGATTTTACTATTTGTAAAGCCTCACCAAACCTTGTCAGGAATCAGCATGGTAAGGGGCGTGGCTTGCTTCTCTCCTCACCTCTGGTTTAGGAGGAGCTTTGAGGTTACTGACAGAATCTTGCTGGGATGGTTAACCTTTTGACATTTGGTCATTCATGACTTTTTCTCTACAGATGTGTTAGGTTACATTCATAGCTATGTACAGCTTCAGAAAGGACACACCTGCCAAGTATGTGTTTCCCTCTGTCTCGTATTGGGCAGCCCAGTGGCACAGGAGATAGGTCCATGTTGTTAGTATGCTTGTGACCTAAAAGAAAATAATGTGGAAGTATTTACTTCCTGGCTATTTTTTGTTCGTTTGTTTTTTGAGGCAGGGTCTCTTGTAGTTCTGGCTAGCTTTTAACTTCCGATGTAGCTGAAGATGACTTTGAACTTCAGATCCAGCCGTTGCCTCCCAAGTGCAGGGACTGTAGCACTACACACAACTGGTTGCTGCTGCGACTGCCACTTCATTGTCTTTCGAGACAGGGCCCTTACTGGCTCAGGCTGGCCTCCTGAGTGCTGGGATTACTGCCATGAGCCAACCACAAGTCTAGCTTCCTAGCTTCTCTTTTATCCTGTAATTTAACTAAAAAAAGGGGTTTGGATTTTTCTCTCTCTCTCTTTTTTTTTTTGGATGGTTTTCAAGACAGGGTTTCTCTGTGTAGCTTTAGAGGCTGTCCTGGAATTCTATTTGTAGACCAGGTTGGTCTCAAACTCACTGAGATCCAAGTGCTGGGTTTAAAGGAGTACACACACACACACACACACACACACACACACACACACACACACACACACACACACACACATGCACGCACACACCCTCACCCTGGAAATTTAACAAAAAATTTAGGACTCCAGGGGCCACTTCTGTGTCTTTACTGCCATTCCTTTTTCGGTTTTTCACTAAGCCCTCGTTTAGCCAGGATATTTCTAGATTCCCTGTTTTAAAAAAACAACCAAATCAAAAACAGACTTAGCCCAGGCTGACCCTGAGCTGTAGATCCTCCTCTCTCAACCTCTGGAGCTGTGATTACAGACCTTGTGGCCCTCAGAGGCCCTCTTAACCCACACATTAGTTAAGCCATTTCCTTCTTCTATCAGCCCTTAATTCAGCCAAACACATATTTGGACTTTTATTTTTTAACCACTAAAATGCCAGACACGAATTCTTGTTTTTGTCTTGTTTTTTTTTTTTTTTTTTTTTTTTTTTTTTTTTTAAATTTGGGTTTTTGAGACAAGGTTTCTCTGTGGCTTTGCAAGATGTCATGGAACTAGCTCTTGTAGACCAGGCTGGCTTCGAACTCACAGAGATCCAGATCTGTCTGCCTCCCAAGTGCTGGGACAGACTGTAATTCTTAAAACCCAGTTTTACCCCAGAGAATGTAACATTATTTATTTAATCACTTCATTCTGCTTCTCTGTGTTATGGGTAATTATGGCTTTTTATTTTATTACTTGGTAATAAAGGTTACATTTATTTTTGTAACTGTAAAGAGCGACAGACCACCTGCGCAGTACTGAGTTTTCGTATCCCCTCACAAATGTTGACCTGTGATTTTTGCCGTATACAGAGATCCTTCATCCAAGGATTACGTAATAAATCTTGGGTAGTTTACTCAGATTTCTTGGAGCAAGAATGAGAAGATTATTTGAATAGGCGTCCGTAGGTGCAAGCGGTCTCTAAACTTGACCCTCAGTTTACGGAAGGCCAGGCGGCAGGTGGGTGGGCGCGCGGCCCATTCATAAAACCTGAGATTCCCGGCCGGCTCCTCTGATTGGCCTTGGGGGAAGGGGGCGTGCCCGAGGGTGGAGCGCGCCGTCGGCCCAGGGGAGTGGGAAGATCCACGCTTGGGTGGAGCGAGGGGGCGGTGCCTGGTTTTCCAGGCAGGACTTCCTTTCCCCTGGCCGCGTTATTCCTCTCTCCCCCGGGGTGGGGATGGTATGTCCCAGTGTCCTCGCATGCCGGCCCCTCCACCCCTCCCGAAGCTGTGGCGCTGCCGCCATCTTGGTCCTCAGATTGAGGCAAAGTCAAACCCCGGCTTTAGGAGGGCCCGAGCAAGGAGTCTTTCTTATGGAGTGCCTCAAGGCTGTTTATTCCTCCCTTCCTCGTCCCCGCTCGTGAATACGGCTGGGTCCCTGACGGGCCCGGGGAGGAGGGGTGGGCGGGGCGGCCGCAGGCTGCCCGGGCCGGGCGGTACCATTCCGACGGGGAGGGGAGGTCCGGGAGTAGGTGGGCGGTGCCCCCGGGGGCGGGGTGAGGAACGGGCTGGCCCGCTCCCCGGGGCGGGGTGGGGCGGGGCGGCGAGGGCGGGGCGTAGGGCGGACGGAACCACCGGGGCGGGGTGGGGAGGTAACGGGACGGGCGCGACCATGGCTCCGTGAGGCAGCGGGGGTGGGGATCGGTTCGGGGGAGGCCTGGGGCCGCTTGCAGGTTGCGCTGTCTCCGCCACCCCCCCTTTCGCCGCCACCGCCGCCGCCGCCGCCGCCCCGGGCATGTCGTCCAACTGCACCAGCACCACGGCGGTGGCGGTGGCGCCACTCAGCGCCAGCAAAACCAAGACCAAGAAGAAGCATTTCGTGTGCCAGAAAGTGAAGCTATTCCGGGCCAGCGAGCCGATCCTCAGCGTCCTGATGTGGGGGGTGAACCACACGGTAACCAGCTTCCCCGTGCGTGCCCCTACTCCCGGGCCTCGCCACGCTCGCCCCGCGGGTGACGCCTGCAACCCCTCCGCCGAGCCACTTGCATGCCCGCCCACCCGTGCACGCTGTCCGGCCGGGCGTGCACTCCCCGTTCGCCACGCGAGGCCTGGTGTCCCCATGCTATGCCGTCCCCGTCTCCCCTCTGGCTTCCTGCATCCGAATGCTTGCTCTGTGCAGCCCACGGAGCTCCCAGGGAAGGCCTGGGTGCTGCGACGGTGCCCCTTCTAACCTCAGCCTGCTTGTTGCATGGCTATCCCCCTTGTCCCTTATAGCTGGATGCCAGATTATTGCCCAGTTGACAGGCCAAGTGGCACTGGTTTGCCTGACTATTCCTGTTTGTGGTCTTTTGGTTGGTGTGGCTGCTCAAAGTTTCCCATCCTCTGGGCCTTCTTACCCCTGGCTGTGGAAATCCTCTCTGGGTTTCCTCCTTCTTCATGAAGACATACCAACTGGAGAAGCAGAGGCTTCTCCGAACCACAGACAATTGATTTGGGGCCCCGTGGATTAAGCAGAAGAGTGAACACAAGGCCTGGGAAACTGGTTATAGAAATAATGTGTCCCCTGATTTTCTGTGGTATTCATTCCAAAGACGTTGACTTCTTGTCTATCCCATGGTTTTCCAGGATGTGATAAAGGTGATTGTTGTCCGAGATGAGTGGTCCCCTGGGTCCTGGGTGCTCTGAGATTGTGAGTGTCTCTACCAAGAAGTTGGATGTAGACAGTTGGAGCTGGTTGACTTTGCCTGCTGTGTGTTTGGGGTCTGTCCTCTCCCTTTAGAGCTTGCTCCTTGCCTTCTGACCACCTCTTTGTGAGTCCCTACACTGGGAACAGGCAAGTGAAAGGGCCCCAGGTTTAGAATAAGGGAAATTAAGTGTTGAGTCTTGTGTGAATTTCATTCTTGGGGCTCTCTGGCTGTCCTAAACACTTGAAATTTTAAGTTCAAACAATGACCCAGGGGCCTAGGGTAACAAGACTTCCTTCATCTTCTATTGCTTTGATAGAAGACCCAGAGAAGCCTTTGGCCTGGCCAGTGTGTCAGATCTCTATGTCCCATATAGAAGAGAGTGTGTGTGTGAGGTCCTTGCCGGCCTCTTGGTCTTGGGCAGGTTCCTCTTTCCATGTCATCACTGGGGTTAATGAGTATCCTGGCAGGGTAGTGTGATGCTTGGACCTTGAAAGCTGCTGGAGTTGACAGCGAACAGAGGTTGTTCTTCTTGCTTCCCGCTGCTTCTGGGGTCACCTGACATTGCCAGGGAAACTGGGTCAGCAAAATGTGAACCATATACCCCTTTCTGGAGGTCAGGCCTTGATTTTGAGTGACATCCTGCTTCTGACTAGAAAGCATCTTGTCTGTGCAGAGAGCTGGTAGAAGCCTGAAGGTGGGTAACTTTGGGTCCCTTATTTCACACGTGAGACTGAAGCCTTTGGCAGAGGGTGACTTGACTGGTCACTGTAAAGATACAGTTCCTTGTCCAGCTCCAAGCGCCTCTGTTGGTTAGTGATGGTTCTTCCCCCCTCCCCCCTTGGCTTTTCAAGATGGTTTTCTTGAGTAGTTTAGTCCTGGCTGTCCTGAAACTCACTCTGTACACTAAATTGGCCTCAAACTCACAGAGATCTATCTGCCTGTCTCTTCCTTTCAAGTGCTGGAATTAAAGGTGTACCACCATAACCCTTGGCAGTTTTTGTGAGTGACAGGTCTCTTGTTCCTTTTACTCTCTTAGCCATGACCAAGGTTAGAGGTTTTTCCTAAGGACCTGAGTATGTGCTGGGGAAAGGTGTGTGTGTGTGTGTGTGTGTGTGTGTGTATTCAAGCATGCTTACATGAGTGTGTGTGTATGTGTGTGTGTGTATTCAAGCATGCTTACATGAGTGTGTGTGTCCCTGTACTTGGGTGCAAGCCTGCTGTGCATACCAGTTCCTGGGATGTGTATAGTATTTGGTTTTTTCATGGGCAGGTGATAAGTCTACAAAGATGTGGGCATGTGATGGAAGACTCTGGCAAGTGAACATGGTGGTCACCATTTCCCTTTGCTAACTTTTTAAAATATAATTTATTTTATTTTGTGAGCATTGGTGTGAGGGTGTCAGATCTCATAGAACTAGAGTTACAGACAGTTGTGAGCTGCCATGTGGGTGCTAGGTATTGAACCTGGGTCCTCTGGAAGAGCAGTCAGTGCTTTGAACTGCCGGGTCATCTCTCCAGCCCCTCCCTTTGCTAAAGTTAAGAAAGTTTCATGGGCTAGCTGGAAAAGCATTAACTTTAGGCAAGATCTGCACACGCTGGACATGATGCTCCGGGGGATATGGAACACCACCCTGGACAGGTGAGCTTTGAAGGGCCTACAGCAAGGTGTAGAGGTTGCATGTGAGATAGGTACCCAGAAGGCCATTTCTCCAGCGGATCAGGGCTGCATGGTTCCTGATGTGTTGCTGGCCTGTCTTGAAGGTTCCCTTTCTTTAAAAACTTCCTTTTACACCTCTTTACCACTTCAGATTTCAGATATCACCTTTTCTTCAGTTTTTCAGTTTACCAGTCTCTGAAGCCTTTAGTCCCGCTGGCCTGCCGCTAAAATGGTATATCACATGTGAGAATACATGTCTGTGGCAAAAGCCACTTATTTTCTCCCGAGTCAGTTGGTTTACTTCTGAGTGGGAGAGAAGCCCTTTTAAAAGAACTATTTTGTTTTGTTTGTTTGAGGCATGGTTTCTCTGTAACAGTTCTGACTGTCCTGGAACTCAGATTGTAGACCAGGCTGGCCTTGAACTCATTGAGGTCCCCCTCCCTCTGCCTCTTGAGTGCTGGGACTAAGGGTGTGGGCCATTACTGCCCGGCTTTTGTTTTGTTTTGTTTTTTATAAGAAGCATTTGAACTCAGTGTTGCCATAGAAGTCCCTATATAAGACATGCAGCCCCTGGTCTCTGTGGAGGAAGAGAGGGTAGGAGAGGTTAGACTCGGCAGGGCAGAACCAGTGAGGAAAGAAAAAAACGGTTTTAGTGGATGATGATACAGTTCACAGGGCAGGGTTAGGGAATAGGTACTCACTGTAGAAACACAGAACGGAAGGATGTCCTGCCTGGTGTTTGTTGGCCCCTTAGGAACCACATGTGTAGAGCCTCACCAGGAGGGATAGTAGTAGCAGTTGATGGTAACTCTGTGTCTACTCATTTGAGAAACCGCCAGCTCTTCCCCAGAGTGGCTATACCATTGTACATTTCCACCAGCAGCATGTGACGTAATTGCTCCAGATCTTGTCAACCCTTGTTACTGTCTTTTTTAGCACAGGCATTCTAGTGGGTGTGAAGCAGTATTTCATTGTGGTTTTGATTTGCATTTCTCTGGTAACTGATAGTGTTAAGCATCCATCCATATGCGCTGGCCATTGTATACTTTCTTTGGAGAATGTCTATTAAACCCTTTGTGCATTTAAAAACGAATTGTGCTTATTTATTTGTTTTGCAGTCCTAGGATATGGTTATGAACCCATAGCCTTTTACATTCTAGGCAAGCACTTTTTTTTTTCTTTTTCTTTTTTCTTTTTAACTTTAAGATATAGTCTTATAGCAGGCTTCTGAAGAAAGAGAAGCTTCAAGAAAGGCTAGCAACCCACCAGGAGCAAGCTGGCCTTAAGCTCTGTATGTAGCCTAGGATGGCTTTGAACTGCTGAACCTCCTGCCTCCACCTGAGTGCTAGATTTACACGCATGTACCATTACTCTCAGTTTGATGCAGTACTGGGTATCAAACCCAGGGCCACATAGATGCTAGGCAAGCACTCTGCCGACTGGGTTACATCCTAAGCCCCCTTTCCATTTTTCTTTCTTTCCTTTTTTTTTTCTTAATGGCATCTCACTTAGTTGCACAAGGTGGCCTAAACTTACTGTGTATCCTAGGCAGGCTTGGATCTGCCGGCTTCCTAAGCAGCTGGGAAGTCCCCAGCTCCACAGGGTCCGGTTTATTTTCTTTGGAGCCAGGATCTCACTGTGTGGCATGTAGCCTTCCTGCTCCTTCCTCCCCAGTGCGGAAGTGTGAGCCACCGTGCTGAGCCTTCTCACTCAGCTTGTTTAGCCTCTGCATTATTTATGCTCGTGGCTCATGGAATTAATCATGTGGATAATTCAAAAACCATTTCTGCGAGGAGATGCAACATGCTTGCCTTCCAATTCAGTTTGCTTAGCCTGTTCTTCGAAAGGGTCTGTGTTCCCTGATGCACTTGATGCTGCCTGCCAAAGGGAAAGAATTGGGCTCGGGACCCTGTGATAGTAAAGCAAGCACACCTCTTCTGGGGTCTTTCCTGCTACAGACTGTTAAGTTCCCTTTGTCTGCCAGGTAAGGTTTCTTTGTCTCTTTCTGGTACTTGACGGTTCACAGTCCGGCCATATCCTCATCCTTAACCTTCCCATCCTTCAGACAGGGAGATGCTGGCATAGTTACAACAGTCTTGCTTGTCTCGCCTTCATCCTCAGACCCTAACTCCCTCCTTTTTTTCTGCTTACCCATCCTTCCACTCAACATTTATCAAGCAGCTTTTTAGTTTCAGCCATGTGCTAAGGATTCTCAGCCAAGCAGAGAAGTCAGACATGTAAAGAAATAATTCCTTACCCTGGCCTGTGAGATAGCTAAGCAGGTAAAGGTGTCTGCTGCCAAGCCCGAGGAGGAAAGAGAAAACTGGCTCCTGGTAGAAGTTCTCTGACCTACACACATGCACCTCAGCATTCATGCTAAACAATAAATGAATAAGTAATGCAACTTTTAAAAACTTAACTCTAAATGTGATACAAGATCTACAGAGAACTGCATGGTTAATTGAGCCTGGGGAAGAAGGGAGCCTTTCAAGGCAGAACTGTCGTTTAGGAAGATCTTGGATTATTGTTATGGTCTCTGTCTTTTCCATTCTTTCTACTAGCCTCTTGTTTTGTTTTGTTTTTTCCTTTTCTTCAGACAGGGTTTCTCTGTGTAGCCCTGGCTGTCCTAGAACTAGTTCTGTAGACCAGGATGGCCTTGAACTCACAGAAATTCGCCTATCTCTGCCTACCGAGGGCTGGAATTAAAAGCGTGTGCCACCAACGCCCATATCCTTTTCATTCTTATCGCCCTAATCTATGATCTGAATTGTCGCAATGATTCCATAAATGGTCTTCCTGCACATTTGGGCACACACAAAATAAATAAATGGGGGGGGGGAAGACATAGAAAAGAAAATTCATTAAATATACTGATGTTACAGTCTTAGAGAGCTTCAGCCTGGTATTTAGTCAATAAAAGCAACTGTTACTTTTTTTTTTTTTTTTTTTTTTTTTTTTAAGATTTATTTATTACGTATACAGTGTTCTGCTTGCATGTCTGCCTGCAGCCCAGAAGAGGGCACCAGACCTCATTACAGATGGTCATGAGCCACCATGTGGGTGCTGGGAATTGAACTCAGGACCTCTGGAAGAGCAGCCAGTGCTCTTAACTATTAAGCCATCTCTCCAGCCCCAAGCAACCATTACTTTAATCAATCAATCAGTCAATCTTTTTTGGGGGAATTGGTTGGTTTTTGGAGACGGTTTTTCTGTATAACAGTTATGGCTGTCCTGGAACTCACTCTGTAGATCAAACTGGCCTTGAACTCACAAAATCCTGCCTGCTTCTGCCTCCCAAGTGCTGGGATTAAAGGCATTCATTAATCTTTTATGCTGTTGGATGCTGAACTCAGACCCTTGCACATGCAAGGCAAGTACTCTAATACTGAGCTACATCCCCAACCCCTTTATTTTATTATTTTAGTTTTAGTTTTAAACCTGGATGCCCTGCCACCTGACTCTTTCATTTTATTTTAAAAAATCTATTTATTTATTTAGTTAGACAGTTAGTTATGACCCTGTGTGTGTGTGTGTGTGTGTGTGTGTAGGTCAGAGGACAACTTTGAGGAGTCCTCACACATGAGAATTCCAAGGGTGGAACTCAGGCATCAGGCTTGGTAGTGGGTATCTTTTACCTGCCAATCAGTCTCACTGGCCCCACAGGCCACCCAATCCCAGCCCCTCTTTTTAAACTCTTTGAGACATGTTTTTCTTAACTGCCTACACTGACCTTAAACCTGCTCCAAAGCCCAGTGCAGGCTGGTCTTGAATTCATGATCCCTCCAGTTAGGCCTCCTGAATGGTGAGGACTATGGGCCTACACCACCAGGTCCAGTTGGCTGGTATTTACCAATATTCCTAACATGGTAGATCATTTACTTCTCTTTGCTCTATCACCCCCCTCCCCTTAACCTCTGACCTGTAATGTTGCCCCCTACCCTCCCACGGGTGCCTTCATACTCTTACTTATCCAGAAACATGAGCTGTATTTCAAAACTGAGGCTCGGCACCCACTCCCCCCACCACTTGGAATTGCCTTCTGGTTTGGTTTGTTTGTTTGTTTAGAACTGCCTGGACCTTTTTCAGATGCCACTTGCCCGGATAAGCAGTGCTCCCTTTCCCACTCCAAGGCACACAGTCAGCTGTCCTTTCGTCTGCTTTTTCTTACCCATCTCCCTTTATATACAACACAGTTCCACAGTTCCAGCACTCATCACATTGTTTTTGTTACTTGTCTGTCTTCCCAGCCAAATGGAAAGATGTCTTTTTGTTTGTATATGTTGAGCTTCTGGCATACTCCTGGCCTCAAGTCAATTGAGTAGAAGTTTGACAGAGACTAAGCCAGATCAGGAAAGGTATTGCATGCCAGGCTAAGGAGTTACACCTTTGCCCTGAGGTTGGTGAGGAACCATGGTAAGTTTTTTTGTTTTTTTGTTTTTGTTTGTTTGTTTGTTTGGTTTTGTTTTTGTTTTTTTCCTTTTGACAGGGTTTCTCTGTACTTCTCTGGACCCTGTCCTGGAACTAGCTCTGTAGACCAGGCTGGCCTCAAACTCAAAGAGATCTTCCTGCCTCTGCTTCCCAAGTGCTGTGATCAAAGGCGTGGGCCAGCACCTGCCTGGCTGCTATGGAAGATTTTTAAGCAGAGATGTGACAATCTTATTGTAGGTTCTTCCAGCATCAAAAATTCTTGGCAATGCTGGGAGAGGCTGAGGTGCCCTGTCCCTTAGCCTGATGAGTGAGGGCCAAAGATATGCCCTTAGAACCTTTGTTCTTGTCTCTCCAAGTTCCCACTTAATTGTGTGATAACTGAGAGTCCCTGCCTTGGGTTTGTTTCATGTACCCAGGTTTCTTTTTTCTTTTGTGTATACAATATCCCTCTATCCTTCCTCCTCCTGCCACATCTGCCCATCAAAAAAATAAGATATTGCTATTTCAACAAGTACTGTTCAATTGAAATTGAATAAAGTTCTCTGGGGATATAAAATTTAGCACAACCAAGGTGGGAAAAGTTCCCAGAGTGAATCACCACCTGTATATGTGGCTCCATGGAACCAGAGGTGAGATACTGTTCCCCTTTCTGTTATCTGAGTTTAAAAATGGTTTTATACTCAATAATAAGGATGAAATTGAAACTCACAGCTAGCCAGTTTACAACTGTTTAAACTATGTTACAATAGGAGTTACACAGAGAGCTAGAAGCCTGGTGGTGGTGGCACATGCCTTCAATCCCAGCACTTGGGAGGCAGAGGCAGAGGCAGGCAGATCTTTGTGAGTTTCAGGTCAGCCTCAGAGCAAGTACCAGAACAGCTAAGTCTGTTACATGGAGAAACCCTGTCTCGAAAAACAAAAACAGAGGGCTGGAGAGATGGCCCAGTAGTTAAGAGCACTGGCTGCTTTTATTGAGGACCAGAGTTTGGTCCATAGCTTCTGCCTGGTGGCTCACAACTCCTGTAACTCTAGCCAAATAAGAAGTGGGGGCCGGGAAGTGGTGGTGCATGCCTTAGTCCCAGCATTTGGAAGGCAGAGACAGGAGGATCTCCGTGAGTTCCAGGACAGCCAAGGCTACACAGAAACCCTCTCTGGTACCTCTCTTGCTGGGAACTCCAGTTCTGAGTCCCATTTCTGGCACCCATGATGAGTAGCTTACAGCCACCTGAAGCTCCAGCTCCAGAGGATCTGACACCCTCTTCTGGGCCCCTCGGGCACCTACTCTTACTATGTTCATATCTATACAGACAAACATATATTCACAGTTAAAAATGCAGCCTTTTAAAAGGAGTCAGAGAATGAATGAGTAGTTCCTGTTGGAATAATTCAGCCTGGCCCTGTTAGAATAATCAATCATGGTTAATAGACAATCTTGTCTGGTTCCAGAAGTATTAAGCCTTGGCGTTAGCACTAAGTTTGTATCTTAAACTAATCTGGAATCAGTTGTAGCATTGTCTATAATGTTTGGGAGTAAAGGTATTCTCTGAACTGGAAAAGCCAGAAGTGTACACCAGTGACCTGAGCACGGGAGAAACAGGCAGTACAGTCAAGGTGAGCCTGGTCTACACGTCAGATGCTCAGCCAGCCAGGACTACATACACTGTCTCAGAAAAGAAAAGTCAGAATTATGTGAGTCCTGCACTCAATTTTCTGTATTGCCCTATTTGCTTGTTGGTTGGTGTTTTTTTTGTTTTTTTTTTTTTTTTCCCCTGAGAAGAGGTTTCTCTGTAGCTTTGAAGCTTGTCCTGGAACTCACATTGTAGACCAGGCCGGCCTTGAACTCACAGAGATACGCCTGCCTCTGCCTCCCAAGTGCTGGGACTAAGGTGTGCTTGCTCCTTTGCTTTTAGTGTTTGTTTGTGATGGTCTCTGTCTGACTCCCTCCTGCCTCTGCTTCTCGATGCTGGGACTCCAGGCAAGTCCCTCCACACCCCCTCACTTGTTTTTCAGACTCTTTCTGTGAATCCCAGGGTGGCCTTGAACTCAAGGTCCTCCTGCTTCAGCCTTCTGAGAGTCTATTTCTCTTCTAATTTTCAGAGCAAGGCTTGAAATGCCAGGAAAAGGAAATGGGATAGCCACCATGAATTGTCTCTTACGGCAGAAAACAAGGAAATGGATTGGTGTCCGCTGTGGGCACAGATTTGACAGTCACATTCTCTTGTGAGCACCCTTGCAGTTTACTGTTGAGTACTGGAAGGTGTAGCCAATAAGTCATCACAGAAGGGGATTCTGAGAATCGTGGAACCACCTTTATCAAGGAAATCGGGGCCTACAATAAAACATATTTTGTTTATGTTTTTGTTGTTTGTGTTTTTCAAGACAGCATTTCTCTGTGTAGCTTTGAAGCCTGTCCTGGCACTCACTCTGTAGACCAGGCTGGCCTCGAACTCAGAGATCTGCCTGCCTCTGCTTCCCAGGTGCTGGGATTAAAGGTGTGCACCACCACTGCCCAGGGGAACAGGGGAACCTGTTTCTTATGTCTTTTCACTCCTGGAAACCCCAGCCTACCCAGGCTGTAGTATGTGATTTCTGTGTTTAGATTCCTGTTCTAGAGTTTCATGTAGATGGCATTACTTGAGATGTGCTTTTGTGTCAATTCCAGTCAAGCTTTTGCCAGCTATTTGTTGAATAATTCCCCCCTTACTACTCTCTCTCTCTCTCTCTCTCTCTCCATTTTCCTCAGTTTACGTGTAAGTGCCTCGGGCTTTTCACCAACTCTGGGAAAGTGGTTCATTAACCCATTTAACTTGAAACTTACTCCATCATCCAACATTTCTAAGTAAAAAAAGATTTCGAATAGAAAAGGAAAAGAAAATTAAATGCCAGCTCCCCATTTGTACTCCTGATGGAGTCCTAATGACTATGGGTTATCCCCTTCCTGCCACATGGGGCCTCCTGTGGATAATAGAGGTTCTGCAAAGACAGTATCTGGGAGACACAGGCTGTGCCCCTCACCCCTAGTCCATTAAGTCATGACTAAGGTTTCCTCAGTAAATCCTGGATGCAGTAGATGCATTAGTGGCAACTGGGTTGAGGGTCAAATGCTCTGCCGTGATGGCGGAGGACATCTGTGGCTAATTAGACCACTAATTGGCTAAACGGGATGGGGACATGCAGGCTCTGCCCTCAGCTCTGCACCAATGAGGGGCAGGCCCCTGTCCAGGCCGTGTGTGTGTGTTTTGTGTCTCCTCCATTCCCTATCCGGGCTCTGTTACCTGGGGGTGGGAGTGTTGTGTGTGTGACACTGAGAAGGCTTGTTTGCAGTAGGGGCATCACCCCAACAGTTCATCATGAGCAGGGTATTGCATGGTGAACTGCTCTTGCTTTCATCAGGAGGGTCAGAGTGAGCCAGGGCCCAGGCACCTAACTCCTCAGCTCACTAATTGTGTGTGTGTGTGTGTGTGTGTGTATCCTCAGCTCACTAATTTTGTGTGTGTGTGTGTATTTTTTTTTTTTTTCTGAGACAGATTCTTACTATGAATAGCCTTGGCTAGTATGGAACTCTATGTAGATCAGGCTGGCCTTGAATTCAGAGATAGCCGGTTTCTGCTCTTGAGGTTAAAGGCATGCAGCATTCATCCTGATCCCTTTAAATTTAACTCTTTGCTTTGGAGATACAAGTTACACCCACACAGATCCAGTTTTTTCCTAGCCATGAGCTAATTTCTTGAGTGACCCGAAATTTATATTAAGATAACAAGAGGTTCAATTAGTAGGCACCAAGGTTGTAGGCCATTCATTTATTAATGCATTAATTACAGCCAACAAATATTTATCGAGTAACTATCATATGCAAGTAAGGGTTCCATCATGGAGGCCCCAGAGGTCAACTAGGGAGTCCCCAAAGTCAACTAGGTGCTAGCACAATCAGTAGTCTGGGTTTTACCCCCACCACCAGAAAGAAGAGAAAGATCAGTCATATGCCTTGCTGAAGTCTAGCAGGGCCACAGGGTTTATCAGCATTAACTGCAGTATTTGGGAGACCTGGGGAGCAAGGGAAGCTTTAGGGAACATGTGCCTTTTGAACTTGACCTATCAGGCAGAGGAAACTCTTAACAGGTGGAGGTGAGGCTGGGGATGGATTACTCCAAAGAGCTGAAGGCAGACAGGGAGAGGGAGAACCTGGAGGGGGATGTATGCCACACCGTACATCCTATCTCCAAGGCTGTGGCCCCCTGGCTAAGACCCTCACTTTGGCTTTGCTTTGCAGATCAATGAGCTGAGCAATGTCCCTGTCCCTGTCATGCTAATGCCGGATGACTTCAAAGCTTACAGCAAGATCAAGGTGGACAATCATCTCTTCAATAAGTAAGTGGTCCCCTGGGTGGGTGGGTGGGGGCTTTGTGGACTGCCCTTTGCTTCCTCAAAGCACCTGACATGGTGTCACAAGTACACTTGTTGACAGAGTTGACAAACAGGCCTGGAAAATTCGTTTAGAATGTGATTTCCTCCACGAGTGTCATCTCCTTCCTGTATCAGCCTTCTGCTAGTGTCCCTTGGGGCATGTACCTGGGCCCCAGGTGATTCACCCAAGACCAGCTCAGGAGAAGAGAGCTCTGGGAACTGAGGTAGCTAGTGTGTAGCTGCAGCGGGGACCTATCTTCATCTCCGCTGCTGGGGACGTTGCTGTCCTGCTGGTGGGAACCCACTACCCAAAATAACTCCTCTCTTTTGACTTGGTGGCTTCTTGGACTTCAGACCAATGTCTAGAAGTTGTCTCAAGACATTTTTGGAGACCTTCAAGAGGTCAGCTCTTACCTAGCATGGTTGAGGACTTACTCTAAGCCGTTTTTGTTTGTTATTTTGAAACAAGATCTGTCTATGAAGTACTGACTGGCATGGACTCTCTATGTAGACCAAGCTAGCTTGAAATTAAGTGAACTCCTGCCTCTGCCCCTCAGTGCTAAGAGTACATATATATGTATATTCCAACATTCTGGCCTGAATCTCACTGTGTGACAAGGTTGGCCTCAAACTCTTGGCAGTCCTCCTGAATTACAGATGTGACACACCTGCCTTGTAAGCCTTTTCTTGTTATTACTGCGACTGCCACTTAGAGACAGTATCTTATGCGGCCTAGGTTGGATCTAGTGCGAAGTCTGATCTCAGTGTGGTGCCTTGAACTTTTGATAATCCGCTTGCCTCCACCTCTAAGTGCTGGAGTCATGGCGCTCGCCCCCTCTCCCGGCTTCTAAGCATTTTTGCAGACTTAATTTTACATGTCACCATGGGCCACACCAGAGATCTGCTGGCACTCCCACCAGTCCTCATTCTGCATGTCCCTCCTGGGTCTCCCCACCTCACCAGCTGGGCAGTCAGCCCACCATTTTCAGACTTCCAGCCCTGAGGAAAAGCTTGGTTTCAGAACATCTCCTAGTGGCCTTTCCCTGCCATAGTCGGTAGGAGCATCTTGTTCTAGAAACCATCTGTCTTCGGAACAGCCACCTCCTAAGTGGACTCCTAAAGAATGGTGGGCAGCCCTCAATTCTGGAAGATGAGTTGGTTGTTTGGGGCTCCGGGGGCAGGCATCACACACTTCCCATTCCTGGTGTCCCGTCTCACTCATATTGGTCCAGAACAGGACGCCTGAGCTCTTAACTTTCATCTTTAGTTCCGGATGTAATGTTTGATAGGCAATAGTGCCATTCTAGAAGATGGCTTCTTCTAGGGAGGCTTCAGGAGGAACCATTTGTTTTGACTTTCAGGAAGTCTACATCCTAGAATAGACAGAGGGCCTCAGTCTAGACGGGAGCCCCTTGGGAGAGTTACCATAAAGGAGGAGATGGGGAAGAGCCCTCATTTCTAAATCATTTTCTCTCTTTTTAGAAGTCTAGGCTTGACTGAGGAATGGCATGGCTTCGTAAATCCAGGGCTGGGCTGTAACTCAGTGGTAGAGCACTTGTCTTGCATGGGTGGGGCCCTGGGCTTGATCCCTAGTACCACAAAACCCACAAAGCCACATTCCTAGTCAGCTGACTGAGGACCTCTTCAGTACAAACCAAGTTTGTTTGTCTGAGGTGTCTCTCACTTGCTACCCAGGCTGTTGTGGGACTTACTAGGTAGCCGAGGTTGGCCTTAAACTCCCAGCACCTGAGTTCTGGCACTGCAGGTGAGCACTTGGCTCAGACCACCTTTCCTGTGGCTGTTGACATGCAGGCATGGCTTCTCAGACAGGGGCATCGCCAGGACGTTTCCATGGCAGCATCCATCGCCTTTCAATAAGAGTGATCTCCCAGTGTGTTATGAGGAGCATACACTGGGTCTCACCTCCCAGTGGGTATGCCTTTCTTTTGAAAA
The DNA here is from genome assembly GCF_943737965.1 of Phodopus roborovskii. Classification (NCBI taxonomy): domain Eukaryota; kingdom Metazoa; phylum Chordata; class Mammalia; order Rodentia; family Cricetidae; genus Phodopus; species Phodopus roborovskii. The sequence continues at coordinate 13,304,320 of NW_026125052.1, read as the reverse complement.
CTTCAGGACAGCGTACAAAAACCCCAAACAAACCAAGTATACAAATTATAAGTGTACAGTTAGGTGAATTCTTACAGAGATGAGGTGTAAAGTTCTCCCCACCCCAAATCACCTACAGTGTTTGTTGAAAATGCAGATTTTTGAGACCCACTCCCTGAATCTCTGGGGGTGGGGCGGGCACTTTGAAGGGCTGTGGTGTGGTCGCTCAAGGTGAGTAAGGGCTCCTCACAAAGTGTGTGTCTGCTTTCCCCAGGGAAAACCTCCCCAGCCGCTTCAAGTTCAAGGAGTACTGCCCCATGGTGTTCCGAAACCTCAGGGAGAGGTTTGGCATTGATGATCAGGACTACCAGGTACAGGCCTGTTTTGGCACAGCTGGAGGGTTCAGGGATGAGGGGGTCAGGAAGCCACAAGACAGACAGGGGCAGACACAGACAGGGGCAGACTGTCAGTAGTCCCTGGGTGCCTGAGCTACAGCATCTCCCTGCCCAAGCTCACCCCAGTGCCAGCAGTCCAGGACCAGTGGGCCTTTGGGAGTTTCTAAGGACTCCTCCAAGGCTCTTGCTCTGGGGAAGGGGAGGGAGAACCGCAGGAGGGAGGGGCCCTGTGGGTGGGGCTTCATTTCAGTGTGACAGTCCCAGTCTAAGCTGAAGAACCCTCTTCAGAGAGAGAGAGAGAGAGTATGCAAGCAATGAGGCCTGTCACAGCAGGTAAAACAGTTAGAAAAGGAAGACACCTAGTGTAGAGTGACTGCCAAGTAGGATGTCACCTGAGTGTGTCCACTGTCCTCGTGGTGGGACGGGGTAGGCATGGCAGGGTGACTGCAGAGCATGATCCTGTTTTGAAGCCATTGACCCAGAGGGACTATCAGTCAGACTGGCAGAGTGTCACTCCGCAGCCATGGCCCCACACCTTCTCTACCTTGCCCTTCGAGCCCGCTCATTGCTGGCGCACAGCCTGCTAGAGAAGGTGGGAGAGATTGTCTTTGCCCTTAAGCAGTGGGACCATAGCTGACTTTTTCCGTCATCCATGCTGGTGTCACAGCAAGATCAAAAGCAAATGCTAAACCACGGAAAGCGCACAGTAACCTTAGAGAGTTCCGAGAAGTGGGAGCGTCCCCTCCGCCTGCCGGGTCCGGAGGGCTTGCTTGCAGAGTATGTATCCCAATGAGAGGAAAGTGGATGCCAGGCTTAACCCAGGAATGTCCATGACTGGGAAGTCCCGAGGCTCCTCCAGTCCTGCTGCTGGGACCAATCCCTGAGCCCAGACGTAACCTGAATGGGGTCTGTCTGCTTTTCTGAAATGTCTTGCCTTTTTGCTACCCCGTGTTGCTTGGCTCTGTTCCGTCTCCAGTGGTTTGTTCCCTGTCCCCGGGCTGTCTCACCGCCTCTTCTGTCTGTCTGCATCCTGCCTCTAATAGCCTTGCGGGCACGTGACTGTGCTCAAGGCTGAAATAAGGGCAGTGAGTCTGCTGTTCAGCGAGGGGATGCCCAGGGATGGAGAGTCTTGATGCTGCTGGACACAAGGCAACAGAGCTGTGTCTCTCCACCTGGCTTGTTACTACAGGGCGGGGCAGGGAGAGAGGAGAACTCATTTATACAGTCTACCCACCTGTTTTGGATTGGGGACTCATGGGGTGTTCTTTAATTTAGCACCTTTACTGCATAATGCCCAGCAAGTCTTACCTCTTCATATTGCCCCTCTGAAGGCAGGGATGGGCCTCCGAGGATCTTTTGTTCAGTCTTTTTTTTTTTTTTTTTTTTTTTTTTAACTCATTATGGCGCTCTGGCTGTCCTGGAACTTGCTATGTAGACCAGGCTGACCTTGAAGTCACAGAGATCCACCTGCCTCTGTCTCCCAAGTGCTGAGATTAAAGGTGTGTGCCTCCAAACCTGGCCTTTTATCACACCTGACCTTTTTTTATTTTATTTTATTAAGATTGGTTTATTTTTAACTCTGTGTGTGTGTGTGTGTGTGTGTGTGTGTGTGTGTGTGTGTGTGTGTGTGTGTGTGTGTAGAGCGGTATGTGTGTTTGAGTGAGGGTGTCCATTGGAGGTCAGAGGCATTGGATTCTCGTGTAGTCCAGTTGGGAAACTGGAAACCACACTCCAGTTTTCTGTGAGGTCAGTATACAGTCACTGCTGAGCTTCCTCTCCAACCCCTCCAAAGGGTTTTGTGACGTGGTATTAAGTGAGCAAGGAGGACTTCATGAGATTGGGAAAGGGCTGGGCAAGGAGCGTTCCTGCAAGCAGATCCCAGTAACCGGACAGCAGGGACCTCCGAAGTCCCCATGCTCTTGTCTACTCCCCTGCCCCACCTTCTTTGGGCTTCTCTGTCTGACTGTAATGGGGTCTTGAGGAGCACCAGAGAAAGCCCCGGGGGCTCCTAGCCCTGTCTTCTAACATACACAGATGAGCAAGGCCTATACCCGGAAGGCACTGGGAAGAGAGATGAGACCCACTTGTCTCCTTAGGAGGTGTTTTCAAGCGCTGGGATCAATTCATAGAAAAGTGCCCGCTGCTTCCTTCGAATCTTTCCTAAGATTGTTACCTAAGAGACTTGGATGGTCTTCCTGGTCTGTTTCCCCGTGTCCCAAGTAGGGAAACTTAAATGGCTCGCTGGAGGCCACATTGCTTGTGCGGGTCAAGATTGAAACTTGGTCCCCTCGTCCTGAGGCAGCTCTAGTTTTTAGAGCAGCTCTCTGGGTCGGCACAGTCACGTCACCCACAGAGCCTAGTCTGAGGTCAAGGGTAGGAACAACTCTCATCATCTGGAGAAAACTTTAGAGAAGGCTGTGAACATCCCAAGTGAAAAGGGCTTAGGGAAGGTCCACCATGGGGACCTCAGCCTTGGATTTGCTGGCCTTTACCCCATTCAGTCTGTAGGAAAAGATTCAGAGTTGTGGTCAGAACCTTAGGGATGGAGAGGTAGCCTAGCGGTCAGGTGCTTGCCTAGCATGTTCCCCTCTTAGCACCGTGGGAAAGAAAAGGGGGGAAAATACTGTGTTTCTCATCAAAATCAGTTGCTTTCATTTTGATTCCTCAGAACTCGGTGACTCGAAGTGCCCCTATCAACAGTGACAGCCAAGGCAGGTGTGGCACACGTTTCCTCACCACCTACGATCGGCGCTTTGTCATCAAGACCGTGTCAAGTGAGGACGTGGCTGAGATGCACAACATCTTAAAGAAATACCACCAGGTATGGTGAGTCCCAGGCCTGGGCTGTGGAGGATGGGTTGGGAGAGGGGAAGAGAACACTCTGGCCCAGTCCACCGTGGTGATGGCGGGCGCTTCCTCGTGCATTAGTTCCTCTTCTCATTGCTATGGCAAAATACCTGACCGAAACAGTTTAAAGGACAGAAGACCTGGGACCTCTGAGATGGCTCAGCGGGTCAGAGTGTCTGCTACCAAGCCTGTGCTATTGCTGTGCTAACCACCATGATCGAGGCCCCTTATAGTTCCAGACCGTTAGCATTCATGATGGCAGATTTGAGGTGGCAGGCCTGGCAGCTGGGACAGCAGGAAGCCAAGAGGACAAACGGGGAATGGTGTGTGGCTTTCAAACCTTCGCTCCCATCTACCATGACATACTTCCTTCAGCAAGGCCAGACCCCATAACCCTATCCAAATAATGCCGCCAACTGAGGACCATGGATCCAAACAGCTGAGTCTATGAGGGACATTCTCATGCAGACCACCACGTCTGATGACCTGAGTTCAGCCCACATGGTGGAAGGAAAGAACCAGTTCGTAGGCCAGGTGGTGGTGCATACCTTTAGTCCCAGCACTCGGGAGGCAGAGGCAGGCAAATCTTTGTGAGTTCGAGGCCAGCCTGATCTACAAGAGCTAGTTCCAGGACAGGCTCCAAAGCCATAGATAAACCCTGTCTCAAAAAACAAAAACAAAAACAAAAAAACCAAAAACAAAACAAAAAAAGAACCAGTTGGTAAAAGTTGTCCTCTGACTTCTACAAGCATGGAGTGCCTCACAAGAGAAATCAACAAAATGTAATAGAAAAATAATAAGGAGAAGGGGGAAGGCTCTGTTTTGGATGTGGTTTCGGAGAGCTCAGTCCTTTGGCTGAATGCAGGCAGAGCATCCCAGGGCTGGAAGTGTGTAGCAAGGGAAAGCTGTTTATTTCCTGCAGGCTGGAAGCAGAGAAGGGACATGAAGGAAATGGCTGGAGCAAGACACAGCCCCTGAGGACACGCCTCCAGTTACCTACTTCCTCCAGCCATTCCGACCTCTTATCTTTCCCACTTGCCAACAATGTCAATGTCATCAGTAGACTAAATCATTCCTTAGGTCAGGCCCTCATGGTCATATTGGCTCTGGAATTATATCCTCTATCCCCACAGGTGTGTTGTGCTAATCTCTTAGGTGCTTTTTTTTTCTTTTTTTTTTTTTTTAGCTTTGTTTTTTCAAGATAGGGTTGTCTGTGTAGCTCTGGCTGTCCTGGAACTTGCTCTGTAGACCATGCTGGCCTCGAACTCACAGAGATCTGCCTGCCTCTGCCTCCTGAGTGATGATGGGATTAAAGGTGTGCACCACCACCCAGCTCTTAGGTACTTTTTAAAAAATTAATTTGTTTACATGTATGGGTATTTTGCCTACATATATGTATATGCACCGTATGAGTGCCTGGTGCCCAAGAGGCCAGAAAAGAATGTCAGAGCCCTGGAAGTAGAGCTACAGACAATTGTGAGCTGCCATCTGAATCTGGGAAACTGATCCAGGTCCTCTGGAAGAGCAGCCAGTGCTCTTAACCACTGAGCCATCCCTCCCTCAGTCTCTCTTAGATGCTTCTTAATCCAGTTAAGTCACAATCGAAGTTAACACCAGGCAGTGGGAAATGGCAAAGAGAACTTTTCTGGTCTTCAGTGTCACAGCAGAGACCCTGGGTTTGAAACCACATTATAGACAGAGTTGTGGGTCCTTTGGTCACATAGTCAAGTGCTCTTAATCACGGAACTCTCTTTCCAGCCCCTATAGAACCACGAGTCTAGAATTAGAATCTCAGAAAGCATCTTGGTCTGGGAGAGTCCCCATCATTCCAAGTGCTTTCCAGTCCCTTAGCCTTCTCTCTCTCCCCCTCCCTCCCTGTTCTCCATTCTAGTTCATAGTGGAGTGTCATGGCAATACCCTCTTGCCACAGTTCCTGGGCATGTACCGCCTGACTGTGGATGGTGTGGAAACATACATGGTGGTCACCAGGAATGTGTTCAGTCATCGGCTTACTGTACATCGCAAATATGACCTCAAGGTAAAGGGCTCTGTGTTCCCCTGTGTGTCCACTGTTCCTCTGAGGCTAGGAGAGGCTGCTCCTCCAGCTTCATGTGTCGGGAGGGCTGGTGCACACACATTAGTGGGATAAATGACTCTAGAGTTGATGCGCCTAATTATTGTAGGCCAGAGCCTGTTGGAAGTCAAGGTGGTAGTAATAAAGAGATTATTTAAGCCCTAGGTGTACCATATGTGTGTGGCAGTTGGTGCCCGTCAGTTCCTGTCTGTGGGATGTGCACTCAGAGGGCAGCAGAGTGGGGACAGGCTGTGCTGATGCATACACTCTGGCTTTTGTCCAGGCAGCACGAAGTGATAGCACAAATGCATTGCTAGACCCCAAGAAGGATGCCCTTAAGGCTATGAACCAGGGTACTCTGTTCTTGGACCAGGCTTCCTGATTTCTGTCACCTCTCATTGCTGTCCCCTCCCTCTACTGCAGTCACACTCATTTCCTTTGTGACCCCACAGCCCTTCCTGTCCCCCGAGCCAGCATTTCATACATGCTGTCTGAATACTTTCCCTCCCAGTAGCCCAGTACTCCTCCACACCTCCTCCTTCCTCTAACAGAACACTTCCTGCTTCCCTTCTAGAAGTAGGCCTGGCCACTGCCGCCCTCCACGGTCCAGGCCCAGCCCTGTATTTCATGCTTGGAGTGTCTCCTCCCTGTACCACTTAGCACCACTGTGATGAATGCTTTGGCCACTGCTATAAGGAAAGTTCAGGGCGAGTGGGAGCTGAGGTCTCCAGGGCAGTCTTGTTCACTGAGCATCTGCCATGTCTTTTAGTCATAGTCAGCCCAAGAAATGGCTGTTCTGGAATGGCCCATGGCTGCCTTCTGGCTCTAAGACACCAACCAGTCTGTTTCCATTTACTTGCTAACTATATACATATGTATGTATATGTATATGTGTGTGTATGTGTGTATACATACAGATATATCACTGCTAGTGCTTAGTGTACATTTGCATGTTCAGAGAGGCTAGTGAGAGGGCCCAGTGGGTAGAGTGCTTTCTGTGAAAGCATGGGCACGAGGGTTCAGTCCCCACCTCCCAAGTGAAAGCCCGGTGTGGGGTTGTTCACTTCCGATCCCAGGAAGCAGAAACAGGAGGGTCGCTGGGGCTTGCTTGCCCGCCAGTCCAGCTAACTCTGTGAGCTCCAAGTTCAGTAAGAGACACTGTCCCCCCCCCAAAAAAAGGGGGGGCAGAGATCCCAGCACTGGGGAAGCAAGAAAACAGGTCCTGGTGAGTTTTAGGCTAGCCTGATCTACACTGTGAGCTCCAGGGCTACATAGAGAAACCCTGTTTCAAAAAGCCAAAGCAAGCCAAAGGCAGAAAACACCTGATGTGGCCCCTAACACATGTGCATGTATGCTGCATTCCCGTTTGCACACGTGTGTGTCTGTAGAGGGACTTTGCCTCCGTGGGACTTCTGATAGCTTTTGTCCTTCCAGGGCTCTACTGTTGCCAGAGAAGCAAGTGACAAGGAAAAGGTAGGTTGGTGCTGAGCAGGGTTGAAGGGTCGCTTGCAATTGGTAACACCTTCCGTTGGCCGCCTGTCATCTCCCCGCTGTGACCCCCCCCCCCTGCCCCGCTCCCAAACATGCAGTCTGTCACCATGAAATGTCTGTGTCATCAGGTGCCAACCTGTCCTTGGCATGCACGGCATTTTACTGCTTCTGCTGGGATGAAGAAGGCTTCCAGGCCGCAGTCCAGCCTGAATCAGTTACTAGCTCCTCGCCTGCTGACGTAGCCCTGACTCAGCAGGGGAGGATCCTTTGCTTAGTCCTCCTAGTTCTGATGCTGGTCACATTTGCCGTTACTGCCTGTCTCACACCTGAGTCTGTCGGCTCCGGTGCTGTTGCTGAACATCTTGTGTTTGTGTTAAGGGCCCTTCCCCCCTTCCCCACTCCACACACTGACCCCAGCAGAACAGCCTGCTTAACTTGACCATGCTGTTGCTCTCCCAGGCCAAGGATTTGCCAACATTCAAAGATAATGACTTCCTCAATGAAGGGCAGAAGCTGCACGTGGGAGAGGAGAGTAAAAAGAACTTTCTGGAAAAACTGAAGCGGGACGTTGAGGTACTACCTAACTATTGCGTGGTAAATAAGAATCTGGAAAATGGTAGACTGATGGATGTTTATTCGGGGAGAAATCACTTACACCAGAAACAGATGTCTGCCGCAGCCTTCCTTCCCAAGGTTGCCTCCAGATGCTCTCTGTCTCTGACCAGGAAGCAAGAGAGTGAGCTGGGGTCCTGGACCCCAGACCTAGTCCCCCAGGTCACACCTGCACCTGTTCCCACACCCCAATGGCGTTAGTGCGATAGGTGTGGGTGGAGTGGATATCTACTGCATCTAACCATTGTCTTCATCCTGTTCCCAGGTCAGGGTCCTCTTTAACCTTCAGAAAACAGAGCTCATTATTCCCAGGGGTACATTGAACAGGTGGTGGTCTGAAGGGGATCGGTAGTGTCAGCGTGAGTTACACCTCAAGCCTACACAGATGGGCATTCCACAAGGGCATACTGTATTAGGTATTTCTGCCACTGTGATGAAACACCATGACCAAGGCAACTTATAAAAAAAAAGCACGTAATTCCAGGGGGTCATGGCAGCAGAGCAAAGGCGTGGTGGCAGGAACAGCTGAGTGCGCACATCTGCCCACAGACCGGAGGCAGAGAGCACGATGTCATAGGTCTTTTGAAACCTCAAAACACACCTCTACCAACAAGACCCTAATACTCCCTAACCCTTCCCAACAATTCTGTCAAATATGTGGACCCATGTGGCCATTTTCATTCTAACCACCACACACATCATTGTACAGCGGGGCATTTGTAACCCAGTGTGTGTCTTTACTGGTCATGTCACACATGGAGGTCCCCATATGTAGCATTGGAGTGATAGGAAACCAGCTGTCAGGTTCTCCAACCACACATTCCCTGGCTCTGACTCCCTGCTTCCCCAGGGGAGGGTCTAGAATTCTTCCTGGCTCACACGGCTTCTTTTGACCTACAGTGAACAGTGATGGGCTGGAGTTGCCTTTTGGTTTTTATTTATTATTTAGTTTTTAGTTTTTTTGAGACAGGGTTTCTCTGTGTAACCTTGCCCATGCTAGAAATTGCTCAAGGCAGACTGGCCTTGAACTCACAGAGATCCGCTTGTCTCTCTGCCTCTGGAGTGCTGGAATTAAAGGCATGTGCCACCACCTACCAGCTCAGGTAATATTCCGTAACTGTTGAGCCAACTCTTCAGCTTAGTCCCATGTATTAAATACATTTCTTAAAATTCTTTTTTGTTTTGAGGCACTCTCTCTCTCTCTCTGGTGTTGTTGAGACGGGGTAGTGCTGGCTGTCCTGGAACACATTGCATAGACCAAGCTATCCTCAAACTCAGATCTGTCTGCTTCTGTCTCTAGAGTGCTGGGGGGCAAAACTGCATTTTTTCCCCATTTTTTCCTATACCTGGCTGGCAAAAAAATTTCTGAATCCCAGCGTGCCACATTGGCTTAGGACTCAGAAGCAGTTGAGAGCTGTGGCTTGAGAGAAAAATTGCCGGGCTGTACCAATCTTTGCCCAGTGCAGCATGCCTTGTGTCCATCCCCCGAGACGGTTGGTTCCTCTGGCAGTGCGTACTTTGACCTTTGCCCTATGGCCTGTGCCTGTCCAGTTCCTCTTCATCTTGCAGTCACAGCCTTGTCTCTGTCTCCAGGGCGTCCTCTGACCCCACTCACACCCCCTTGTCCTGTTCAGTGGGTGCTGCCCTTAGACACCACACTCACGTGGACAACAGGGTCTTACTGCTGCTCCATTTTGAAGCCTGTATAGAAATGAATTGAAAGGATTGCTTTCTTTCCTCCTGGATGCCACTGCGCCCTCCCATATAACCTTCCCTCCATCTTTCCGTTCTCCCCTCCACAGTTCCTTGCCCAGTTGAAGATCATGGACTACAGTCTACTGGTGGGTATCCACGATGTAGACCGGGCAGAGCAGGAGGAGATGGAGGTGGAGGAGCGAGCAGAGGATGAGGAGTGTGAGAATGACGGAGTGGGCGGCAGCCTGCTCTGCTCCTACGGCACACCGCCAGACAGCCCTGGCAACCTCCTCAGCTTCCCCCGGTTCTTTGGACCAGGCGAGTTCGACCCCTCTGTCGACGTTTACGCCATGAAAAGCCATGAAAGTAAGTAGTAGCTGTGCCTCTGCCCCGCCAGCCCCGAATGCTCCTGCTCAGGTCGGGGTCTGGGGTGTCTGCCTCCTTGCCTCATTCACCGCTGACTTGCCACCTCTGGCCGCCAGGCTTCTATTTAAGGTCACCCTGGGAACTGGGACCTGTGGTTCCTTCTCTCAGGTCTGTGTCACCTCTCAGGCTGGCTTGGGTGATGAGACGTGGTTCATGGGAAGGACAGACCTTTTGTGTTGTTGCTTTGACTGTAAGAAACCTTGTTTCCAGGGGTCATGGGCGTGCCCCAGCCACCTCCTGTCTTCTTCGTGCAGGTGCCCCTAAGAAGGAGGTCTATTTCATGGCCATCATCGATATCCTCACGCCGTATGACGCTAAGAAGAAAGCTGCACATGCTGCCAAAACAGTGAAGCATGGGGTGAGCTCTCAGGCTTTTTTAAGGGCCCAGCCCAACGAGGTTCATCTGTACCCTCCTCAGACTGCCTGGGAGGATGCTGTGGGACCAATAGAGAGAGAGCAGCCTAACTGCCTTCCCTGTGCTCCCTCCCGCCTTCCCTGTGCTCCCTCCCGCCTTCCCTGTGCTCCCTCCCACCTTCCCTGTGCTCCCTCCCGCCTTCCCTGTGTGCTCCCTCCCGCCTTCCCTGTGTGCTCCCTCCCGCCTTCCCTGTGTGCTCCCTCCCGCCTTCCATGTGTTCCCTCCCGCCTTCCCTGTGCTCCCTCCCACCTTCCCTGTGTGCTCCCTCCTGCCTTCCCTGTGCTCCCTACTGCCTTCCCTGTGCTCCCTCCCGCCTTCCCTGTGTGCTCCCTCCCGCCTTCCATGTGTTCCCTCCTGCCTTCCCTGTGCTCCCTACTGCCTTCCCTGTGCTCCCTCCCGTCTTCCCTGTGTGCTCCCTACTGCCTTCCCTGTGTGCTCCCTCCTGCCTTCCCTGTGCTCCCTACTGCCTTCCCTGTGCTCCCTACAGCCTTCCCTGTGCTCCCTACAGCCTTCCCTGTGTGCTCCCTCCTGCCTATCTTTGTGCTCCCTACTTCCTGCCTTTGTACTCTATTCCCTCCCCTAGCCAGGTAATAAACACAACTTGTTTTTCCCTGGAGTTGCCTGGCCTTTGGGCCCAAGCTGCCAGTTCCTTTTCCCCAGGGCTGCTGGGCATGTTGTGCGTCTTGTTAGATAGCCCAGAATAGCCTTGTTTACATTGCTCACACTGCTCCCCACAGGCCAGGCTCTCTGTGGGCTAGTAGCTACTCTTCTCCACATATTGCCCCGCACAGAGGCCAGGGCTTTTGTGTCACCTCCACATGGCCTTTCTACTACGTCAGTGGGAACACCAGTCAGAGAAGTGGGCCCAGGAGAGCTTTGACATGGCACTTCCTGAGGTGACCTGCCCAGTGTGGTGATCCTTGATGCTGAATAACAGGCTCATGGACTAATGACACATCCGTGCTGGGGATACTGAGGCAGGAAGTCTATGTAAGTCAAGGTTAGCATGGGCCACACATCCAAAACTATCTTTAGAAAAAATGTTTCTTGTCTAAGACAATGGTTCTCAGCCTGGGGGTTGCAACCACTTTGGAGATCACGTATCAGATATTTACACTATCATTCATAACAGTAGCAAAATTATAGTTATGAAATAGCAATGAAATAATTTGTGGTTGGGCATCACCACAACAGGAGGAACTGTATTAAAGGGAAGATTGGAAACCACTGATCTAAGATTGTTTTTTCTTGTTGTTTGCTTTTTGTTAAAAAAAAAAAAAAAAAAGGAAGGAAGAAAGAGAGAGAGAAAGATAAACAAATAGAAAGGCTCCAGAAGAGTCGGTACCTCTCAGTTGTTGCCTCCTGGTCTTCTGGTTAAGTTTGAAGATATGATGCATGTCCGTATCTTGTGTGTTTCAGGCAGGGGCTGAAATCTCCACTGTGAACCCGGAGCAGTACTCCAAACGCTTCAATGAGTTCATGTCCAACATCCTGACGTAGTCATCTCTACCTTCTGCCAGGGCCAGATTGCTGGACAAGGGGGTCGGGGATCGGGAGAGGGAAAGGGTGTATTTGGGCTAGAAGGGAGGGTGGGGAGCAGGGGGGGGTCAAGAGGGCTTTAGGAAAGGGAATGCAGCCTGTGACACAGAGCAAGCCTAGCAGGGAGGGAGGGGACGTGCTGCTCACAGGATGTAGCCTTACTTCCTGCACCCTTGTATACCCCTTTTGTCCCTGGTCAAAATGGGGTTCCCTCTTTGGCATCTTGTAACCTTTGACGACACCTTGGGGCTAGAGATGACTTTTGTGGGTTTGTGTGGGTTTGTTTCTTAAATTCACTGCTCCAGGTTTGCTATTTATACTGCTCTGTGTCATCACCCCAGCCACCTTCCCTATCCTACCAGGCCCTCAGCTCCCTTCAGTTAAGACTGGCAGAAGGGCCATACACAGCAGTTGCTCTGACACTCTGCGAGGAGGTCAGCCACCTCAGTCAGCCATGTCTCGCTCTCACCTAGAAGGACTTTTTAATTTCCTGGAGTATTGTGCATAGTTCCCTCCATGTTTCCACCTTGGATCCACGTGAAGTGTTACAGTCACTCCTCCACCCTGTCCTCCCCCGCAGAAGAACATGGCAGGTTGACCCCCGCGTCTTGGACCAGTCAGAGGCCTCAGAGGGGAACAGGTTCATCTTCATGAGATGGTGAGTGACCGGAAAGAAGCTGGGCCCTCAGACAGCTGGTTCTCAAAGAACCCAGCGCGCTCCCCGCAGCCACCTGCGCCTCTGACCTGGAATTTCGATGTCTATCAAGCCTGCCTCCCACTGGCTCAAGGGGAACTAGGAAGCGTCTCACATTTATCAGGACCCGTGTTTTAATGGCTGTTTCCCTTTGGGAAAAATCCCAGAAACTAAGATGTGTCAAACGGGGTCGTGTGCATCATCCATATCCTAACTCCTGGTCTCTTTGTGCAGTCTTCTGTAACCTGCATGTGGTCAGGGGCTGAGCCCTAAGTACCCGGGTGCTCACTGCAGAGACACCACTCCAAGCCCTGGCCTACTGTGTAGGTGTCTGGCCCCCTGTGCCTGTGACTTCTCACCTGGACAGCTTCAGCCAGCAAGGTGCTCCACCCAAGGTTGCTTGAGTCACTTGAGGATGTGACCCAGGAAAGCCTACTTGGAGGCCAGTTGTGGGGCTTGACCCATCCCCAGCCTCAGGGCTGATTTCCTTGTCACCCTCTCACCCTTTCTGAACTTGGGATCTGTCGACAGGCCTTCTGGGAAAGAGCCACACCCTGCAGCCTCCTTCAGGATCCCGGCCCAGGGCCTCAGAAGGGAGCTAAACAAGGCATTCTGATGCCACCAGAGCAACTGGTGGCCAGGAAGAAAAATGGCCCTGTTGGCCTTCACTGGGAGAGGTGCATTCCTACCTCCTCCCAAGCCCTCAGAAGGAATCAGGAATTTAGGATGAGATGGAAAATGTGTAGATAACCCCAAAGATGTGAAGTGAGTTTGTGGAACTATCTCCGGCGAATATAGATGATTTCCTGTGATGACTGCCTCCCAAACTAGCTGAGCTCAGCTTTGGGAGCTAGAGCCATTGTGCGGTGTCCTCTCTACCCAGCACTAAGAAAGGAAGCAAGATGACCATCTGGGCTTCTTTCTCTAGGGCCACCACATTGGGTAGAAGCCCTTGGTAAGGCAGGTGGGGGCCACACTCCTTCCCAAGAAGAGTATTCATGAGGTTCTGGGGGCAGAGCCGTCAGGGTCTTGGGGGAGTACTCGGAACCACGTGGTTCATGGAGAAATGTTTTTAACTTAGGAGAGGATTATATAGGAATAATGTCTGGACGTGATTCCCCCACTCCACAATCAAGAGTGAAAAATCTGGATTTGCTCCCAGGAGCCCCAAGCTTGGAAGCCAGGCTCCTGGCCGGTCCTATTGTCCATGCATATGAAACGTGTAACAATCTTATCAAAGCAACTACCGGGTATCTAACTTGTTTAACATTGAGTTTTGTGGGTTGTTTTTTTGTTTTGTTTTGTTTTTGTATATTGTTTACAATTTTGAGAGGTAGCATTCTGTTTCAAATGCTCTGTTTTCCTGACAGTATTGTTGAGTGGGTCAAACTAATTGAGCTGTGGTTTGGTGGACTTTATATTGTGTTTTTTCAAGGTCATTCTCTGTGCTGTCTTCAAAACCTCGGGTTTGGCCCCGATTCCTTTGCCATTCATATGTTTAAAAGCTATAAGTTTTCTTCCTCTTTGTGACAAAGATGTGCTATTGGGCTTCAATCTCAAAGTGATCTCTCTCTCTCTCTCACACACACACACACACACACCTATCTGCTCCCTCTTTTTGGAGTCCCCCCATTTATTTTCTGGACAGCAGGTGTTGAGATCCTTAACTTCACTCCTCAGGGCCATAAAGAACGGCCAAACCATCCAGAATCCTTTTGGGTCTTCCATGAATAGAACTTTGAGCAGAAAGACCCAGACAATTGGGTGAGGCCTGGATTGGGAAAAGGGAGGGAATCCTAGTCCCAGTTCCTCATCCAGCCACTTACTGTGTAGCATCAGTCACAACTTCTCTGGCCCCCTTCCCTCCTGTGGAAAGTGTGAGAAAATATGTCTCACTTGCAGCTCAAGTGAGGGTACTATGAAAACTCTGAAAGACACTAAGTAATGGCCTCAGGCTGTGTTCCCTGTCTTAAGCCCCTCCCCGTATCAGCGTACAGGGCGGGGCAAGGGGTGTGGCTCTGCGTCAGTGCTCATTCTCTCCTTATCTAGCTCAGGGGTTACTGGTCTGTGGCTGGCGCCATGAGTGGCCCCCAGGCTGTTCTCAGTGGCACTATAGTCCCCCACCCCCAGGCAGCTCTTCCTCTCCCCTCCATCACTTCATCCTGGGCTTTAGGCCTGAACCGGTCCCCTGGCAGGGCTCACGGCAGGAGACTGGAGTGAGTCCTGCAGAGCCCTCCTCTCTCCACAGTGTGCCAGGCCCGCCTGGGGTGGAGGTGGACCAAAGACCCAGGACCTCCTCCGTAGCCAACCCCACCCCCATTGTCTCTTTATCACTTCAGGTTGAGAGGGAAAAGCATTAGTTCTTCCCAGCACTTGACCTACTCCAAATGTTTAGGGCACAAAGGACAGTGTACTTAGCCCCCAGGGCCCCGGTGTGTGGCGCCCTGAGTTTAGAGACCTCAACTCTGTGGCAGTAATGGTGGTTGGGGTTCAAAGGGAAACACATGGCAGCCCCAAATCTGCCAGCCATGGTCCCAGTCCTCCTCTGAAATATGCCTCTTAGGAAGAGCGACTCAAGGGAAAATGAGACTCAGATGTCCTTCAACAGGCTGGGACGCCAGAAAAGGGGCTGGGAGACACTAAAGAGCCTGTCACTTGCCCACATCCATTTTGTGAGGTGGGAGCCCACACATTTAGGGGGAGCCCGTCTGCTTGGCATATCTTGGCAGCAGGTCAGAACGTGGAACACACAAAATAATAAGTTTGGAGTCACCTTTGGAGCCGAAGGATTGAAGTACCACCCACCACACGTGACTTCTCCATTTCCAGCTGCAAGTTCCATTTTTTTAAATAGGAATTTTCACCCCTGTGCTTGTCTGATGTCTGCTCTGAACAGTTCAAGCCCTTGTTGCTGTTTTAAAATGCATGCGTGTTAAAATAAATCTCCAACCGGAGGACAAAATAAAAGTCAAAAAGCTTTGTGTACATCTGGTATGAGTCCTTTGATGACATAATCCACCCTCTTCAGAATTAGAATTGTTTTGGTCCCAGTTTTAAAGGCGGTTCGGGCAAAATCAGTGTATGGTTTGGAGAAGCAATATGGCAATATGGCAATTAATGAGCAACGTTGAGCTCACAGCACTGGGCGGCATGCCTGCCAGTTAACAGGATCATGTACCATGCCCCTTCCCTCACTTCAGCTGTGGATAAGACTGGCTGGAGCCATATATCCCTACAGGCTGTGTGGCGCTGGAAACAGCAGCCATGTGTGCTTCAACATGGGTTTACTACTTGGGCTGGGCATGTTTCTCAGTGATAGTGTGCTTGCCTAGCATGTGCAGGTTCTGGGTTCCAACCCCAGCATATGCACAGCACGCACTTTAGTTTAACAGCTCTCAATGTTAACCTGGGCCAGCCATTATCAGTGGCATCTGAGACTCAGAAACAAAACTGTTAACTCATCCCAGACCTTCTGATCAAAAAGTTAAAGAAAGAAAAAGAAAAGAAGGTAGCCAAATGCCACCACAGTGGTGTGTATCAATAGCCCCAAGCCTGCAGAGGAAGGCAGAAAGGCCACGGGAGTCTGGAAGGCAGACACAAGCCTGGGCCGCGGTGAGTAGAATACTGCCCATTTGTAGTGAGATAGCCACCCCGCCCGCCCGCCCGCACCTGTTGAGGCGTGGGGACAGGCACAACAGGTGCAGGTGGGGTGGGTATCTCACCACAATGTCCCTTGTAGTCTAAAGAAGAGAGTTAGGCTTGATACAAAACTATATACAAAGGCAGTGAACACCATGTGTGCTCTAGGCGAAGGAAAGGTAAGAACATTCACACCTAGACCTATCGCCAGTGACACAACCAGAGCAAACGGCAAGAGCTGTACAATGTTGAAGGCCTTGTGCTCAATTCCCCTAACTCTACAAAAGGTTATTTTAAACAGGAGAGTTTGGATGGGCCCTCCAGACAATTCGGAGGCTTCCTGGAAACCACGCAAACATCCATTTACTGGCGCACTGAATCTACTGCTGGCTTCAAGATGGCCTACTGTGAGCCCGATAGTGTCCCAAGTGGTCAATGAAACCATCAGGGAGGAGGAGACTGGGCCCCACCACCCAGGTGATGAACCAGACAAAAATAGAGAGTGACATAGATCATTCATGGGTCCTTGGCCAAATCCAAATAAAGCACTGGAAGAACGGTGGATTGCCAACAGCTTAATGAAGGAGGTCTAGGTTTGGGGTCAAATGGAACGCCTGTCTATATCCTCGCAACACCGCTTAGCAAGTGTGAGTGACCAGTCCAGGCCAGCGCAGGCGTCAACTGGTGACTAGGAGGGAGCCCCATGTGTGCCAATGAAGCAAGACAAATCCTAAAGGAAACAGGGTGGGGGCGTAGGCCAGTAGCTGAAGGTGTGCTCAGCAAGTCCAAGGGCCTGGGTTCAAGTCCCAGCACCAAAAAAGAAAACCCAAAGAGGCCTGAGATAAAGTAGCTCTTTGTACTGGACTCTGTCCCCAGTGGGGACAAAGCTGCAGGAACAAAGACAAGTGGAAATGAAAGAAAAGCAATTTTATTAAAAAGAAAAAACAACAAAAGGAAACTGGGACCAGAGTGCGGAGTTAGTCCATCCGGGCCTTCAGTGTCCTGGTGGTGATCTTGTCCTTTTCACTGCCAAGGGAGAAATATCAGGCGCACACAAGCAATCATGTATACAGCTCTCACCTGCCTGCCGCCCTTCTGACCCTCCGCTGTAAGAATGGGAAAGGCTGCCTGGCGCCTGCTGCCCTACAGACCGTTATGAAAGGGGCGGGGATCTTTTCTCCAGAGATGGTTTGTGCTGGACTGAGACAACCTCTAAAAAAGCAGAGGCCCCGGAACAAGTGGCTTTGCAGGCACCCATGTCTCACCACAGTGGACACAAGAACCTTGGGCCACTCAATTCCGCTTCTCATGGTGAGTAAGCAGGACCCACTAGGAGGGGGACACTGTACCTTCCATTCTATCGGGTTCCTGGTCATAGCCTCAAACAAACAGGGAGAGAGCATCTCAGGTCTGGCTGGGGACGGGGATGTGGGATGTGAACCATGCACACAGCTCTAGGCTGTAGACTAGAAGGTGTGTGGAGGATAGACAGCCACTAGCAACGCAATCTGCAGGAAGTTGCTACCCACGATCACCTCTGAAACTTTGGGGACACTATTAGGAAGGTGACACAGGGCCACAGTCACCAACAGAGGGCTGGAGTCTGAGCTGCACCCAGCTCCTACTCTGGCAAAGCATTCACACTGCTACCTACACCTATTGTCGGCTCACGCCTTCCTTCTCTGTCCCTCTCTTCCTTTTTTTTTTTTATTTTGTTTTGTTTTTCCAGGACAGGGTTTCTCTGTGGACCTTTGGAGCCTGTCCTGGAACTCAATAAACCAGGCTGGCCTCAAACTCATACTCACATGATGTGGACAATGACGCCCATGCCGGATACAGCGTCCCGGTCCACAGCATTCAGCATGGCTTGGGAAATGGTTTCAAACAGGTGTTCTGGGTCCTGCCAACAGAGGAAAGCTTTCAGACCGGGGCTGTGTTCCTTCTCAATCCCTCCAGATGCCCTGTTTAGGCCCCGCCATGCCTGGTTTGAGGGATAATGGTTCCTTGGATATGGGAACTTCTTAGCTCCTTCCTCAGGAAGAAGCAGGGTGAAGCAAACACTTCAACCCATCTTGGGCAAGTGTGTCATAATTATATCCAATGACGGCCTCGGTTACTCCCTTGTAAAAGGGACAGCAGCTCTGCTTGGTTCAGGTGCACTTCTCACTCAGCAGCCTGAGACATCCTACATGACTCGGGTACATCAAAACTCAGCCCATCCAATCTTACAAGCCCACCCCTCAAACCAGCCCCTCTTGTCAATTTTCCACCTTGGTTTCCCTGCCTTGACTCTGGCTGCCCTGCTGTCCCCAGTCAGGACCTCAGCATCTCCTGGACATGAGTGACCACAAGCCGTCACAGAAAGCTGTAGTCTGGAGGCCTCAGGTTGCTTCCACTGAAGGAACGCATTTACATATGGTGTGGGTTCAAGGCCACACCCATTCTGTCGGTCATCTCCAGCCTCACTGCATTCACCACAAGCTTTCTTCCATTTTCACTGACTTATCTGGCCCTTCCTGTACCCAGGACAGGCGTTCTGCTGGCCCCCGGGGCCTGCTTTGTCCCCTTCCTCTGTGCACGTGAACAGCCATTTGAATGACTTGCTTGTTAAAAGCACTAAGCCCCTGAGGCCACTTTGGACGTGGCTTTCCCCAAGCCTGCAGGGCCTAAGAGCAGCACTTCAGCGCCTGCCTGCCTGTCAAGTGTAGCTCTAATGTCTTCATGTGCTTTTCTCGTGCCCTCTCTGAGGAATGGTCCAATTCACAGCTGAGGTAAATGGAGAGCAGAACAGAACCATCAGTCAGAAGAGGGTTTTGATCCACACTTGGGAGGCAGAGGCAGGCAGATCTGTGAGTTCCAGGACAGCCAAGCTGTTACACAGGGAAACCCGTCTCCTGCCAGTCATGGGGGGTGGGACGTGGGACAGGAAGCCCAGTATGATGCTGCAGTAAGCATGTGACCAGGGTGGGTCAACAGAGGCTATGTCCTCGAGGCCTGCCCGCCCGCCCGCCCAGGTGGGACGGCTGGAAACCCTCAAATGGCGCAGCAGCTGTGGTCTGCCCTCTTGCCACACCTTCCCCTCTACTTCTTGCTGCACAAACACATGGCTATGGTGGCACCGGTTCAGGGGCCAGCCTTGCCGGGTGTGGCTAACTTACCATGTTGGGCTCCCAGAGCGACTCGCACATCCCATACATTTGTTCGGAGCAGGTACCACTGACTACAAAGTCATCAGTCACCATGGGGCAGCCGATGAGGTCTAGAGAGCAAATGAAGGGCTTAAAGGTCTTCGGGTCCAACCCAGCAATGACAGGCTCTGTATAGTAGGGACCAAACCTGTGGCCAGGGTGAGAGAGAGTCCAGAGTTCAAGAGAACTGGCTTTCAACACTCGTCGTCTCTTCAGACAAGGAAGGCTACCGAGGGAAGGGCATGGAAGCATCTTTTCCCTGTGGCTAGCTCTGTGCAGCCTGTTCCCCTTTCCTGGCAATGTTCTAAGGTATGTTCACCTGCCGCACCATGACTGTACTCTATTCGTGCATTTATACCTCTGCTCACTGACAGAGCACATGCCCAGCAAGCATACAGCTCAGTGTTTGAGCTCCATCCAGCACTGCAGCAAAGTTTAAAAAAACCAGAAGTGGCTGGGACTCAAGAGTCAGGAGGATCAAGCGAGTTGGACACCAACCTGGCCTACAAACAAAACCTTCTGGGATCTTAATGTACAAGTTCAAGTTGGGCATGGTGATACACATCTTTGATACCAACATTTGGGAGGCAGGAGCATCTCTGTGAGTTTGAGGCCAGCCTGGTCAACATAGTGATTTCTAGTTCAGTCAGGCCTACACAGAGACCCTGTCAAAAAAAAAACATCAACACCAAATGGCCAGTAGTCCCAGTAGAAACTCCTTGTTTGTAGCTTTTTTTTTTTTTTTCTTCTAGACAGGGTTTCTCTTGTATTGCTTTGGAGCCTGTCCTGGAACTCACTCTGTAGACCAGGCTGGCCTCAAACTCACAGAGATATCCGCCTGCCTCTGCCTCCTGAGTGCTGGGACTAAAGGCATGTGCCACTAATGCCCAGGTATTTTTTTGTTTTTTGAGACAGGGTTTCTCTGTGTCCTGGAACTCGCCAAGCTGGCCTCAAACTCGGAGATTCCCCCCTGCCTCTGCCTCCTGAGTGCTGGGGTTAAAGGCTTGTGTCACCACACCCGGCTGCAAAGTTATTTCTTTGATTAAAATTTTATTTTGTGTTTAATTACGTGCCAGAACTACCATAGTTCTGAGTTTCTCAAGCCTCCTGAGCATCAATTTTACAAGATATTTAAAACTTGTATCATCTTCTTCTGACATATGATGACCCTCAACTTTCTTTTTTTTTTTTGAGATTTTTTTTTTAATCTTTATGTGTATGGACGTGTAGTGAGAACCACCCAGCTGCACCTGTGGAACTGGTCCCCACAGGTGCCTACGTGAGCGTGTGGTATTTGTCTGGGGTCTGGGACAGGCTTGCTCTCTCTGGGTTCTGGTCAGGTTAAGGAGAGCAGCCTGGGTGTGGCTCCTTGGAGCGGGAACTTGCGGGTCATTGGTTTCTCGTGTAAGTGACTTCTCCCAGAATAAAACATGTATTTTATCCTCGTCCGTGCATCTTAATCTGCACATCATCATGGGTCTTTTTGCCTGCATGTACATCTGTACACTACATGCATACAGTGCTCTTCAGAAGCCAGAAGAGGGCATGAGATCTCCTGGAACTGGAGTAGCAGACTGTTGGGAGCCGTCCTGTGGGTGCTGGGAATCAAACCTGGGTCCACTACAAGGGCTCAGCCAGTGGGTGGTGGTGCACACCTTTAATCCCAGCACTCAGGAGGCAGAGGCAGGGGGATCTCTGTGAGTTTGAGGCCAGCCTGGTCTATAGAGTGAGTTCCAGAATAGCTAGCGCTGTTACACAGGGAAACCCTGTCTCAAAAAACAAAACAAACAACAAAAAAAGGGCATTGGGGTGCAAGCGGGAATGGGTGGGACGGCAGGCAGGTCCTGTGAGCCAGCATTCTCGAGGCAGGTAACCCTTGAGGAACCTGGTGTGTATGAGTTCAGGCCACCCATGGCTAGAGTGAGACGGTCTCAGACAGGACGGGAGGTGGGGAGGGAAGGAGAGTAAGGTGAGAAATGAAAGAAAGAGGGAAGCCAGGGAGAAACAACACTCCAAAGAACCCTTCTAACTAAGCATCCGAACCTCCCCTCCCCAGCTCACTGCCTGTCTGGCTTCCACTCACCGCTTCTCATACAGGAGGTTGGCCACCATGCTCATGAGGGTGTAAGGCTTGATCTGCCGACCTTCCTTCAGCTCATACAGGTTCAGCCGGAACTTGAGGCGCTGGGCACTGGGGTAGGAGGAGCAGAGAGTGAGTCACTGATAAAAGTCCTCTAGTCTTCAACCTGTACAGTCAGGACTAACACAGGGAGACACAGGGCTTCTGTCCCTACCAGGGAATGCTGGAGCAGGTACTATCCTCACTGATGAGAAGGTGCCTACAAAGGATGACCCCTTGTCTCTCAGCGCCACCTCAGAGTTCCAGGATAGTCCCTGCATAGAACCAATCAATGCCACACCTACTGAACAAATTAGGGCTTCCTAAGATACAGGAGCAGAGGTCTTCGGGTGAATGAACTTGACTTCATCTTATAAATGAGGAAGCCAAGGCCTTGAGTATGAGGACTTGCTGCCCACAGCAAGCAGGCAAACCGCATGGGAAGAGCCTGCAGAGAGACACAGCAAAGTAGGAGGCTCAGGAGCCCAGGGAAGCTGTGTTCTCAAGGCTTTTCAATATTCCTGAAAACCGCCAGGTAGTGGTGGTGGCCTTTAGTCAGTCCCAGCACTTGGGAGGCAGCGGCAGAAGCAGGCGGATCTCTGTGAGTTCGAGGCCAGTCTGGTCTACAAGAGCTAGTTCCAGGACAGCCTCCAAAGCTACACAGGAAAACCCTGTCTGGAAACTCCCCCCAAAGAAAAAGGACTCCCCCCCCCCCATCTTGTGGGACTCTAGCACCTGTGGCTGCTTGGACCTCATGTTCCTCCTGGAAATCCTACCCCAACATCCCCCTCTTGGTTTTTGTTGTTGTTGTTGTTATTTGTTGTGTTCATGTGGAGGTGAGAGGGCAACTTGTAGGGAGTCAGTCCTGTCCTTTCCCCACCTGGGTTCCAGAGACTGAACTCCGGCCACTGGGCTGGGCCACAAGCACCTTTACCCTCTAAGCCATATTATAATGCCTCCCATTCCCTCTCCTTTCCTGACTTCTCCCTGATCTCTCCAGGTACAGCTTACCCCCTACCCCACATACTGCTCTCTAGCCTCTGTTCCCCTAGATTCAACATGTCACCAAAGTCTCCCCAGCCCTGAGGGGTGACTTCAAAACCATCGCTTTGAAGGGCTTGCCCTAGTTCCTCAAAAGTGTCATAAAAGAAAGGAAGGGAGGGAGGGAGAGAAAAATCACCATCAGGGCTAGAGAGATGGCTCAGTGGTTAAGAGCACTTATTCTTGTGAAGAACTCGGGTTCGGTTCCCAGCACCCACATGGAGGCTCATCACTTCCTCAGGCACCTCAGGCATGTGGTGTAGACATGCATGCAAAGTACTCAAATGCATAAAATAATTAAAAAAAAACTGCCCCCTCCAGTAGTGGCTCACATGCCCTTAATACCAGTACTTGGAAGACAGATGCATGTGGATCACTGTGAATTCAAGGCCAGCCTGGTCTATACAGTAAGTTCCAGGACACCCAAGGCAACACAGAGAAACCCTGTGTTGAAAAAAAAACAAAACAAAAAAAAAAAAAAAAAAAAAAAAAAAAAAAAAAAGCTGGATCTGGAGAGATGGCTCAGCAGATAAGAGCACTGACTGCTCTTCTAGAGGACTAGGTTCAATTCCTAGCACCCACATGGCACCCCAACACACGAAAGCATACATGCAGGCAAAACAACAATCCACATAAAATAAGAATAAATAAATGATTAAAAAAAGACCTTGTCTCAAAAAACAAAACAAAAAACCCAACAATAACAACAAAACACCATCTTTCCCCATAACTGTCCTAACTGCTGATCTCAGTTACATGTTCACAACAGGAACTGTCTTGGAAATGTCCCTGACAACTGACCTGCCAGGCAATTGACTAAATCTTCCTTACATGAAATGGCATTGTTTTCAAATCACCTTTTAATTAGAAAAGTTCCCCTGGATCTTCAAACATGCCGGGTTACTTTGTGCTGAAAAAATGTCAGCACAATGTGTTCTAATCCCCCTTAGTGTGCAGCCCAGGCCAACCTGGAACTCACTAGGTAATCCAGCTAACCTTGGGGTAGGTGTCAATCTCCTGCCTCAACCTCCATAAATGCTGGGATCATAAACAGGAACTACCATAATCATCTTATCTCCTTTCCCTAATGCTAGAGATTGAATGCAGGGTCTTATGATTGCTGAGTATATACTCTACCACCGAATTACAGCGCATTCCTGCAAAATACTTTTCATTCAAGTTAGTTCAATCTGATGCAGAACCTTCAGACACAGAGGATGGCCTGCATTACATTTAAAAAATAAGATAGGCCTGGGGTTGGGGAGGGGGAGGCTGGGGAGATGGCTCAGTGGGTAAGAACACTGGCTGCTCTTCCAGAGGACCTGGGTTCAATTCCCAGCATCTACATAGGAGCTTCTACAGCCTTCTACAACTTCAGTTCTGGGAAATCCAACAACCTCTTCTGTCTTTGGAGCCACAGCATACAGCTAGTGCACAAACATACAAGTGGCAAAACACCCATACATATAAAATAAACCTGAAATAATAATAATAATAAGAGAGCTTAAGGGATGTAGTTCAACAGCACATCACATCACATGCTTAAGCATTTAAAATCCTGGTCTCAATTTCTTGTACAGGGAGGGAGGGGGAGAGAAAGAGAGAGCTTGACTCCACTTCAAGGTTCAAGGAATCAATGAATGAATCTTTCTTTGGCTTCACAATGGCCACTAAGGCTAGTCATCAACTCCCAAAGTCCCATCCTTGAAGGCAGGGAGGTGGTCAATAGGCAAAAACACCTAATACCAAGCCTGACCAGAACCAACTCCTGCTAGATGTCCCCTGACCTCCACACACATGTGGCACCTGGGCCTACAAACACAATAAGAAATGTAGGGCTGGAGACAGGGTTCAGCAGTTAAGAGCACTGACTGCTCTTCAAGAAGAACTAACTTCTATTTCCAGCACCCACATAACAGCTCACAACCATCTGCCACTCAGGTGGGAGGAGGGCCAACGCCCTCTTCTGACCTCTGCAGGCACTGCACACATGTGGTCACAGGCATCCATACACATAAATAAAAATAAGGAAAAGAAATATTTTACTTTTTGAGCCCCATCATTGCTTCCCCCCCCCCCCACCAATCACAGCAATCATAACCTCCACGCTAGGGCCATCACAAATCAGGACCTGTTTTCCTCCCCTTTCAGACTCTCGATCTCTCAAATCACCTAAACACTGTCAACTAGGTAAGTGGGCAGTTAAAACCTACCAGCTCATCAGGGTTAGTTATCGCTCTGTAAGTCTGCTTTGTCAGCAAACTAATGCTTTAGTGGTACGCACACACAGCCTTTGGCTCCAGAGAGACCTGCACTGGGATCCTGGATGGCATTCATTAATGTGCACCTAAACAAAAGGTTCTCTGAGACTCTCAATGAGACAGCTAACCAGTAACAAAGACCATGATTAATGGATTCCCTGACAAAGATGCTTCCCATAGAGTCCAGCACAGACTAATGCTGGAAAACAAAGGTTGGGACCCATCTCTGGTTGTGTTGTTGTTGTTTTGAGACAGGGTTTCTCTGTGTAGCTTTGTAGACCATGCTGTCCTCGAACTCACAGAGATCCGCGTATGCCACCACCCCCAGCCTGGGACACATTTCTGTATCGCTATAGGTGTTCAGCAGTGGTGATGTTTGGCAGATGGCTCACATCAAGCTGCTCAAGACAAGCTGATCAACGAAGAGACACCAGGGTAAAGGTGGGGCTCTGGGTGACTTACACTGTCTGGACATCGGTAGCCAGCCCGGCCAGGCCTATGTAGAGCCTGTCACCCATGGGAAAGATCTTCTGGAAGTCCGTGGTCACCATCTGGGCCTGGATCCCGAAACGCCTGTCCGCAGCGATGGCCACACAGTTTTTTCCCTTCATGGCCATGACGGCCCCTCCGTTATAGGACATAATAGACTGGAGACAGACAAATCAAGGGGCTCAGTTCGTGGAGCTAAGTGTTGCCATAACCTTCAGCCCAGTCTCCGGAGGTGCCTGGACGCCCGGAGCTCCAGCCCTAAGATGGGCCCGGTGTGGCATCCAGGAACCGCACTCATCCGCACGGTCCTGCCATGCTCATTCTACTGACTACCAGGCCCTCTCCGTCCCGAATCCAAGCTTTGCCCGTCCATTCTTTCAATTCCCATCCCAGACTTAGTCCCTTCACTTCCCATTCTCACCATGATTGCACTCTAATAGGATTCCGATCGCCACTGCGATTCCTGAAAACCGGCTCTGGCTTTCTCTGGTCCAAGGCTCTCGCCGAGTCTCCCCATTGGCTGGTGGGCCGACCCTACCTGACCAGTGCAGTTTTCTATTGGACAGTCGTCCCGTCAGTCACAAATATGCATAGTTTGGTTGAGACACCAAAACGGAGGCACGGAAAGCGGAAAGTGAAAAGTCACTGTGAGTGCGGAAGAGCCTGCGGCCCGGGGCATGTTGGGATATTGGCGGACCTAGACTCCCGCGCCTCCGCCCCCCCCCGGGGGTCCGGAGCAGGCACCACGTGGGCTAGGGACGCGGCCTTGTAGGGCTTCGGCTGTACGCAGAGGATATCCCTGGGCTTACTGTGGCGCTGTAGGAGTTGGGCATTTTACTCAAGCTATCTGACTTCATGTATTCATTCACAAATCCCTACAGCTTCTGTGTTCCGGGTATTTTGCGAACTACCCAGGAATACCTACTGGCGCCAACTATACCGAGGGCGGTCATTCATTGCAGAATGGGAAGATGACCGATCGTGCTGCGATGGTTCAGCTGCAGAGGGGGATTTTGTTATTGTTCTTTTGGGGGTGCTACAGATTGTTCAGCCTTTGAAGTCCCTCGCCCCATCCCCGCAGGTCGACTGACATAGCCCTTAGTCTCTCTTCACGCTAGAAAAGAATGTTCTGTGTCCTTCCACATCACTAACCGAGGATAACCTGGGCCAAGCTCTCCGGGGCAACCCCGGTGGGACGTGCATGTCCCTCGCCTTTCCTTCCTGAGACTAACCCGCCCTGGTTCTGCGGAATCGGATTTCTTTCGCTGGAAAAACTCGCGTTATCGCTGTTCTTGCGCCATATCGCGATCGCTCCTATTGACTCGGCTCTCCGCCGCCTGAATGACTGTCGCTGTCTCTGTGGCGCAATCGGTTAGCGCGTTCGGCTGTTAACCGAAAGGTTGGTGGTTCGAGCCCACCCAGGGACGGTCTAGAGTTTTGGTTGTGTGCCATTTTCTTTGAATCACAAAAGCCAGAGTCTCTACCAACTCATTTATATTAGAAATTCATTGATAGAGTTTCTCCCTAACGTCTCGCCCCCTCCACTGACCACTCTTTCCCTCAATCTGGATTACAGAAAATCCAAGGACAGGTTTCTGTCTGTCTGCCATGTTTCACAATGTGTTTTTCCTAGGATTAAGACTGAATTTGCTGTGGAGACTGGACAGCCTTCCATTGTCTGTGTCAGTGGATGATATAAACTTGAAATAGGACATCTGTTCCGGAGGAAAGAGGCAGGAAAGAAACCTCGGGGACAAAGTGAGGGATAAAGGTGAAAGAGGAACTAGCTAGCTGTGATTTACGGAGAAAGGCATACAACGAGGGGATGGAAGCAGAGATGGACAAAGGGTATTGCTTGCAGGAGGGAGAAGTATAAAGGACACAGAGGTAAAGCTGCACTTGCAAGCAATGGCCATTGTCACCATATTAAAAGGGATCTCATCCTTGCATAGCACTAGTATGCACTGGAAACAGCCCTTGCCTTGATGTCCCAGGTTCCTGCTCTTTGGGAACTTCTGATTTATGACTGATAGCGACCCTCCCTATGAGTAGCTATCAGCTGGAGGACAGGGTAAGATACAGACAGAAACATGAAGAGAAGCAAGGGTTCTTCATGTTTGCTGAGGTGTATTGGCTGAGGTGGGCAGGAAGGCTCTTAATCCGTTCTCTAGACATTTGGCTCAAAGGAAGTGTCTTCTGGACTCCCTCTCCCATGGGGGTTTGCACACCCATATGAACAAGCCTAGAGGGCCACCTGGCACCTCAAAAGACGGATAAAGAAGGGTCTTTTCAGGCTTGCCCTCACTGGCCCCTGCTCTATGTCAAAGCCCAGCGTACCTGCTCTGCCTAAAGCAATACTTGACATTCGCATATGCCGGGTGCTTCTAAGATGGTTAATAGAATAAAGAAAGACCAGGGGACTTCAGATGTGGGAAGGGTTGAGTCAGGGGCTCTCTTAATAAGCCAGAAAGTCTAACAAAGTCCCAGCATAGATGATTTATTGGAGTTTTAGTGGGCAGTGGGTCTTCGGCGCGTTCCTACTCTCCAGCGGTTTACTCCGAACTGGAACTTAATAGCTGTTTGAGGAGTAAATGGATACCCATTTAATAAGCAAGGTAGTAGCCAGGGGCAGCCAGACCTTCCTGAGTGCTGGTGTTGATGGAATCGAGATTTCTGACGCCCCTTCGGTTTTCTCTTGTTCGGGGACTTCTAGTGGAAAGAAAAAGGCAAGAGACGGGGGGGTCCCTGTTGCGGTATCTTTCCTGTTGAGCACCTGTGCTCACTGTAACAGAATCCCAGATACACTGGCCCTGATGACAGTGGGCGTGTCTAACCCGAGCTCCCTTTCCACAGTAGCTCGTGAGCTCGTGGTGCCCGATGTAAGGTCTGAGAGGCAGGTGACCGACTTTCCCGGGGCCTCTCCCGCTCGCTCTGGGATCACTCGGTCTAAGAGGAAATTTCTCCCGCCCGCCCTCTCCACCGTCATTCGGCCAGCGCGGGCCGAGGGCTGAAACTGGTGGGGTCACTGGACGGCCGGCGTCCACAGGGCTCCTGGTGAGCCGGCCAGTGTGTGAAAGCACTCAGTCCGGAGACCCCCAACTTCGGGGCTGCTTTGAGCTTGGGATAAGGAGAGAAAGTGGGCGCTCCGAAGCTGCACGAAGATTCGTTCCCTACTTCAGCCAACCCACTGTGCTGGCGCTTAAAGGCATTTCAGGCCGGATAATCCAGCTCTTTGAAGGGAAAGTCACAGTGGCCACCCCCAATAAATCAGAAGTAACGAATAAGCGAAATCGAGAGACCTAATGAGGCCCACGGTTCTCGTGGTAACGCAGAATCGATTCGTTTCCTCGGCGCCGTCTCTTCCAGCTCTCCTTCCTCTCCTGTCTGGGGCCGGGGCCGCAGGGGACCCGAGAGCAAGCGCTGGGTGGAGCCGAGGGTGACCGTAGGAGTCGGCTCGCATCGTCCGCGTTCGCGGTCGCGGGTTCCTCCGCGGTGGCGAGGGAGGCGCACCGGCGGCGAAAAGGCGCGCGTCCTCTGTCGACTCGTCGCTTCCTACTGCGCCCGGGCCTCTCGAATTCAGCTACTTATTGTGTCTCTGGCTCGGCGCCTGAGTTCGTGTCTCGGGCTGCTCTCCCCGCCCCGAATTGCGTTCCATTCTTCTCCGCCCGAGCACGCCGAGCGCGCCAGCCTCGGCCACAGCCAAACCCCGCGGCCACCGTGCGCTCCCTGCGAGGTGCGGCGGCGTCCCCGAAACGGCGGGGGGCGGGGGGCACGCTCTGGGTCACACGCGCACTGAGGATTCTCAAGGGAATGTCAGCTGGAGTGAGTAAACCTCGTTCCGACGCGTGGCCGGCGGCGCCGTGTCCCCCGCCCAAGCGCCCTTCGGTGGCGGCGAGGCATCGGGTGCTGCAAGACACATTTCCGCCCAGTCTGCACCTCACCATTTTCCAAGCTCCCCAGCTAGAGTAGGAATCGCAGGGTTGGTGGGAGAAGGGGCACACACTTATTTTTGGAGGAGGAGGTATCGCGACTGGAGGAAACACAACGGGATCTTTCCTCCCGGTTCAAGGGATCTGTTTGGATAAGAGGGGTCCTCGGGTTTAGGGGAAGCCCAGGGCACCGCCGTGGAGAGCAGCTGAGCTAGCCTCTCCCCCTCCTCTTTCCCTCTCTGCAAACATCCTGAAGGAATGAGGTCACGTGGGTGAGTAGTGGGCGGGACCTACTCTTGTCTGGAGGAAAAAAGCCATTTTGTCGCCCCCCCTCCACGGCCCCTCCCCTCCCTTCGCGTCCCCTCCCCTCCCCACTCTCCCTCCCACCCCAAGCTGCTCTTACAAACTCCTTTCTTACCATAGGTTTCTACCCTCCCGCCGACCGAGCGAGCGACAGGGCTGTGGCCCCCCTCCCCTCCCTTCCCTCCCTCCCTCCCATCCCCCCCTCCCCGAGACCCACCGGACCCCGAAGCCAGGTAAGCGGCGCCGACTCGCGCCTGCCTCCCTGCTACCTCGTAAGCGTCTGAGGCTGCCGACCGGGACCGGTCCACCTTTCCCCGCAGACCCCAGTGGGAGCCGGGAGCCCAGGCCTGGCCTGCCGATCGCGTCCCCTTCCCGCCCCGCCAGCCGCTGTCCAATCTTGCCCCGTCCGCCTTTCTTTCTCCCGCTCCCGGTCTCTTTTTTTCCTTTCCTCCCTTCCAAGATGGCCGAAGCGGATTCCCCCTCTTAACGATTTGGCGTCTCCCTCGACCACCTCCTCTTTGTGCAGCAGCCCCCTGCTAAGACCCTGCTCGCGAGGTATCGAGGGGGAGGGTCCGGGCGGCCACGAGGGCTTTGGGGGCACACGCTAGGGTGGGTCTCACCCCCCCAACCCAGTGTCTTCACCAGCCGGAACAGACTGTGGCTCTGGCCGATCAGCCCCCTTCGAGTCGGGCCAGGGTCGCCTCTCGAGTGAGCAGTGAGCGTGGTAGACGCGCGAGGACTTGAGGCCCGGAGGAAGGGGACTTGGCTTTCTGGTGGCTGCGAGGCCGGGGGAGGGCGCCCTAACTGCTGGGGTCCGGATCTTGGGCACCTCCCCCAGAGGTCCCTTTCCCCAGTCCCGGTGCGAGGCGCCCCGCCCCCTCCCTGAACCACCTCGGCAGAGCTTTTCCCTACGTCCCTCCTGGGGCCCCACCAAAGTTTGGCTCTAGGGAAGGAGGGAGTGGCTACTCGGTCACTGGGGTGCCTGATCCTTTGACCTGGGCTCCGGGGGAAGCACGGGTGGAGGGGGTAGAATGGGAGCGAGGAGAGATTTAGCATGCAGTAGTGGCCAAGAGGTCTGATGAGCTGTCCCTTCTTCCATGGGGGGGGGCGAATGGAAGAGGCTACTCTTTCTTCCCTGAGCCCTGGCGCGGCTAGCTCTGAAAGCTGAGGAACTCTGGGCCTGCAGACACCCCACTCCCTTCCTGTCTCCCAGGGACGTCTAGACAAGCCCCCTTCTCTCCCTCCCCCACTGCCCGGGTCTACCCCAAATTGCTCTGCTTGGCTTCAGGGAGGAGGAGGGTATGCATGTGTGAATTTAAATGTTTTAAGTATATACAGGTGTTACCTCGAATCTACCCTGCGTCTTTGTCTCATAGCCTTGCTCCCGCCATCCCCCATGCTGCCTCAGTCTCTCTTGGGCTCGCTCTCGCCAAGGGATTTCTCTTAGCCAGCTCTCACAGTCCTGGGCCTCCCGCTCTGTACTTCTTGCCGTTGTACTGTTCCTGAAACTCATGACCCCCCCCCCCCCACACACACACACATCCCTATCCCTGCGCCAAGGTGTTATTACTGTAACCGGAGGAGCATAAAGCCTGCTCTGTTGCAGCATTTGAGTGGAGAGGTTTTCCCAGGGGTTCCCCTAGCTTAAGGTTGGGGCTTGTGCACTTAGACCTGTGTTTGGAGTGAGGCAGGAAACAGCCTCCAGTCCGCCTGCCGCCTGAGTCTGGTCAAGTTGAAGTATTGGGAGGTGAGCAGGGAGGAGGGAAAATGACTCCCTGAGATCTTGGTTGATGGAGCTGTTGCCATGGGAACGGAGAAAGCCTGAAGTGGAAGAGGTTACATATTGTACAGGTCAGATGTCAACTGTAGCCTCCAACCTTTGGCCCCAGAGTGGAGTTGGGGGCCGAACTGCTTTTGTTGCTGGAAGACTTAAATTATAATTTACCCTGAGAAGATCAAGGGTTCATAGAAGGTTAATGTTAGTGGCTCCGGTTTCAGGCTGGATGTGATGCAGTGGGTGGGGATGGTTTCTACATCTGTGGAGTGGGAGCCAGTCTAGCTGTGTATGTAGTAGTGTGTGTCTGGCCAAGTGTCTGTGTGCCTTGTGTGTGTCCACCGTTATCTGGCTGTGAGAGATGAAGGGGGTGTGTCTAGCTCTGGATATGCTGTCTTGCAGTGTTGCCCTGAGTATATTCTTTGTTGTTGTTGTTTTTTTTTTGTCTAGTGGTGGGTAGAGGAGGCTTTCAGCCTTTTTCCAGTGTCAAAGGTTAGGAGAAGAGAGATTTCACCGTGTCCTAGTGCAGAGTGCCCTGGTCCATACGTAAACACATGAGGTGTGCATAGTTGGGTCTATGGGGCTGGAAGGGAACCAGTGCCACAAAGTCATGTCTACACTCTGGCTTGCTCTTCCCATGGTGCCTCAGTTTCCCCCCATCTGTACTGTGGAAGCGGTGTGTAGGCATTAGCTTTGGCCTCCCTTTCAGCAGGCCCACTATATGGGCTTCCTGCCCTCCACCCTTCTACCCACTGGCTTAGCTCTTCAGCTGAGTAAGGCACACCCACTGGGTGCCAGCATTTGCTGGGCATTAGAACAGGCAGATATTTGTCGGAGCATTGCCCCTGCTCCGCTGTGTGACCTTGGACAAGTCCCATCTTAAGTTTTTCCTCTGTAAGATGAGAAGCCTGCAGACCATGCTTTCAAAGATCACATCCACCCCTGCTAGTCAAGTTAGGATGTGACCTTGAATGACCTCTCACCACCTGGGGCTTGACTTGATTTGGTGCACAAGCAAGGCAGAGAGGGCTGTGGCTGGTGTCCCTGGGAGCAGCAGCAGCACTCTCTCTGTTGTCAGAGGCCAACACCTACAGGACAGAAGGAAGTCTGGTTCACTAGAGAGATGTGAGATGTCTGTGGGCAGGGGGCTGTATGGGGAGAGGAAGATGAGCTCCAATGGCAAGGGATTTGGTGCTGACCAAGCCCCTTTCCTGCTCCTGTCTGGGCCCCCTGGGAGCCAGGAGCTAGGGCCAGAGAGAACCTTTTCTGCTTCTTGGGGCCTGTGTCTTTTACTTTTTCTTCCACGGTCCCTTTGTCTCTCCCGACTGCCCCCTCCATAGTGATTGATGCACTGCATCCTTCCCCTCTTCCCCCATCACCACAGCTCGCTGGCTGCCAGAGAGGAATGAACACAGGTCCTGATTCTGGGCAGGGAAATGGGGAGGGGATGTGCTGGGGATTCCAGCTCCTGTTTACAGATACTCTTGGCACCTGCTGACAGGGCCCTGCAGGTAACCATGGCAATCAGGTGAGGAACCAATCAGTGCCTCTCCCCACCCCCAGCACCAGTGGTGGCTTTCTGAGGCTCCTAGGGATGGGGAACTGGGAGGCTCTCTGCTCCCCAGGGGAGACAAGGAGGTTTTCGGTCCATAGCTTGCCCTTCCTTTACTACCCTGGGCCTTCTTGGGGGAAACCTCAAAAATGATGGGCTGAGTAAGGCTTTTGTGGCTTCTTAGGAACCGGTATCTATTTGCAAATGAAGTGAGATGTGATTAAAGTGGCTAAGGCGCGCCCGTGTGTGTGTGTGTGTGTGTGTGTGTGTGTGTGTGTGTGTGTGTGTTACACATGTGTAGGGGAGAGGCTAACAGACAACTTACCCTAGCAGCCTAGAGTCCCTGGCTACTCTGATACACTTTACTTCTGTTTCTGTGTCTCTGGACACAGACACACACACAAGGCAGTCACATGAAGTACCTTCAGAAGCCCAGACAGCACGTACATACGGTGGCTATTACCCACGCTCAAAGAGACAGCCACTTGGAGTTTGTTCTATCCTCTGGATGGTTGTAATAATATTTGGGCTTCTTGCCAGGGACTGCGTTACCATGGAAACAACTAAACAGTAGAGTAGCCAGCAACCTCTGAAATTGTAAAGAGGGACCCCATGTAAGGAGAACCAGCTAGGGCCACCTATAGGGGCAGAAACTTTGCAGGCCAGGGGTGGCTGCCTCACTGCCTCCGGCTGGCTTGTTCCCCTCTTTCTTTTCTGTCCCAAGTGTGGCCTTTGTGTCTCTCATCTATCCCAGTCTCTGGCCAGGTGCCCTGGGGCCTTATTGGCTGTTTGGGTCCTGGCCAGGCTCATCCTGGGGTCTCTATAGAAACTGCTGATCCTGGCTGTGAATTTCTTGTCCTAGAAAACCCAGTGTGATGGCTTTAGAAATCTTTCTGGAAAAGAGAAAAGGTTGTAGTTGTAAAGGAGCAGTTGGGGCTTGGCCAGCCTCTCTAGCCCAGCTTCTGAGCTTTTGCTCTGGGAGAGAAGGAGAGAGGCCGCCTCCTCCGGCCCACAGCCAGAGCCAGCTTTGAAATGACTTTGCCCTGCCAGGGCCTGGCCAGGTGCATCGGAGAACTGGGGACAGAGAACACTCTCTGGCCAGTTTTGGCGGGTGTCTAGGCGAACCTGTGGTTTGTTGGTGGATAGCCTATGAACAGGTGGCAGAAGTCACCAGGTTGAAATATGGTGGGATACCAATGGCACATGAAGCAATTCTGTGTTCATGAAAGTGGGTTCCTGGACCATGTGCACAGTAGAGAGCACTTAGTGTAGTCCTGAGGGGGAGGGGGTACCACGGGGTGGTTCTCACCACAGGGCAGCAAAGGTCTTTTGGCCAGGCTCTTGGACTACACGTAGAGTACTGTGCCAGGCTGAGCTTGCTGCTCCTTTATAACTTGGGACATAATGAAAACCCGAGTCAGGGTTCTTGGTTGGAAGGCCAAAGGGTCAGCACATGGTAGATTAAAAGGAGCTATATGTGTCCAGGGACATCAGAGGAGGGAGTGTTCTGAGGCCTAAGTGGGACACAGTCAAAAGGACAAGTGATGGGCCTGTGTCCTGGTATCTCCCAAGAAGGCTTCCCTATGACAGATCTCTCTCATCAATGGAGTGGTGGTAATTTATTCTTCATTTTAGTCAGTGAATTGAGTTGTCTGGATGATTTCTCACACTTGTTAGTACTCAGTAAATATTTGGCCACTTGAATGGTCAAAGGACAACTTGCAGCCATCGTTTCTTTTCGCCTTCTGCCATGTGGGTCATTAAGCCTGACTACGAGTACCTTTATCTGGTGAGACTTATCACAGGCCCACGGGTCCCAGGGAGATCTTTTTTGGGGGCTGAGGGGAGAGTTCTGAGATAGGACTTCTCTGTGTAGTCCTGGCTGTCCTGAAACTCGCTCTGTAGACTCAGAGATCCATCTGCCTCTGCCTTCCTAGAGCTGGGATTAAAGGAGATGCCACCACCACTCCACACCCACCCCACCCCCACCTCCCAGGAAGATATTTTTAAAAGCACTGTTACCTTCCATTTTCCTGCCCTCCCACATCCATCTTCAAGAGTTGGTTAGTGTTTCTTATACTCTAGCTCCAATCTCTCCTACTGCTTGATGGCATAGCACCTTGTTTGTCAAAGTTGCAGAAGCCTCCTGTGCAACCAACACCCAATGAGCACTCAGAGAGAGGACCAGAAACAGTCCGCCTCAAATGTGGGCCTGGTTCCACATCTCAGACAGAAAAAAGGGTCATGGGCTCACGAAGGCTATTAACAGAAGCAGTGTGGGGAAATGGCTGAGGGTGGCGCCGTTTCTGATCCCGTTTCTATTTCCCAGGGTGACACTTCCCAAGTCTCCTCAGTCCTGACCCCTGGCATCATGCATCGGACCACACGGATTAAAATCACGGAGCTGAACCCTCACCTCATGTGTGCCCTCTGTGGGGGGTATTTCATTGACGCCACCACCATTGTGGAGTGCTTGCATTCCTGTGAGTTAGTACAGGGGTGCCCAGCTTGGGGACACTGCTTAGGGAAACTGGAACAGCCCTTGCCGTCCTGGGAAGCAGACCCTGGGTCACTGGGAAACTGCCGAGAAGGGACAAAGTAGAGGTAGTCCTGGGTCCAGAAGTTCATTCCAGGACAGCATCAGAAACCTCCTTTCTTTGGTATCTCTGGCTACAGTTTGACCCCGGAAGAGTTGGGGCCACTCATTTCTGCTGTCAGATTGGTTAAAGAGACTGGTGGGGTATCTTACCAGGCTAGCTCAGAGGAGCCTGGGACTTGGTGCACTTAGTATGTTAGGCAGGACACCATCCTGTCTCACACAGAGATGTAGGGCGTAAGGGTAGACAGGGCGCAATGGGCCGGATGTGTGAATGCGCAATGCCATGTTGGGCCTTTGAGTAATCCTGAGCTACTGGGTCATGATGGGAAGGGAAGGCTGAATGTAAGCACAGGCCTGGGCAGGGAGGGTTCTCATTGTCCTCTCTCTGTCCACACCCCAAGTTTGCAAAACCTGCATCGTGCGCTACTTGGAGACCAACAAATACTGTCCCATGTGTGACGTCCAGGTCCATAAAACCCGGCCACTACTGAGCATCAGGTGGGCTTGTGTCCCCTTACCCTGCCTCCCAGTGGCTTCCAGCTTGACAAACGCTAAGAAGTGCCAGACCGAGAGCCAGCACGCATGGCTGCCAGGCTTAAAAGTGGGACAATGTTGATACCTGGCTGGAGAGGTTGCTCACATTCATGTATGTTCTTTCCCAGGTCAGACAAAACCCTTCAGGACATTGTCTACAAGTTGGTGCCCGGGCTTTTTAAAGGTATCCCAAGCCCCTGTGTTTCCCTGTTCACCTCCCCCATTTCCCAGCTGTTGCCCGCTCATGCTCTACCTCCTTCCTCTAGATGAGATGAAAAGGCGGCGGGACTTCTATGCAGCGTACCCCCTGACGGAGGGTGAGTGTGTTCATTTTCAAGCATGCTCTGGTTCCCAAAGCAACCTGAGTGCCTAGAGCTGCCCCACCTGTGAGGATGGAGTGTGCCAGCTTTGGCCCTCCCACCTCTACCAGACCTCCTTGCTAGGCAGTGTTGTCCAGAGGGGGTGGGGCTCAGCCTCACTCCCATCCGCTAGGGCCTCAGTCCCTTGCACTATCTTTGACCAATCCCTCTGAGCTGTCTCCCTCTACAGTCCCCAATGGCTCCAACGAGGACCGAGGCGAGGTCCTAGAGCAGGAGAAGGGAGCCCTGGGCGATGATGAGATTGTCAGTCTTTCCATTGAGTTCTACGAAGGAGTCAGGCAAGTTCAACCTAAGCCTTTCCCCACTCCATCCCATCTTCCCAAGGCCCTGTCAGACATGTGTATTTGGTCCACAATCTTTCGCTTCTTTCCCGCAGGGACCGAGAGGAGAAGAAGGGCCTCATGGAGAACGGGGATGGGGACAAGGAGAAGGTGAGTGTTGAGGCCTTGGGAGTGACCCGTGAGCTGAGAGAGTACCATGGGATAGCCCCTCTCACTGGGACACCTTCCTCCACAGACAGGGCTGCGCTTCCTGCGATGCCCAGCGGCCATGACTGTCATGCACCTCGCAAAATTTCTCCGCAACAAAATGGATGTGCCCAGCAAGTACAAGGCGAGTAAATGCCTCACGTCAGACATCAGGGTCCATCAGTGTGTCTGGTTGGTGGGCATCCCAGCCATCACATAGCAATATAGCTGGACCTGCAGAGACTGGTAGGCTAGCCCAACTGTTCAGGATGAGACAGTCTGTGATTGTATGCAAAAGGCCCAAGACCGGGGAGCTGTGTGTGCAAAAACATGTCAGGCCTTTCGAGAAGGCCAGGGAGCTCCAGGACCCTGTTGAACACAGCACATAGTACTCCTTGTGGGTCTCGGATTCCACTGACCCTGCTTCTTAGACAGGCTCCCAGATGCTCCTGCAAAGGCTTCACTTAGCCTAACACTTGGGTCAGGGAGACACCAGTTAGGCCAGATGCAGGATGGGAATATCAAAGCTGCTTCTGTAGTTCTCCTTGGGGCACAGGCACGGGCCTGGGGCAAGGGGCCCCCTTGGCCTCGATGGCTCTCTAGGGGCCCTAGAAAGAAGGCCCCCCCCCCCCCGACAGGTTGGAAGACTTTGGACAGTTCTGGAAGGGAAGTCACATCTACAGCAAGGAGTGGCCTCCTGCAAACCACCTTCCATTTCACTCACGTCCAACCCCCAGGACTTAGCCCTGGCAGCCAGGGGTGTGAGCGCCAGGCCTCATGGTGTCGTTCCTTCCCTGCAGGTGGAGATCCTCTATGAAGATGAGCCCCTGAAGGAATATTACACCCTCATGGACATTGCCTACATCTACCCTTGGCGGAGGGTGAGCCTGTGAGACAGGTGGTAGAAGGTGGGGGCAGTCCCAGGGAGGAGGCCCCACGACATTGGTCCGTGGCCATGGTGATGAGACACCCTCTTAGATCAGGCAGTTCATCCCTTGTCTCTGGAGCTGGGCCTGGCCCTGGTGGCTCATCATGACAGGTCAGCTCTAGGCCATTTCTTTTTTTGTTTGAGACAGGGTCTCCTTGGCTGACCTCAGACTTGGTATGCAGTCCAGGCTGGCCTTAAATTCATAGCAGTCCTCCTGCCTCAGCCCCCTGGGTGCTGAGATTACTGGCATACCCTCCCCAGGCCATTACCACTCAGATTTGGGGTCACAGCACCACGGTGGTGTTCTATGGCTTTACAGCCCCACCTCCATCTCTTACACTCTTCCTTCACTGGGTCTGTGTCTCTATCTGGCTTCATCTGATTCTTCACTCTGCAGGCTGTCTCCTCTTCCCTTTGCTCCTGGTTGGGTGCAGGATGGGTGGTCCCCAGCTGGTCTCACTGCTGATACTTTCTTTTCTTATTGCTGGCCTCTTCCCTTTCACCACAGAATGGGCCTCTCCCACTCAAGTACCGGGTCCAGCCAGCCTGCAAGCGGCTCACCCTGCCCACAATGCCCACTCCCTCGGAAGGCACCAACACCAGCGGGGCATCAGAGTGTGAGTCAGTCAGCGACAAGGCTCCCAGCCCTGCCACCCTTCCAGCCACCTCCTCCTCTTTGCCCAGCCCTGCGACCCCCTCCCATGGCTCTCCCAGCTCCCATGGCCCCCCAGCCACCCACCCTACCTCCCCCACTCCACCTTCGACTGCCAGTGGGACCAACTCTGCTACCAACGGGGGCACTTCGAACTGCCTGCAAACGCCATCCTCTACCAGCAGGGGGCGCAAGATGACTGTTAATGGAGCTCCTTGCCCCCCTTAACTTGAGGAAAGAGACCCTCTCCCTCAGCAGCCACCTCTCCCCTCCCTTCTACTTTTTCTGGGCCCCTTTTTCCACCTTTGACTTTCCCTGGTTCCCCCCATCTTCACAGTGGGAGGTGGGTTTTATAAATAAATAATCTATCTATATATAAATATATATATGTACATAGGAAAAACCAAATATACATACTTATTTTCTATGGACCAACCAGATTAATTTAAATGCCACAGGAAACAAACTGTATGTGTGTGTCTGTGTGTGTGTGTGTGTGGGTGGGAGTGTTTGTGTCTAGGGTGTCTTCTGTAGTTTGCTCTGCTCTTCTGGGGGTTACCTGATAGTCTTAAGGGGCCATTGGAAGTATTAAAGCCCTCCCCTGTGTTCCTTCTGCTTCCCAGGGCAGAGGACACGTAGGGTCTCCTGGCTGACTAAATATGGGGTCCACCTCTGCTGTTCCCCCACACACCCCTGTAAGCGCCCCCCCCCCCATTCCCCATTGTTGAATATCCAGAGAATTGCTAAGACAGTGCCTTTTACAAGTGCAGTTTGTCCTCTGGCTGCGAGGACCCAGTGGCCATGGAGAAGGCATCTCCCTCACCTCCTTGGACAGTGGGAACCTTGTGCAAAGACTAGATGGTTCTAGATGGTTCTCCCTTTTTTATCCCCCTTCTTTTTTTCCTGTGTGTGGCCTTTGCACCATTTACCTTTATGGGAGAGAAGATTTAGGCTATGGGGAGACCCCTGCCCTGCAAAGTCTATGTGGGACTTTTCCTGCCCTACCCTGACCCAGAAACCCATACTAGCAAGACTGGAGGTGATACTGGGGGCCCAGAGTGGAGGGTTGAGGTGGGTAACCCCAGACAAGCACAGACTCCAGTTCTGCTAAAGGCCAACAGCTCTCCAGTCCACTTCCCCACCCCTAACAGGTCAAGCAGGGACAGGACAGAGGCATCTAGAAGCACAAGAAAATAAAGTGGACCCCCACTCTACCTAGTGGACCAGCTACTGGCAGACCTTGCCTACCTGGTTTCCCTCATGTGTACATAGACGGGGGAGGGGTCGGGAGGGCCAGAGTATTGACTCAGGAATGTGATGTCCTGAGCCCGTGGGTCTGTTTGCACCATGTCCTGAGTCTGAGGTCCTGCGACTGTACCCTCCTGTCCTGGGTTGTTTGTATCTCTTGGTTTTGTAATAAATACTGCATACTCTCTTGAGCCTGTGGTTCTTTGGGGCAGAGGGAGGAGGAGGGAGAAGCTGCTCCTTAGCCCCACCATGCTGACTGGAGTGGATCTGAACTACTCCACTTTGGCTACCAGATACCCTCTGCTTGCACAGATCGAGCTCTAGCAGGAGGTGGTATGAGCCGTGCCGGTGACCACAGTGAGCCTCAGAGGGTAGGCCTCGTTTAATGACAGCTTTACCAGAACCCGGGGCCTGCTCTCCCACTGCACAACAGGTGACAGGTTTTTCAGGAACAGTTGCGAACAAGCAGTCATGGCCCTTGGATGTCCCCTTCATGCCTCGGCACAGTTGCCTTCACAGAGGGGAAGCCTGCAGAAGGCCGGGAGCCACAGTGCCCCTCAGAGTGGGGAGCCCACTTCCGCTTTCTGTACCTGCTCACTCTTGTGGGTACCATCACAGTAAGGAGGACGCTGGGTGGCCTTGCAGGTACACAGGGCCACTGTGCGGGTCTCTTGGGCCTTGAACTTGAGTGGGGAAAGGCCAGTGCCCTGGAAGAAGTGGGAGCCATCACAGAAGGGCTGGTGGGAGAAAAAGAAGTCAGTGGGGTCAAAGAAGGCTGACAGCCACCAATAACTCCAGCCCCGGGGCATCCAGCACCCTCTGTGTCCTCCAGGTCTCTCTGTGCATGCATGCACACGTAAGCACACGTACATACACATACATACACAGACACAAAAATAAAAATAACGTTATTTAATTGCTTCTATAGAAATACTGCCACAGGGGTTGGAGACAGAGATGCTTCAGAGATTAGAGGTGCTGGCTGCTCTTTCAGAGGACCTGGGTTTGGTTCTCAGAACCCACATGGCTGCGCACATGGGATGTAACTCATATGCCTGTAACTCCAGTCCCAGGAGATCCGATGCCTTCTTTGGGCACAGCACTCATGTTGAATATACATGCATGCTCTTACATATACACATAAAAAAAATCTTAAAAAAGAAACGTGGGTGTGTGTGTGTGCATGCATTTAATCCCAGCACTCAGGAGGCAGAGGCAGGTGGATCTCTTTTGAGGCCAGCCTGGTCTACAGATCTATGCAGAGAAACACACACAAAACATACTATCACATTCGAGGAAATATTAGAGGCGGGAAAATTCAACTTCAATGTTTGACACTGGCATTCCCCAAGACCTAAGGCTGCCGGTGTCTCTAGGCAACGGATAATCATTTGAGTCATGCCACAGACCTCTGCTGAACTTCCCCATGGCCTCACTATACTGAATGCTGAAGGGCAGGAGAGATGGCTCAGTGGTTAAGACTACTTACTGCTCTATCAGAGGATGTGAGTTCAGTTCCCAGTGCCCAAACTGGTTAGCTTACAACTACTAATAACCCTGGGTCCCAGGATCTGATACACACACACACACACACACACACACACGGAAGTCATAGAGCAACTGTGGGGAGTTGATTTTCTCCTTTTACCCAGTGGGCCCTGGGGATCATACAAGTCAAGAAGATGTTGTGACAAGGGCCTCTAGCCATTGAGCATCTTGCCTGTCCCATTCTTTGGTTTTTGGTTCGCAGATAAATTCTCATATAATCCCGGCCTACCTTGAACAGGCTATATTGCCTGAGGATGAACTGTCCTCCTAGGACTCCACAAATGCTAGGATTCCAGATGTGTGCCATCATATTGTTTATTCTGTGCTGGGGACAGACTCCAAGGCTAATAGACAAATGTTCTATCAACTGAGAGCTATATCCCCACCCTTAGTTTTGTGTGTTCTGATTTTTATTTTTTAATTGCTAAGTGAATGTCCATTGACCCATGAAAGTGATATTCTTGTGAATGTTCCCCAGTGTGAGAGAGAGCCCAGCAACCTAGCGCCTTTCCAGAGTGGGGTCAGTCTTGCTTGGTTCTGTCTGTGACAACCTGCCTGCCTGGAGAGCATTACTAAAACAGACGATGATAAAGACTAAGACCAAAAAGAGGGGAGAGGCTTTGTTAGGGGCAGAATGGAGGACAGACAGACCAGCGCTCTGCCTAAAGGGCAAGGAGCAGGCATGTGTACCTACCCCACCCAGTTCTCTGGCTGGCATGCCCTAGAAACTGCCCCACCCTCTGGAATATCTGTTCAAAGGCCATAGCAAATTTTTGGCAAAGTGAGCCTTGGGATGTGATTTCTCATAGGAGTCTCAGGATCAGGAACAGTGCAGGGTTCTCCAGAAAGAAAGTGAGGCTCCTACTATAATGCAGGATGGCATCAGACAGGGCAGAATCTTCCCAGCAGTGAGGTCAGAAGCCTGGCACATGGGCACAGATGCTGCCTCTGAGGAGGAAGAGAGGGAAAGACAGACAAGCCCCTGGTGCCCCAGAGCTGGAACCCAGAAGTACACAGGGAGGAGAGACTGCAAGGAGAGGGTATTGACGCCGGTTACAGCACGGGCCGTTACTGAAGGGACAAGATGGACACCGCACCGTGAGCTGGCCTTTTGCTATCAAGCCCTGCTCTCCACCCCCATTTTATCTCAGGTATATACAGAAAGATGGGAAATATGGATGGACTGAAAGTTCCCAGAATATACCATGCTGACCTCAAGCAAAGGAGGGGGATGAGGGGGCATATATGTGCTGCATCTCCTATCTATCCAAGCACTAACCAGGCCTAACCCTGCTTAGCTTCTGAGGTCAGGCTTGTTCAGGGTGGTCCAACTACAGAATGGTGTCGCATTTAAGTGAAAGGGGACAGGAATAACTAACTCACTTGCTTCTTGCTTCGACCACACACACACCATCTGTAGGTTTTCCCGGCAACAAGTTCCAACTTGATAGGTGTTTTCTGTGCCACCACGGGCTTGGCTGGGTTTTTGGGGAACCATCGGGCCTATGGCCAGAGAAGATAAGAGGTTAAGGGTCATCCCAAGCCTTGAAGTACTACTAAAAGTTTGCATGATCCCGGCTCCTTTTTTCAAACCCTCAAGCGACTGTCCTTGCCTCAGTCCAGAAGCCTGGCTCCTTGCCTTCTACCCTCTGGTCCACCAAACTTTTCCCAGAGCCTGCTGGGAACAGGGGTGTCTCCTGTCGCTGTCTTCGACATAGTTCTGAGATTTGGGGAACTGGGGGACTTATGTGCTGAGGGAAGAAGGCATTCGGTGTACTCACCAGCCAAGAGGAGATCTCCCGCCTTTGGCACAGCTTCAACAAGGCAGGCAGGCAGGTGTGATTTGGAAACAGAAAAATAAAATCAGTGGAGAAGGGAGGGCGCCGGAAACCCATCTGAGAAGGAAAAGACCACAGGCTAAGGGGGCGTGGGAGCGACAAAAGAGTTGGGGAAAGGGTCGCAGTAGAGGCAGGTCTTGGCATCCACTCGGCGATCCCTTAGGAAAAATGACTACCCCAGGGGAAACGCAGCCGAGGGAGGAGTCTGGCCCTGGCCGGGGAGGCGGGGCTGGACGGCCCGGGGTCACCAGAGAGGAAGCTCACCGAGGCGCCGCGCATGGCCACAGCGTGCAGGCTTGTCCCCACGCCGCGCATCGCCGCTCTGCGCATCGCTGCGTCCGGGTCGCCACCCCCTCCGTTCCGCCTCCCCCACCCCCACCCGGAAGACGCCACCCGACCCCGCGCGGGGAGGGGTAGGCCGAGCAGAGCAGCCCTGGAACTGGCAGGTGCCGCCCTGGCCCTGCCGAGCCGAAGGCAGTGTGTTTAAAAGCACACGCAGTGTGGGGATGTATCACCCAGCAGGGCTCGGATATCTGCATCTTCACCTGCACCGCATATTCTATGCATTCCGGTTTGAACGATTCCCCCAAGTACTTGAAAATAGGGTCATTGACCATACATGCCCTGTCCTCCACCCACAAGCCCCCACGGTTGTTAGCCCACCTCCTGCCCTTCCATAAGGCCAAACAAAGCAAGGTCTCTTTGAATTTTTTTTTTTTTTTTTTTAGTAAAACATTCTTTTATTAAAAGAACAAGTGCTGTTTACGAACTGCCCTTCGTACAAATAACATCCGTTATACAAAGATACAAGACCCAGGCTATGCACAATTCCAGGCTTGGAGGTCGCAAGGGAACACTGCCGCTTGGGCTGAGGATATAAAGGTTTCAGAAAGAATGAAAAATGAGCCCCTGGGTTTGCAATGTGTGGCTTCCCTTCCTTGCTCCCCTAGGAAGGGTCTGCTACATGGAAACAGGCTGGGATGGAAGGAAGGGAGCCCAAAGTTCGGTCTTTAGTGCCAAGTGGGCCTGGAGAAAGTGAACACAGGACAATGGGGGCCCTCGGTCCCCAACTCTTTAGTAGGTCAAGACAGGGTGGTCTGGTAGAAATTTTAAACACACCTGCAATCCAGGAGGAAGAGGCTGGAAGGATCATAGGGGCTCCCTGACCCCACCTTCCTCCAAGACCCTGGCGAAGTTACCTCAGTCCTGGGCACCTCTCCCCAGGGACCAGTTGCCTGCCCTTCGGCCCACAGCACTTTTAAAAGAGGATGTTGGAAAGCAGCAGGGGGAGCCTGTGTCTTTGAGAACCTGTCAGCATTGTCAGTTTGGGAAAGGAAAATGTGTTAGCCTTTCTTTGGGCTCCCCTCATTTGTCTAGGCCCTTCCTTAGGGTGGGCACTCCCTGGGTCTCAACCAGATCAGGGTACCTAGGGGCAGCAGTAGACCCAGGAGCCTGAGGGGGAAGCCCACAAGCTTGGATGAGGGAGAAGGAATGGGGAGATACAATTTATTTTTTTAAAGGCAACCCTTAAAGTGTCATTGTCTATGGAGAGGATTCATCAGCTCAGAGCTAAGACAGTCAGTGCTACATAGATAGCTTCCCACCATGGGCACAACCAAACCATCACATGCACACACCACACACACAGGACAGCCAGCCAACCAGCTGCAACTAAAAGGCTGGGCAATGGAACAGGAATAGCCAAACTAGGTACTGTGGCTCATGACTGCTGTCCCAGAGTACCTGTCCCTCCTAGGCTTAGAGCAGTCACCTGTAAAGCCAGCTCCAATCACCCATAAATACAGCTGAGTCCCTTCTAGCACTGATATCAACTAGCTGTAAACCCCACCCCTTGGTGGGCACAGACTCAGCATGCATTACTCACTCATCTTCTCACTGAGGGTGGTGACATTAAGATCCACTCATGCATTCTCAGACTCCACTTCCGCTCTGCAAACCACATCCTCCCCCTCCCCCCACACAGAGATGGCCCCAAATCTGCTTCCTTCCCCTCACCCCACCAAAGCTCTTTATCAAAAAATGGATCAAAGCCAGTCATGGTGGCACACACCTTTAATCCCAGCACACAG
Source organism: Phodopus roborovskii (assembly GCF_943737965.1). Classification (NCBI taxonomy): domain Eukaryota; kingdom Metazoa; phylum Chordata; class Mammalia; order Rodentia; family Cricetidae; genus Phodopus; species Phodopus roborovskii. The sequence goes on along the minus strand of NW_026125052.1, from coordinate 13,259,574 downwards.
GAGGCAGAGACAGGCAGAGCTCTGTGAATTTGAAGCCAGCCTGGTCTGCATAGCAAGTTCCAGGACAGCCAGAGCTATATAAGAGTAGGCCTTGGGGGGGGGGGGGCACCAAGGCTGGAAGATGTGAGGTCATTATGGCCGTTCTGCAATACTCTGTTCCCTTTCGAGGGTCACGGTAATTTTCCCTGTGAAGCTGCACACCGAGAACTGTCACAGCTCCCCTCATGCCTCACTATAAGCAGCAATGCCACCAAGTAGTGGTGACAGCACACGCCTTTGATCCCAGCTCTCAGGAGGCAGAGGCAGGCAGATCTGAGTTGCAGGTCAGCCTGGTCACAGAGAGAGTTCCAGGACAGCCAGGGCTATACAGAGAAACCTTGTTTAAAAAAGAGCAGCACCAATCCATGCAAGGCCCAAGAGCTCTCAGCAAACCGAACCTGACTGTCTGCCAGCGCATCCTGGCCCAAAGTAGGAAAAAGCGCCTGAAAGTTGAGACCAGGGTTCTAGAGATCTGAGTGACCAGGGCCAGGGAGCAGCTGGCCCAGGGCACCTAGAACTCCTGTTCCAGACATCATGGGGTGGGCCTGGATGAGCAAGTCGTCTAGGAATTTGGAGAATCACTGGCTTTTCGACAAGGAGTTAAAGAGCTGAAAAGATGAAAATGATGTCTTTCTGATATTAAGTAGTTAGAAAAGTGAGTATTTCTGACGTCATCTCAAGTGTCCCCAAAAAATCCTTCCTAGTGCCAAAGAATTTGCCTCTGAAAGGTTCCCAACCCACCCTAATATCTTACAAAGTCTTACCAATGGGAATATTAATAGTATTTTCCATATCAGAAAAAAAAAAAACAGTTGAGCAGCACAGGCAAAAATATATCTGCACTACGTTTCTGTCATTGCCAAAAATATACACATCTTTTTTTTTTATTAAACGAAAAAAAAAAAAAAAAACAAAAACAAAAAACTCCCAAAAAACCCCAGAAACAAAACCCAAACAGAAACACACCAAAATGCACACATGCGAAGAGACCCACAGACGTGGACATTAGGGAAATCTGGAACTGACCCTCAGTCCCAGCCAGTGCAACCAAAGGGACGCAGACCTCCGTGGCTGCACTCCCAACGGCTTGGGCAGACTGACTGCCACCTACTACTACACCCTGGAAAAGAGCTGGTGGGTGAAAGGGACAGTTGTTAGTGTAAGTGGCTCTACTAGCTGGTGAAAGTGGGGCTTAAGAGGCAGGCTACGTCTGAGGGGGAGACTTTTGCTAAGAAGAAGTGGCATTTACCCCTTCCCTAGTCTCTTGTGCTAGGGAAGACCAAACTACTAGCGGGGGAGGAGGCCCTGAGGGGGCCCTGAGATGGAGTGGAGTCCAGAGGAAGGAAGTAAGACAGTATCCTGTTCAGAACCCCCAGCCCCCCAGGAATGCTCCAATACTGGAGTACTATAGTTCCTTTTAAGTTAACCATACATGCCCTGGAAAAGGACCAGAGCTGGTCAGGGGATAGACAGAGGTGACAAGAGCTAGGAACTCCTGCTCTGGTACTGGCCACTGAGTCTTCCCTTGCCCTCGGCAGCCCCAGGTCCAGAGAAAGAGGTGACAGACAGACAGGTTAAACAGACTGACCATTCAATACACACACACACTCACACACACTCAATCATACACACACTCACGCAGCTCCCTCTCCCCACCCTCGGCACTCCTCAAGCCAATAGTGCAAAAAGGGGCAGGGCACCAAGGACAATGAGGGTCTTCCCCCTGCCCAGCCCCATCCTGGGGCCCCAAGAGGTGCTATCCTGCCCTTCCTCAGCCCCCCACATCTGTAGGCTTTTCCAAGCTCAGCTTGTGACCCTTAGCGGGGAGGGATGACAAGAAACAGTCAAAGGATCCCTTCTGCTGGGAAGAAACTGAAGGTCACCTGGGACCAGCCCTTTTTCCATACGGAATTTCCACGCGGGGATAGGCCCAGGGCCCACCCACCCTCACCTTCCCCATCCAAGTGCTGACTGGTTTATGTGGTAGGTCCAACCAACTCTCCACTTCCTATGCCATGACCTACTTTGCTCTTTGGGGGGCCCCTAGGCATCTGCAGAGGACGGGAGCTCCTAGGCAGGCTTCGAGCCTGTCTTCCCCTGATCCGCTCTCCTGAAGCAGCCAGTGCAGTGAGGGAATGGGCCAGGTGGAAGGTCTCCCCTCCAATCCCTCTCCACAGCACCTGGAAGTCCAGGCACACACTCCCTGGGCATTAGCACAGGCTCTGGGCCTGGCTCTGCAGAGTCTGGGCCAAGGTTCCCATTCCAGGCAAGGCCCCTCTAGCCATATAGGGGTCAGGAGGGGCAGGGTAGAGTTAGCCTTTTTCCTGGCTAGCTGAGGCTCCTTTGTCAGCAGTCTGGAAAGACAAAAAGGAGACTTTGAGTGCTGGAGGCATCTGGCTCTAAGACCCAGTTAGGATGGGAAAGGCTGCCAGAGGAGTAGAGTATGGAACAGCCAGGCCTCTGCCTAGCCTAGTGTGTGTGAAGCAAGGAGGCACCTAACTTATACCCAAAACTGACTTCTTAGGCTCAGGGTAGTCCTCCAAGGAAGGAAGGAAGGCTTTTTCTTCTGTCATTGGCCCACCCAGAAGGTCATCTTTTTCTAACTGCTGTATACAGAAAAGAAATGGCCTTTTCTAATTGCTCCTCCCATTGGAAAGTTGTTTTCCTTTTAAAAAGAATTTTTAAAAAAATCATATTCAGTATGTATGTGTATGTGTGTGTACATGAGTGTGTGGACAGCAGAGAATAGATTTCTGGAATTAGAAATTTCTCTCCATCCACTATGTGAGTCCCTGAGATCAAATTCAGATCATTGGACTTGGTGACAAGCGCCCTTTTACACAGTGAGCCATCTCACCAAGCTGGAAGGTTGTTTTCTCCTAGTGGCCCTTTTATTATTGGTACCTGCTCAGGGTGGCCTTTCTTGTCTCTGAAGAAGGAAACCCCAAGGGGAGCTGAGGTCTTGCTGTCTGCAGCAGGCTACCTGGTTGACCTAGGGGATGCTGCCTCCCACTACAGATCTATCTGATGATGTCACTATAACCATCCTCCTCTGCTTGTCCCTTACAAGGGCTACAGGAAAGCTCCGGGCCCTTACTTACCCCTCCTTTAGGGCCACTCCCACTGGCATCTGCCCCAGGCAGGCTGAGAAAGGGGTTGGTCTGGGCAGTGAGGACTGGAGGTCCGCCCGCTGCTGCTACTGCCGCAGCCGCAGCTGCTGCAGCCATGAGACTTGTATTGCTGCCGAGTGAAGGGGCCACCAGGGCTCCAGCAGGCAGCAGGGGTGGAGCTGATGCGGTGGGCAACAGGCCAGGGGTGCCCGCGGACAGCAGTGGGGCGGAGCTTCCAGCCAGTAGACTGGCCATGGGCAGCTGGGAGCCCCCAGCCATCTGCAGCCGCTGTAACTCCCGTTTCTGCTGAATCTGCTGGATCATTTGGTAGACCACAGTCTGGTGCTCCTGCAAAGACAACAGACCGGCAGATCACCGGCAGTGGGTCCCTGCTGTTTCTCCCTAAGGCTGCCTGCCTTGCCAGACCAGGGCCCCTCATACTGCAACCATAGGGCCCACGGCGGAAAGACCCACGATTCTGTCTCTACTCTTGCACTCTAGGCCTCCACCTCCCTATATAGACAAGAAAATGACTACAAGTACCTGGGTGAGTGCAGATCGTAAACATCTCTAGCCCTGCCCACTGTGTCAGGTCCTCAGTCCCCAAGACAACCACAGTGCTACTCCAAATGGAAAGCACAAAATCAGGACAACAGTCACTTCCCTTTTTTTCTTTCCAAATACTGGTTTGAAAGACTTAAAAAAAAAATATCAGGGGGCTAGAGAGATGGCTCAGGGGTTAAGAGCATTGGCTGCTCTTCCAGAGGACCATGCTTTAATCCCCAGCACCCACATGGTGGCTTACAACTGTCTGTAACCCAAGTTCCTGGGGGATCTGGCACCCTCACACAGACAGACATGATGCAGGAAAAATACCAATGCATATAAAATAAAAATAAATTGTTAAAACACACACACACAAAGATATCAAAACTGGTGGCAGAGAAGGCTCAGTGGTTAACAGCACTGGCTGTTCTTCCAGAGGACCCAGGTTCAATCCCCAGCACCCACATGACAGCTCACACAAGTCTGTAACTCTAGTTCCAGGGGATCCAACACCCTCATACAGACATACTTGCAAGCAAAACACCAATGTACATGAAATTAAAATAAACAAACAAACAAACAAAACCTGGTGGTACTCTGGAGGCAATAGGCCAAGGCAGAGGCAGAGGCAGGAGGATGGATGCGAGTTCCAGGACAGCCTAGTCTGCATAGCCAATCAGAGCTAATGAAATACTGCCTCAACAGCTACTCTTCCAAGGCACCTGGATTTAAGTCTCAACAGCAACAAGGTAGCTTTCAACAATACATATACTTCCAGAGAACCTAATGCCCTCTTCTGGTCTCTGTGGGCACTGCACACATGTGGTACACAGACAAGGCATAAATAGAAATAAAATGGAAAGGAAGAGGGCAAAAAACTTTGTTTTTGAGGCAGGGGCCTATTTTAGTCCAGGCTGGACTCAAACTTGGTATGGAGCTGATAATAACCTTGAACTCCCGATTCTCCTGCCTCTCCACCTATCCACCTATCAAGGTATTGAGATTACAGCCATAAAACATCATACCCAACTATTTTTTCTGTAACTTTAAAAGGCATTTATTTACAGTGTCTCAAAAACCAAAACAAAGTCAGGCATGGTGGCACACACCTTTAACACCTTTAATCCCAGCACTTGGGTAGCAGAGGCAGGTGGGTCTTTGTGAGTTCAAGGCTAGCCTGGTCTACAAAGCAAGTCACAGGAAAGCCAGGGCTGTTACACAGTGAAGCCCTGTCTTGAAAGAAAAAAAAAAAAAAAAAAAAAAAAAAAAAAACTAGCTGTCTCGAAAACAAACAAACAAAAAGTAATCTGTCAAAGAAATTTTGTTCTTATTTCTGTTCCCATGCAGTAATCAGTTAAATTGCTTCTCCTATTGAACAGTTTTTAAAATTACATTTATTTTGTGTTAGGAGGTGCAGTTGGTGGTCGGAGAATGTATTCTACCCTCCTATACCATGAACAGCAAGGCCCTTTACCTGTGGAGACATCTTAACAGACTTTTTACTATGTGGGGTTTTTTATTTTGTTTTTTTTTTTTTTTTTTTTTTTTTGTTTTACTTCTTTAAGCCACAAGTCTTACTCTAAAGTCCTGGGTAGACTCAAACTCATTTTGTAGCCCAGGCCCACCTTGAATGCATGGTTATTCTCCAGCCTCAGCCTGCAAAATGCTTAGACTACTGTCACATCACACAGCATGTCCGGTAACTGTCTGTTTGCCTTGCTGGGGGAGACACAGACAAGGACCTGGTGCATGCTGCGCACCTAAGCCACACTCTGGCTTCAGTCCCTCATCTTTAAAAGGTGACATCACTTCTCCCCAAAGAAGAGAGGGCACAACATGTCAGACCCCAGATTTTGCTTGAGAGAATGTCACCTGTTCTGACCTTTCCCCTGCGACCCTGCAGGAAGGCCCTGCAAAGCTCAGTTACTGCACCTGCCACTCGCACTACAAAGTGACCCAGGGTCTCCCACGTGCCCACAAGCCCCACGGGTTCAATGCCACCAGCCTGAAGCCCCTTCCTGGATGACTGTGTTCTTGAAGGTAGGCTCTTTGGGTAGAGCCAGCAGGGGATGGCAAGGGAAGGGTCACTCACTGGGGTCAGCTGTGGAGAGGCCAGGAGCTGCTGGAGCTGCTGGAGCTGCTGCTCTTGCTGCTGAAGGAGGTGCCTCTGCTGCTCTGTCAGGCTGAGGCAGGTGTAACACAGATGACGAAGTGCACGTTAAGTGTACCCCACACCCATGAGCTCCCACACTCCCTCAGGCCCAGACAGATGGGCAACCTGTCCAGAAGACTAACAGTAGGGACACGGTTAAAATCTAGTCCTCTGAACTACTCCTGTCCAGATACACTCAGGACTAAAGTTCCAAAGAATCCCTGAAGTCAACAGACTGTCAGGACTATAAATCCGATAGGGTCAGAGGGCATTCCCTTCTTTTGGGGGGACAAAGGTGTTGGATGGAGCATCCCTCCCACATCCAGCCTCCCATACCCTTCCCTAGGGTTGAGCTCTCCCTCACCTGTTGAGACAACCTGGCAGCTGAAGCGTGGGGGCCCCGCCAGCCTGGCTCAAGCTTGCAGGGTTGGGAGCAGCAGCCCCATTCAAGCCCCCTAGAAGCCCATTGAGGGGCAGGCTCCCGCTGCCCGACAGCCCACCTAACAGCCCCTCAGCCATGGGCATGGCCCCCAGCCCCGCTGCTCCGGGTGCCCGGCCCAGCCCATTCTGCGGCTGAGGTGGGAGCGGGGCAGGGGCCCCAGGCAGGGCCAAGGGCAGAGTAGCAGGGCTCTGCTGGAGCAAGGGCAGCGGTGGAGGCGTGCTGTGGAAGGACAGCGATGAGCTGCTGCGGCTCGGGCAGCCTGAGTGTGGGTCCTGGGGAGGGAGAGGGAGGGGACAAGTCAGAGGGAAGGGGGCCAGCCTGACTTTTCTGGCCCCCAGCCCAGTACCCACCAGCATTCTCCTGGTGCAAAGCCCCCTAAACCTCCAGGCAACCTGACCCAACAGCAGGGCCCATTATTGAGGCCCAGCAACCTTTGTTATTCTGATTTAATAACAAACAATGGTAATGGCACTGGTTTTTCAAGGGACCAGGTCCAGGGGTTAGTACTTGACCTGTACTGCCCTGTTATTTCCACTTTGGAACTCTAACTGGAGAGAGAGGCTGCCCAGGTTCAAATTCCATCCCCACACCTCAGTGCCTTGGGTAGCCCTGGGTTCAACCTCTGCCTTGGTTTATGTATTCATGCAGTGTGGGTGATAGTAACAGCCATTCCAGAAGTTACTGTGAAGACTAAAGAAACTCATGCTTTTAAGTTACAGGGAAAGCTTGCAACTAGTGTTATTTTTATGATTATGACTTCCCTAAGTCACAGTAAATGGCAGAGAAGAAGCAAGCACCCGGCTTGTTTGATTCCAATAATAACCACAACATAACAATAGCAACTGCTATTCCAACCGCCACCAATTACACAGGGATTAGTTTGTATGAGACACTGTAATAAACCCTTCACAAATGCTTCTCAACACTCCATCCCCAAGACAGCCTTCCCTCACGCTCCTTTAGCCCTTAATTGAGCTCATCTTTCTATTTCTCCTTTGCAATTTGTTGTTTTCTTGGGCTCAGCCCATTTTCAGGAGGCCTGAGTCTACTTTATTCACTGACTGCTTAATCAGTATCCCGTATTAAGGAGGCACCCCATACATATTACTTATTTAAAATAACAGATAACCAGAAGAGAACCAGTTGTTCAACCAATCCCTTCAGTGGCCAGCTTCCAACAGCTGCTGGGTACTAACTAGACTGAAAGTACCCTCTCCAGTCCCTCCTCCCTGTCCCCTCCTTGAAGTGCCCACCTCGGAAGACGTGGACAGGGAATTGTCCAGGCCAAGGCTGTTCTTCCCTGGAGGGCTCTTGCTGGTGCTCAAGGAGTCGTTGCTGCCTGCTAACGGAGGAGATAAGAGAGGTGCAACGGGGCTAGTTCAAGCACCAGGCAGGAGTTCCCCTCCCCAGCCTGGACTGGATCTCTCACCTTGAGGAAGCAGCCCATAGGGCCCTGGGACAGGGCCATTAGTGACAGTCAAGGCAGCAGGCAGAGCGGGGAAGGGCACGGAGAGCTGTACATTGAGGATCTGGAGTCGCTCCTTCTTGGCTGTCAGGCTCAGGATCTGCTCCTGCAGCCGCTGGTTTTCCTTCTGTAGCGCATGCAGGGCCTTCAGCATCTCCACAACTTCAGAGAGGGGAGGGAGGAGGAGCCTGAGGTTATTGGTGCAGCATGCAGCAAGGAGGCAGGGCCAGCGGGAGGGACAGGGTGACCCCGCTAGCCGGAGGATGGCTCTGGGACACAGCGGTCTGAGGACACTTCAGGAAGGCCCTGATGCTCCTGAAACTGAGGGGAATGGGGACAGCCTGTGGTTTGGTTACGGTCTGTGCCAGAAGGCCATGGGGTAGAGAGAGCATGAAGAATGCCCAGAGCACCACTTAGGCAAGGTTAAAGATGAGTCCTGGGGCCACTGGCCAGGCTAATAATAAATAGGCTTGAGTGAAGCCTTGCAGAGAAGGGGAAAGAGTGGCTGGGCCCCCATCCCTGTGCACCCCACTTACTGTTGACACCAGCCTCTCCATCACCCTGCTTCTCCAGCAGCTGCTCCATATTAGTTGTCCCTGGGGCTGTGGCGTCTAACTGGCCACCCCCACAGGGTGCTGATGTTGTCTGGTCAAAAAGTGCAGGGAGGCTACTGATGGGAGACCTGTGTCCGGAGGAGAAATGGGCTCAGGCTCAGCTAGCACCCTGGTTTCAGCACCTACCCATCCCCACCCCACCAACAGGAGGTCCCCAGCCACTGCCACCCACTCTCCCCTCCTCACATGGAAGAGAGACTCTCCTGGGGGGAGGTCCCGTGACACCGGAAGCTGCAGTCTTCTAAGTCTGGCTCTTGGAAGGAGAAGGGATGGCAAGGATCAGGGGGGAGGAGGGGCATCTGCCTCAGGACCCTCCCTGGGAAGTGGGCACTGCTTCTAGAACCTCAGTGCAGGGCCCCTTCCTCTGTACCCCCCTCAATCCTAGCCTGGTAGCTCATGCTGGCAATAAGCTGAGCATGGCACCCCCATCTCAGGGAAGCTTTCTTCCCTTTCTACAGGGTTCCTGCTGCTGCTGCTGCTACATCTTCCAGTTACAAAATCTGAGGTCAAGACAAACTTGGATCAACGGAACAGACACTGGCTGTGTCACCTTGAGATGGTAACCAGCCTCTCTACAGCATTCCTCCCAGGATTAAAAATAAGGTCATAAAGGTCACGTGCTTAGCTGGAGGGCTCAACAAGCACAAAGCAAGCCCTTCATCGCTGTAGCATCCTAATTAGCTTCAACTTTTTACATTCATAAACTCAGATGAGAAAACTGTTGGCTATAGTGCGCATGCACACACGCACACTCTGGATTATAGAAAACACACCAATCTTATCCAACTGGATCCTGAAACTAAAGTCAGATTTGTTTTCTTAGACTAGCTTACCTGCACTGGCAGCCTACAGCTAAGCCCCAACCCCAGGCTGACAGGCCTGGTGTCTTGTTCAGCTCCCAGGAGCTGAGTCTCTAGGAAGAAGGTTGGGAGAGCTTGCCTCCTACCCCCTTAACTCCTAAATACCTGGAGAGCAGAAAGCCCAGCTGGCAGGACCTCTGTGACCCCCGGACCAGGGGAGATCGCGAAGTACACTGGGCTGGCCCAGGATTGCCTGAGCTTAATCATTCTCTGCCTCTCTGCCTGCTGCGTGAGCAGGCCACTTCTCTTACGTGGGATGGAGCAGCACTACCAAGCCTGGCCCTGCACTGCTTTTCCTGCAAGGTGCCCGTTTGGTAGTGTCTGAAGTAAGTCTGTTTAGACAGAGTAGGCAACAGCTAGAGGGAGAGGATGCTCATGATTTCTACAGCAGAAAAGGGACCAGGAGCAGGGGCCAGCATACCTGTGTGGCTATTCTCGGCTTGGGTGAGGAGGGGGTTTACAGTCCCCATGGGGGTTCCAAAGATGTGGGAAGAAGGGAGACTGAAGGTAGAGCCAGCCAGAGAAAACACCTGTTGGGAAGGGAAGGACGGACTCTGGCCTCTGTGCTTTTGGTCTACCACAGTTGACTGTGTGGCAGGAAACGAGGCACCCAGGAGAAGAGAGGACCACAGGCGAGTGCTGCCCCCATCTGCCCAGGAAAGGCGAACAGGTCTCACCTGAGTGGTGGAGATGGAAGCAGAAGAGGATGGGAGGGTGCTGGGGAACGGGGAACGGCTGAGGCGGGGCAAGGCTGAGGTCCCTGGAGGCCCCAGCAGGCTGGAAGAGAGTGGGGTGCTACACACAGCCCGCAGCATCCCTCCACCATGGGAGATGGGGTCCTTATTACTGGTGTAGATTCCTGAAGGCACAAAGATACAGAGGAAACCCTAAGGCCACCTACCCAGACTCCTCCTCAGACAGTGAAGGCAGCCCGTCTTCAGGGAACATCTCATGCCTGGCTGGGACTGAAGCCATTCAGTTTACTACCCTGAAAGTCCTGCTGGTGTTTACCCCAACTTCTATGTACAGAAGACATCAGAGGGAGCTTCTCAGAGGTAATGCCGCCTCCATTCAGCCTGTTTCTCCCTAGCTACATTTCTCTAACTTTCACATGTATGCCCCGCCCTCTCACAGGACTGGCCAGATATGGAGATGGTCTTTAACTACAGGAGTCACTAACCTGCCCCCAGCAGAGGGGATTCCAGGCTCAGACTGGGCAAGCTTCCTGAAGGCCCAAAAGTCCGGGAGGCCAGACCCCCAAGGCCAGAGCTGACCAGGGAACCCCCGGAGAAGGGTGAAGCAGCAGTGGCAGTAAAGCCAGCCAGCTGAGCCCCAGCAAGGGAGGCAGCCGGGCCCGAGGCACCACCGTCTTTGCCTCGGCCGCCCTTGGGACGGCCTGGCCCATGTCGGCTCCTCTTGCTGGCTTTGTGCTTCTTCTCCTTCAGTCCTGTCTCAGGGGCCTCCTCAGCAGGTCCAAGGGTGGCACTCAGTGCAGGCATCCGCTTATGGGTACCTGCAGAGGCCCCGGCCCCGGAAACATGGGGAGACTTATAGTCCCCGGGTGAGGGGGCGCGGGCCCGGCTGGAGTTGGAGGTGGTAGAGAAGCGCATGATGGGCCCAAAGCCAGAGAAGACCACCTTCTGTTCAAAGAGGTCAGCCTTCGGGGGCTCAGGGACAGTGGGCGAGGCAGGCGCTGGCGGAGTGGGGGCTGTGGGCTTGGAGTACTTGTCTTCCTCAGGCTGCTCCAGCTTGGGGAATGCTGCGAAGTCAGGAGAGCTTTGCAAGGATGGGCCTGCAACAAAGGAGAAGAATTACTGCTGGACCACCTCCCTCTTTCCCTACCAGCAGAAAGGAGAGCACTAGGTAGGAAATTAAGCCTTTGTGTGTCCTAGGTTAGCAGCACCTGCTGGAAACAAAACAGGAGGAAAGCAACTTCCACCTTTAAGCAAATTACTGCTACATTAGCACTGGCTGGGGACAGGCTCGCACTCTTTAGCACAGGTTGGTCTCAAATTCAGGCAATCCTGCAGCTCCCAAAAGCTGGGATTACAAACCTCTGCCTGAACTAATGGCCCTTTTGACACAAAAGCAGGGGACATTACTGGGGGGCTAGAGGGGTTGGCCCTGTAAGGAAAAGAGGAGCTCTGACTTAAGAGGGAAAGGAAGGCCCTAGAGAGGAGGCTCATCAGTTAACGAGCACTAACTGCTCTTCCAGAGGATCTGAGTTCAATCCCCTGCACTCACATGACAGCCCACAAGCATCTATAACGATAGCTGCTAGCACAGCTATCTATAATAGGTTCTGACAAGACCATCTACAAGGATCCATTGCCCTCTCCTGGTGTGCAAAGTACCAATATACATACATAAATAAATCTTAAAAAAAAAAAAAAAAGAGGGAAGGGTAGGGAGCCCACCTGGGAACTGAGCCACGGGGTGGGCGTTCCCCTGCCTTGTTACCCCACCTCAGTTTGTAAAAACAAATGAGAGATGTAACTATCAGGCAAGGCCCTTGCCACAACAGCACAAGTCAAGATGTTCCCGCTCCCACACTCCTTCAAGACGCCCAAACTCACCTGCAGGCTGAAAAGACCCCCCAGAGGAGGAGGAAGAGGAAGAGGAGGAGGAAGAGGAGGACGTGGAGGTAAAACTGCTCACACCTTTCCCACTGCTCAGTTTCTTCCCCTTATGACTCAGGCTATGGCTGGAAGACTTCTTCCCCTTTGAGTCCCTGCTGCTCTCGGAGGTCTCCTGAGTGCCGCCCTCATGGTGGGAGGAAGTAGTAGCTGAGGAGACCTAAGGGAGAGGCAAAAGAGGTTCATGGCCAGCTGCATAGTCCAGCTCAGCCTGACTTGGGAGTGAGGGCAAAGGCACAGGACCTGGGCTCCACTGGAGTCTCCTGGGAAGGCTTTCCAGGCAGGGAGCCTGTGGGAGGAAGGCAATAGAACAGGGAGACAGGAGGCAGCTGAGGAATTCTAGGGAATGTCCTGAACCCAAGGTCTCCGTCTTTGCCCCAGGACTCAAGAGAGAGATCAGTCCACACTGCGCACTGGCCCGCTCATCTAAGGTTCATTACTCAATACTTCTGGCCCTCCAGCTGTTTGTTCCCACTCACAGCCACCTGGCTTTGGCCCATCTCTGACCACTGCAAGCTCTTGTTAGATAGCCATGCTTGCACACCAACCCTCCACAGGGCAGCCTGTCTTTGCTCCTCCAACATCCAGCTAGGAAGTCCCCACTCTAGGAAGCCTCCCTACACACCTACGTGAATGACCATTCCGTCTTACTCTCGGGCCGCTGGAGACCACACATGCATGTCAGAGGTTGCTATGCTGCCCTGAAGTGAAGTACACTGTCCTATGCCTGAGGTACAATAACCTGGGACGGCAGGGCATTGGGAAGTATTGGAGGAGCACAGCTGTGAGCCTAGAAGGCTCTGCCCTCCCTGCCTGTATGTTAGTTGTTTAGCCTCGGGACCTGGTTCTACTGCACCATCCTTAGGATGGGAGTCCGGGGCAGCTCCATGCCCGAGAAAGAAAGAGAGAAAGAGAGAGAGAGAGAGAGAGAGAGAGAGAGAGAGAGAGAGAGAGAGAGAGAGAAGGGCGTCAGTAAATAAGGAGTCTGATGGTGGTGGCTGTTATAGTACCTAGCAAAGGCAGCTCTGGGTGCTGGCTAAGAACACAGCCCTTCAAGCCAGACCACTTTGGCTTAACACTTTACCACTAGCTGTGTGCTTCTGGACAAGTTATGTAACTTCTCTGTTGGCTCAGCTTTACTGAGGAAGTGGGAGTGACTAGGTGCCTACCACACTGGGTTATTTTGAGGAATAAATCCCCCCCCCTTGCCCCTTCTCTACCCTGGCTCCAAAAACAGTCTGGCCTCTCTGTAGTTGTGCCTCATGTACCTGGGAAGGTGATTTTCTTTAGGGTGGATAGATACCAGGTATTCAAACTTGTGCTCTAGGAACAAATGAGGGGGAAGTGAGAGCCACCCTGTACTGCTACCCCTCCCTGGGCGGAGCCCTCGTCTCTGTCTTCCTTTGTTCTTTCCTGCAGCTGGAGTTCTGAAGGAAGCCAGATGTGGTTCGGAAAGCCACGGAAGAGAAGAGCTGGGGGAAGGGGGCTTAAATGTTGGGATGGTTTGTGGGGGGGGGGGATAGGCAAAAACTCTCCAGCACGTCCAAGGGTTGGTAGAGGACCCCAGAGGTCTTTCTAACTGCCTGGAGGCTCCTGGAAAGGTCAGACCAGCTTTCCCAGGTGAGCCCAGGGAAGCAAAGCAGGAGGGGAGTTTCTGGGGCAGTTGCCACAGCAACATCACCCTGGAAACCTGATACCTGAGCCTCCTGCTAAGATGCCCAGTGCCCTGCCACCGTGTGAGGAATGGAGGTGCCTAGCAGTAATGGGACAAGGAGTGCTTTCTCCAGGCCCCCAGGGGACTCACATGGATCTGCTCTGGCTTGGAGTAACACTCACTGGCCTAGGGTAGAGCCTGCCCTGCCTGTTGCTCATTCAGATGCTACCCATTTCTAGAGACTGCTGAAAAGGGTGGGTGACTAGGGATTTCAGGGCATTGCCAGAGCCTGCTCCCACCCGCACTCCCACCCTGCATCAAGAGGGACCTCGAAGTCCTCCCAGTGGTAGGAGTTCTTAGCCTGTCTGTCCCCCAGGGCTGGGCCCCAGAGCATGAGAAACAAGCCTGAAGGCGATACATCTGCTCTCCAAAGACAGGATTCCAATGCCGAGCCTCTGCTTGGACAAAGGTACCCACAGGGCAGCTTGCAGGCAGGGAGTCACCCCACCTTACCCTTAGGATGTGTCAGGGCTTGCTGGGCAGAGGGTGCTCAGGCAGGCTCCTGCTCACCTTGACCCTTCTTCACACTGCATCTTACTCACCCTCAGAATAGCACCCCAGCACCCTGAGAATGAGCAGTGGTACCTTATCAGCAGTGGGGACCACAGGCGGGGTGAGGATGCTGGCAGGGGACTCAGGTCGCTTCTTGTGCTTCTGTTTAAGGCGTTCTTTATCCTTCCGACTCTGGGGAGGAAAAGGTGAACAGATACTGGTGGACAGGTTGTTTGAAGGAGGTTAACCATGACATGTGGGTACGGGGAACTGAGCCCCTCTTCAGAGTGGGGCTTGTGAGTTCTCCCCCTCTACAGAGGGATGGAAGACTCCAGCTGGACAGGAGTGGCTCAGGCAAGATCCTCTGAGAGCCAAGAGCCCCTCCCCCATCTTCCCTCCTGCTAAAAATAGCCTGTCCCATTATCGTGCCAGTGACAGAGCGCCACACACATGAGCAGGCACTCACAAGGGTGTCCCCCTGGTACACCGAACAAAAGCAGGCACTTCTTGGCACGGGGCACAAGGGGGTAGGCTAGAGATGTGTGCAAACATCTAGGGTCATAAAATTGGAGGTGGGGACACTGTCATGTCGTGAGGAAACAGAGACTACACAGACACAGAAGTCAGGTGCCAAACTCTGAACCTCAAGTGCACTTCCTTAGCTCCCTCTTCAACCTCAGCAGAAGGTCTTGGCACCTGGTGGGAGTCTCTAAAAGAGAGAGCTACATGACACAGGGCAGGCCTTCACCTTCTTCTGGCCCTTCTCATGGTGGGTCGGGTGCTTCTCCTGCTGAGTGGACGGTGAGGCCGACCGACTTCTCCTGCCAGTCAGGAAGCTGTTGCTGCTGCTGCTGCCCCCTGTGCCGCCTCCGCCACCACCACTGGTACCACCGCCGCCGCCTCCTCCACCACTGCCTCCTCCTCCTGTTCCTCCTCCTCCCCCACCGGAGTGACGGGATGGCTTCTGGGGTAGAGATGGAGAGGAACTGCCAAACCTTTTTCGTGAGCTTGCGGAAGGTTCCTGAAGGTCACATGATCCCAGGGCCAGTCCCTCTGCCCCTGCAGGTCACCCATTTTCTGTGACAGTCTGGTCAACCTAGAAATCCTACAGCTTCCCCAGCTGTCTTTTGCTTGTTTTGTTTGATGAGACAGTTTCTCTGTGTAGCCCTGGCCCTCTTGGAACTCAGCTCTGTAGACCAGGATGGCCTAGAACTCAGAGATCCGCCTGCCTCTACCTCTGCTGGGATTAAAGTCCAGCACCACTGTCTTAACAATGTACAGATTCAATCACAGAGGCTTAAATGAGGCATGTACCAGCCTGAGCCCCCAAGGTACAGTGAGGTTGGGGGTGGATCTGGACCCGGGCCTCTTGCTACACTCCAGAATGCTCTCCTCAGAATGCTCTCAGCAGGCGGAACCACACAACCCATTCCCACCTCCTTCCCTTAGAAAAGGGGTATGCAAAGGAGAGTCTGGGAGCCCTTGCTCTTTGGGGACTGTATTTCTCTCCAGCCACCATATCTTCCTCTTCTGATCCTGTGTCTCTTCTCTGTCCAGCTAGATCCACACAGATCTGCTGCCCTGAACTGGGGGCCGCAGGCAATGAACACCAAACTGTCTCCCCGGGATTGTCCCCCTTGTGCCTGATCTGATGGCTTTACCCATTCCAGGCTTGCAGCGGCTCCCTAAAATGACCAACTACTCCCCACTGCCAAAGCCTAGGATTAATTTCAAGCCTCCACAGCTTTGGGCCCTGCTCCTACTTCATCAAGCTCCAGATCTTTCCTCCCAAGTCTTTCACATCTGGACCAGTCTATTCTGGACACCCACAGAGGCAGCCTCAGCCTTGTAACCTCCATCTGCCCTTGCCACCCTGCCTGGGGACCAGCACCAAATCTGATCGTCTCTACCTAGTGCCACCTGCAAATGCAACAAAGCTCCCGACCTTGCCCTAAGTGGCCATCAAACTCTAAAAGCACGGCAACTATGTAATTTATGAGCAAACCAGGGCACCGCTGAAAAGAGAAAGGGAACTATTAATCATTACACCAGCACAACTGGCACAAAACAAGATGGTCTGGGGTGAACCAAGGTGTGCACCCCTCTCGGAGGCCAGCTGCCTCCTTCCTGACATCCCCCCACACCCCGGGATCCACCTCTCCCCACCCAGTGATTAGCTCCAGCCTGGATCTTATTTCACATTCAACTTGGGCTTTTCGACCACTCCACTCTCGTGTTTAGACAAGTCCGCCTGCAGCGACTCCTGCATCCAGCCCTGCCCCTCTGGTCCCTCCGCCACAGCCCCTGTTCTTGCAGCTGCCTCTTGACCCAGCTTCATGGTTGATGCCAGGGTAATCTGTCTATAACACAAATCTGATCATATTACTCTCTGGCTTAGGAGTTCTCCAAGCTGTGGCCTGGGGCACAGAGTCCTGGCTGCAACCTACCTCTACAGATAACATCCCTGCCCAGGGAAATCTCCAAGTCTGCTCAGCCATGGGAGCCTGCCTCATCTCCCTACCTCAAGAACCCTACCTGCCTGGTCTCATCAAATACCCTTCCCTCCTGCACCAGCACCGGTTCCTCCTCACCTTAGGTTCCTCCTCGTCTTAGGTTCCTCCTCGTCTTAGGGCTTTGTCTACTCCTGGCAGGGCTGGCTGATGAAACTGTTATCTTTGAACCCCACCCACCAGCTGTGAGACAAGCTAAGTAATATTGGGGACTTATTTACATATCTGTGAACTAGGGCACATGCAGCACTTTTGCAGCAAGGTCAACAGTCCCACGAATGTGACAAAGACACTGACCCAGTAAGAGCTGTTATCATCCTACTTGTCCTTCTAGTTCTCCCTAACTTAAAGATTCCTAGATTGACAGGCCTTGGGGCTGGGGTCTCTCTCATAGCCTTGCCTGCCTGGTTCAGTTCTGATTTGCACCACACAGGCTGCAACTCACTCCCAGTCATAGGTAGAGTTCCTGAAGAGCAGGGACTAGGGCATGGGGGTCTCTTCAACCCTCCAGCGCCAGGCACAGGCCTGTCCCAGCCAGTGTGCCTGACAGCCGGCAGGACTCACCATCTTGCTGAAGTGGTATTTGCAGTAGCCACAGTACTTGACATTGTCCACCTCCAGCACCTCTTCCTCACACAGCAGGCCTGCCATCTGGGCACTGAGGAGAGGCAGGTCAGCGGGGTGTAGCCACAAACCACAGCTGCCCCCACCTCCGCCCTCCTGGACCCAAGTTCCAAGCATGCCATCACCACCATCTCTCACAAGACAACCCCACTCAATAGCCATCACAAACCCTGAAGCAGTTTGGGAATCTCACCAAGTGACATGAAAAGCCTGTCGACAACCATGGCGGTTACAGGTCATGCAGGCTCCTGAGGCAGCTTTGCTCTCTCGGCCCTGTTCCTCACAGATGTAACAGGTCTGCGGGGCACAGCACAATTGACCCATCCTCCAGGGAACCCCACCTTGCCTGCTGAGGGATTCTATGGCCTCCCCTCAATTCCATCCTGTCCCCCACCCCCCCAGATCAGTGCCATCTAACAGAATTTTCTGCAGGAACAGAAATGTTGGTCTCTAACCTATAAACAACACAAGCCCCCAAGCACTTAAAATGTAGCTGGTATGACAGAGGAAATGAATTCTGAATATTCAAAAGTTTGTTTTTATTTTATATGAATGAGTGTTTGGCTACATGTATGTATGTGTACCACATTGTGTGTCTGGAGGCCATAAGAGTACACTGGATTGATTCCCTGGAACTGGAGGGAAACATGGTTGCACACTGTCACCTGAGTGCCAGGAACTGAACCTGGATTCTAGGCAGCAGCAGCAGCAAGTGCTCTTAACCACCAAGCCACCTCTTTAGCATGAGCATTCCATTTTCAATGCACATCCTCATATAGCCAGCACCACCCTTGTTAAGGTCTGAGAAGCTGGCATCGATGTTAGCCTAGCTCCCTGACACCTGCTGGACCTCTGCATATGCTGTGTCTTTTTCATGGAAGTCAGTTCTTTCTCATGGCCCAGGTCTCAGCCTAAACATCTCCTTCCTTAACCACCTGATACCCAAGCAAGCCTCACTGGGTGTCCTTTATCTCAATGCCTGTTGACACATCTGTCTTGACTAATGGCAAGCACTGGGTGCCTGCTGTACTGTGTCTGGCGCATAGTAGAAACTCAAGAAAAGAAGTGCACTACTCACTAAAGGCTGATCTCTGGCTGTGCTACCTTGAGGAAGCTTACTGTTCTGCCAGTTACAGAACATGCACAGAAGTAAGTATCCACCCATCTCCTGAGTTCCCCCAAGACAGAGAGTATAAGGGTGGCACCCCAGGACGGCAGGCCAGGAAGGGGACTAGTAAGGGGCCACTGACCTTGTTGAAGCGATCATGAGGTACATACTGCAGCACAATGGGCTCCATGGTGAGCACGTTGGCAAACTGCACCTCCGGGATGTAGAGGGCACACACCACGTGGGCCCAGCCTGGGGCAGTGTGGGGATTAGCCTCAGCAGGACATCGAGCTCAAGACCCCACCCCTCCCAACATGAAGCTGTAGACTGACCCCTGCTTCCACAACCTTCCTGTACCAACCAGAGCAGGGAGAGCCAGCCTCCACCCCACACCTGCTCAGGGGGCCTGGCTGACCTCTGCAGGTGTTCAGGGTCCCCTCACCTCCATTGTCAGTCCTCTTCAATGCCCCATCTTTGTGTGGGCACAGCTCACACCTCTGCCAATGCAAGGAGCACACGGGTTGGGGGACTCTGCTGACCTGGGCCCTCCCTGATCTCATATCCAAAAGGACCCAAGATGACATAAGATCTGGGCAAGGGGGTGGGTGAAGGTGTACAGGAAAGAGGCTTGGCCATGAGCTCCTAACCGCTGAAGACTAAGGAGGACCTGAGGTTCATTCATGAAGCCCCTCTACTTCTGCAGCCTTGACAACCTTTCATAATAAAAAGTTACACACACACACACACACACACACACACACACACAGAGCACACATACACATAAAAATCAAAGCCCCCATGCTGGAGGTGGGGCAGTGATGAGCAGAGGGAGGGATGGGGCTGGTGATGGGGGTCAGGAAACAGGATATCCTGAGTGGCAAAGTTTAGTTCTGCCCCAGCCTCAGGGTACCCTAGCTCAACCTGCAGGAGATGTTCAGATATGGAAGACAGAAAAGGGAAAGAACAGAACTCACCACCCTGGCTGCTCGCTCCTGAGATTCACATTTCCTGCAGAACCAGGGTCCAGTTGGCACCTGGACGATGCCATAGCAAGCTGAGGATAGGGGAGGAGAGTCACTGAGCAAAGCCCTCAGCCACTGGTTTTTTTCCCTGAGTAACTGGGGCGGGGAGACTCAGCGGACTAAAACCAGCCCAGGAGGTGACCCTGGGTCACTCTGAAACAGGACCACAAGAAATGTCCAACAGCATAGAACCAACCTTCCATCAAACTGCCAAGCATTCCAAACAGCGGCAAAAAGTCTGACAGTCCTTGACCTTAAACTTACAACGACCCTCCATCCTCATCCCCCCCCCCTTTTTTTCCTGGACCTGCTTCCAGTCCTCTGCCCTGAGCAATCCCTCAGGCATCAGAACAAGAAATAGTCATGATTGTAACACGTTTTGTTGTTATGGGGGTGGGGGGGCACTTCTTAAAGGGCCAGTAAGGGATAAGGAAAGGAAGTCGGGGGTCCAGGAGCGTCTTTTTCTGCCTCTATCACAGGTCCAGGTCAAAAGTCAAAGCTGAGCAGGTGCGGTGCAGGTAACCAGAGGAGACTGGCGGGAAGAGCCCGCAGCCACAACGATAAGGGTTGTCTCAGGAAGGGGGGGCCGGTTGCCTGCGCCAGACAGGCGGAGATGCCAGTCTGAGCCCTCGGCAAGATTCCTTAAGGAGTTAACTCCCGAACCATGTGCTGCTGGGGGAAACTCCAAACCTCCCTCTCCTCCATTCCGTCCCCCTGTACCGCCGCTCTCCCAGCCTCAGCTCTTCCCTGGAGGATTTCAGGAGTCCCTTCTCCCGTGGGACCCTTCTCCTCCCTTCCTAATTCCGCTCCTCCCAGTATCCGGAAGCAAGGAGGGATGACCCCCCCTTGACCTCTTCCTCCCGTAGCGGGAACCAAAATAAACCGGGCGGGAGGGGGAACACCTCACAGGTAAACATTCCCGGGACAGCACCGACCCCGGCGGTGCAGGGCTCAGGGAGTTCACTCCTTGCTCCCTGGACTCTCCCCCAAACTCCTTCAACTTGGGGTGGGGGGCGCAGGACTGGAACAATAGGCAAGAAAACAATGCCTGACCCGGTCCTGGAGGACCAGGCTGGCGGGGGGGGGGGGAGCCCACGCCGCCCTTCGCTTCAGGTGGGTGGGGGAGGGGCGCGCGCCCCAGGAGGGCTCCGGAGGGCGCGGCCGAGGGCACCCGGTGTGCGCGCCGCCCCGGGGTCCCGCAGCCCCCCCCCCCGCCTTACCTTGGTGGACGGCCACGCTGCATGCGTGCCCATCGCAGTAGACCAGCGGGTTTTCGGCCCAGCCCCTCTCGTCCGAACATACGCAGCAGCCTCCTACCATCTCCTTCATACTCCCATGAGCTCCCTCCGGGGCTGGGGCTGGGGGCCGGCCGGCGGGGGTCGGGGGTCAGAGGGGGAGGGAGGGAGCGGGGGCCGCGCGCCTCCTCGCCCCCTCCTCCGCCGCCGCCGCCGCCGCTTCTTTTCTTTGCCTCCTCCTTCCTCCTCCTCGGCGTCCTCCTCCTCCTCCTCGCTCGCTCTGTCTGGCCGCCCCCCCCGCCGTGCTCTCGCCCTCATGCCCCGACGGGCCCCCCCCCCAACAATGAGACTCGCGCGCCGCGCTCCTCTTCCGCGCCGTTCGCCGGCTACCAGGGCCGCCCGGCCGCCGTGCAACCCGGGCCCGGCGGGGGAGGCGCCGAGTGGCACATCGCGGGCGCCCGCCCGCCCCGCGCCGCCCCGCGCCGCCCGCTCACGCGCCGCCCCCCCGGCCCCCCTGCCCGGCCGCGGCAGCCATGGCCGCGCGCCTCCGCTCGCTCGCTCGCTCCCGGCCCGCCCGCCGCCGGGTAAAGTCTTAGGTTCAGGGAACAAAGCCTGGCTTGGTAGGGAGCTTTTCGCTCGTGCGCTCCGTGCAGCTTTTCCCGTCTTTTCTTTTCCCTTTTATGATTCTAGGTGGATAGTTCCCGAGCACTCTCCTCTGCAGGTCCTCGGTGTCACACTTTGGGTCTCCGATCGCCCCCCCCCTTGTTCTGCAACCATAGGGGAATCTGTGGAGAGGTTTAAAAAGGGGGGGGGCTTTAAAAGGAACTGGGCGATGTGAACTATTCGCCCATGCTTGTTCTTGGGATGGGGGAAGGTGTCTCTGGATGGCAGCTCATGGTCAGTGTCCCTGGAGGGTAGACAGTGTCACATGTAAACTTTTACGTTTTTGTTAGTTTGAGAGCCGGCAGTTCAGGCTGGCCTTGAACTCACTGCTTGGTCAAGGATAACCTTGAATTCTTTAATCTGCCTCAGCCACCCGAGTGCTAAGAGTAAAAGCATGCACCACCACGCCCCACACAAATATTTGTTGGCTAGGTTAGCATCGGTTGGCCGCCAGAGTAGGTATTCCTGCCCTCCGGGAGCTTCCCTTTGAAGTAGTTACTCTCAAGATTTCTAGACACCTTTGGGGTACGCCGAGGTACCACAGTTTCATCCAAGCCCCACCATCTGATTTCTCAAAGACCTAACTCCACCTCCAGCTTCAAGGCGTGCCTAAAGATTTAACGCTAGCTAAGAGATCGCTACCTTGGAGGCCCTTGCAAACAGAATCACGCCTGACTTCTGGGCGTGCACACAAACACAATAGTGCTCACAACCGCAAAACGAAGGATTAAAGTCCCCGAAATTGGGTCTGGGGTTTAGGGGAGGGCGACCCAAGACTCACCCCCCCACACACAATGGTCTAGGCCCAAAGACAAGACCTGATCCCCCTTTTTTCTTTACAAGGGAGAGCCGGCGTCCTCACTGGGACCAAAGGTCAAATACCCCCTCAGCGGGAGGTTGGGTGGCTGAGGGGAGACCGCAGCCCTGGGGGCTTCATCCACACTTCAAAGACCTCTAGGCCGGGATCGCTTCCTGGGGGGGGAGGGGCAGAAGGCTGGGAGAGGAGATGGCGGGCTGGGGGATTGAGGGTGGAGGGGCCGCTCCCCCTTCAGCGCACTGGCCCCCTGGCCGACTCTTCCGCCGGGTCCGCCTCCTTTTCACCAGCACCTGTTCAACCGGAACATCAAGGGGCCAAGGCCCGCAGCTCCCCCTCCCAGTCTCTTTAGTACCTTTCATCCCGGAAGGGGGGGTGAGTCCCCGCCCAGGAGGGGGAGCAGGGCGGGGGAGAACTTGTCCTTGACCTGGTCTGTGGCGTCAGGGATTTACTCCCTTAATCCTGGCGAGGCGGGGGTTTGGGGAGGTCTGTGAAGCTGATTTCTGGGCTGGAGCCCCCAAATCTGCTCACTCCTGGACCCTGGGAATCCGGAGGCTGCCGGGGCCAAGAGGCTGTCTAGAGAAGTGGACCTAAGGTAGTCGTATCTTGTGACTTCTGGATCAGGACTCGTCGAGGGCCGAGATCTTCTTGGCTACGACTGTTTTTACTCAGACTGAACTTCGCTCATACGAAAAGTTAACTCAGAGGAAAAACTTTACTTGAAGGTTTTAGCGAATTGCTACTACTACTTCAGGAAAACCGCGAAAATGTCTGCCCTACCTTTGCGACAGTTTTAAAATATCGGAATATTTACCTCTTGAACCCTTACTGTCAAAGTGGCCAGAGTTTCGGGATTCGCCGGACGGGGGTTCAAAGTCACGACCCTTTGGTCCCTATGCCCAGGAATTGGTGACCTGGGATGGGGACAGGGAACGGATGCCTGTCTTGAGTCCAACATGTCCCCAAAGCTTTTAGGATGGATGTTTGATGCATGTTTAGCGTTTTAGGAACGCAGTTTGATTAAATTCTTCCCCACGACCTTTTAAGGTGGGTGGAAACGTCCACCGTTTTGTGGAGGGACTGCGACGTGAGTTAAATAACTTGGTCAGAGACGCATAACTTGAACGCTTGAACGCTAGAGCCAAGGTTTGAACCCAGTCTTGTCTTCTGCTAAGACTCGGACTGTGATACTGTGACTCCAGCCTGTGGAGAGCTGAACTGCCCGTCTCTTCCCCCACGCGCTCTATTGTAAGGGATCCCCTCTGGTCCTGGGGAAACTCTGCAGGCTTGGCTGGGTTCGCCGAGGGTACCGGGGCGGGAGCTGTCAGGCTCATTCTCCAGCTTCCAACCTTGTCCTGAGCGTCCACTTTGTGCATAACCACAAAAAGCAAGCAGGAGCAGGTCTCGACCAACAAGTGGTTCAAGTTCATAGTGCTCTCCGTAGTATGACTTATTACTGAGTTGAATGTCACGTTTATTCTGGCCGTACAGCTTTCAACTCGTGGGCTCAGCAGGTCCCTCCAATAAGCGGGGCGTTATCGTGCGGCGTGGACCGGGAATACCTTCGTAAAGACCAAATACACACAGTAGGCACTCAACCCCGGTGATTCCTCTCTACACCCGCCAGCGAGGCGCGCCAGTGCATGCAGCGCATCCCTTCCCCGCTTCTCGCACCTCCGCCCGCCTTGCACGTCCCGCCGCGAAGGGACTGGGGCAGAGAGGGCGAAACAGAAAATTATTTCCACCCTCTCGGCCCGCCCCGCCCCGCCCCGCCCCTCCCGTCCCCGGAGCCAGAAGGGGATTGTGGGGCCGCCTTGGCCGCCGCAGGAGCCGAGCGGGGCGGAAGCGCGCGCCGTGCTGCTGCTCGGGCCCGACCGCGCCGGCCCCCCGCACCTCCCGGCCCAGGCTGCGGGCTGCGGTCGGGGCGGTCCCGGGCCCAGGCGCCTGCCGCGGGGCGCGCTTCCGCGAAGTCTGGCTCGCTGCTTCCCGGAACGGAGCGGGGGAGGCAGAAGAGTGGCGGTTTCGGTTTTTGCCCTACCCTACATTTGCTTTCACCGGTCCCCGGGGCCGGGGGTACGACCTCTCTGGGCTAATAGGCAGACGTAGGCTGGAAGAACGGACTGCGCGGGTGCCCACGGGCGGATTTGCTTTTCTTTATTCCTTCTTTGCGAACTGTTTTCAACCCCCAAAGCAAAGCTGCTGACCTTGGGGGACTCGTGGAGAGGTTAAGTGCCTTTCCGGAGGTAACCTAGCCAGTGAGTAAGAGGATTCTAGTGATCGGGTAGACCGACCTTGCATGGGGTAGAGGGAACGCGGACGGGCGAGGAGAAGGGTACGTTCTACTTGATCTCAGGTGCCTACACCAGTCCTGCCATTTACTAGCTATGACTGGTTAGAATACATACTTGAGCTCTTCAGTTTCTTCAAAATACGCTATACCAAACCAAGATTTAAAAGGGGCAGGTTGCCTGTTGCTATCAGGGTGCAAGGACGGGCGATTTCCCACCAAAGGTGATGACCGCCCATGACCTATCTAGTGGGGGAAGGGACATGAGGCAGCACGTTCGTTCGTTCCTAAATCGCAAGCGCTGTGCAAGATGTTGCTCAGGGGCCCATCTGAAGAGGAACCGTGGGAGTTGGGGGCTTTCCCAGGCCGTAGGCTGTCCAGAGTCATCGCTGTTGCAGTGGCCCCGAACATGTGCTTTTCACACATGTTCACAGGAGCACACAGCACTTGGGGTTTGTAAGCAAATTCATGCAAATAGCTTTAGTTTGCCAAACTGTAAAATGGAGATAATTAGATCCTCTTTCTCCAGCCTGAAGTCCTGGCAGGTGCTTTAAGAACCATGTGAGCTTCAGCAGTACCCGTGGCGGGGAGGGGGGGGGGGGAGAACAGTGACTTCCTCTAGGGAGTTAGGATGAGTGGGAAGGGTTTTGAAAGGTTCGTGGGGTAAGAGTCATCAGCTTCAGAGTTTCTTGGAATGTGATCCTAGCCTCCCTCCTTAGCCTCTAGCCTTGTGTATAGATAGTAGTTACCATCTGACAGTAGGTTGGGGGTTTCATCTCGGAAGTCCCCTTGGACTTAACACTGAGTTGGTTACTGCGTTCCCAGTCTGGGGATGACTTGATGACTGGTAGGTTTTCCCTACCAGGTTCCTCTGTGCTATCAGTCCTTCCTGAAGTCTCTCTCACGTTCATCCCTCTTGTTGTAGTTAGAATCAGACAGAAGTCGAGAAAGTTCAGCCAGTATTTCAGTGAATCCTGGGGCTGGCAGAGAGCCATACACAGGTAACACCTGGGCTGGTGGGAATGACAGCGATATAGAGAAATCACTCATTCCACATGGTGGGGCAATGGGATTGTTGTGAACAGTTCCTGCACTGTAGTGTTTATGAGGTCAGGAAAGGCATGAGCTGGGGCCCAGTGTGTGAACAATGTCTCATAGGCAGATGGAGGCAGAAGAAATTCCAGGCAAGAACCCAGCACTCTCAGACCAGGAGACCCCAAACCAGTGTGCTGAAGTTACATTTTATAATAGCCGGATCTTAGCAGGTGTAGCTGGAGAAACCACAGTAGGAATTGCAATAGAACTACAGGTTAAGAGACTTTCAGGGTCTTTCCAGAGTGTCTGGGCTTAAACCTGGGGGTTAAAGACAGCACTTAGGGTTCATAAGCAATAGATACAACTAGCTTTGGTTTGCCAAAGAGTAAAATGGAGATGATTAGGTCCCCCTTCTAGTTGTGCAGCCCAAGAATAGAACCCAGGGCCTTGGCCTTTTAGGTAAGATGTGGTTGGCCATATGTGTTCACTCTACTTCCCTCAGAGATTGCCTAGGGTTGGGTGGAGTCTCGACGTTGGGGGGTGGTTCGGACAGTAATTCTCAATCTTAAAGTTCATGTGAACTCCCAGGGATTTTTCATTCAATTGCGGGTTTTTTTTGGTTTGTTTGTGTTTTTGTTTCGAGATGGGGTTTTTCTGTAACTTTAGTGTCTATTCTGGAACTCTCTTTGTAGACCAGGCTGGTCTCGAACTCACGGAGATTCCCCCTGTCTCTGCCTCCTGAGTGCTGGGATTAAAGGCGTGCATCATCATTACCACCACCCAGCTCAAAGATTTTTTAAAAAGATTTATTTATTTATATATTTTATTTATAAGAGTGCTCTGTTTATATGTATGAGGATGTGTTTATGGAGTCCACAAGAGCCCAGATTAAAGGGAAGTCAGGTATTTATTGGGGAATCACAAATGACAAAGCAAGGTAGGGAACTGCCAAGGTCTTCTGCCCTTGTCACTGGATGCTACCATCTGCCTGCCAAGCACAAACCAAGGAACCCTTGCTTGCTTCCAGCCCACAGGTAGCCTCTGTGCCCCACCCAAAGGGGCAGGTTCCTAAAAGACTATTGGCTGGAAGAATTCCCACAACTCATGTGTGCTTGCATGACAGAAGAGAGCATCAGATCCTATCCCAGGAGGTTGTGAGCCACCATGTGGGTGCTGGGAATTGAACTCAAGACCTCTGGAAGAGCAGCCAGTGCTCAGCCACTGAGCCATCTCTCAGCCCCTAAAATGCAGATTTTTATCTTTTATTTTGTGTGCATTATGATTTTGCCTGCATGTATGTCTGTGTGAGGCTGTTGGATTGTTGGATCCCAGAGTTACAAACAGTTGTGAGCTGCCCTTTGGGTGCTGGAAATTGAACCCTGGATCATCTGGAAGAGTAATCAGTGCTCCTAACCACTGGGCCATCTCTCCAGCTCCCAGATTTTTAATTTATTTATTTTTATTTTTTTTAGAACTGAGGGCTGAGCCCAGGTCTACCACTAAGTGTAATCCCCAACCCCAGGAGTTTTAATATTTTTAAAAATTATTTTTTGGGGGCTGGAAAAATGGCTCAGCAGTTAAGAGCACTGGCTGCTCTTCCAGACGACTTGAGTTCCATTCACAGCAACCACATGGAGGTTAAAAATCATCCATAATGAGATCTGGTGCCCTCTTCTGGCGTGCACAATGAATAAGTAAATAAAACCTATAAAAAAATTATTTAGTTTTCTGAGACAGGGTTTCTCTAGCTCAGGCTGGTCTCAAACTCGCAGCAATCCCCTTGCCTCGGTGTCCGGAGTGCTAGGATTATAGGCCTGTTCCACCATGGCCAGCCTGAGCTCTACCGTGTTCAGTAAAACCCTAGGTGAGACGTAGCTGAACACAAGGGGCACACATGAACAGTGCTGGGGGCTGGGGTGGGGCTGGGGCAGGTGTAAAGAGGTCCAGGTGAAAGGTGAGTTCAGCTAAAGGCAGCAGCAGGAGGAGACTGGGGTGGATGGAAAGAAGGTCAGGCAGAAAGGGTAACCTGGGACCAAAGGCAAGGCACAGGCCATGGCTCCAAGGTACACTCAGCAGTCAAACAGGAGTGGAGCCCGGACAGAGCCATGGGCACGCCCACTCAGGGTGTCTCTGGTAATGGAGGCCACAGCTCTCAGGAGACACTCAGCTGTTCCAGTCCAACTCTTCGGAAGACCTTAGCTGGAAAGACTCAGTTGGGTGACCAGGCAGACTGTCACCAGAAGCAGCAGAGTTCATGTCATGGAAGACAGAGGGGCACTTAGGACAGAGGTAGTGCTGGTGACAGTCTATCAGAAAGGAGGAGGAAGGATTCTAGAAGGAGCAGGCCTGGTGACCTCAGGCTGGAAAATTCCATGCCCTGAGGCTAGAGGCTGACAGATTGAGAGGTAGGACAGTGAGAATCTGTATAAGTTAGGCTGGGTGGTATACACTTGTAACCACAGACTAGGGAGGCTGAGGCAGGAGAATCACCGTGCAAATTCCCCGATAGTGCTACATGGTAAAACTCTGTTTCAAATAACAAGTCAGTTGGCAGAGAAGCCACTATGATCATGAATCTACTGTACCCAGGGTTGATCTTGTCTAGTGCACTCCAGGTGTGCTGACCTCTATGACTTCCCCAAATGTGGGAAACTTAACTACTTGATTTGTGGACTTGGGGACAGCTGTGTCGCACTCTCCCATATTTAGAAGGTAAAAGGAAGGCTGGAGCTCGTTGTCAAACATGCATAGTGCACCCAAATTCCTGGATACCCAGCCCTGTGAGGTGAGGGGGTGGTAGGGTAGAGAGGAACTGGGCACAGGCAAGCACATCTCAGAGAATGATACAGGTAGAGCAGGTACAGAGGAAGCCAGAGATGACCTAAAGAGATGCTCTGAGCTCAACTGCGACCTGAGTAACTGGGGGCCACCATCTCAGACTGAGACGTACATGCACAGGTCAGTGTGAGCCCTGCCATGTTCAGGAGGTACAAATGTCTCTCGTGAGCTCCTGGCTATTATTCTTTGACACTGTTTTGACTGACAGTCTCCCCAGCCCCAAGGCAGTGATGCTTATGTGTTGGGCCTAAGCACTTACTGAATGAATGAACACGGGGCGGGGGGATCTACATGGAGGATGGGGGAAGAGTGGAGAGGGAATTCATGGCATGAAATTAACTCCATTGTTTTTCAGGGGTGGATTTCAAGACAGGGTTTTCCTGTGTAGCCCTGGCTGTCCTGGAATTTACTTGGTAAACCTGGCTGGCCTCGAACTCATAGAGATCTGTCTGCCTCTGCCTCCTGACTGCTGGGAATAAAGGTGTGTGCCACCATGCCAGACTATAGCAGTGGAATTGAAAGGAGATAATTAGCCAGGAAGCAGTGCTGCAGACCTTAAATCCCAGCACTCGGGAGACAGAAGCAGGTGGATCTCTGTAAATCCATGGCCAGACTGGTCTACAGTGCTAGTTCCAGGGTAGCCAGGGCTACACAGGGAAGCCCTGTCTCAAAAAATGAAAAAAAAAAAAAAAAAGAATAGGAGGTAATTGATTGACAGCTGGCGGTCCTAAATTGGGGGGTGATTCCCAGGTTTCCACTGTAACTGGAAATGGAAGGAGTGTGGAGAATTGGCAGAGCTGATAGTTCCAGTTGGCACTTGCTGACTTTGAGGCTTACTGCACCATCCCAGAAGAGGGTCACACATGCATATTTCCTTGAAATTGTTGGAAGGTTCTGAGGCATCACTAACATTCTATCTCCTCTCACATCTCCTTGATATTCTAAAAACATCTTCATAAATGCCTTTGGACAGTGTTGGAAGTAGATGGCACCTGGAGGGGATACAGTCGTGATGGGAAACTGGGCAGTATAGCGAGGACAGGCCCAAAGGGTCATGGTATTCAAGGAGGACAGAGGGAAGCCGGGCGTTGGTGGCACACGCCTTTAATCCCAGCACTTGGGAGGCAGAGGCAGGCCGATCTCTGTGAGTTCGAGGCCAGACTAGTCTACAGAGCAAGTTCCAGGACAGCCAGGGCTACACAGAGAAACCCTGTCTTGAACCTCCCCCCAAAAAAAGAAGGGCAGAGAGAGGGGAACATGAGGTATGTCCAGAGAAGGAGGAGGACACCAGAGGAAATGGGTGAAATGGTCCCACAGCACTGTTGTTTCAAGTGTGTCCTAGTAACCGTGCGTAAGGGAAGCCAGACAAGCCTTCACAGGGCAACGTGTGTGACCTAGAGGGAGACCAGGAGATAGAGCTCAGAGCATGTGTGTTAGCAGTTTGGAAGGCTTGGATAGAGTTCAGCTTCTTGAAAGAAGGGAGGAAGCCAAATAGGGGAGGGAGGGAGTGTGTGTGTGTGTGTGTGTGTGTGTGTGTGTGTGTGTGTGTAAACGTAGAGGCCAGAAGTCAACCTCAGGAGCTATCGACCAGACAAGGTCTCCTTTAAACACACACATACACCCACCCACACAAACTTTATATATATACACACATATATAAGTATATATACATATATATCACTTATTTGTGTATGTAGGTACAAGAATGCCACACAGCATACTGGGGGCAAAGAACAAGGAAAGAGTCAGAGATCTACTTTGTGGGTGCCTGACACAGGGCCTGGTACTCACCAGCTAGTCGAGGCCGTCCAGCCAGAGAACCCCAGGACCTACTGGTGTCAGCCTTCTCAGCACTGGAGGTGAAGGGCCTGCTGCCAGGCCCAGCTTTGTTGTTTGAAGATCTTTTTTTAACCAGCTATGGGTGTGTCTGTGCATGTACATTTGAATGCCTAAGGAGTTGTGAGCCATTGTCCATCGTGCTTAAAAGGAGGAGTGAGGACTGAGGAAAGAAATAGACAAGAAACATAAGAGTTGAGTCAGGAGGGCAGCCAGTGAATAGTGTGACACACCCCAAGTTTATACTCAAGGTTCTTACATACCCCAGTCAGAAGTGGGGGGTGGCAAAAGGCTTCCTTGCCACGATAACAAGGAACAAGTGTAATTACCTCCTTAATACCCAAAACATCAAGTAACCACACCCAAAACCCAAAATCCTGTTGTTTAACCTTGAAGGAGCAAGAATAGGTTTGAACTCTGTGACCTTAAGTAAAGATGGAACCCAACCACTTCTGTGGGTCTCCACAAGCCACCTGCTGTGGGTATCAGGAACTAAACTGGTACTCATCCTCTGGAAGAACATCCAGCACTCCTAACAGCTGGGCCATCTCTCCAGCCCCTCCCTGCTTTTTTTTTTTTTAATATGGGCTCCGGGGATCATATCAAACTCCAGTCTTCATGCTTGGCTGGCATGCACTTACCAACTCTCTCTCCTCTGCACAAACATTATAAAATCTGTTTTTTGAGGCAGGGTCTTGCTGTGTAGACCGGCTCGCTTGAAGCTCCAATGTAGACCAATCTGGGTGGAACTTGCTGCCATCCTCCTGCCTCTGCCTCCTGCATTCTGCCTGTAATTGTAGGTGAGCATTGCTCTGCCTAGCTCCCCACTTCTCTTTGTTTGTTTTTGGAGACAGGGTTTCTCTTTGTGGCCCTGCCTGTCCTGGAGCTCCCTCTGTAGCCCAGGCTGGCCTCTAACTCAGAGATCCGCCTGCCTCTGCCTCCAAAGTGCTGGGATTAAAGGCGTGCACCACCACCACCACCACCACCACCACCACCACCACCACCACCACCACCCTACAAGCTCTCTGCTTCTTAAAATCAGATTTAATATGGTACAATATGCATGTACTAGGACATGTATTTATTTTGCAGTGGTCTGAACCAAACCCAGAGCCTTTTGCCCTAGATGATTCTCTGCCACTGAGCCTCACTCCCTTGAAATTCACCGATTTAAATTGTATTTGTGCCCTGCTAACCACTGAAGCCCAGGTCTGGACACACTAGGCAGGAGCTCTACCACTGAGCCACACTTCCTATGTCCCAGAAATGGATATACAGTACATTCTAAGCAGTACAGACACTTGCCATGGTGATATAGGCCTGTAATCGCAGAACTCAGGAGGTAGAAGCAAGAGGATGCACAAGTTCATGGCCATCAAAAGCTACTCAGCAAGATGCTGCTAAAAAAAATCATCATCAACAAGTCTAGTCCTTGGGCTGAGGAAGAGAGAGCCCCACGGATAAAGCCAGTCTGGGCTTCAAGGTGAGTACTAGGTCAGCCAAGGATACTGAGTGAGGTCTTGTCTTGCTGGTACATTCCTGTAATCCATCATTTGGGAAGTAGAAGGAGGAGGATCAGGAGTTCCAGGCTATATGAGATACTCTCCCCCCCCAAAAAAAAAAAATAAAAGCCACAAAATGAGCTGGTGAGGTGGCTCATGGGTAAAGACTCTTGCTACAAGCCTGAGGACCTGAGTTACATCTTCAGGACCCACATGATAGAATGAAAGAACTGATTCCCACAAGTTATCTTCTGACCACCAAGTGCACGTGTACACATACATAAGTCAGTAAATGCAATAAAAAATCAGATGGGCCGGTGAGATGGCTCAGTGGTTAAGAGTGCTTACCGCCATTGCAGAGGACCTGTGTTCGGTTCCCACACCCATACCATGGCTCACAATCACGTCATGCCACTTGCAGGGGTCCAACCCCCAAGATTTATTTTTATTTATGTGTTTGTGTGAATGTGTACCATATGTGATGTGCACACAAAATCCCTTTCATATTCAGAAGGAGGGCTCGTGTAACCCTCCCTAATATTTTTGGTGTGTCTATTCTACTTTATCTTCTCTGAACTACTGCCCGTCTGGCTTCCTGGCTGTGGCAACCTGTTTAAGCCTTCAAAGACTTTCCTGAACACTACTTAATACTGTACCAAGCCTGGTACAGTGGCGCTTATAATGCTAGCACTTGGGAAGCTGAGGCAGCAGAATTCCAAGTTTCAGGCCAGCCTGGGCTACAGTGTGACACCCTCTCTCTCCTAGGTTTGTTTGTTTGTTTGAGATGAGGGCTCATGTAGTCAAGGCTAGCTTTGGATTCACTTTGTAGCTGAAGATGATTTTGGATTTCTTCTGATCCTCCAGCCTCCACCTTCTCCATGCTGGGATTACAGGCATGTATTAACATGCTTGGTTTTCTGCAGTGCTGGGTGTTGAACCCAGGACTTCTGCATGCTTGACAAGCACTGTACCAACCGAACAACATCCTCTGCCCATGAAAACAAGGAAAACTGTACTGAATTCCTGAACCCCCATTTTCTGTAACCTCCATTGTTCATATATTTACAACTATTCCTGTCCTTTCTCTTCCTGTGTAAGTGCTGGGAGGAGAGGATCTTGGGAGATTGTGTGGCTAAATCAACAACTGCCTGGCAGGTACTAGATTCTCAGTAAATGGTTTAGAGAGGACTGGGAGATAGAATTCCTAGCCTCTGTCTTCATGCCCTGGGCAGCCTGGAGGTAAACACGTGGCCCAAGCTGTCCAGGTTTTTATGGTTTTGCTGGTAGCTCTGGTCAAGCAGGTGATATCCTTGGGTCTCTTCCTGCTTCCAGGCCCCCAAGCTCTGCCTCCAAGTTACTCTTCTCAGTTCTCTGTGCTTAGAAACCTGTCTTCAGTGACTTTTAAAGACTTATTTTTATTTTATGTGTTTGAGTATTCTCAAATACATAAGCGTTTTGTTTTGTTTTGAGACAGGGTTTCTCTGTATAGTCCTGACTGTCCTGTAATTCACTCTGTAGACCAGGCTGGCCTTGAACTCAGAGATCCTGCCTGCCTTTGTTTCCTGAGTACTGGGATTAAAGGCATGCCCCACAACCTTCCACCTCAAATACATTAGCTTATGGGGGCCGGGGGCCCATTCTACACACACACACACACACACACACACACACACACACACACACACACGGTTTCTCTGTGGCTTTGAAGACTGTCCTGGAACTAGCTCTTGTAGACCAGGCTGGTCTCAAACTCAGAGACCAGCTTGCCTCTGCCTCCCGAACGCCCTGCATGGGAGCCATTCTTACTCAAACCACCACACTGGGTGTGCGTGCACACGTGGAGCTTCTTGAAGCACTTACCTTCAGAGGGGAGTCCACATCCCAACACTCTCAACTCCCAGCCCACTCCCGCTGCAGTGCAGACACATCCCTCACCCTGCACTAACCTCAGCCTCTGGCCGGCTTCCACCACTGACAGGGGAGACAACGACAGTACCAGGTTGGCAGGGTCCCGTCTGTGACTCTCAGGGAGAACTAGCCTCAGAATGAATGGAACAATGTCCTTGCTTTGAATGAAACACCAATGGAGGATAACTTAAGCTAATTGTCCAAACATGCCAGAAGCCAAATTACAGATATTGTCCTGTCATAAACACCACTTCTCAGAAGCGGCTTGGGGACATCTGGGCAGCTGCGAGGGAACAAACTCATAATTTTCTCTTCCATCCAGCTTTGACTCTTTCCCACCCAAGATGTGGGGGATGTGGGCCTCTGCCTCAGCCAGGCTCCTCCTTCCTAGTCAATGCCTGGCTGCTGCACCTGCCATTGAATGGAGTCCCCCTCTGGTGTCATGACGATGCTCTCAGGTCTTAGCACAGTGACTGAGCAAGTCAGAGTCTCCAATGTCCTCATCTATAAAATAAAACTAGTGGAGGTGTAACTTGGATGGCTCAAGCCAAACTCCCATGTGGAGCAGGATTCAAACTGATCGCTGGACAAATGGTGGTCCCCTTTAAAGACATCCTGTGTGGCGTAACTCCTTCCACGCACCACTTCCAAGTCTGAACTGCAGCTTCTATACTCTTCAAAATCCTCTATCCTAGTCCAGTGGTGGCCTCCTAAGTGCTGGGATTAAAGGTATATACTACCACAGCAGGCATGAAAAAAATTAAAACACAAAGTTTTATAATTGAAAAATTAAACCCAACCAACTGATAACATAAAAACGGTGTACTTAAACATATTTAAAATATCTTAGCTCAGAGTTGGAGACATGGCTTAGTGGTTAAGAGCATGGGCTGCTGCAGGTGTGCCTTTAATCCCAGCACTCAAGTGGCAGAGACAGGAGGATCTCTGTGTGTTCGAGGTCAGCCTGGTCTACAGAGCAAATTCCAGGACAGGCAGAGCTACACAGAGAAACATTGTCTTAAACAAACAAAGAAAACAGTCCTGTAACAATTTCAAACTTTTTTTTCCCATGATTTTGAGAGAAGGTCTTGCTATACAGCCCTAGCTAGCTTTGAACTTACTATGTTGTCCAGGCTAGCTACAGACCCACAGCACTTCTCCCCAAAGTGGTAAGATCACACATATGTGCTACCATACCCAGAGAACACAGTCCAGGTTTCTTAAATCATACCTAGCTGGCTGGCCTTGCCTTCGAAAGCCTGTAATCCCAGAACCCAGTAGGCAGGAGGATTGCATAGGCTATTTGCTGGTTTGCATTGGTATTTGGCCTACATATGTGTCTTTATGAGGGTGTCAGATTTCCTGGAACTAGAGTTACAGACAGTTGTGATGCCATGTGGGTGCTGCGAATTGAACTCAGGACCTCTAGAAGAATAGCTAACACTCTTAACCACCGAACCATCTCTCCAGCCCGACAGTACAAGTGCTAGTTGAGGGGGTTGGCAGTCCTCAGCCAAGCCAATGACCAGCACAGCATCACGCACAGGAGAACCTGAGCATCAAGGACACCTAGGCACAGCACAGGACATAGTGGGACATGTCACACCACAAGCTGTTTTTGTGGGCATAGTCAGCCTGCGTCTAATCAAGCCTTATCCACAGAGCAAATTTCCAGCTCACAGGAGAAACACCACCATGAAGAAGCAATTGGAGAAATATGGAAGGTGGGACATAATGTCTGCAATTTACTTAGAATATTTTAACGATTCAACAAGTGAGTAGTAGGGGAAGTTGTTCTGGATTTAAATGAGGCTTCTGAAACAACCAACTGCGATATGCATCCCTTATTTAGACCCTGCTTAGAACAAACTGAATGCAAAATAAAATCCTGTTGCAGGGAAAAGTAGTTAAATTTGAAAACAAGGCATTAGATGCTACTGAGGAATCATTCGTAGAACTATGAAGTGTGACCATAGCATTAGAGTAGGAACACTTTCTGAAGTATATCTTTGAAGTGAATTGCCACACAACATTTTAAATATTTCAGCAAAAATAGTAAATATGCTGGACACAGAAACATATATGACTTTAATCCCAGTAGTCTCCAGGGGAGGCAGAGGTAAGGGGGGTCACTGAGTTTAGAACCAGCCAAACATACATACTGAGTTCTAAGCCATCCAAGGCTACATACATAGCGAGACCCTCTCTCAAGAAAACAAGAAAAGGTAAATATGTTAAAATGTTAATTAGTAAATTTAGGTGATTAGTATAAGTAGGTCCATTTTGCTATCTGCTACTTTCTGGGTTCAAAAATAAACATAAGAATTTGGGGACTGTGGTTGGAAAGATGGTTCAGTGAAGAACACTGGCTACTCTTCCAAAGGACCCAGGTTGAATTCCCAGCACCCACATGGTAGCTCACAACTGTCTGTAACTCCAGTTCCAGGGGACCTGATCCCCTTATATAGGAATACATACAGACAAAACACCAATGCAAATTAAAAAAATAAAAAGAATTTTGCTGGGTCGTGGCATCACATGCATTTTATCCCAGCACTCAGGCAGGCAGATCTCTGGTCTACAGAGCCAGTTGCAGGACAGGCTCCAAAGTTACACAGAGAAACAGAAAAATGAATCAATAAGTAAATAAATGAAAGAATCTTTAAGCTAGGCATGATGACTGAGTAAGTTCCATGACAGCCAGGGCTACACAGAAAACCCTTGTCTTAAAAAAAAATAAAATAAAAGATTTATTTAGTTTTATCTACAAGAATGTTTTGTCTTTATTTTTGTCTCTGTACCATGTGTAAACAGTGCCAGGAAAGGGGATTGTTGGAGTTAAAGATGGCTGTTAACTGTCATGTGGATGGTGGGTTTTGAACCAGGGTCTTCTGGAAGAGTAGCCAGTACCCTTAGCCTCTGAGCCATCTCTTTAGCCCTTTAAAGATGTTCTAAAATTATTCTTAAGTGTGTGTGTCTATGGCTGTGCGTGCAGGTGCCCAAGGAGCCAGAGTTGTTGTTTGCCTCTGGAATTGTAGTTACAGGCAGTTGTGAGCCAATGTTGGGTCTGGGAAGAAAAACTGAAACCAAACTCAGGTCCTCTGGAAAAGCAAGAAGAGCTCTTAACCCCTGAGACACCTCACCAGCCCCTTGTTGGTATTTTTTGAGATAGAGTCACCTGTAGCCTAAGCGGGCCTCAAACTTGATAAAAAGCAAGGCTAGCACTGGATTGCTGACCTTCCAGTGTTAAGTGCTGGTGACAAGTATACACTACCATTCCGGGCATAAGATAGATTGACAGGGTTTCTCTGTGAAACAGTCCTAGATGTCCTGGAATTGACTCTAGATCAAGCTGGCCTTGAACTCACAGAGACTGGCCTGCCTCTGCCTCCCGAGTGCTGGGACTAAATGTGTACACCACCACACCTGCTGCAGCCTATGCTCTTAACCACTAAGCCATGAGCTAAGATATTTTAAATGTATTTAAGCATACAGTTATCAATTGGTTTGGTTTTTAATTTTTAAATTATAAAAGTTAATTATTTAGCCGGGATGTTGGGAGCACATGCCTTTAATCCCAGCACTCGGGAGGTGGATCTCTGTGAGTTCGAGGCCAGCCTGGTCTACAGAGCCAGTTCCAGGATAGCCTCCAAAGCAATACAGAAAAACCCTGTCTTGAAAAACCAACAAAACAAACAAACAAACAAACAAAAACCTTATTTAATTGTTTTGTGCCTACTGTGGTGGTACACACCTTTAATCCCAGCACTTACGAGGCAGAGACAGGTGGAATTCTTCTAGTATAAGGCCAGCCTGGCTATATAGTGAGTTCTTGCCTAAAAAGAAAAAAGGGGGGTGGGTGGAGAAAGAATTCAACAGTTAAGAGCATTTGCTGTTTTTCCAGAAGACATGGATTTGATCCTTAGTATCCATATGGTGGCCACACCCACCTTAACTCCAGGTCCGAGAGCCACTGCCCTCTTCTGGCTGCCATGGGCAACTACACCCACGTGGTTCATATAGATAAATTCACAAATAATCTCTCTCTCTTTTTTATTTTTTTACTTATTAATCACCAGGATTACACATAGTCACAAATAATCTCTTTAAAGAAGTTTTTTAAACTCTTATTTGGACTGGAGAGATAGCTTAGGTTAGGAGCACTGGCAGGTTGGGCATTGATGGTGCATGCCTTTAATCCCAGCACTCAGGAGGAAAAGACAGGTGGATCTCTTTGAGTTCGAGGCCAGCTTGGTCTTCAGAGCTAGTTCCAGGACAGCCAGAGCTACACATAGAGAAATCCTGTCCAGAAAAACAAAACAAAACAGGATTCCAGAGGTCCTGAGTTCAATTCCCAGTAACCCATGGTGGCTCCCAACGATCTAAAATGGGATCTAGTGCTTTCCTCCGGTGGACACTGCTTCGTGATGTCCACGAGCAGGTGGAACACTGTGTATATAATAATATAATACATACATACATACATACACTGGCTTTTTGAGACAGCGTTTCTCTGTGGCTTTGGAGGCTGTCCTGAAATGCTCTCAGAAGACCAGGCTGGCCTCAAACTAACAGAGATCCACCTGTCTCTTTCTCTCAAGTGCTGAAATTAAAGGCATGCACCACCACTGCCTGGCCATAATTTTTGTAATAAATAAAAAAAAGTCTTCATTACTAATTTAAAATTTGAGGATGTTCCTTCTCACCTAAGAACTCATAAATGTGGACTGAAAGAAAGTTTGTTTAAGCTGGGCATTGGTGACACATGCCTTTAGTCCCCCTCGGGAGGCAGAGGCAGATGGATCTCTGTGAGTTTGAGTCCAGCCTAGTCTACAGAGTGAGTTCCAGGACAGGCTCCAAAGCAATACAGAGAAACCTTGTCTCAAGAAAACAAAAACAAAAACTTCCTTTGTATGTAGCATGATAATGGCAGGTCACCACTGATGTGGAATTCTCTGGTTTGGGTGACGAAGTGTCCATTGTGCTTTGCCCCATAGGCTTACTTCAGGTTTGATTTCATGGGAGACAGACAATGGAGGAACTCTAAATGCTCAACGGGTCTCCTGTCACAAGGCAGCCAGCTCCTAGATATGATTATTTTAATTAAATAAGGCTTCTGCTGGATTCTGACCTGCAGGTTCACTGCCACACCCTGGAAACTATGAGCTCAGAAAGCACAAGGAAGGGCTGGAGACTGCTCTGTGGTTCAGAGCACTTGGTGCTCTTGCAGAGGATGTCCATGTAGCTCTAGCACTCAAAGGTGGCTCACAACCTCCTGCGACACTGGCTGCAGGGGATCTGATGCCCTCTTGTGGCCTCTCTAGGCTGCTCGATTTACAGGGACAGATAATCGCACATAACAAACACATAATTAAAAATAAATCTCAAGCCAGGCAGTGGTGTCAAACTGCTTTTGACCCCAGCATTCGGGAGGCAAGGGAGGGATAATTTCTGTGAGTTCCAGGGCAGCCTGGTCTACAGAATGAGTTCCAATGCAGCCAGGGCTATATCGTGAAACTCTGTCTTGAAAAAAACAATAAACAAAAGTCAAATCTTTGGCTGGGCAGTGGTGGTGCATGCCTTTAATCCCAGCACTTGGAAGGCAGAGGCAGGTGGATCTCTGTGAATTCGAGACCAATCTGGTCTACAAGAGCTAGTTCTAGGACAGCCTCCAAAACCACAGAGAAACTCTGTCTTGAAAAACAAAACAAAACAACAACAAAACAAAACAACAACAACAAATACTTTTTCCTCTGTGTTTGAATTCTGACTTTTGCAGTTCTTTCAATTTTGATAAATTTATGTAAAATTTATGAGTCAGATGGTAATCCCAGCACTTAGGAGCCCAGGTAGGAGCATCCCCACAAGTTCTGGGCTGGCCTGGGCTACACAGTGAGTTCCAGGCCAGCCAGGCCTAAAACAATTAATATAAAGCATTTAAAAAAGTTTTTGTGTGTGTGTTTTTGAGACAGGGTTTCTCTATGGAACAGCCCTGGCTGTCCTGGACCTCACTCTGTAGACCAGGCTGGCCTTGAACTCACAGAGATCCACCTGCCCCTGCCTCCTGAGTGCTGGGATTAAAGGCATGTGGACCACCTCCGCAGCTACACTTTAAGAGATTTAAAAACCATGTCTATGTGTCTGTGTGGGGTGTAGACATGCACATGTGAGTGCAAGCTCCCATGGAGGCCAGAGGTGCCAGTGCTAACTGGGTTGGAGTCACAGGCAGTTGTGAGCCACCTGATATGGGTGCTGGGAACCAACACGGTCCTCTTGCCTGCTGAGCTACCTCTCCGGCGCTCATGAAACCATTTTTGAGTGTGCAGCTCTGTGACATGAGTGTCTTGTCTTTTGTGTGGGTTTCTTGATTTTTGTTCTGTTTTTAGACAGGGTAGACATTACAGCTCAGCTTGACATTAGTGTTTTTGCATTGTAACCACCACTACTGACCTGTCACCACCATCCATCTCAAAACTGTAGCTCTGTAATTATTAAAGCAGTAAATTTCTAGTGTCCCTGCCAGCCCCTAGCAACCACTATTCTACTTTCAGTCACTATGAATCTAAGCAAGGCAAATAAATGTACTCCATAAAAACTTCTAGCTGGCCAGGTGTTTGGTGGCACATGCCACCCAGTTCCTGGGAGGCAGAGGCAGGCAGATCTCTGTGAGTTCAAGCCCAGCCTGGTCTACAGAGCTAGTTCCAGGACAGACTTCAAAGCAATACAGAGAAACCCTGTCTCAACAAACAAAACAAAACAAAATCTTCTAGCTGGGCGGTAGTGGCGAATGCCTTTAAAACCAGCACTGGGGAGGCAGAGGCAGGCAGATCTCTGTGAGTCTGCAGCCAACCCAGTCTACAGAGAACTTCCAGGACAGGTTGCAAAGCTATATAGAGAAACTCTGTCTTGAAAAATAAAAACAAAACAAAAACCCTCTTATTTTGTGTCTGCTTTACTTCACTTAGCATGTCTTTACGGTGTATCCCTGTTGAATCCTGCATCAAAACTCAATTTCTTTTTAAGACTGAGTAATATTCCACTGTTGATATAATGAATCTTTTTTTTTTTTTTTTTTTTTTTTTTTTTAAAGACAGGGTTTCTTGGGCCCAGGTGTTGGTGGTCTAAAAAGCTACACAACGAAACTCTGTCTCAAAAAAGTGTTTCTCTTTGTAGTCTTGGTTGTCCTGGAACTCACTTTGTGGAACAGGCTGGCCTCAAACTCAAGAGATCAGCCTGCCTCTTCTTTTCAAGTGTTGGGATTAAAGGTGCAGAATACCATACTTGGCTATGTGTTCGCTTTTGTTTTTTTTAAAGATTTACTTATTTTATGTATGTGGCATGTACAACTTAATGCTAGAAGAGGGTGTCAGATCCCACTATAGATGGTTGTGAGCCACTCTGTGGTTGCTGGGAATTGAACTCAGGACCTCTGGAAGAACAGCCAGTGCTCTTAACTGCTGAGCCATCTCTGCAGCCCCTATGTGTTTGTTTTTTCAAAAAAGGCTCTCTAGGTTGTCCTAAAGTTTGCTATGTAGACCAGGCTGGTCTTGACTATATAGGGAGATTCTCATGCATCTACCTCCATGGAGTGCAGAGTTAAAGGACAGCCACACCACACCTCTTTGTTTTTTGAGACAGGACCTCTTGTAGTACACCCTGACCTCAAACTCACTGTACAGTACAGCATGATTTTGACCCCTTACTTCTTCATCTACAGCGATGGGATTAGAGATGAGTGCCACCAGCTCTGGTCTTGCTTTTTGTTTTGAGATGAGGTTTCACTGTGTGACCCAGGCTGGTGTAGAACTCCTGATCCTCCTGCCTCAGCTTCCCAGGTGCTCATATTATAAGCATGGACTATGCCAGGTCCAGTTTGGAAAGGGCCATCACAGTTGGAAATCACCCCTGCTGGAAAGGGTGTGGAGAGACTTCCCCCAGGGAAGGGAGAATGCTAGAACACTTTGAGTAGGAGTAGGCATTGTCCAGATGGGAGCAACACTAGCAGGGCGGGGGGAGGGGGGAGGAAGCTGTTGCTTTAGACACCCAAGATGACTGAGTGGCTGGGGAGTGGAGCAAGAACATCACAGGGCAGAAGGAAGGAGAATCTATCCCTCTTTCTAGCAGGACCTGATTGTAAGATTATCACACTTAGGATTCACTACTTGGATTGACATAGTGGGAAACATTAGAAGAATATGACTGGGGGCTGGAGAGATGGCTCAGCAGTTAAGACACTGGAATGCTCTTCCAGAGGACCTGGGTCTGATTCTCAGCACCCACATGGCAGCTTACAACTGTAACTCTAGAAGATAAGACGCCCTCTTCTGGCTTCCTTGGGTACTGCACACATGTGCACAGATACACATGCAGGCAAAATGCACTGCACATAAATATAAATGAAATGATGTGGTTGTGGTGTGGCTGCCTAGCCAGCCTAGCATGCCAGAAGCCCTGGGTTTAATCTACTGCAACTGCAAACTGACTGAAAGTGAGGACCGAGGATATAGCTCAGTTGGTAGAGTGCTTATTCAGCAAACAGAAGTCTTGGGCAGGGTCTCCAGCACTGTATAACCTGGGCTGGTGGTATATACCTGTGATCTCAGCACTGGAGAGGTGCAGTGATGGCAGTAATATCAGTTCAAAGTCATTGTTGGCTAAATAGCAAGTTTGAGACCAGCCTGGGCTATATGAGATGCTGTCTAGAAAAAAATGTTGTCGGGCGGTGGTGGTGCATGCCTTTAGTCCCAGCACTCAGGAGGCAGAGGCAGGTGGATCTCTGTGAGTTGGAGGGCCAGCCTGGTCTACAGAGCGAGTTCCAGGACAGGCTCCAAAGCAAAAAAGGAAAAAAAAAAAGTTCAAGCAGAAAATTGTCATGAGAAGGTGTAACACAATTGTAGCACAATCCAATCTGTGGTTTGACTGGCTGCAGGACTGACTCCAAGGATCAGGGTGACCCCAAGGTTTCTGGGCGTAAAAATGGATCATGGAATCATAGTGGATCTCTCAGCAGTGGGAAGAGGAGAGCTGAGGGTTTCTGTCAG
The DNA here is from genome assembly GCF_943737965.1 of Phodopus roborovskii. Lineage (NCBI taxonomy): Eukaryota > Metazoa > Chordata > Mammalia > Rodentia > Cricetidae > Phodopus > Phodopus roborovskii. The sequence continues at coordinate 13,217,081 of NW_026125052.1, read as the reverse complement.
GTTCCATCAGGTTGGCTTTTGACATGCCCCGGTAGGAAGTTTCAAGAGCTGGACATGGCAGGTCTGAGCTGGGAGGAGAGTTCTAGTCCTAGATGGTGATCGCAAAGTGGCCACAAAACAATGTCTGAAGGGACAGAGTTGTGGTTGGAGCGCCAGGAGCCACCAGCATTTGTGACTGAAGAGAAAAGATGAGCCTGCAATGAAGCCTAAAGAGGCAGGAGGGGAACAGAGAGCTGGAACCCAGAGGCAGGGCCTGCAGTCACTAGAAAGAGGAAGAAGGAGGGAGGCTGCATCTGCTGCAGAGGGCAGCAGGGCTGGCAGGGGCCTGCTGGTTTCGATGAGATGCAGGTCGGATGAGAGAGAGGCCACTGGGACCGCAGCAAGAGCTATTTTGGTGGCAGGTGGGGGAGGAAGCAGATGGAAGTGGGCTGAGGAGTAAGTGGGAAGTGACAAAAAGAGGAAGACAGCCTGCGCAGACAGGCTTGGGGAAGTTTGGCTGTGAAAGGGAGAAGGGATGGGAGAACAGACTTTGGGTCAAGAGATTTGGTTGATTTTTCCTTTTTGGTGCTGGGGCTTAGTCCAAGCCTTCAATGTGCCAAGCAAGCACACTAACACAGAGCTGCGGGTCCAGGTTCAGCCTCTGGATAGGACAGATATGGTGGAGGGTGGGTAGCTTTGCACAAAGAGGTAATCCCAGCACTTAGAAGGTAAAAGCAGGAGGATAAGGAGTTCAAGAGCAGCCTGGAGGTTAGTGGCTGATGCACACCTATAGCTGGAGCACTCAGAAGGCAGAAGCAGGGGGATTTCTATGAGTTTGAGGCCAGCCTGGTCTACATAGAGTTCCAGGACAGCCAGAACTACATAGAGAGATCCTGTTTCAAACAAACAAACAAACAAACTGTTTAAATAAATGGAGAGATGGCCCAGTGGTTAAGGGCATGTACTGTTCCTACAGAGAACTCAAATTCAGTTCTCAGCATCCTCAAGGGTTGTCTCACACAGGTAATTCCAGCTCTGGAGGGTCAATGGCTCTGACTTCCAAGGGCACTGTATTCACTTGCACATACCCACAAGAAGACACACACACACACACACACACACACACACAATAATTTAACATTAAAAATAGCCACTTATGCTGTAACATGCACACCTAGCCCTTGGGAGACAGGCAGGCAGATCTCTGTGATTTTGAGCTAGTTCCAGGACAGTCAGGGCTACACAGAGAAACTCTGTCTTGAGAAAACAAACGAAACAAAACAAAAAACCCACCTGTAGCATGAATAATAAAAACCCAGAGACAGATACAGGGGCTAAAGCTGGAGACCAGAAAAGCAAAGTGCCAGGTACTAGAAAGTTCTTACTTCTACCAATGCTCAGACCAAAGGGACAATTCTGTCCTCAGAGTAACAGCAGACTGCAATCTGTCTCCACCAAACCTCAGCCTGTTGAGCTATCTCCTCTTTCCTTATATTCCTCTCTAGTGCTGGGATTAAAGGCATGAACTCTTTTTAGACTGATTCACTCTTGTGTAGCTCAGGGTGGCCTTGAAATCACAGAGATCCGTCTTGCCCTGTCTCCCAAATGCTGAAATTAAAGGTGTGTACCACCACTACCTAACCTCTAAGGCTATAGTTAGCTTTGCACTCTGATCTTCAGGCAAGCTTTATTTGTTAGACCATAAACAAAACAACACCACACCCACCCCAATATATATCCAGGTTATAATCTTCGTGCGTAAATAAGAAAGTACAGTGACACAGGCAGTTTGGAAAACAGGTTGGTGGCCAGACATAGTGGCTCACACTTGTAGCCTCAGCATTTGGGGAGCAGAGGCAAGAGGATTGCTGTGAGTTACCTGCCCTTTTGGTTACAATGTGAGCCCATCTCAACCAAAGCAGGACTGGCAAAATGGCTCAATAGGTCAAGCTGCTTGTCATCAAGTCTGATGGCCTGAGTTGAGTCCCTGTAGAGGTCAATGTCGGTATCTTCTTCTAAAGATAGTTCACATTCTTTGGGACAGGTTCTTTCATTGAACCCAGAACTCACTGAATGGCTGGACTAGCAGGTCAGAGAGTGCAGGCTATCCCCTGGTCTCTGCTCATAACAATAGGGTTATAGGCTCTTGCTACCTTGGCCAGCCTTTTTATATGGGCCTTGGAGATCCAAACTCATCCCCTCTCCATTTCACAGAAAGTACTTTACACGCTGAGCTGTCTTCCTAGTCCTCTCAATGGGCAGTGTGTGTGTGTGTGTTTTCAAAACAGGGTTTCTCAATGTAGTTCTGTCTGTCCCGGAACTAGCTTTGTAGACCAGACTGATCTCAAACTCAGAGATTCGCCTGCCTCTGCCTCCACTTCCCGAGTGCTGGGATTAAATGCAGGCACTGCCTGCCACTCAGCTCTCTAAAATATTTTTTTTTTAATCCTAGTATTTTGGAGGTAGAGGCAGGAGGATGAGGAGTTCAAGGTCAGCCTCCTTCATAGTGAGTCTGAATTTTTAAAGACCCTATCTCAACAGAACTCTCTGTCTGTGTGTGTGTGTGTGTGTGTGTGTGTGTGTGTGTGTGTGTGTGTGTGTGATAGGGCTAGGGATGAAACCCAGGCCATTGGACATGCTAAATAAAATGTTCTACCACTGAGGTATACAGACAGAAACTTAAACACAAGTGTTCATGATTGTATTATTTATAACCAAAAAAGTAAAAACAGCCCAAATGTGACTGAATAAACAAAGCATGATCTATCCACCTACACACTGAGAAGATCTCACTCAGTAGTAAAAAGGCATAAACTACTAATCCCTCAGCAAACACTTGGGAAGAGATAAAGCCTCAAAAATACTATGCTCTTTTGGGAGAAGCCAGGAACAAAAGTTCACACAATCCCGTTTCTAAGTGTCTGGAAATGGGAGCTCTCTCTATACAGCTAGAAAGTAGATCAGTCCCTGAGGCTTGATAGCAGGAATGGAAGCTATTCTGAGGAGGACAAGGGTTCTCATAAGTGATATCTTATTGATAAAATTGGAGTTGAGCGGTGGTGGTGCATGCCTTTAATCCCAGTCATCCGGAGACACAGACAAGTGGATCTCTGTGAGTTAGAGAACAGCCTGGTCTACAGAGCAAGTTCCAGGACAGGTTCCAAAGCTATAGAGAGAACCCTGTCTCAAAAAACAAAAAACAAAACAAAACAAATTGGATTTTCCAGAGGCAGAATCTTGTGTAGCTCAGGTTGGCCTTGCACTTATAAAGCTGAGGATGGCCCCAAGTTCCTGAGTCTCCATTATCTCCTGAGTGCTGGGTTACAGGAGTGACCCATTGTGGCTGCTTTGTTTGGTCTTTTAAACAATTGTCTTTACTTATTTTGCAGGGTGATAAAGGATCATTTGCAGTAGTCATTTTTCTCCTTTCCTCGTGTGGGTCCTTGGAATTGAACTTGGGCTTGGTGATGAGTGTCTTTGCCTAAAGAACCATCTCACTGGCCTATACCTTGCTTATGTGGTACTGGGCCTTTTGCACGCTAGACAAGCACTTCTCAGTTTAGAATTGGATGATGAAGATGTTAAATTTAAACTGGGCAGTGGTGGTACATGTCTTTAATCCCAGCACTCGGGAGACAGAAGAAGGTGGATCTCTGAGTTTGAGGCCAGCCTGGTCTACACAGTGAGTTCCAGGACAGCCAGGGCTACAGAGAGAACCCTGTCTCAAAAAACAAAAACAAAGCAAAACAGTTTTAAAAACAGTGTGTACCTGGTGGCAGACACCTATAATCCATCTGCTTTGGAGGCTCAGGCCAGAAGGATCTGGAATTCATAGTCAGCGTGGGCTACCACGCTGAGACAGCTACAAAACTGAATAAGCCAAATAACAACCATGTCAAGCTAGAAGGGAGTTATGGGCAATAAGCAGTAGAATTCTTAGAGATTAGGAAACACAAACACTGGGAAGTTCTTTGGGGCCAGAAGGTTAGGGCTCTCTATGTCTCTATTTTTTCTAGGAGTAAGCTTAGCCAGGGAGCCCCTTCCTTCAAAATCGTTGGACATGGTGCCTCTGCCTTAGTTAAGAACTAGGCAGGCTGGGGGATGGAGACAGCCCAGATGTCAAGAGTACTTGGCCCTCTTCCAAAGATATTCGATTCCCAGCATTCATAAAGTGGCTCACAATCATCTGTAATTCCAGGTTCAGGGGATCCTACTCCCTCTTTTAGCCTCCAAAGGCACCAGGCATACACGTGGTATAAAAACACACATACGGGTTAAACACCCATACGCATAAAACAAAAATGAGTAAATGTTAATACAAAACAAAAATACTAGGTGGACAGCTAAGAAGGAATGCCTTCTGAGCTAGCCCCCAGGGGCTCTTCTTATTTCTTTTGTCCCTTTCTGGAGAGGTGTAATATAGGACCCAGAACCCAGCCAGTGTCTGTATCAGAAGCAGCCATCCCTCCTGTAGTAGGCGGAGGATTGACCCAGTGCCCTCTACTGTTCACTGTGGGGAGTGCAGCAGCTGAGCCGCCGACGTGAGGGATTGGTGAGATGGATGGGTCACTTCGTGTTCAGCTCTGCTGTGGTTGTGAGAAAACCACAACTGTTCCATTTTACTGAGAGAGACATTGAAGCACAGAAGGAATATCTAGGCAATCCTGCTCAGGATTGCATAGTTGCCCCCACCAAGTCTCCTGGAAAAAGATGGCGACTTGACAACAGTCACTTCAGCTGTAGCATACTCCTGTTACCCCCAGTGTTTTTAACTGCTTCCATGCCATCTGGGAAGGAAAGGCAGAAGGGGTTTCCCCTCCAGACTAGGACTCTTTAACAACACTGACCCCTTGCATTAAAGCCCTAAACTCGGGTTGGGGGAGCTGGCAGCTTTTGGAGTGGGAGAAGGAGGAGGCCTGTGAGCTGCATTGTTACATAATAGTTGCTGATTTATTCACATAGAGATCCACATGGTGCTGGGTGCAGGGCTGCAAATTCGAGAGACTCCAGAGAAAGGGAGGAGAAAGGAGTCTCCCAGGCCAGGCTCCTGCAACGGGCCAAGGCTGCCCTCAGGCCTTTATCAAAGAGACTAGAGACAAGCAGGGAACTAGATGCCTCTCCCACCAAGCCAAAAAGTCTTGCTGAGGCTTCCAACCCCCTCACTAGTGCAGATCATCCTCCTACCACACTTCTTCTAGCACGTGCGTATGTGAGTGTGTGTTTTTAAGGTGGGGTCAGGGCTCTAGGTGCAAAGGAGCCTTGGAGGTTAGTTAGATTCAGCCGGGGAAGCTGGCAGAATCCCAGGGATCCACTCACTTGGTGACAGTTGTTCCAGAGCTAGAACTCTGTCTTGTAGAGGACATCTGGGGTGGGGGGAGCTGAGAATCAGAACACTGAACCCCTTCTTCCACAAGTCCACTCTGGGGCCTTATCTTGGGCCTTTGCCAAGGGCAGGGTGCATGTGTGTGTGCAGGAACCCATCCTATGGCTTTCCTCCAGGCATTATTCGATGAGATTTAGAAAAATAGTGTTGCTATTGTCACTACTGGGAGGATGAGGATGCAAGCTGCATTGGTTGTCCTGTTGCAGAAAAAGTCTATCATGCATGCTTGTAAGTGTAGCACCCAGGAAGCTGAGGCAAGAGGATGGAGTACTAGGCTAGCACAGCTGCATGTGGTGAGACCCTATCAGGGAGGGAGGGAGAGCCAGGAAATGATACTGTATCCCTCAGTTTCATTCTACCTCTAACTCCTACATCAATCTCTTGTACTTTTGCAGACACAGGCAACTGTATCTAACAACCTGATGTTACAGTGCTGATGAACAGCCCAAGGACTCCTTCATTCATCCGTTTATTCACAAAAGTTTTTTGTGCCATTTGGGTTGGCAGTAGTGATATGGCAGTGATCAAGACTGAATTCTATCAGCTGCTGGGCTGTTCTGTGTAGCCAGGACACTAGCTCTTTCTAGTCTCCGCGGAGAGATCAACCAATACTAAGGAGCAAGCCTCTTCCACAGACTGAGTAGGTGTTTAGGAACTAAAGAAGGGATGCGAGAGGTGTGTGCATTATCAGATTATGTTGTGGGAATTCACTTTTGTGGGTGGAAAGTAAGAGTCTGCGTGTCTCCTTTAGTCCTTTCTACCCATTCGGGGAGCTCAGGACCTAGAGGGTCGAAACCGGGATTTGGAGGTTTCCGACTGTGCTGGTGCTTTGAAATTCCATTAAGAGGTGGGGTGCTTCCATATTTCTCTGAGAAAAGGAAACGAGCACCGAGAAAGCCAGCTTATGTCTTTCGTGGATCTGATGAAGTCCCCCTCCCCGAATTATTTTGTTTTATACATCTTGCACATACGTAGCGAATTCCTAACTATTCACCCAAGTGGTTTTTGTTGTTTTGAGTTCACTGGGTGCCAGACCCTGTTCTAGGCCCCCCCCCCAAGCCCCGAGCAAAGACCACAGGACACCTTAACGGCGCCTCCTTGCTATGCCAAGCTCGTAAGCCATCGATGCTTGGTTTCATCTTTCCCCTCCACATTGTTTTTGAGCTTGTTGCTGTGAATGCAAAGCTTCCAAAGGGCAGAAACAAACTTTCCATTTTACAGATACGGAAAACCCGCGACTGCTACGGGATAAAAGAGTGGCTGGATCTGTGAGCAGGTAAAATGATCCCAGGATGCCAACACGCCACCAGGAGCGTTGTGTCTGGCTCCTCGCACTTCCACTCGCGCGTGCCCAGACCCACGCGCCCCCATCCCTGCCTCCCAGCCCAGCAGCTCAGGGTCCACGTGTGTGTGTCTGGGTGCGGAATGGGGACGGGGGCCGTGCCGCCCGAGGGGTGGGGTCTGCGTGATGTCACAACAACAGCGACCAATCAGAGGCGGGCTCGCAGCCGCGGCGCTGGTATTGGGGCAGCGAGGGGGCAGTTCTCTATAACGCGGTCTCCGGAGCCAGCGGGGAAGAAAGAAGCCGAGAGGGCGGAAGGCGCCCTCCCCGCCGCTGGGCCCGGGCACCGGGCGCCGGGCTGGGGTCCTTCCCGCCGGCCGTGAGCGCCGGCCGCTTTGTTTGCCCCCGCCTCAGCGTTGAGGGGGGCGCGCCGGGAAGGCGGCGGCAGGAAGCGCGACCGATTGCGCCGAGGACGCGCGGGGACCCAGGAGTCCGGCCACCGCGAGGGCCGCGTGACGAGACCGCAGAGGGAGCCGGAGCGCCGCCGCGGGCCCCGGGTGGCGGGCCCGGGGCGCCCGTGAGCACAGACCTCCCCGTCGACGGGGGGCGATGTTCCCCTGGCCCGCCGGCTCTTCGGGCCGCCGGGGCATCCCGCCGTTGGGACCAGGGCCCCCACAGTGGGCGACCCCCAAGGCTGCTCCATGGAGACTCTGTGTCCTCCTCCCCGCCTGGCAGTGCCCGCGTCCCCGCGGGGGTCTCCTTGCTCGCCCACGCCCCGGAAGCCGCGTCGGGGGACCCCGGAGTTCTCCCCGCTGTGCCTGCGTGCCCTAGCCTTCTGCGCCCTTGCCAAACCCCGGCCGTCCGCCCTGGGCCTGGGGCCTGGAGAGCTGGCGCCTCGGACCCCGGTGCTTCTGAGCCCCCGGGCCTCGCCATGCACCGGCGGCCGGGCCGCGGACAGCCTGAAGCACCTCGGGGGACAGGCCGGGCTACCGAGCGACGTGAGCGCCGCGGCCCGCGAGGATGCAGACACCGCGGTGTGCCCAGGCGGCGGAGAGGAGGAAGAGGGCGGAGGCAGCTTCCCGCACTTCGGAGCCGGTTCCTGTGCACCTCCCGGCCGCTGCCCTACTCCCCGGCGTCCTCGGGAATCTCCGACCAGCTCCGCCTGGTCCCCGCCCAGGCCAGCCCCGGGTCTGGAGTCCCAGCCTGATGAAGCTAGCAGTCCGCCTCATGAACCCAGTTCCCGGCCTTCGCCGCCACCTGCGGGCCTCTCCCCGGAACCTGCGTCTCCAGAGCAGCCTGTGCATGGCTCGGCGGCTGCAGCGGCTGGAGACCCTGCCCCGGCCGCGCCCGAGGCACCCGCGCCCAGCCCCTCGACGGCAGACGCAGCGCCGGACGCGCCCGGTGATCTCCGCCAGGAGCATTTCAATCGCCTGATCCGCCGCTCGAAACTTTGGTGTTACGCGAAGGGCTTCGCCTTGGACACTCCAAGTTTACGCCGAGGGCCCGAACGGCCGGCAGCCAAATCCCGGGGAGCAGCCAAGAAACGCCGGCGGCCAGCGCCGCCCCCGCGCAGCGTGCAGCCCCGCCGGCCCGCCCCGACGCTCCCCACTTCGAGCACCTTCAGCCTCCTCGACTGCTTTCCCTGTCCCCCAGCCCTGGTGGTGGAAGAGGACGGAGACCTAGGGCCAGCTTCCTCGCTTCGCCTCCAGGGAGACGCAAAGCCTCCGCCTGCCCACCCGCTGTGGAGGTGGCAGATGGGAGGACCCGCTGTCCCCGAGCCCCCGGGCCTCAAATCCTGGTGGGTCAACTTGGAAGAGCTCTGAGCGTTCGGCCTCGTTTACCTGGGGGGTAAATTGGGTCCTGGGGCAGACTGAGGACTCCAGGAGGGTGTCTTGACTTTCAAAATTGTCTGCCTTCCCCCCCCCCCCCGCGTTTTATGGATTGTGTGTCAAGGGGACCTCAAATGACAGTGATCTTCGAGCACCTGAAAGGTCGGGGTGATTCCCTCCATCTTTGCGGAGGATCCAATGGCTGGCGTCCGGAAAAGCTGCGTGACCAGCCCCACCTCTGCCCTCAGCGGGCGGCCAGGGCCTTCACCCCAGGGGAGCAAAGCCTCTACTGCCCAGAGACCTAAAGAAAGGGACAGAGGGACGGACTTTGGTGATGGACAAACCGGTTGTTTCCGTGTTTGAGGACCAGTTTAGGGGTGTGGGAGTTGTGGGGTGGGTAGGTGATTGACAGCTCCCTGGGGGCATCTACCACCCCCATGGCTCAGACCTTTAACCCTTCCTTTTCAATTCCTAGCCCTACCTCTCCCCAAGTTCAGGTGATTCTCCGGTGCGAGAGCTTCAGTCTCTCGGCCAGCAAACTTTTGTCCACTTTTGGACTTTCTCTTTGCCGTAAGGTTTGATGGGTGAAAGAGACCTCCAGCCCCACCTTCCTCCCCCCCATAAAGAGGAGAGAGCAGAGGGCCCAAAGCTGGTTTTGTCTGGGGAAAGGGCCATTCCCATTCCCTGGGAAAATGTGGAAGAAATCAATAAAATCAGACCAAACAAGTCGTCTTTCGAGGTACTCTTTCCCCAGTTTGTGGATGGGATGGGGTGGGGTTAGACTAGTCTCAGTCCATTTTTCAGACATCCAAACTCAGCCCCTTAAACGAGGTGGGTACAGAACTGGCTGCAGAGAGGCAAATGGGGCGGGAGAGACTGGGGGCTTGGAGGGAACCTGGGCTGGGCGGGCCACCTTAAACGTTTTTTTAACCTCAGGCATTTTGGGAGTTGTCAGGGATCTGATGGATCAGAAGGGGGCAGGGCCTGGGGATTAGGTTTGGGGTCAGAGGTTCTGTTTTGCAGGCAGAGAGGAGCTAGGCCTGGACCACGCCCAGTCAAGAGGAGTCCTTGAGTCAGAAGGGTGGAATGGCTTTCTCTACACCAGGAGATCAGGTTCAGGGATGGGTGAGGCATGGAGGGTGACAGTACTGTGAGGGCTGCCCCTTACTGAGGGACCTAGTGGCTCTTGTGTTTACGCAAGTGACTAACACCCCTCATCCCCAAAACTGGGTGAGGAAGAACCGTTCCCACGTGACACTGGGGAAGGATGGTCTCCTTTTCCGTGAAGACGCTTTGTAGAAAGTTTACCGCTTGCAAAACGCAGATCCTGAAGAAAAAATTTAGATCTGTTGCCTTTCCCTGGGGGGGGGGGTGGGAAGGGGAGGGATGGGGTGGGTGGGCACTTTGGCTCTTTTTCCCTAACATCTGGCCTCTATGAACCCTGCTGACCTCCCCTCCCCCCTCCAGCTGTGTCCTGGGGAAGGGGTAGGAGGGTGCTTACCATTCCACTGGGGCTCAATGGTATCTGTCCCCTCTGCCCCCCAGGGATGCAAACGGGAAGGGAAAAGGCAGATTTGGGGAGTGGGGAGAAGCACCCTGAGAAGAGGATACGGGGAGACGTTGGGAAGGGCAGGTGCGCCATTTGTGGAGTGGCGGGTTGGGGCTTTGTGCCTTTTAATCGGCCTGGAGCTGGGGGCAGAGAGTGCAGCTCTACACAAGGAGCCTCTTCTAAGGGACAGGAAGGGCCGGGTAGCTTGGCTCCCCTCCCCCACTGGAAGGGTTTGTCCTCTACCTGACACAATTGGTCAGACCTAGAACCCCCCTCTGGGCAAGGTTTAATTTGCTTGAAGACTCTTGGAGCTCCAAGGCTTCCTGGAAACTTTTACAGAGTAGGGAGCAGAATTTGGTTTCTGATCTATCACTGCAAATTAGGACAGAGGCAACAGGTTTAAAACAGGATTTTTTTTTCCCCCCACTCAACACTTGAACAGGCCAGGACAAAATGATAGCATAGAGGCTCTGCTTTCCCCAGGCTCCAGGGGAGAGTCCCTTGCTTTCCAGCTTTTAATGGCCCCAGGCGGCTCCTCCCTCGTGGTCTGGAGGCCTGTCCTCACTTAAGGACAGCCTAGTATTGAGTTGATTGTGTGATTCCAAACTCAGTGTCTCCTACTGTTTTGAGACTGGGTCTTTGTAGGCGGTAGTGGCCTGGGCTTTGTGATGTAGACGAGGTTGAACTGAAACTCACTGTAATTCTGCCTCTGCATCTTAAGTGCAGGGACTGCAGGCATGTGCCACTGGCCCTTCAAGAACTCTTTTTCTTTTTCTTTTGGAGGGGGAGGGGGCGTTAAGACAGATTTCTCTGTGTAACAGTTCTGGCTGTCCTAGAACTTTCTGTAGACCAGGCTGGCCTCAAAGAGATCCTGCTGCTGGGATCCAAGTGCTAGGGATCAAAGGCGTGTGCCACTACCCCTGCTAAAGAGTCCCTTTCTTTCTTCCTTTTTTTGAGACAGGGTTTTTCTGTATTGCTTTGGACCCTGTCCTGAAACTAGCTCTGTAGACAGGCTGGCCTCCAACTCACAGAGATCTGCCTGCCTCAGCCTCCTCAGTGCTGGGACTAAAGGCGTGTCCCACCAAGAGGCTCTCCTTTTCTAAGAAAGGCCACATCACAGGTTCTTGAGGGATAGAATGTATCTTTGGGGGTTCTACCATTCAGTCCACTACAGAAGAGTCACAGAAAAAGGAAAGCTACTTAGGAAACATGATTACAGCATGGGCTGGGTTTGGGGTACACACAGATCCTCCCCAACTTGGACCACAGTCCCTTACAGGGAAAAGGCTGCTTGCTTCCTTCAGGCTGGCCTTGAAGATATTAGAAGTCACCCCCCCCCCTGCATCAGAGCCCCCAGAAAGGGTCAAGGGATGTGAGGAGAGGCTCCCTCCATCTTCCACCCTTTTCAGTTTGTCAGGGATGACATGACAAGGTCATAGGTCATAGGCTTGGCTTTTTTGTTTGTTTGTTTGTTTGTTTAATTTTTTTCCAAGACAGGGTTCTCTGTGTAGTCTTAGCTGTTCTGGAACTCACTCTGTAGACTAATCTGGCCTCGAACTCAGAGATCCACCTGCCTCTGCTTCCAAGTGCCATCACCTCCTGGCTAAGGTCTTGGCTTCTTACCAAGGTCTTTGTTTGTTTGTTTATTGAGGTAAGCTTTTGTGTAGCCCAGGATGATGAACTCACTGTAGTCAAAGCTGGCCTTGAAAAGCTGATCTTCCTGCCCCTAACCCCAGGGTGCTGGGTTACAGAGGAGTACCACTGCTCCCAGCTCCTTAGCAGGGTCCCTTATGTCCTCTTTTCAAAGAGTCTCCAAGGCATTTCCACATTGAGCCTCTGGGTTTTTGTCCCCCAGCCCCCAATCTCTGCAGGGCCCTGAACATCCTCCCTGCCTTCCATCCCCTCTCTTCCCCTGGCCTTCTCAGCTGCCTCCAGGCCCTTTGCCCCTTGCCCCTTAACCTGTTTGCAGCCTGGCTTCTGTCCTGAGAAGCCTTTTGTGAGAGTCAGAGGGTGACAGCCACACCCACACAGCCAGTAACCACTCCCTTTCTCAATCTCCGGGCTCCTGTGGCCTCTGATACTGCTGCTGGACATTCCTGATACCTTCCTGGTTCACTCTTGGGGTCCTCTGTCTATCTCCCTTCCGTCAGCTAGCTATTCTCTGTCCCTTGAGCCCCTCTCCTGAGCTTGGTTTCCACATCCCCAGGTGAACACTGACAACTTCTCTCCCTCTGTCCTCATCAGTCCCGGTCAAGTCTCTACCCTGTTTACTGTTCTGTCTCTTTCCATCACCTCCACATGACCTGACAGCTTAATGAGAACAATTCAAACCAACTGTATTTCCAGCCTGTACCCCCTCACCTCCCAAGAGGAGCAATCTGGAACAGAAATGGGTTCCAGAGCTACAGGAGGGAGGCACAAGCCTCCCAAGCGCTGGGATTGAAGGCGTGCACCGCCAACACCTGCCACCCTCTTTCTTTCCCTTCTTTCCTCCTTCCCTTCTCTGACAGCATCTTCCTGCTTCAGCCTCCCAAGCCCTGGGATTACAAGGGTGTACCACCACTGCTTGTGTGTCGTCCCCCCTCCCCTGTAGCTCTTGCATGGACCGCTTCTGTTCCAGCCTGCTCCTGTGTAGGCTCCCTGCACCCTGGACTGTTGCAGCAGCTACCTCTGGTCCAGCGTCTGCATGTTTCCTTTCCGTCAGGCTTCCTTCTTAGTGGGCTCTCTGGTTTTAGTCAATGTAACCTCCTTAGCCTGTCATTTGGGGCCCTGTGTTGTTTGGCCTTGACTCCTCTGTACAGCTTGGACTCCTTTACTTCATTACACACAGTGGGATCTACCACACTGGAAAATAATTCCTTCTTCCCTCTATACCCACCCATCCTTTATACTCATTCCCCCAGGCCCATTTGAAAATGACATATTTCCATGGAATCGTCGATTCTCCAGTTGAATGTGACCTATGCCATACCTAGATTTACTCTTTGTGTGTGTGTGTGTGTGTGTGCACCAGCGCACACTCGAGTGTGCACGCGAACATGTGCCATGTGGGGGGGGGTAGGTGTGTGTCATAGAGCGTATGTGGAAGTCAAGGACAACTTTGTAGAGTTGGTTATCTCCAGCCTCCTTTCCAAGGGTCCCAGGGACTAAACTCAGATTGTCAGGTTTGCACAGCAAGAGCTCTTACAGGCAGAGCCATCTCACGGCTCCTAGATCTTCAATCTTCATCTCCTGGGAGGAAAATAGGTCTTGGGGTCAGATGCTCCTCCCCCTCTTTGCGGAGGACTTGGGTCAGGAATCTACAGTACAGTCAATGCCTGAAGTAGGATGGGAAACAAGACTTGATCCCTCCCTCCCCTTAAGGTCTCTCCATAGACAGACAAGCTGTGCTACTCCAGCTGAGTGGATTGTCTTCTCTGGGCTTCCATGTCACTCCCTAAAACTCAGAGCGAAGCTGTCATTTCCTGGCGATGACCTGGGCTGAGCTAGAGTCTCTGCCGCAGGTCATCATCTCAGAATCATTCCTGCAGCTTAGCTGCCCAACTTGACAAGTTCCCTACAGAATGTTTATATTTTTCTTAAGATAAAGAGTTGGGCAGAGTGGTGGTGGTGGAGGCATATGCCCAGCACTTAGTAGGCAGAGGCAGGCGGTTCTCTGTGAGTTTGAGACCAGCCTGGTCTACAAGAGCTAGTTCCAGGACAGCCTCCAAGGCCACAGAGAAACCCTGTCTGGAAAAAACAAAACAAAAGAATTGGAGCCTGGCGGTGGTGGCACACGCCTTTAATACCCAGTGCTTGGGAGGCAGAGGCAGGTAGGTAGATCTCTGTGAGTTTGACGCTAGCCTGGTCTACAGAGTAAGTTCCAGGACAGCCAGAGTGGTTAAACAGAGAAACCCTGTCCCAAAACATCAAAACAAACAAACAAATAAATAAAATAAAAGATACAGCTGGGAAGTGGTGGTGCACCCCTCTAATCCCAGCACTAGAGAAGCAGAGTCAGGCAGATTTCAGTGAGTTCAAGACCAGCCTATTCTACAAAGCCCATTCCAGAGGACAGCCAGAACGGTTACATACAGAGAAACCCTGTCTCAAAAAAAAAAAAAAAAAAAAAAAAAAAAGATAAAGGCCTGGCTCAGTGGGTAAAGGTGCTTGCTGCAAAACCAAAGACCTGAGTTCAATCTAGAGATCCGTGGAGGAAGAAAGGACAACTCCTGCAAGTTGTCCTCTGACCTCCACACAAGTACTATGGTGCAAAACCATGTGACGCATGCCAGCACATATGCACACAATGCACAAGTCTCTGTCCTTCTCCCTCCAACTCCCCCCCCCCAACAGCTGGAAATTAATATCACGGTTATAATTCTTGTGAAGTGTTTTTTCGTTTTTCTTCACTATCTCATGTAGTCACTTTTGGTCTCTTGGTTTGCTTATTCTAGGTCTTGGAATCAGCACTCTGTACACAAAAGGCAGTTAATGAATGAATGCTTGTTTGATGTTGGATGGGTGGGTATTCCAAGGACCTCGTAGAGCTGGGAGCAGCACTTTGCAGGGATGTAGTTCTGGAGTATTCCCACAAGATGGCACTGTCTGCTAGCACCTGCAAGGACACTGGCTGTGGCTTAGCGGGTGAAGAAGGGAATAATTCTCATAAGCAATTGAGTTCCTTGCAGTGCTGGCCCCTAGGCTAGGCCCTGAGCAATAATTGTGATTTATATGGCCTCTGCTCCCAAGGACTTGAGGCTGACGTCCTGGATGCTGTAAATTTGTATTGTAAATAATAAACAGTATCTATTCAACAGTTGAGGAAAAGAGACCCAGAGAGGCTAATTGATTTGCCTGAGGTCACACAGCCTGTGGAGAAGAGTTTAGTATTAGTTGGCCTGACTGTTTGTTTTTCCTGATAGCTGCTGTCACACAGCATGCACTTTGATAATTTGATGGCACTTGCAGGGAGCCAGGCATTGTTCTGAGTGCCTTTTTTTTTTTTTTTTTTTTTTTTTTTTTTTATTTATTTTCCCTTGGAGACAGGGTTTCACTATTTATTCATAGCTAGCCTGGAACTCACGATGTAGACCAGGCTGGTTTGGAACACAGGGATCTGCCTGCCTCTGGGATTAAAGGTGTGCGCTACTACACCTGGCTTATTCTAAGCGCTTTCTGTGTGTGCTTTCTAAGTGCATGCGTGTGTACACATGGTGCACAAACATGTGAAAGAAGTCAGAGGACAAATTTTGTGGAGTTGGTTTTGGAGGTCACAGCTCTGGGCCAGACCCAGAAAGACATGCCTGTGGTAGCACAGGAAAAGCAGGTCATGTGACCCCTTCTTTCGGATGTGGGTACTTTAGTGGTACTGTCAACTCTGGCTGAGTGGTTCACTCTCAGACTCAGCATTGTCTCCTGAAATTAGTGGATTTTTTGATGCACAAAGTGGGTTGGCTACCCGGGTTGGCTACTTGTATTGCCAGATTGCATAGCCTAGAGTCACATGGGAAGAAAGAGCCTCAGTTGAGGAACTGTCCAGTCAGATTGGCTGGTGACTTTGTCCTAAGAGGTTTTCTTGATTGATGGTTGATGTGGGAGGGTCCAGTCCACTGTGAGCGGCACCATCCCTAGGTAGATGGATTTGTGCTGTGTAAGACAGCTAGGTGAGCATCGGTTGGGAAGTGTCTGCTTCCCTTCCTGTTTTGACATTGTCCATGGTGGACTGTGTAAGATGAAATAAACCCTTTCCCCCCTAAGTTGTTCTCGGTCCTGGTACTTGCCACAGGGATAGGCAGGAAATTAGAACATCTCCCGTGATGAGTTATCACCAAATCAGAACGAACGAGGGAACGGAAGCTGCTGCTTCATGTAGAGCACCTGCTCAGCATGCTTGGTTCCAGTCTTCACACTGGGGTGGGGGTGGCAGGCAGGCAGGTGGGGAGAGGGAGAGGGCCAAGGCTGAAAATGAAGTTTACAGTGTCGAGCTTTACTGGCTGGTCCACATCCAGACCTAGGTGCACAACATCTCCCCAGGGTCTAATTCCAGTCCATTACCCATCATTCGGCTTCTGTGTTGTCATGTGAGACAGGCTGAGAGTTGATGGAGTCCTGACACAATCCAAGGTCTGGCCCAGCCGCCCAGGAGGTCAGCCCTTCAAGGGTGGGGTGGCTGAAGGGAGGCTGGAAGGATGTCATCACAGGACTAGCCAAGAAGAGCCCAGGAATGTGTAGAGAGAAAGGAGGGGCCAAGGACAGAACCGTGATGACATCAGGAGGTCAGGGAGTGCGGAGGGACTCAAGGGTGCACTGGAGGTCACTAATTGTTCACCAACTTAGGTGCTCAGACCTGTCCAGGGTGTATTCCTTCATAACCTCCCTTGCAATCCAATGTGGCCATGTGACTGCATTCTCAACAATGGGCTGCAGGGGGCACTGCTGTGTGCTGCCCCTGCCTGGCTGTGCCCTTTCCCCTTCTGGCTTGCATTCCCCAGGATGCCAGGATGACAGTCACCCAAGGTTGGTCATGAGACCAGGAGGGTGCTCTAGAGAGCAGTACAGTGGCAATAGAAAAAGATGGAGTTTCTAAGTGGCCCTGACTAGGGTACACTTGGAACTAGAGGTTGGAACTCCACGTTCTTTTTTTTTTTTTTTTTTTTTTTTTTGGCTTTTTGAGAAAAGGTTTCTTTGTGTGTAGCTTCAGAGCCTGTCCTGGAACTCGCTGTAGACCAGGCTACCGTGAAGTCACAGAGATCTGCCTGCCTCTACCTCCTGAGTGCTGGGATTAAAGGTGTGCACCACCACTGACCAGCCAAAACTCTACATTCTTAAGGACTTGTCTTTTGACATTTTATTTATTTTAAACAGTGTCTCCCTATACATCCTCGGCTTGGCTGGACCGTGATAGAAGGCCCAGACTAGCCTTGAGTCTGCAGTGGCCACCCAGCCTGTGTACCTTCCATGCACTGAGACTCAGGCATTAGCTATCACTACCTGTGTGTTTTATGAGCCACAGTTGTTGCTTTGTTTGTCCTGAGACAGAGTCTCCTATAGCCCAGGCTGGCCTTAACATCTATGTGCAGCCAAAAATGGCTTTCAATTCCTGACCCTATGAGGCTGCACCCACTGTCTAAGATGCAGGATTTTTGTTTTGTTTTGGTTTGGTTTGGTTTTCAAGACAGAATTTCTCTGGGGAACAGCTTTGATGGTTCCAGAACTCAAACAGCTCTGACAGTCCCAGAACTCACTCTGTAGACCAGGCTAGCCTCAGATTCACAGAGATCCACCTGCCTCTGCCTCCTGAGTGCTGAGATCAAAGGTGTGCACCACCACGCCAGGCTAAGATATAATTCTAACAGAGATTGAAGTTCACACATTAGGAAATAGAAAGGACTCCATCCAGGCAGTGGTGGCGCAAGCCTTTAATCCCATCACTCTGGAGGCAGAGGCAGGCAGATCTCTGTGAGTTCAAGGCCAGCCTCTTACACAAAGTAGATCCAAGATAGAGCTATACACAGAGAAACCCTGGCTCAAAAAACAAAAACAAAACAAAACAACAACAACAAAAAGGGACCCCCAGCCATTGTCTTCCTTGTTACAGGAATATAATTCATTGTACCACTTGGCCTAATTAAGCAAATGCAGTTTAGCATGATCTAACTATATGACTAATTCATCTAATTAGAAAAATTTGTCTAATTAGCTAGGTGTGTGGTGCACATACCCACACACCTATAATTTCAGCAGTTGGGAGGCAGAGGCAGAAGATTGTCCTAATTTTGAGACCAGTTCTGTCTCCATTCTAAGTTCTAAGCCAGCCAGAGCTTCATATGAGACATTGTCTCAAAAGGTGTGGGAGCAGGAGTAGAAGGGTCCGGATGAGATGACAGCAGTTAAGAGCGCTTGACTCTTGTCCTAGTTGGCTCTCTGTCAAGGTGACAAATACCAGGACCGCAGGCAACTTGTAGAGGAAAGGGTTTGTTTATTTGGCTTCTTTGTCCTGACCACTGTCCATCATGGAGAGAAGCCAAGGCAGAAACTCAGGCAGAGAGGAACCTGAAGGTAGGAGCTGCAGCAGGCAATGGAGCATCATCACTGCTTTCTGCTTATTCCCCGCGGCTTGCTCAGCTTGCCTTTTTCTACCAACCTGGGCCACCCACAGCGAATCCAGCCCTTCTGGGTCAATCATTAATTAAGGACATGCCCTATAGGCAGCCAGGGGGAGGCATTTTCTCATGTGACTTTCTCTCTTCTTGTTTTAATTGACAGAAACTGACCAGGACACTGCTCTTGCAGGAGACCAGAGTTCAGCTCCCAGAGCTCTTATCAGGCATCGCATGACTCCTTGTGACTCTAGTTCAGGGGATCCAATGATTGTTTCCAAGGCAGAGGCATGTGTGCAGTGCACATGTGTGTCTGTGTGAGCATATGCAGACCTGTCTGCACATAAAATAAATCTTAAAAACACAAATCTGAAGGCTGGGGTGATGGCTCCACAGTTAAGAGTACTGGCTGCTTCCCAGAGGACCTGGGTTCTATTCCAGCACCCACATGGTGGCTCCCAACAGTTTGTAACTCCAGTTTTAGGGAATCTGATGCCCTCTTCTGACCTCTGTGGGCACCAGGCTAGTGCATGGTGTATGAAGATAAAGGTACAATTTTTTTTAAAAAAATTAAAAACAACAACAAGGCTAGGTAATGGTGGCACACACAGTTTTATTTCCAGCACTCAGGAGGCAGAGGCAGGCAGATCTCTGTGAGTTCCAGGCCAGCCTGGTCTACAGAGTGAGTTCCAGGACAGTCAGGGCTACACAGAGAAACCCTATCTCAGAAACAACAACAATAACTAAGCCCCTTTTTGATTCATAAGCATGATGATAGGGTGTTTAAGCTACTGGGTAACATATGCTTCCCATTGACCTTGCTCTGGGTCAAAACTGGGAGTGCAGTTCAGTGATAGAGCCCCTATTTTTACTTCAGTCACCAGCTCCAGGCAAAAATAGCTTAATTCAAGAGGAAATTGGAACATTCTGGTGTAGTGCACACTTTCAAACCCAGTTCTCAGGAGCCAAAGGCAGGTGGATATCTCTGTGAGTTCGAGGCCAGCCTGGTGATTTCCAGGCCAGTGCTGTAGAGTGAGTCGCCAATTTCAAAAAAACCAAAGCTGGGCAGTGGTGGTGCATGCCTGTAATTCCAGCACTCACACACACACACACACACACACACACACTCAGTCTCACACACATACTCACACTCTCTCACACACACAGATGCAGCAAACATTCATGCACTAAAATAAAATAATAAAAAAATATAATTTAAAAAAGTCTCTTCTGTCTTGGAAAAAAACGGTTGATGTCCTTCCTGCCCAGTGTCCTCCAAACAAGGCCCCTTGCCTACCCCATTCATTTGCTCCCAGGGAGAGCTGTAAGTCGACTTTGGGTGAGAAGGAGGACTGAGGGGCAAGAGACTGATGGGGGAGAGTCTAGTTAAGGCAAGACTGTATCACCATCTCCAGATCTTACTCCACCTCCGAGGTCGGTGGCGGAACACATAATCAGAGCACTTGCCCAGGGATTTGTAGCATAGAAAAGGGCTCCTAGCCCTGGCAGTAGAGTTCACCAGCCAGGGGATGCCTGCTGTCTGTCTGTCCGGCACTGGGCACTGTGGCCTGGTCATAATGGGGCCGGGAGTGTGAAGGTTGGGGTCCCCCCATTTGAATTCCTGCCTTGGCAGTGGGTTGTCCAGGTGCCAGGCCTCCTGGAGGAGTCTGTTTTTCCTGTGCCAGGGCCGTGTGCCACCCTGCCTCTGCTTCCCACTTCTTCCTCAGTCTGAGCTGGCACAGAAG
Organism: Phodopus roborovskii; assembly: GCF_943737965.1. NCBI lineage: Eukaryota > Metazoa > Chordata > Mammalia > Rodentia > Cricetidae > Phodopus > Phodopus roborovskii. Next base: position 13,197,233 of record NW_026125052.1, on the reverse strand, counting down.
CGGCAGCACCTCCTCTCAGCACCTTCCAACTGGGCACAGCCAAGTTGCACTCAGCCCACAGCAGCAGGCAGCTTGCAGCAGCCTAGAGCTGGCAGGCTTCCTAGTGCCCGATCCTCTTTTCTCCAGCCTCCTTCAGCTTCAGCTTCCTGTCTTCCACATCCTGCGGGGCTGAGGAGAGCCCTTCCCTCTCAGGCTCACCTGCACTTAGGCCCTTCCCGGGTTAGGGGCTGTTTTGAGTATGTCATCGGTCCCAGCCATGGTGAACTCTGGGCCACCTGGGTCAAATGGATGTCTTTTGTAGGATCTCATCAGCCCAAGCTCTTGCTGTCAACTAATTCTGAGATAAAGTAAGCTACCTTCTAAATCCAGCATAGGTTCTGTGACACCCTGAAGTGACACGAACACTTTTATTTGTCATTCCCAGAGCTTGGGTACTGTGTCATTACAAGCCCTGTGATCTCTTCTGAGTGTTGGCCCTATGAGCTCCTTGAAACTCTGGCCTGGTTTTTCAGGTCACTGTGAGAAAACATAGGTATTATAGTTCTTGGCCTGCTGAGTGCTATCGACAGATGCCATATACAGGGTCACGCATATTCTGGGGTCCTCTCCTTAGGCTGAGCTCAGTTGAGTTTTAATACTCTCGAATGTGCCCAGAGTAGTGTCACACGCCTTTGATCCCAGAACTTAGGAGGCAGAAGCAGGTAGATCTCTTCAAGTTGGAAGCTAGCTTGGTCTACAGAATGAGTTCCAAGCCAGACAGGGCTATATAGTAAGGCACTCTCTCAGAACAAACAAACAAAACAAAAAACTAGGATTCCTGTAAATCTCTGGGATTCTGGAGCCCGACAAATGCTTAGGTCTGGATGGGTTGGACCCTATATGGCATCAATCCAGTTTTTGGAAATATAGATTTAGCTCCCAATCCTCTGGGTCAGAGCCGGCTACATCAACAAGGCTCATAGTCAGTTTATGTTAGCTGGGACCCAACCCAGGATGAACCATCTCTCTGAGCTCCATGATACCTTAGCCAGCACAGTGCCATGTTAAAGGCTTGTGGCACAGGGGAATTGAGGTATACTCTCTGCAACCCTAGATTCCCCCTCTTCTCTATTGACTTTTGGCCTTTCTATCATGAGGCCTTGCCTCTAACCAAATTCCCTTTTCCTTGCTGAGTCGGCCTACTGCACTGCACAGACTAGACACACAAAGGGCTTTTGTAACCCCACCCTGGGCTTGGCTTTGGGACTCCTCCTGACTCCCCCACCCCCAGCCAGCCTCCTGACTCCAACCTCAGGCCACCCCAGCTGGAGACTGCTTCGGTATTTTTCCACAGGCACTGCTCTGCCTCGCACACGTTGTGGAGATAGATCCAAAGTCTGTGTCTATATATACCTCCCCGCCCCCGGACGGCGTGCATCTCCTTCACCGGGCTGCGGTCGTACAGTCTGTCGCTGGTTACAGCACCTCTCAGATTTTTGTGTTTAATATTTTATCCAGGAAGCACTTCTGCCTGGGTGTTCTGGAAGGTAGTGTGAAGCTGACAGAATGTCAGGCCCCAGGATGCTTGCTCACAGCTGTTGCTGATGGTGGGACAAACGTGCAGGTCTGGAGAATAGCTTGTGGCTGGCCGTCAGAGGCTTCAGCATTGTGGTCCCAAGGCAAGGTGGCATTGGGGAGAGAATATTGGATATGGGCTCTTGCAGGTGCACAAAGTACATCCCTTTCTTGGGACACATAAGCAATGATGGAAGTGGCTTCTTGGATCCAGCTTCTCAACCAGGTCTTGGTCAATTAAATCCAGGTTAGGGAAGTCTCCAATGGGAAGAAGCCCTTTCCATTGGAAAGTCACTCAACACCCAAGGTCCACAGTACAGCAAACACAGGGAAGGAGTAGAGGGCTGGACCTGAGGGTCTGGCGAGCGCCATGGAACATCGGCATCCTGAACTCTCTGGGTCCCTGTGGGTTACAGGGAGGGCCATCTAGCTTCCTTGCTGGCGTGTTGGGGAGCAGAGACAGTGCCAGGCACACAGAGAACTAAAGACAGTCCCTCTGTTTCCAGCAGTCTGTGTATGACACAGGGTCTGGAGGGGAAAGAAGTGGGAAGGGAGGCCGTGGCCCAAGGGCACATGGAACAATCTGGAAATGGAAGGGGGTGGGGAGCAGACAGACACTGGCCTTTCATTCTGACCCTTCTGAGACATGAAATGCCTGATTGTGCCTGGGTCCAGGGGATGCCGTGTTTGGGGAAAGCCCGTTCCATCCCCCAGCCCCTGGGGAACAAGATGGCCATACATCCCACTGCTCCTGGGACAGAAGAGAGCTCTTGGGCAGTGGGGTGGGGCTCTACCCCTTGCTGAGTTGCAGGAGATTTATCTGGGCAGGGTTCTGGGACTCAGCTCTGATGGGAGGGACACCCTATTCCAGACAGCTCTGGCGCTAAGTTGGAAAGTTCTTCCTGCTGTGAAGCCTCAGTTCTTTCTACTGTGGAATGGGTCTGATGACTCTGTTCTGCTTGGGATGCAGTTAGTTAAGGACCCTCACGTCTGTCCTGGGCATGGTGTTCTGACAGGCATGCCTGGAGGCTTGCTCTTCCCATCTCCTTTGTCTCCCATGCACATAAGCCCTTGGCTTTTAGGTACAGTACTCTGCCTCTTGTCCGCATTCTGTTCCTACCAGTGGCAGGGTCTGGGCAGGGAGCTGAGAGAGCCTCCAAACAGCCACTCCAGAGCCACCAAGCCAGGAACCACAGAACAGACACATTAAGAAGGGGAATTAGAGGTGTCCCACACCTCTAATCCTAGTGCTGGGGGTGGGGGGGACAGAGGCAGGTGGATCTCTGAGTTCCAGGCCAGCCTGGTCTATTCAGAGTGAGTGCCATGACAGCCAGAGCTCCCCAGAGAAACCCTTTCTGGGGGAAGGGATAAAGGCAATCTTTGGATTTTTTGTTTCTTACTCCCCATCTGGCTAAGTGGTTGGCAACTTCCCTGTGGGACTTTTGTTCACTTGGGACTTTTTATCCAAAGGACATGGTACAGAGAAATAAAACCAAGAAGGACCCAACTTCTGGACTGGCTCAACTCCCTGGGGGCTCTCAGGGTCCCTTAGGACGCCAGGGCTTAGCAGGGCTGCAATGGGAAAACACTGGTTGGCAAAATGGACTTTCCAAACTCTTGGGAGCTACCTATGGAGATGGGCATGGAGCTCACAGATGCACTGATGCCAACTGGAGGACAGACAGAAGGACAGATGAGCGCACCAAACAGCCTTGCAAACCACAGGGCTCCAGAGGCATTTTTTAGGGTTACTCTGATTGCTCCTCCAGAACCTCTGTGGCTGGGCTGAATGCCAGCAGGCATTCTGAGTGTGAGCTAGCAATCAAGGCAAGGTTAGTTCTATAAAAAAAAAATTAAAAGAGGGGAATAAAAGGGTTTTTTTCAGGCAGGGTTTCATGAAGCCCAGGATGACCTCCATCTCACTAGGCAGTCAAAGATGACCTTGAATTTGCCTGTAGCTCCAAAGTACTGGGATTTTAGACCTGTGCTACCACACCTGATTTATATGGAATTTGGGATCAGACCCAGAGTTTTGTGCATGTTGGGTATGTATTCTACCAACTGAGCTGTATCCCCAGACAAGAGTACCCGACTCTTTCTTTCTTTTTTTTTTTTAAATTTAATTTATTATCTTTTGAGACAGGCTTTCTCTGTGTAACAGCCCTGACTGTCCTAGAACTCACTCTGTAGACCAGGATGGCCTGGAACTCACAGAGATCCACCTGTCTCTGACACCCGTGTGCTGGGATTAGAGGCATTGGCCACCACACCCAGCAAGATTCCCCTTTTTGTCTGTTCTGGAGTGCATGGTACAGTCTCTCTGAGTAACCCTGGCTAGGTGAAGCAATCCTCCTGTCTCTGCCTCCCCAGTTTTGGGATTACAGGTGTGTACCACCATTGTCTATCAAGAAGAGAAATATGAAAGCCTGCTCTGTATAATACTAAAAAGTCAGTGGTGGCGTACACCTTTAATCCCAGCACACAGGAGGCAGAGACAGGTGGATCTCTGTGAGTTCCGGGCCAGCCTGGTCTACAGAGCGAGTTCCAGGACAGCTAGGGTTACACAGAGAAATTTTGTCTCAAAAACAAAACAAATATATATATATATATATATATATATATATATATATATATATATCACTAAAAAATAAATACAGAACAGTAAGTCCTTAGATCAGGGAGTATGCTGACTTACCCAAAGGGCTCATGGCCTTAGATATCTGAGTGGTGTCTTAATTTTTCTTTCTTTTTTTGTTTGTTTGTTTTAGTTCAAGGTCTCAAGTAGCAGGATGGCTTCATACTTTCTGTATAGCTCCTCCTGCCTTCCCCTCACAAGGGCTTGCAGTACACAGTCATGTTTAGCTTGAATGGTGGTTTTCAACCTGAGTACTTTTTCTGCCTAGTCCACATTAGGCAATGTCTGGGGACATTTTTATCTGTCAGGGGTCAAGGGTTGTTACTATCATTTATCTAGTGGGTCAAACCCAGGATGTTGCTAGACAAAGATGGAAAATGTCCAGAGCTCTGAGGTTGGGAAGCCTGGCTTAGATTCTAGAAGATGCCAGAGTCTTCATTGTTGATGCCATGGACCTCCCTCAGCAAAGGGTTAGACCTTAGAAACAGTGAGCCCTTCCTTGTCTTCTGCTCCTGCCTCAACCCTCACACCCAGTAGGTGCTTTATAAGCATTTGTCAGATGCATGTGCAAATAAATAACTCACCTCCATACAGTGGGTGGGGCTTCCCTTCCTATGCAGAGCCCTGTTATCCTTGAGGCAGGCATGCCAATTTCTGTTCAGGGGTTCCTGACCCTGAGAACCCTAGGAGAAAGCTGGGGCAGGCTCACCCAAAAGTGCTTGAGCTATTGACTCAGAATGAACAGATACTCATTCCCAACTCAATTTGCATCTCATTTGCATATCGTTTTGCCTATGATTTGCATGCTGCTCCTTTAAAGGCAAAAGTCATGGATCTCCTAGTCTCTGTTTCTCTCTTCTTTAGGGACCACCTACTGACTCCACCCCTATTTGTGTCACCTGGGAATCAACCACTTGGTGAAGTCTTGGTAAATTTTTGTAGAGCCGGACTCAAAAAGATTAGTGGACTATTAAATTCTACCTACCTTTCCTTTATGGTCAAAGGCCTGGCTGTTGGTGTTGCCACGCCTCACACTGTGGTAGGGTGAGTTTTATTATCTGTAAAATGGAGATTTGATTTTTGACCACACAGAATCACCATGGGGCTTGATCAAAAGTCTACTCTTCTGATTTTTTGAGACCCAGTCTTGCTATGTAGTCTAGGCTACCCTTGAATTCTGCCTTCTGCCTCAGCCTCCTGAGTGCTGGGATTGCTACTGCCTGGCTCGAGTTACCTCCTTAACCCCATCTTACTACCATTGTACCCATCTACTACTCTCCCTCACCTCTGGTGGTAGTGGTTCCCTAACTTAAAAAAAAGTTTAGCCAGGTGTGGTGGCACAGGCCTTTAGTCCCAGCACTCAGGAGATAGAGGCCAACTGGTCTACAGAGTGAATTCCAAGACAGCCAGGGCTACACAGAGAAACCCTGTCTCAAAAACAAGCATCCATCATTGGGAGGTGGATGCAGGAAGAACAGGATTGCAAAGTGGTCCTTGGCTATGAGTTCCAGGCCTGCCTGGGCTAGACAAGACCCTGTCTGAAAACAAAACACTGAAAAGGAGGAGGAAAGGGATTTGGAGATACCCGTGGGGCAGAGGTATGGCACCTGTTGCAGAGAGGTTGAACCTCTCTTTCTACTCTCTCTCCTTGACAAGAAGGCTGAAGATTGAAGGTGTAGCTCAGTAGCAGAGACACTTACCTAGCATGTTCAAGGACCTACGTTCAATCCTTAGTACCCAAGGGCAAAAGAAAGAAAGGAAGGAAGGAGGAAAGGGAGAGAGAGAGAGAAGAAAAAGTAGAAAAGAGGAAGACAGAGGAGGAGAAGAAGAAGAAGAAGAAGAAAGAACTATTTTGTAGGGCCACCTTTAATCCTAGCACTCTGGAGGCAGAGAGAGACAGATTTCTGAGTTGGAGGCCAGCCTGGTCTACAGGGCCAGTTCCAGGACAGCCAGGGGTACACAGAGAAACTCTGCCTTTAAAAAAGAAAGAAAGAGAGAGAGAGAGAGAGAGAGAGAGAGAGAGAGAGAGAGAGAGAAAAGAAAAGGCTGGAGACTGAAGTTTCTTATCTGGAGGAACTGAAAGGCTTCCAAGTAGCAATTTCAAATGCTAACACTCTGAAGGTTCTCAGTGAAAGCATGGCTGGCCCCATGCCCAGTCACGAAAGAGCCAGCTCCACCGCTGTAACACCTGTGTCTCTCTCCAGAATGCACTTCTCGTCTGCTTTTAATGCTTCTCCCTCAAGCAGCCAAACAAGGGCCACCAACAAATGAGGAAAACTGGACTTGAGTTAAGATGCCCCCCCCCCCCCCCCGGGCCAGGGCCTGAAGGCTCAGTCCTCGTCTCTGATCCTTCAGGGAGGTGGTAGGGCGTTTAGGAGGTGGAGCCTAGCGAAAGGCAGTTAGCTCACTGGGCATGTGGCCTGGATCAGGGTGGAGGTGGTGGTAATTGGGACTCTTAGCCCTCCTCCCCTCTCTCTGCTTTCCAGGTGCCTCCTCTGAGGTGGACAGGGCAGCCTTCTCTGCCACCTTCTCTGGTGCTATAACACTGCCAGCCTAAGGCGACAGAGGATGGAGTTCATGGACTGAATCGGAGTCAAAGCTTTTCCTTCACTAAATTGGCTTATCTCAGGGGTTCGTTATAGCAACAGAAAGTGAACACACCTTGGAGTAGGGCAAATATAGCTACCACAGAATTAGAAGTGCCAGAACTGGGGACTTGGAGAGCATTTGAGAGCACTGACTGCTCTTCCAGAGGACCTGGGTTCAATTCCCAGCACGCACATGGCAGCTCACAACTGTCTTTACCTCCAAGATCTGACACCCTCACATGGACATACATACAGGCAAAACACCAATGCAAATAAAATATAAATAAATAAATAAATTACTTTTTATTTATTGCCTGGCATGGTGGCACACGCCTTTAATCCCTGTACTCGGGAGCAGAGGCAGGCAGATCTTTGTGAGTTCGAGGCCAGCCTGGTCTACAAAGCCGGTTCCAGGACAGCCAGTGCTATACAGAGAAACCCTGTTCTGAAAATTAAAAAACAAAAAAGGTGCCAGAAATGTCTTGCCCCTGTTGAAGGAAATGCTTGAGGGAATAAAAGAGTCATGAGGGGCCAGCAGTCTTCACAAGCCTGCCAAAGAGGAAAAGGAAGGGAGCCTTCAGAAGAATCCCAGGCTATAGTGAGGCTCCAAGAGTCTCAGCACAGAGACTGTGCACTGTGTGAGTCCCCACTGGGCACAGGTGTCCGTTCCAATCCCCTGTTGTGCTCAGTAATTGGCTGGAGTTGTTTAGTGAAGCTATGATCTCAGGTCCTGAATGCACAGGGAGATGCTGGCCATGCCTTTCTCCAGGTGAGGACACTGTGTAGACGTGAGGGCTGGGAGCTGCTTCTCAGCAACTGCCATACTCCAAAAATGAAGGAGGAAAAGAGGAAAACAAAACAAGCAAAAATAAATAAAGAGCAGGGTGTGATAACACTCCTGCAATCCCAGCACTGGGGAGCAGGGGACATAGGCAGGTGGACCTCTGTGAGTTCCAGGCTAGCCTGATCTACACAGTGAGTTCCAGGGCAACTAGGGATAAGTATAGAGAGTCCCTATTTCTAAAAACAAAAACAAACAAACAAACAAAAAACACAACAGAAAACCCCAAAACAACAATTAAAAAACAGCCCAGAAATCAAAAAAACTGACAAAACAAATAAAAAACCCTAAAAAACAAAAAGGAAGGAAAAAAATTCATTTTTGGCTACATGAAGTGTCCATGACATCCTTGAGACCTTATCTAAAAATATGCATACATAGGACAAAAGAAAAAGAAAAGGTTAAGTTAATGGTAAGTATCTCTAAAACTATGACAGGAAACAAAGTTAAACTAAAACACAGAGAATAAAATGCAGTTAAAAGAAGCCATAATGGACTGGGCAGTGGTGGTGCATGCTTTTAATTCCAGCACTTGGGAGACAGAGACAGGTGGATCTCTGTGAGTTTGAGACCAGCCTGGTCTCTAGAGCCAATTCCAGGACAGCCAGGACTGTTACGCAGAGAAACCCTGCCTCAAAAAACGGGGGTGGGTGGGGTGGGGTGAGTGGGGTGGGGGTGAGGTGAGGGGTGGGGTGGGAGTGGGTGGGGGGCGTTGTTATGAGTAGCATAGAGCCTCTTGGAAATTAAAGAAACTGGAAAGAATGAGAAATTACAATTAAATAGGAAGGTTGTGGAGGAGATAAAAAGAAGAATCACCCAGAGAGAAGCAACGAAGATGGCTGGTGAGACTCCTGATCTGGTAAGTGTTCACAGAGCGTCCACTGCACTGGGCATGTAGTCTGTGGGCATTCTCCTATAGCCCCAGTGCTTGGGAGGTGGAGGCAGTAGGCTCAGAAATGCAAGGCCAGCCTCAGCTACTGAGTGAGTTGGAGGCCAGCCTGGGCTACCTGAGACCCTGACCCAAGACAAATGAACAAACGAGCAATCAAGATATGGATGGATTTCCAGTGTTTCACAGGGTTGCTCCTGAGAGGTGAGCACAGCCAAAGAGGGAGGAAATCTCCAAAATTAACAGGCAGCACTGCCTCTACCCAGGATGAATAACAAGAGGAGGGGGTTGTGGTTTTCTTGTTTTTAACCTTCCTGCTGAATCAAGAATAAGCATAGGCTGTATAGATGGTGTTCTCTTCTTGGTTTGAGACCAGATTTCATATTGCTCAGGTTGGCCTTGAACTTGTTAAGTAGCCCAGGCTGGCTTTGGATTTCCCCATGTTCCCATCTCTACCTCTCATGAGCTGGGGTTGTAGGTAAGCACCATCAAGTCTAGTTTTGTTTTTGGTTGTTGTGGTTATTTTTTATTTATTTATTTATTTATTTACTTACTTACTTATTTTGAAATGGAGTTTTGTGATGCCCTCAGCTGCCTGGAGCATTGTACTCAGCTCAACTATGAGGTCCTGATGCTTCACAGAGTTTGAGTAGGTTCAGACGAGCACAGTTAGTGTAGCAGGCTTTCTTGTGGGTCACTAACTGGTACCCAAATCATAACATTAGGGATGTTTGGCCTTAGCTTAGGCACATTTTATGCTAGCTCTTATAATTCTACCTGTTTCTCTTCATCTGTGTTTTGCCTTGGGTTTTTTTTTTTTTTTTTTTTTTTTTTTTTTTTTAACCTTCCTTCCTTCCTTCCTCCCTTCCTTTCTTTCTTTCTGTCTTACTTTTCACACTTCCTTTGTCTGGTTGGCTGGTAGCTGCCTGGCTTTGCCCCCCCCCCCTCATTTGATTCTCCTTCTCTGTCGAACCTAGATTTCTCCTATTTATTCCCTCTGCCTGCAAGGCCCGCCTTTGTAGCTATTGGATGTTCAGCTTTTTATTAGACCAATCAAGTCTAATTAGATCAATTAGGCAGGCAATGAGAAACAGCAACACACCTTTACATAATTAAACAAATGTATCACATCTTTACATAGTTAAAGTAATAGTCCACAGCATAAACAAACGTAACACATTTTTGCCTAGTTAAAATTACATTCCATAACAAGTGTGATGTGGTCATGTTGGCGTAGTTGGTCCCAGTCACAGTTCAGGCAGTGAGCAAGAGGAAGCTGCAGCCCACGGGAGCAGCACTCACACTGAACCAGATAGAACAGCTTCTCAAAGACAAGCCAGAGCACGTGTGTCTGAAAGTTGGCGTGCAAACCAGGGGCTTTAAAGGCCTCTCTTACACCCCAGAGTATACAAAGACAAAAGGAGATTCTGATGAAGAAGTTATTCAAGATGGCGAGCTCCCTTGTCTTTTTGAGACAGGTTCTTTTGTAGCCCAGGCTAACCCTGAACTCCTTATGTAGCCTTAATTCCTGCTCCACTTCCCATGATGGGGTATAAGTCTGCACCGACACTTGGCTCTGGAGTCAGAGAGTTCATTGAAAAGAAAGCACAGTTAACACTTTTAGGGACAGAAATGGACTATGTGGGAGGCAAACTATCCCGTGAGTTTGTTGTCAATGACCCCAACATCTAAAGAACTTGTGGCTGTAGTGGAAGTTTCAGCATTTGGAACCTCAGGACTCCAAGCCCCAGGAGAGCCAGGATCTACCTGGAGCTTACTGAAGAAACCATGTGATTGCCACATGCTCAGAGTTTATAACAGAATATATATATATATATATATATTTCACAACAAGTTACCATAGCTGTGTGGCTTTAAACAATGAAAATATCTTTAGATGAGATTTCTTTTTTGAGAGTCTATTTTTAATCTTTTATACTTAAGCTTATTGTCCATTTCCAATTGATTTTGGGATGTATTTGAAGTAAGAGCCAGGATTGAATATTCCTCTGTAGATATCCAATTATCCACCATTTATTGAACGTTTGTCCATTCCTCTCTGGACTGCAGCTGTGTCTTTGTGTGAGTTAGGTGATGGTGTATGGAAAGCTTTGTTTGAGAGTTCTATTCAGCACTGAGGGTCTAGCTGCACTCTGGAATCATCTCTTACTATTGCTTTACACACACACACATATAAAATTCAAAGAAACTGACTAATCTACTTACTTTGCATTTCTGTATAAATGTGTTTTCCTTGGGCCTAGAGAGATGGCTCAGTAGAGGACCAAGGTTCAATTCCCAGCATCCACATGGCAGCTCACAACCATCCTTAACCCCAGTTCCACGGAACATAATGACCTCTTCTGACCTCCATGGGCCCATGCATTGGAAATAATCACACATAAAACAAATAAATACTTAATAAGTCCTCAAATTTAGCTAGGCAGTGGGTCCAGGGTTCATGTCCCTGTTTGGGCGCCAGTGTAAGGAGTAGGTTTTTCCACCCTCTGCCTGCTGCCGCGCCAGCCCCAAATAACGCACAGAGACTCTGTATTTGATATAATTCTGTTGGCCAGTTACTTGTTTCTTATCTGCTAGCTCTGTCTTAATTATTAACCCATTTCTGTTAATCTAGTAATTCCACGTGGTCTCATCTTACCAGAGAGCCGGCTGGCCTCCTGCTCTCTCCAGACTCTCCATCTTGACTCCTCCTCCCTACTTCCTCTTTCCTCCTTCTCTCCTAGTCCCTCCTCTCTTGCTTTCCTATTGGCCAACAGTGCTTTATTCATTAACCAGTATGAGAAACATATTTACAGAATGACTTCTCCCATCACCAGTGTGAGAAATCAGTAAGTAAAAGAAGGCTCTTGCCACCAAGCCAGAGGACCTGGGTTTGGGATCCCCAGATTCACATGGTAGGAGAAGGATGTCTTAGTTACTTTGCTAATACAGAGATAAAACACCACAAGTATGGCAACTTACAAAAGGAAGCACTTAATGTAGGGCTCCATAGGCAGTAGAGTCTGTGACCATTGTATTGGGGAGCGTGACAGTAGTCAGGCATAGCTCTGCAGCAGTAACTGAGCAGTAACTTACATGTTGCTACAGCAACCATGAGGCAGAGAGAGTTAATTAGGAATGGCATGGGCTTTTGAAACCTCAATGCTGGCTTCCAGTGACACACCTCCTCCAACAAGAACACACCTCCTAATCCTTCCCAAATTGTCGGTCCAACACCCAACATCGAACCAAGCATTCAAATATATGAACCCATTGGGTCTCTTCTCACTCAAACTACCACAGAAGGAGAGAACTGACTCTTGCAAGTTATCCTCTGTATAAATAAATACATAAATAAATAAATATGGTAGCACCCAAGAAGGTGTGCCTATACACAATAAATAAATCTAAATTTGCTTTTTTCTTTGGTGTTTTTTTCTCCCACGAGACAGGGCTTCTCTGTGTAGCCTGGCTGTCCTAGAACTCACTCTGTAGGCCAGGCTAGCCTCTAACTCATAGAGATCCTCCTGCCTTTGCCTCCAGAGTGCTGGGATTAAAGGTGTGGTTTTTCCAGACAGGGTTTCTCTATGTAGCCCTGACTGTCTCAGAACTGAAGATCAGACTGGCCTTGAACTCACAGAGATAAGCCTGTCTCTGCCTTCCAAGTGATCTGCCACCATGCCTGACCTAAAAATTATATTTTTGATCTGCAAAATGGTTTTCTAGGATGGTGATTGGTATTGGTTCAACATATGAAAAATTAGGGGCAAACTAACTTCATTTTTTCTTTTTTCCTGTTTTGTTTTTCAAGACAGGGTTTCTCTGTGTAGCTTTGGAGCCTGTCCTGGAACTTACTCTGTAGATCAGACTGGCCTCAGAATTCAGAGATTTGACTGCCTCTGCCTACCAAGTGCTGGGATTAAAGGCATGTGCCACCACCGCCAGACTCTACTTCATTTTTTGTTATTGTTGTTGTTTGTTTTTTTGAGGTAGGATCTTGTACAAGAGAGTCCTACAGCAGCCCTTAATTCCAGCATTCGGGAGGCAGAGGCAGGCAGAGCTCTGAGTTTGAGGCCAGCCTGGTCTACAGAGTGAGCTCCAGGACAGACAGGGCTACACAGAGAAGCCCTTGTCTCGAAAATCAAAAACAAAACAAAACAGATTTGAAAATTTTTTTGAAACTTAAATTTTGTTTTTATGTGTATGAATGTTTTGTCTGTGTGTATGTCTGTGCACCTCATGTAGGCAGTACCGTGGGGGATAGGAGAGGGCATCTGGAACTGGAGTTACAGACAGTTGTGAGCCTGTTTGTGATTGCAGGCAGTGTCCTTAACTGCTGAGCCATCTCTCCAGCCTCTTTTTGTAAGATTTAATTTTATTTTTCGTTTGTGTCTGTCTGTGGATATGTGTATGTGAACAAAGTGCCTGAGGGAGATGGTGGGCAGTGCCAGACCCCCTGGGACTAGAGTTACAGACAGTTGTGAATGGCTTCATGTAAGAGCTGGGAACTGAACTTGGGTCTTCTGCGAGAGAGCAGTGTATGCTTTTAACTGCTGAGTCCAGCCCTACACCAGCCCTCTTCTGTCAGCAGTCCACTGCTAGGGTTTGTCAGAGGAGTGTAGCCATCACAGACAAAGGGCAGGGAATGGAATGGATCTGTCAATCAGGGGCTTTGAGCCAATGAGGGGAGAGTAAAGACAAGGAGAACATCCCTGATGCTCAGACGCTGAAGAAGATTGTTCCAGGACTGTCTGAGTAAAAGGCGTGGAGGACACAGTTAAAGATATTACTCCGGTGGTGACATCTCGATTAGAATGAAGCTGGAGAGGGACCAGACACTGGGGGGTTGCACAAACAAGAGGCTGGAACTCGGGAATTTCCCAGGATGCACTCGGAACCAAATGAAAGGACAGTGGGCAGAATTAACGAGTGGGGAGGAGGGAAGGGGAATGGTGAACAGTGGTCTAGACTAGCACCTTGAGGGAAGGTCTGGTGTCACTTCTTTTGTTTTTTCCTTTGGAGACAGGGTTTCGCTGTATCTCTGGCTGTCCTGGAACTCACTCTGTAGACCAGGCTGTCCTCAAACTCACAGAGGTCCACCTGTCTCTGCCTCCCGGGCGCTGGGACTAAAGGCGTGCGCCACCACCACCAGGCTGACTTGAACTTCTTGATCTTGTCTCCACATCAGGAAGAAGTGTACCCATGGCATAGGCCTGTGGGTAAGGGCTAAGTGAAGCCATATATCAGAGTACCCATAGCAGGGCCTTGGGGAGCCCTAGCTCCCCTCTGCCAGCGTTTCCAGGAAAACCTCTTGAAATGCAGTCCCCTTAGTGCCTGAAGACAGAATCTTTATCTCTACAGGGACCTACTTGTTCACATGGGCCTCCCCCTCCCCAGCGGGGAGGTGCCCCTGCCAGCCACCTGGAGGAGGATAAGGTCTTGGTGCCTGGTGATGGCACAAGTTCCCTCCCCCAGTCCTGCCTCTCCCAGGCTGCTGCCTCCCTGCCCACAGCCACATGCTTTTTCTGAATCATTTTACTTAAAAGCCTGGGGTAGGGGGAGCTGGAGAGATTGCTCAGTGTTAAGAGCACTTACTGTTTTTGCACAGGACCTGCACTTGGCTCTTGGCTCACAACTGCCAGTCACTCCAGCTTAGGGGATCAGATGCCTCCAAGGGCTCCTGCAAGTACATGGTGCATGTGTATTCACTCAGACATACCCATACAATAACATGAATATATATTTTTATATTTTTATTATTTTACTTTTTGCCTTTTATAATTGAGCTATATGATTTTTCCTCACTCCCCTTCCCTCCTCTCCTGTCCCCTTCCCCCCTTCCCCCTGTCCCCCATGATCCTAATTTACTCAGGGGCTCTTGTCTTTTGCTCCTTCCTAGGCATATCCATGCATGTCTCTCTTAGGGGGTCCTCTTTGTTACCTAGGTTTTCTGGAAAAATAAATATACTTTAAAAAATTTAAAACCTCATGGTGGCACTGGCTGTGTAGTTCAGTTCAAAGCGTGCTTACCAAGCACACCTAGCCTTGAGTTCAAACCCCCATACTTCATAAGCATGGCGTGGTGGCACAAGCCGGTAACCTCAGTGCTCAGGAAGTAGAGGCAAGAGGACTAGAAGCTTGAGAGAAAATGATCTGTCCTAGGTGATCGGCAGTGGTGGCACACACCTTTGTCCCTGAGTTCAAGGCCAGCAGGGGTCTACAGAGCAAATTCCAGAGCAGCCAGAGCTACACAGGGAAACCCTGTTCACAAAAGGTCAAAAAGAAAAGAAAGAACAGCCAGGTGGTGGTGGCGCATGCCTTTAGTCCCAGCAGAGGCAGATGGATCTCTGAGTTCTAGGCCAGCCTGGTCTACAGAATGAGTTCAGGACAGTCAGGGCTGTTACATAGAGAAACCTTGTTTCAAAAAAGCAAAAACAAACAAACAAAAATCCTCATCTAGTAATCTGAGGCTGATTACATTTTTGGGGCCATCCTGAGCTACACAGTGATTTATGAATTGTATGAATTTCAGTGTTCAGGAACAAACAAACAAACAAACAAAAACCCAGCTTGGTCTATGGAGCGAGTTCCTTGACAGTCAGGGCTACACAGAGAAACCTTGTCTCAAAAAACTTACAAACAACCCCCTGCAAACCAAACAAACGAAAAAGCTGGACATTCAAAACAAATCAGCAGGTAACGGTGCTTGTTTCCCAGGCTGCTGTCAATGGAGCTCCGTCTCCAGTATCCACGTGAACTCATATGGACCCATCTAATGGAAGGATTCCACCTGTAACCTGTCCTCTGACCTCCACATATATGCTCCTCTCACCCCATGCCAAATGAATGAATGAACAGATGTAATTTTTTCAGAGCCTTTACGAGCCTGCCTGCGGGCACACCCAAAGCTCCTTTGCTGGTCGTTAGCTTCTCCAAGGGTCGGTTGCCATCAGCTGCCTCTCCTGCTGCGACTCCTGCTGCTGCCAGGTTTCCACCCTACTGACCCCAGCACACCCCAGGGGCCCTGGCCTTCCCAGCGTGCTCCCTGGCTGGGGACATGCTCATCCTCTTCTCTGCCTGCCATCTACAACATGCCAGTCACCTCGGGGGCCCTTTTCTGAGAACCTCTACTCTTCCCTCAGTGCTCGGCTATCATGCTGACACCCCAGGACCCAGTAGCTCCACTTCTGCTCCCCTGGAACTCATGACCTTCCCGTCCTGGTGAGGGGTGTTCGCACAGAATCCTGGGGCCCCTGGTGTCTCTCTGCAGCCCCAGTCTGGGCTCTGAGCCCCAGAGGCAGCAGGTGTATCCTTAACCGGCAGGAAGCCTCCAGCTCCACCCTGCTTGGCTTCACGGGAAGCTTTAGTACAGATGGGGATGTCGAAAATATCTGTGACATATTCCAAACTGGCCTACTTTCCTATCACAAGAGTCTGAGATAGAGACGGGCGAGGACAAGTGGGGTGGGAGTTTGGGATTTGCACCCCTCCCTCCCCAGCTCAGGTGTTAGACTGGAGATGGACTCACGCCTCCCCTGCAGGCTCCTCTCTTCCGGGGCTTCCCCGCGGGGGCTCTTGGGAGGTGAGTGACATCATGAAGCAGAGGTGTAATGGACTTGAGGGTGTGGGTAGAAAGACACAGGAGAGAGTCCTTAGTCCTGTCCCGGCTTCCAGTTCAGCAGGATGTGAGGACAGAGGGCCTGGACTCAAGTACTGGCTCTCCCGTTGGGGCCTTGGACAGGCCTCGCAACTTCCCTAGATTTCCAGTTTTTGTTTTCAATCAGCAAATGGATTACTCATTATTCTTGTTTTCCCTCCTGCAAGCAGTGGTGGTGGGTGGCTTTGGAAACTGAATGCTGCATTTCTGGGTCTTGCTCTTAACCTTTTGCCCTGGGGACTGCAGGCTGTGCTCTGTCACAGAGCAGCTTTAGTGATCACCTGTCCCTGGGCTCTGCCTCCCAGAAGGCCTGGCAGGGCCTCTACCCTTAATCCTCAGTTTAATGAGCTCCTTGCAAAGAGTCCTCCAGAGTCCTTCCCCCTGACGCTGGGCTGCATCATCACTCCTGCACTGCCGGGAAGTTCACACTCAGAGCTAATTTCAGTCTCTCTTGCTGACATGAAAGCCCTTGGGTGTTCTGCTTGCTTTCTTCCCACACGAGGCGATTGTTATTTTAGTTTCTCTCTTTGCAGGATAGATGAACCCTCTGCTGTTACTGGGGTGGGCAGGATCCTGTAGGCAATTTTTTCCCCCTAGCTCTCATGAAGCTGGGATTTTTTTTCAGCTTTCATTTAAGTACTGCTATGATTTAAGTGTTCCCCCAAAGAAGGCTTTGGGATGTACTTTGGTAGTACCTAGGTGCAAGGCCATGTGTTCAAGCCCCGGCACTGACAAAACAAATAAAACAAACAAACAAACAAACAAACAAAAAAACCCCAAAAAACAAAAAGAACCAGGGTGTGGTGCACACTTTTAGTCCCAGCAATCAGGAGACAGAGGCAGGTGGATCTCTGAGTTTGAGGCCAGCCTGGTCTACAGAGTGAGTTCTAGCACAGTCAGGGCTACACACACAGTGAAGCCCTGTCTTTGAAAACAAAGAACAAAAACCAAACCAAAACAAAAACTCTATGTGTTAGGGGCTGGAGAAATGGCTCAGCCATTAAGAGCACTGCCTGCTCTTCCTGAAGACCCATGTTTGAATCCTAGCAACTACAGAACAGCTCACAGCTGTAATTCCAGTTCCAGGGGATCCAACACCCTCTTCTGGCCTTCTTAGGCAAAAGGCACATCAGTGTTACACACACACACACACACACATACACACACACAGAGACAGACAGACAGACAAAACATCCATGTACAGAAAATAAAAATTTAAACTTTTTTAATCTTTGAGATTATAATATAATCACCATATCTCTCCCTTTCTTTTCCTCCCTCCAAACACTCCCATATACTCCTCCTTGCTTTCTTGCTTTCTTTCAAATTCATAGGCTCTTTATTCATTAGTTGTTATCATATGTATATATGTTGTATGTTTATACATATACATATATATGTATGTTCCTAAATATAATCTTCTCATCTGTATAATGTTAGTTGTATGTGTGTTCTTAGGACCAACCGTATGATAGTGGATAACCAATTGGTAGTTATGCCAAGGAAGACTATTTGGAGAATAAATAAAATTAAAAAAAAAAGTTCAACCAGGTGGTGTTGTACAACTTTAATCCCACCACTTGAGAGGCAGAGGTAGGTGGATCTCTGCAAGTTCAAGGCCAGCCTGGTCTACAAAGTGAGTTCCAGGACAGCCAGGACTATTAAACAGAGAAACCCTGTCTCAGGGGGAAAAAAAGAAATAGAAAAAAATATGGAGGGTGGTGGTGACACACACCTTTAATCCCAGCACTCGGGAGGTAGAGGCAGGTGGATGTCTGTGAGTTCCAGGCCAGCTTAGTCTACACATCAAATTCCTAGGTGGGTTCCAAAGCTACAGAGAAGCACTTTCTCGAAAAATAAAAATTATATGTCACTATACTTGTCCTCAATCTCATACCAACAGTTCTTGTTGAGAAAGTCAGACTCCAGGAAAGGGAAGGGGCCATGACACCATGGCTGGGACAGAATGTAAAGGAGATTTAGTATGAAAAGGCCCAGGAGGGGTCAGAGCAAGGCAGCAACCTGGCCAGAACCCACCACTTAGCACAGTGCTAGATCCTCTAGAGGGTGGAGAGTCCAGAGGGCCCAGAGGAGCAAAGCTCTGACTCATCCACAAAGATGGCAACAAGAGAGCTAAGTTGAGATGGGAGGCTGGAAAGGTGGACCCGTGGTTAAGAGCTCTTGCTCTTAAAGAGAACCTGGGTTTAATTCCCAGCATCAACATGGTGGCTCACAAACATCTTTAACTCCAGTTTCTGGGAATCTGTTACCTTCTTCTGACATCCAGGGGCACTAGATACACATTTGCACATACATACACGAAGGGGAAACATTTATACATATAAAATAAATAAAACTTATTCGTATTATTATTAATTTTGTTTTTTTCAAGACAAGGTTTCTCTGTGTAGCCCTCGCTGTATTGGAACTTACTCTGCAAACCTGGCTGGCCTTGAACTCACAGAGCTCCACCTGCCTCTGCCTCTGGAGTGCTGAGATCAAAGGCATGCGCCACCACGCCTGGAAAAATAAATAAATCTTGAAAAGTAGAAAAAAAGAAAGAAGAAAGCTAAGTTGGTTTTTCTAGAGCCCAAAAGGGAATTTTAGCTAGAATTTGTTGCTGAGGAGAGGGGCGGGCTCAGGAAGAGCTTTCTGGAGGAAATGGAATCTGAGCTGGACTCAGAGTGGGAGTCAGGTATCCACAGGTGCAGAGGAAGGCAACGTCAACCCCACACTGGGGAACTGTATTAGGCTATTGGGTAAAGGCCTGGACTATGAAGGGCAGGTACAGGATGTGTGCTCCTGTTCTATGTTGCAAGAGGCAATTAGAGATAAGGCTGGCAAAATCAGGCCAGATCCTGTAGGTTGGGACTTCAGGCCCTGAGAGTTCTCCATTCCATGATACTCACACTCCCTGCTGTTTAACCTGTGTTCTGGGTATGGTCTATTATAAAGCAGGGCTCCTCAAACCTTCTTGGGTTCAGTGTTAATTCTCTCCAGTGATTACAGAACATAGGAAAAGACTGAAATACTTATTTAGATTTACTGGTTGATACTGTTTGTCGTGTATTTATTTAGTTTTGTTTGTTTGTTTTGAGATAAAGTTTCTTTGTGTAGCTGTGGCTGTTCTAGAACTCACTCTGTAGACCAGGCTGAACTCACAGAGACCTGCCTGCTTTCTGCCCCTTGAGTGCTGGGATTAAAGGCATTTGCCACCACTGTCTCTGGCTTTTTTTTTTTTTTTTTTTTTTTTTTTTGAGACAAAATCTTGTTATGTTGCCTTCCTCCATCTTCCTGTCTCAACTTTCCTAATGCTGACACCCTGCTGCTGACTTTTCTTGTATAAAAGATATTATCAGAGCTGGGAGACAGTTCAGCAGGTAAGAGTGGTTGTTACAAAAGCATGAGGACCTGGGTTCAAATCCCCAACACCCATGTAAATAGCCAGTGTGGCAGCTTGTACATCTGTAAATTCAGCTCAGTGGAATGTGACAGAGGTGGAGACAGGAAGATCATTCTGGGCTTACTGGCCACCAGCTTAGCTCCAGGTTCAGGGAGGGACTCTTCACTAAGGGGACAGATAGAGCCATATAGCAAGACAGCCTGTGTCGTGTGTCACCCCCCCCATGTTTGAGTATGCTCACAAGCATGTACAACTGCAACACACATGTGCACACATCACATACACATGTGTGCATATACCACACACATGCATATACCACACGACACATACACACACAGGTGCATTTACCACACACATATGCATTAATCACACACACACACACACACACATGTGCATATATCACCTACATACACATGTGCATATCACACACACGTATATAGCACACACACATACATAGGTACATTCACTACACACATATGCATTAATCACACACTCATACACATGTTCATATATCACAGACACATACACATATGCATATACCACACACACATGATGGGAGATGTCGGTCTGTAAATATGTTTCTCATACTGTTTAATGAATAAAGCACTGTTGGCCAATAAGAAAGCAAGATAGGCGGGACTAGGAGACAAGGAGGAGAGAGGAAGAAGTAAGGAGGAGTCAAGATGGAGAGTCTGGAGAGAGCAGGATGCCAGCTGGCTCTCCGGTAAGATGAAAGCACGTGCAAATACATAGATCAACAGAAACGGGTTAATACTTTCAGAGTTAGCCGATATGAAACTAGTACCTGGCCAATAGCCTTATATCAAATACAAAGTCTCTGTGCGTTAATTGGGGCAGGTGCAGCGGCAGGACCAGACCAGCGGCAGGCAGAAAAACCTTACTCCTTACACACACACACACACACACACACACACAAACACAAACACACATAAACAAAAATTAAAAAGTAATAAATAGGGGCTGGAAAGAAGAACTTGCTGTTCTTTTAGAGGACCTGGGCTCAACTCCCAGCACCCACATGGCAGCTTACAACTGTCTGTAACTCCAGTTCCAGGGGATCTGAGACCCTCACACAGACATACATGCAGGCAAAATGCTAATGCACATAAAATAAATAAAATAATTTTTTTAATAGTAAGAAATAAGCCAGATGGTGGTGGCACACACCTTTAATCCAGCACTTGGGAGATAGAGGCAGGTGGATCTCTGTGAGTTCGAAACCAGCCTGATCTATAGAGCAAGTTCCAGGACAGGCTCCAAATGTACACAGAGAGAAACCCTGTCTCAACAAACAAACAAACGGTAAGAAATAAAGGTTATTTCAAAGACAGATGAGTTGCTGCATGTGAGGCATTGGGAAGCAGGAAGGACACACAACTCTCATCCACTTTTCTTGGGCCACTAAGTTTTCAGCAGCTGCCACATGTCTAGCTATCCAGAAGCTTCCCAAATCCTGTCCTTCTGGGTTTTCATGGAGATGTCATGGCATAACCATTATTGTATGAGGGAAGCCAGTAGTAGGCTTGACATTCAGATCCTTCAGCATTCCTCCCTGATGTAAGCCAGGAACCTTCCAGAATGAGGAAGTCTTATGACCTGCTATTGGGCAGAGAACAACTCTATGGCTAATTGAAGGTAAAGGTTAGAGTTGCTAAAATCTACCATGGGGAAGGAAACCCAAGTTTGTATGGCCTGCCTTCAGGATGGAAGTATGAGGTAGGAACAAAAGCAAAATCAAGAACAACACACACACACACACACACACACACAGAGAGAGAGAGAGAGAGAGAGAGAGGGAGGGGGAGAGCCACAGCAGTGCGTTTTCAAACTCTTTGTGATAGACAGGCTTGCTTTTTAAGTTTCCAAATGGCTGCATCATGCTTTTGGAAAACACAGCAAAAATAGTCATGTGCTTCAATGTCAAATGGCTCCATGTTTTTTTCAAGGTTATTTTGTTTCTGTCTCCTTGTCAAACAGCAGCTAGGCAGGCCCTGATCCATAGACCCCACTCTGAGTGGCTGTGCCCTAGGGGTCTTGGATGGGCTGCACAGGTCAGAAGGGCCTGGGCGTTTGTTAGTGATAAGCATTTATGTCCATTTGACTGAGAAGAGGGTGAGAATCTGTCAGTAACTTAGGAGGCTGAGGGCTTCTAAATCCCTTCTGTAGAGCGAGTGGTAGTGGAAGCCATATGGGTGGAACAGTGTAGATGTGTGGATCATTCCGGAAGGTCTTGCACTGCCAGCTCTCTAGCAGCCAGCTCAGCACCTGGGAAAGGGACAGAGATTGTGTGTGATATGAGATTCCAGAGAACAGAGGTCTTAGCCTAATGGTGATTAAAATAATCAGAAGGGGTTTGTTTGTTTTTCAAGACAGGGTTTCTCTTTGTAGCCCTGGCTGCCCTGGAACCTGTAGACCTGGATTGCTGGGATTAAATATGTGTGCCACCACTGCCTGGCTTTTGGGTTTGTTTTTTATTTTGCAGTTCTGGGAGTAGTACCTAGGTTCTTGCATGTGCTGGGCAAACACTCAATTGACAACACTCAGCCCTTTAAATTTTTCTTTTTCCTTTGAAGAGGTAGGCATTGTGGTGCATAGCTATGATCCTAGCATTTGGGAAGAGAAGACAGGACGATCAGAACTTCAAGACCACCTTCAGTTACATAGTGAATTTGAGGCTAGTTTGGGCTTCATGAGAATGTCTCAAAAAACTGCAAAACAATTTTTTTTAATTTTATTTATTTGTGTGTGAGGTAGGTCTGTGAATGTGATGTGATGTGATGTGGTGTCTCTGTGTGTGTCAGGCAGAGGGAAACTTTGTAGGAATTAGTTTTCTCTTTCTAGCTCGTCAGTTCTGAGGGTTAAACTCAGGTCATCAGGGTCAGTGGCAAGTGCCTTTACCCCCTGAGCCATCTTCCTGGCCCCAAAAATTTTATTTTAAGACAGGATCTTGGGCTGAAGTGATGCTTAGTGGTAAAAATCATTCCCTGCTTTTGCAGAGGAAGAGTTCGATTCCCAGCACCTACATGGTGGCTCACAACTGTCTGTAAGTCAGTACCAGGGGCTCTGATACCCTCTTATGGCCTCCATCCAAACTAGGCAAAATACTCATGCAGACAAAAACCCATGAATATAAAAATATTTTTATTAAAAAAAAAAAAAAAAGAAAGAAAAAGAGCCAGGTGTTGGTGGCACATGTCTTTAGTTCCAGCACTTGGGAGGCAGAAGTAGGTAGATATCTGAATTTGAGGCTATCCTGATCTACAGAGCAAGTTCCAGGACAGCCAGGTCTACACAGAGAAACTCTGTCTTGAACAAACAAACAAGCAAGCAAACATATGAACAAATAAAGACAGTCTTGCTAAGTTGTCCTGCCTCACCACCAGCTCATAGCCCTGTTGCCTTAGGCTTTCACATATCTGGGATTCCAAGTGTGTGTACCACCATGCCAAGCCAGAAAACTTTTTAAAAAATTAAATTAGGTCAGGTGATGGTGACATAGGCCTTTAGTCCCAGCACTTGGGAGGCAGAGACAGGCAGATCTCTGTGACTTTGAGGTCAGCCTGGTCTACAGAGTGAGTTCCAGGAAAGGCTCCAAAACTACACAGAAAAACCCTGTCTCTGAAAAAAAATAAATTAAAAATGTTTACAATGATTTTAGATTTATTTTAGTATTTTTATTTTGTGTGTATGCATGTGGGCTTGAGTGTGTTTGTGCACTGTGTGCATGAAGGTGCCTGTGGAGACCAGAAGAAGCCATTAGATCCCAAGGTACTGGAGTTCCAGGTGATTTCAAATGAGCATGCGGGAGCTGGGACTCAAACTGGGGCTCCCTGCAAGAGCAGCAAATGCTTCTAACAACTGAGCCATCTCTCCAGATCCCTTTTACTTATTGTATGTTTGTGAGTGTGTGTGTGTGTGTATATGTGTGCACCATAGTGCATGTATGAGAAGCAGAGGACAAATTGTGAGAATCAGCTCGCTCCTGCAAGGCAGGTCCTGGGGCTCAAATGCAGGTGGTTAGGTTTGGTGACAAGCCCCTTTACCTACTGAGGCACCTCAAAGGCTGTCTTTGAAACAAAATGGCAAGGTTGAGGAGGGCCTGATGGTGGTCCTGATGGTGCGATAGCCA
This sequence comes from Phodopus roborovskii, assembly GCF_943737965.1. NCBI lineage: Eukaryota > Metazoa > Chordata > Mammalia > Rodentia > Cricetidae > Phodopus > Phodopus roborovskii. The sequence goes on along the minus strand of NW_026125052.1, from coordinate 13,173,516 downwards.
ATCGCAAAGCCGAGCTTCTCAGTGCCGATTGGTGCATGCCACCTGCTCGGGAAGGCAGGTCCCTGGACAGGAGGCTCCCACTCCTGGGTAAAGGAGGAGACTTGGGGAGAGGCAGCCTCCCCACACAAAGCAGCATCCTGGGGGGTTTCACCCATCATCTGAGACTTCAGAGCAGGTGTTTGGTGCCCCTGGGCATTGGTGAAGGTTGTGACATGTACACACAAGCGCTTGTTTCCAAAGAAGGTGAAAGAAATGTTGAAAGATGTGGACTCATTGAGTCCTGACCAATTCCTGGTTGCTTCTTTTTTAATTACATTTTTTTTTTTTTTGTGAGAGAGAGCTCTCATGTAGCCTTGAATTCACTATGTAGCTAAGGTGACCTTGAATCCCTGATATTCTCGATTCTACCTCTAAGTGCTGGGATGGCAGACATTTTCTACCACAGCCAGATATCCTTTCATTTTTTCATGGAGGTGAAATTCACATAACATGACACCAGCCATATTGAAGTGAGCAGCTGCCAGGGTCAGGGGAGATAAAATAAAACGAAAAGGACCCCAAAGGGCCTCCTACTTTCAGGGCTTCCATCTTGTCTCTGAATACTTCTTTTACTCCAAAAGGAAGCCAGACCCTGTGGGCCATGGCCCCCACTTCTGCCTTCTATAGGTAACCCATATTAATCATTCCCACCTAAAGGGACCCACACACAGCATCCAACTGTGGTGCCTGGCTTCTTCCCCTTAGCATGATGTTCCAGACTCAGCCAACTTCATTCCTTTTTAGGGTGGAACAGAGGTTCCACTCCGTAGACATAGAACAACTTGTTTATCCACTCACCCACCTGAAGACAGGAAGACACTAGACTTTTGGATCAAGCAGCATTTGATGCAGAGGGAACGTTCTCATTAATTTCCATCCGTGGCTGCTGAACTATCTTCATTCCTACCAGCAAGGTCCAAGAGGTTCATCTACCTTCATTATTAAACAAAGGATGACCATGACCTTGGACTTCTGCCCCATCCCCTCACCTCACCACAGGCTTCTCCTGTTGGCCTCTAGGCCCCAGAAGATGCTGATTAGGCAGGAGAAGTGTGTATTTCCCTCACTCATTAAAACATAAGGACCAGATAGTTACATCTAGAACCCCAAGCCAAGCTAGGTGCAATCCTGCAGGGGCGAGTTTGTGGCCCACCTGGGCCCCATCAGCTCTAAGTATGTTTTCTTTCTTCTTTTCTTTTGTTGTTTTTTGAGACAGGGTTTCTCTGTACAACAGTTCTGGCTACCTTGAACTCACTCTGTAGACCAGGTTGGCTTCAAACTCACAGACATCTGCTTGCCTCTGCCTTCAAAGCGCTGGAATTAAAGGCATGTGCTACCACCTAGCTCTTCTATGTTATTTTATTTATTTTTATTGGCAAGGTCTTATTGTATATTCTAGGCTGCCCTCAAACTAAATGCTTAGCTCAGGCTGACCTTAAACTCTTGGTTCATCTTCCCTAGACTCCTGAAAAGGTGATAATACGAATTTACACTACCTCATGTCCAGCTCAAGGCAACTGAGGGACAGAGTGAGGGCAGAGAGCTTGCATGTGTTTATGGACTACAGCCATAAGACATGGCCCTCCCCCACCCTGCAGTGCCATCTAGGCCCCAGGAAGTGCCCCCTAAGAGGGGCGAGGTGCTGGGAAGAGAGAACAACAGCATTGGGCAGCATGGACCTGGCACCCAGCAGGGTTTCAGGAGACCCATGCCTGTCTCAGTGTGGAGGGTTATTGTCTAGGGTGGCAGGAAAGGACAGGGATGCTCAAGGCAGCAGGAGACAAACAGGAGGGACTCATGAGAGCTGGGAAGGCCTCTTACACACTCCTTCTGTGGGCCGGGCCCTGCCAGGACTTGCCTCTGTGGGTACAAGCCCTAAGCTGGGAGAGCCAGGAGAAGGTCACCACCCAACGAGCTCTGCGAGTGTGTTCCTGGACCTGCAGTAGCCCCTCTTCTTGGGAACCTGCTAGAAATGCACATCCCCTCAAAATTATTGACTCTGAATCTTGGGGGACAGCATGACTCTTCCAACAAGCCCACCAAAGGGCTCTGCTTTTCCATTCAGTTTGCAGGGACCTCCTTTAATGAGGGAGATGCAGAATCTACCACAAGGCTATGGGACAAGGAAGCTGGAGCCCGGGACTCTCAGAACACTGCCCACTCCACTGTGGGGGTGGGGTGGGGGTGGAGTGATGGCTGAGGGTCTGTGAGGGGGCCTCAGAGAACCCCTTCCACTTTCCTCTCCATTCTTCGGAAAGCAGTTTGATGTGCTAACGAAGGCATCAATTATTGAGCACCATTTGCCTTCCTTACAATAACAAGTGAGGGGAGGGGGACCTGAGGGAGTCAGGAGTCTTTTGAAATTTACAGCCACTCCTGTGGAGTGGGAGCGAGGATGAAGATGGAGGAATGTGGCCAGGGAGGCAGGCACCCAGGGTTCAGGGTCCCAGATGCCATCCCGGCTGAGAGGCAGCGCCTCCTTTCCCCTCAGCCGCTTTTCCTCTTCTACCTCAATGCTTTCTGGATGGCTCTGTGGGGCTCATGAGATGTCCTGGTCAGACCAACAGAGGAGCATTCTTAGGGAACCTCAAGTGGGTGCTTCAAGGTGCAGGATGGGTAGTTCAGGTGGCCAGCCTTGATCTCTTCACTACCTGCTTTACTACGCTGGAGCCGCGTGCTCCTTTTTGCCCAGATGTTTGTCCAGGTGCCAAGCCTGCTGCTACAGTGTCTTAGGGAAGAGAAGGAGAGGGTGAGGACTCCCCACTCTAGGCTGCTCCCCAACCCTCCTTTCTGCGGCCCTCAGAGTGGGCCAGGGCCCTGGAGTATTTGGGAAGGACAGGAGGAGTGGCTGAGATCTGATTTCCCGATCCTCAAACATGCCAGCTGGGCTAAGGAGCACTGCCGGAGCCACAGGGGAGGAGGACCAGAGGGAAGTTAAGTTGAGGAATGAGAGGAGGCGGGGCAGCACCTGAGGCATCTCAGGTGGAGGCAGCTGGCAGGAGGGTTGTGCTGGGCACCATGCCAGCATATAGAAGCCGTTCTGCTTGCTTCTGCTGCATAAGGAACACCCTATGCAGGAACAGCCGCCTCCTAGCAGCAGAGCCGTCTTCAGAGGCCTCATGGGAGATGGCATCCCTGAAGGCTGATGGTCATGTTATTTGGGACCACATCGTTTCTGTTTAGACTCTCATTTCTTATCACGAGTCAACAGGGCCCCTGGGCTAGCTGTCCAAGTGTGTGTGTGTGTGTGTGTGTGTGTGTGTGTGTGTGTGTATATGGTCTTTGGAGAGTAGAGGGTGTGTGTATCAAATGAGTTCTTAGCTCTGAGATGATAAGAAATGTGAAGGATTTATCATTAAGATGTGACCTAGTGATAGAACATGTGTCCAGAATGTGTGGGCTCAGCTGAGCTGTGGTGGCACACGCCTTTAATCTCAGCACTCGGGAGGGAGAGAGAGGTGAATCTTTGTGAGCTCAAGGCTAGCCTGGCCTACAGAGCAATTTCAAGTTCCAGGACAGGTTCCAATGCTACTCAGAGAAACCCCGTCTTGAAAAACAAAAAACAAAAAACAAAAACAAAAAAAAAAAAACAAACAAACAAAAGAAAAGAAAAAGAAGAAGAAATGGTAAAGAGAAAACAAAACAAAACAACAACAACAAAAACAGAATGTACGGGCTGTGGTTCAATCCCAGCACTGAAAAAAAAACTTAAAAACAACAACAAAAGTGAGCTACATAAACTGTATCTGGTGTCCAACATCTGTGATCGCAGCACTAGGGAAACTGAGGCAGGAGGACTGTAGGTTGAAGATCAGCCTGAACTATAAAGCAAGATTGTTTCAAAAACAATTAGACAACAAAAACAAAGCAGAGCTACATTTATGAGAAACTACTTGAACCTGATGATTTTGTCTTGCCATGGAGGGCTTCCTCCAGAGCTGTCCTTGGAGCTGTCTATGATTCCTAGGTGCTGATTCCCCTACCTTTTCCCACCCAGTCTCGATCAGTGGCTTGTTGGAGAGACTACGAGTCAAGTATTAAATGCAGGAAAGAGTGCATAGAATAGGAGAGAATAGGAAAAATATCATTCCAATTGTCACCTTGGAGAGAATGCCCAGGTCCCCAGAGACTGAAAGAACCCCTGCCCTAACTTCCTGCTTCATGGGTCCCCTGCTGTCTGCTGTATGGGGATGAGTCATGGGGTGCCAGGTCTGGTCTCTGCTTCTGGTAGCCACAGGTAAGATGATAGTGGAAACAAAAGAAGCCAGGAGTCCTAGAGTCAGGCCAGCCTGGGCTTCAATTTTGCCTTGGGAGTTCTTGGATTGGGCAGTTGTCCATACTCTTTAGAATCTTCCTTCCTTTCTATTTCTTTTTGTTTCTTGAGCAAGGTCTCATCATGTATTTCTGGCTAGCCTAGAACTCACTTAGGAAGATTGGACTGGTCTAAAATTTGTGTTGATTCTTCTGCCTTTCCCTCCCAAATCTAGGATGACAAGTGTGTGCCTTTATTTCTGATATGTGGCAAATATGACAGGATTAAATTAGAGACTATGGGTAAAGTACTGGCTGATGCTCTTCTCCTTGGATGGGCATTGAACAGGGACAGGAAGACATTTTGCCCCTGGGGGTGGGTGTTCTGGTTTGGGAAGACCCCAAAGGCAGAGTGAGCAATGTGACATTTCGAAGGGAGGAGAGGTGTGTGCCAGGCTCAAGGCTTAATAGCTGTGGCCCCTCCCATACACAGGGCCGGGCTGCCTCCTGGAGCCCATCTTGGGAAGGCAGCCAGGCAGGGAGCTGGAAGGGTGCCCAGTGAGTGCCCAGAGGCCAAAAGATGGGCACCATCCAGTTGGCAGAGGGAAAAGCAGCTGGCCCAGGAGAGAAGTCGTGGTCTTAACTGCTGGGGTTGTATGCCCAGACCGTGTGTCCAGGACACAGCTCTTGGCTGTCCTCCTGAGGTGGCCAGCTGGAGCTGAGGCCCCTCCCGCTGCCTTGCCCAGCCACCTGAGTTAGTGGAACTGGAATTGATCTGTAAGGGGCATTTGGAACCTTGTCCTTAGCTGGGCATGTGGCTGGCTCAGAGGCAGGCCTGGGGGCGGGCTGAAAAGCGAGAGAGCCCAGATTAAGGCTGGGACTGGGTAGATCAAGAAGTAGGGGAACCGGTTTGTCATCTGGGCCACTTGGGGTGGGGTCTTCTCTCCTGGGCTCTGTCTGCCAGCCATTCTGCCCGGTGGACTGCAGGGAAGAGATGTGGGCACAGGTTGGCCTTTTTGTGACCACTCGAACTGCCTGTGGGAATGCCAGGGGTAAATAAAACGCACAGAGGGCTCATCCCACCTGCCCCTCTCGAAGAGAGGATTCTGAAAGGAGGAACTGACCACAAAACCCGAGGGAAGGAAGGAGGGAGAAGCCTCAGCACAAAAGGTCAACGTGAGTCTGGGCCCAAGCTGGTCATGGAAAAGTCTGCAGAATCACCAGGTAGGCTCAGTAAGGTGAACCAGGGTGGGGCGCGCCGACATGGCGCTTTAAAGGCTGCCGTGGAGGTGACAAAGGTGTCGCCAGAAGAGGCGCGAGAAGACTATCTGGAGCGTCTTACTTTGGGGTCCACTTAAGAGATGGGCAATGCCTCTTACTCGCGTGCAGTACCTGCTCGCGCCTGAGGTAGGGGCGGGAAACCGAAGTAGGGGCTAGGAGGCTGTCCAGCAGGGGGCGCCAGAGAGCTGGGTCCCTGGCCGAGTGGCGGCTCCGGAAGGGGGAGGGGTAGAGGTGAGGGGGCGCGACCCAGGAAAGGCACACTGGTATCTCGACTCTCCAGGTGTAGAGCGACTGTGGCGTTCAGAGGTCACCTTGGCTGAAGAGCGGTCCTCCTTCTCTGGTCCTCTCCCCTCCTCCTCCGCCGCGCCCGGAGTGTTTTTCTGTCCCGAGGGAGGCGTGTTAGGAGACCCAAGGAGTCACCTCCCCCGGTGCCTCTTTCGAGGCCACTCCGGGGTCAATGCATTTGTTTCTACCGGGGCTGGAGGACCGCTTAGGGTAGGGGAAGCAGGTGGAGTGGGGGGCGGAGCGTGAGTGCGCCCCGCACCCCAGTCCGGGCCGTGTGCTGCGGGATGCCGGCGTGCTGCTGGAGGGCGCGAGGAAGCGCAGTGCCCCTTCCCCTCCCCCGCTCCCCGCCACCCCCGGCGGCCCTTTGTACCATCCGGCCACACGCGCGTGCCCGCGCCGCGCGCGCTCCCGCCCGCAGTGACACACCCGCGCCGGCCGCACGCGCGCACTCGCGCGCACACACACACACACGCAGAGACACACACACTCGCTCTCGCACACTCGGTGACACGCCCGCGCGCGCGCGCACCCACACGCCCGGCCGCCGGCGCCCTCCCAAGCTGGTCCACCCCGGCCGGGCCCGCGCCCCCGGCCCGCCCGCCTGGCACCGCGCCCCGGGGCTGGGGCAGAGCGAGGAGCCCGCGAGGCGGCGAGAGGGCGAGCGCCAGGCAGGCCGGCCCGGGGCCCCCGCCCCCCGCGCCCCCGCCCGATGGGGAACGCTCCGTCCCAAGGCATGTCCCTGTCTCTCTCCTCCCTAATGTGCCTCCATGCTTAAGTGGAAGGTATTTCTGTTTTCTTTGTGTGTTTTCCCCTCGGCCGGGGGCGGGGGCGGCGGCCGGGCCCGGGAGGCGGCGGCGGCCGGCCGGGCTAGGGATGCTCCGGGCGCAGGTGTCGCGGGGGGCAGGGGACAGCTGCGCGCCGGGCTGGGGAGGACCAGGGCGAAAGAGCGCTGGGAGTCGAGAGGGTCTGGAGCTGGTGAAGCTGGAGACTGGGCGAGAAGGGCCTCTTGGTGCCCGGGGGGGGGGGAGGGGACCTGGGGTTACAATATAGGGGGGAGGGGTGGGTGAAGGGGGATGGCGAGGAGAGTGGGGGAGGGGTCCATGCGAAGTGAGACCAGGGATGTTAAGGGGGGGAAGGGAAGGGGATGGAGGGAAGAGCATCATCCCCGCCTCAGCTCTCAGAATGGGGTGCAGGCGATGGGCTTGACCCTTCGCGCCAGTCCCTCAGGGAAGCAAGGGACTGAGAGCGTTCTGGGTTTGGCTGTGTTGCCAGGATACAAGGCTGTATTCTGCACCCCACCCCCTGCACCTCGAGGCCCTAGCCCTGGAGACCTCCTAGCCTCCGCAGCAGTTTCAGAAACTGGGGACCTGCTCCCCGTTCGCCGGGAGGGTAGGGAGGGCCCTGGAGAGGGAGGGACTGAGGGAGGGGCTTCTGGATCTTAAACCCTCCCCCTGCAGAGGTAAGGGGCAAAGGAGGGCGCCCCCAGCTGGGGAGGGCGTCCGGGGTGATGAGGAGGTGGGGACTGCAGGGGGCTGGAAAAGTAGAGGGGCGGGGTTGGGGAGGGGACTCGTCGTGGCTCCCCCTCCTCACCCACGCACCCCCCTGCTACGTCAGAAGCTCCTGGGCCAGCTCCGAGTCCTGTCGGTGGGGGCAGCAGGATGCTGGTGGCAGTAGAGGGGGCCGACCGGGTGCCTCCGCAGCTCAGCTGGCAGGGCCCGGTGGGGCGTGTGTGGCTGCTGGTGCGCGCCCCCAGCCCCACGCCTCCCCATGCAGCCCTGGCAGTGCCTCCGGCGCTTTGCCCTAGCCTGGTGGGAGAGGACCGCGGAGGGTCGAGCCCGCTCTCCCAGGGAGGAGGTTGGACCAAGGGACCCTGGGGGACGAGGGGAGCCAGGTGAGCCGGATCAGCAGTGTGAGCAAGGAGGGCTGAACTGCCTTTTCCAGCCTCTCTCAAATATTTCGGGATCTGGGGCTCTTGTAGGCTCCAGCTTTGAGGGAAGTGTTGTCCCTGGTCGGGATTCTTCAGCTGCAGCCCCTCAGAAGGTGTCTGGGATAAAGATGGGAAGTGGAGAAACTGAGCAGATGTCAGGTCTGGGGACCCAAGTGTTCCTTTGGGTGGGGTTAGTGCCCCTTGGGATGGGATATTAAGATACCCTCCTCTGCCCTGGTCATCTTGGTCTGGGTGACCTTGAGCCAACTGCTTGGCTGTCTAACTCTGTGCCTCAGTTTCTCCCATTCCCTTCCCTGTGGCCGGTCTTAAAAACTGATGATGTATCTGATGGAGATAGTTACTGTAGAGACGAGAGGCTGTCATCTCTGGTGGCAGCTGGGATGGTGTTGGTTTCTAGCATGGCTGGTGTGTGTGTTTGTAAGTGGGGGGGGGTGGTTGTGGTATGTGGGCATGGGAGTCTGGTTGATTCTGGCCGGTGTGGGGGGTCACTCTGGGTAAGTGTCCAGGGTGATGCTCAGCCAGAAGGAGTGTTTTTTTTTTTTTTTTTTTTTTTTTTTTTTTTTGATAGGCTTAGAGTTGTAGTAGAGACTTAGCCTGCTGTAGAAGCAAGGGAGTGTGAGGGCTCTGGACATAGGGGAAGGGGCCTCCCTCCTAGGCTGCCTGGTACCCAGGCACCATTGGCTGCAAGTGCAAAGGCTTTGCCCTGGCTCCCTGCCACTCTGCCTTGGGGACAAGAGGGTCTTTGTCCAATACTGCCCCCCAGTCCTGCATCCTCCCTTCCTTTCCTGCAAGGCCAGCTCTCAGCACAGCCCTAGGATGGAGGCTCCATGGGTCTCCCTTCTGGCTCCTACTCTGGAGATCTGCCTAGAAGAAACAAATGTAGGCTCAGGCTGCCAGCGGGGAGAGGAGCCTCACTAAGGGTAGGGTCCCTAGAACAAACCCTCAGAGACATGCTCCTACCTCAGACTTTCCCTCTGCCTCTCTGTTCATCTCCCACTAGCACAGGAGGTCTGGGGGCTCCCTGGTTTTACTTATACAGCCACTTAAAGGTGAGTAGTGACCCACCAGAATGCGTGTCCCCTCCGAGAGTTCTCCCCTCCCTGTCCAGGGACCCACCCAAGAAAAGGGTTTAATTAGAACCATTGATTCCTTTTTGGCTGCGGGCATCGATCTTGATGGTGTGGTCAGAGCAGGGGATGGGGGAAGGGGTAGCACAGGCTCTGTCTGTCCAGTGCTAACCTTGGCATTCTCTGCCAAAACCCCAGCGCTGGAAGTCCTGAGCAGGGATAGGGCTGGGCTCTTTGGAGCTCCCCACCTGCACCCCAGATAGGTGTTGAGAGATGAAGAGCAACCCAGCTGAGGGCTGACACTGCTGGGCACTGTGCTCAGGTGAGAAGAAGGCTGGTTCACATGAATTTGACCTCGTTCGGTGAGCTGGGAGCACATCAAGAAGTGGTATGGTAGAGAGAAGGTCTGTGCTGTCATGGGGAGTCTGCAGGAATGCAGTGGCCCTCAAGTGCCCAGGCAGGTCAGGGTCCAGGGGAAAATCCCAGGCTGGCCATGAAAACATCTCTTTCGAGGAATTCTAAGTACTTATGTCTCAGCTCTGGCAAGGAGATTCATTTTCCTCCTTCATTTATATCTCTCCGGCCCAGATAGGGACAGGGCCTGCCTAGATGCTCAGCTGGACCAGATCTGGCCTGGCTTCCTGACCTCATGGCCCCTGCCTGGACCTAAAGTCCTGAGGTTGAGGCTTCTGGCATCCTTGGCTCAGGTCCCCGGAGTTGGGGGTTCTGGGGATAAGTTGTGCCCCCAGCCCGCGCCTGCTGTGGGTGGGCCAGAGCAGGTGCAGCTTCAATGAGGCACTCAGGGGCTCTTTGAAGACTCCATAGCTGGCTTCCTAGGGCCCATTTGAGCAGAGATAATAAAAATCTGGCCGTCAGCGGGTTTGAGGGCTGTACTCGCTTCCCCTTCTTTCATTCCCAGCGCTGAAAAGAGGAGATGAAGGCTTTGGATTTGGCTAGAAAGCAGCTCCTGCCCCGAGGGAGAGAGGCAGGAGGGAGGGAGGCAGGGAGGGAGGGAAGGAGGGAGAGAGGGAGGGACGACTTCTTGGCAGCCAGGATGGGCAGAGGCACAGTCCCCAACCCCAGGACTTAATACCTAGTACCTGGGCTCTAGTGTGGTCCTCCAGGCCCCTGGGACCCCACAACATCCCTCTCTGCCCTCTGTTCCCAAAGTCCCCTCTTGTCACCTCAGCCCCCCACTTCTCCGCTCTGCCAGTCTCCTACTTTACTCTCACCGCCGTCTCCCTGCCAGTGTCCCCTCTCCTCCAGAGGCCCCCTGGCTCTCTCTGGTAGCCCCTCCCCTCTGTCTGTCTGCTTTGCCCTAGCAGTGTTCCTGCTTTCTAGGATTGAGTGGAAGGTTGCTGCTGAGGGGCACAGTCGCTGAACAGCCATAGCTGCAGCCTCCCTCGGCAGGGATGGGCCAGCTGACTATTATGGGCTGTCAGGTGCTATCACTGTCAGAGTGCAGGCTGGAGCACATGCAAGGCTGTGTGTGTGTGTGTGTGTGTGTGTGTGTGTGTGTGTGTGTTGGCTCCTCCCATTCCACCCCAGGCACTTCACCTTGACATTGGGCCTCACACAGTTACCTTCTGGCATTCACCTCCACAATAGATTTTTTTTTTTTTTTTTTTTTTTTGCCCAGCCCTTCTGGTCTGGTCTCTGTACCCTAATGTCACTTCTGTACTCAGCTGTCTCTTAACCCAGGCCCATCAGACTACCTTCAGGCTCCAGGGAGGCAAGTGGGATCCAGGAAGCTGCTGGGCACCATGCCAAGCCCTGGCCACTCTCCCCTGGTTAACCCCCCAGATGACAGATGAGTATGAGAACAATACTGAGCTTGGAGCCCAGCACTCATCCTGTCTCAGGCCTGGATGTCTGTGTGACCTTGAGCAAGTCCCTTCCCTGGTCTCCTTTCTCACCTGAAATGAGGGGGCTGGCCTGGATGATCTCCAAGGTCTCTTCTGACATCCCTGCGATGTTGTGTCTCTCTTCTGGGTGATTTGCATATGCTTTGCATATATTAATAGCGCCCGATTGCAGGGGGAAGGACACCACCCACACGGGGCACAGAGTCCCGCCTATCTTTCCAGCTCCCCTCACCCATTGGTCCAACTCCCATGGCTGCAGCTTCTTAGTGGGTGGGAGCTAAGCATCCAGGAAGGTGGGTCCTGTGTTGTGAGGGGATCCTGCAGGAGTGGGCGGGAGGGTATTAGCTCCTTGTAGCCTGCAACATGGTAGGTGCTTGGTTTGGTTCATCCAGCACCTCCGACTTCAGTTCAGGCCACATTGTATATCGAGGCCAGATGTGGCCCTTCCCTCTTATTACAGACCAGGCCCTTGAACTCTGGGAATGAGAGCTGAAACTTGAGCCTCAGACCTGGAAGTCAGGAGAGAAGAGGTTATTTCCTGCCTAGCCTCAGACCGCACAGCGTGTCTGTGTATGAGAGACAGAGACACACACACACACACACTCACACACAGAGAGAGAGAGACAGAGACAGACAGACAGACACAGAGAGAGAGAGAGAGAGACAGACAGACACACACACACACACAGAGAGAGAGAGAGAGAAGAGAGAGACGAGTCCCAGAGAGAGGAGTCCCAGAGGCATCCTGGTCCACTAGCTTACAGGATTTTTACTGGTCCTGCCTTCCTGCCACCCACATGTACTCCATACCTGACACAGGGTAGAGACCTGGACCATAACCCTTTTTTCTTTGGTGGCTCCTTTCAAATACATGTCCCCTGCTACCTGGGGCAAGGCTGGGACAAAGGCTAGTGATCTAGAAGAGGTAGTATGAAACCACTTAGTTACGGTTGGCCGCTTCTGAAGGAAGGGATAAAAAGGAAAACCATCACCAAGGGCTGGGGGCGGAAGAAATGAAGCCCGCCCGTGAGAGCAGGGTCAGACTTAGTTTTAGGGAAGCACCGACCCTGAGGGCAAAATTAGTTTCTACGCATGAAATAAATGGTGAAGAATGCATGAGAAAATAGATGTAAAGTTTTAGCACAGTGCTTGGCTTGTGATTAGCAAACTGAGGTTCTAGGCAGGGCCAGAGGCTGCAAGCCCGAAGCTGGGCTGTGGAGAGGACTTGGTTGGACAATTCCTAGAAGAGCTCTTTTCCTATATTTGGGTTGCTACATCTGCCACTCTTGTGCCATGTGCAAACTGGGCGTAGGGCCAACTGCCAGGACACCCTGCCCTGGTCCTCAGTGCTGGCTGGGTGTGGAGGCAGCAAGTCTGCTCTGCTCCCCTCTCTTAGTCCCAGTATAGGACAGCTTGGGAGGAAACAATCCCACGCTGCAGCAGGAGGAATGGAGATCAGATAGAGAAAAACACTTCCCAGGATATGAAGAGGGGTCAGCGGTGTGGGCGTTCAAGCTGGTGTCCCAGCTAGGACAGGGGACTGGTCAGCATGGCATCCTCTCCCAGAGGCCAACTCTTGTGTGTGACAGAGGGGTCCTGAGTTGTGGAATACAGAAAGCAAGGAGAAGTCCTTGTTCCCTAAATAACAAGCTTAGACTGTGTCTCATCCATTGCTGTGTGACTTTGGCAACTTTGTTGCCCTCTCTGGTCCTCAGTGTCCTTGATATGAGTAAAGAAGTTGGAAATAGAGGGTTTTAAATTCTGTCAGTTGTCTAAGGTTTTTCCCCACCTCCTGTCCCCTGAGATAAGAAATGCCTTGTCACATGAAGGGTGGGAGGAATACTTCCCAGCTTCAGCTGAGCCAGAAGTGGCTCAAGGCCAAGACATTTGAGCGTGCACACATGCACATGCTGGCGGCTTACAGACAGCAAGCATCTCCTCACTCTCTGAGATATACCTTGCCTGCATCTGTGCTCCAACCTTGGGGATGGACAAGGTGGCTGGAAGCCCCTGCTGGCCCTGCACTCCATTCTATTGAGGAACCATAATCCAGCCCTTGTTTTCCTTCATGCTGCCTGTCCAGCAGGTGGCTGGCACTTAGCTACTGCTCCCAGATTTTCAGAGAAATGTGGTCAGCAGACTCGGCTACCTGCAAAGCCTGGGGTGGAATACTCCAAGCCAGAAAAGAAGTTGTGGTTGGTCTCATTGCCAGGAACCTCAGAACTCAACAAGCCTTGGACTCCGTCTGCAGGGAGGCCCCCAAACAAGAAGAGTTCTGCACAGCCTGGGAGAGGGTGACATATCCTTCTCCTATGTTCCCTGGCTCAGTCTCCTGATAATTGCTGAGGGTGGGGTGTCCCTTCGACACCCACCCCCAGGTACAAGCTAAGGTGTCATTGAGGATAATTAACTCCCAGCTCCTCAAGGTGTCCGGGGCTTACAACAGCCCTTGGCAGACATAGGCCCTTATTACCAACCCCAGATGGCTCTCAGGAGCCTGGGACTCCTGGCATGTTAGACAGGAAGGGGCCTTTGAGGGGTTCCCCTGCTGCTAGATCAGGAGTGCCAGGGAAGGGTCTCCTAGAGAGTTAAAGTCACCCACCGCAAAAGCTCAGGAAACCTTGAACCCTATCCTGAGCCCGATGGCTCATCCACTCAGTTCTTTCTGTCATCCACCTGACAGTCCAGGGTCAGTCACCTGCTTCCTGTTTCTAGGATGAGGCAGGAAGACTAAAAAAGTAAAATCTACTGGAGCATGTGATGGTCCATGGTTAGATTTCAGGGAGAACATCCCAAACACTGATGCAAGGGGAGGCCGGATGGGCGGTAGTCTGGGAGCAGCTCGGGAGACACTCAATGGAGACATAGCTTCCCTTCCCTGTATCTTGAAGCCTTCATGGTGGCTGTCTTGAAGACTCTGGATTCAGTGAAAGAATTCGGGCAGAGGTGGTAAAGCTCCTGAGACTCAGGGCCTCACCTGGCCCAGAGGGCAGGATTCTAAGGAGGGTGGTGAGAGGAGGTGCAAGCAGGATTGTACTTCCAGCACCTGGGGAGGTGGGTCAGAGTTCAAGGTCATCCTGGGCCACTCACAGCGTCTCAAAAAACAAACAAACAAACAAACAAACAACCCCAAAAGGAATGGGGAGGTGGGTGTGTTGAATCTGTCTTTGTACCCGTAGTGAGTCTGTCTGCCTCTCTCACCACCCACCATCCAAGGGCACCCTGGGGTGTTGGATTGGTGGTGCATTCTTGCTTTCTTTCTCAGTAGTCTGCCCACATCTGGGTCCAGCAGCTGTTTCTCCCCAGGGTGTCCGTGCCTCGGGTAATCGGTGGGAAAATTGCAATGGGGAGATTGGCAGGAGGCTCAGAGAGTGCGTGCTGTGAGTGTGGATGTGCCCAGGCTAGCCAAGTGAGGGCTGTGCTCAGATGCAGTGTCTCCAGGCAGGAAAGGGCCTCGTACCTCAGATCCCATGGCAAAAGCAGGTAGTATCTGTCAGCATAGGGCAGGATAGATTTAGGAAGAACTTCCATTTAGGGCAAGAAAGGTATGAGAGGGAAGCTGTGGGACCCTGGCATGGGCAGAAGCCAGCAAAAGGGCTCCAGCAGGTATACAAGTCACAGCTTTTCACCGCCCAATGGCCAATCCAGGTTTGATTGTGAACACCTGTAGGCTGTGTAGTGTCCATCTCTTTGGGAGGCCGCAGAACATTCATGGCTGGGGGTGGGGATGACGGATTGAGGGGAGGGGCTCGGGAGCTAGGGGAAGGGTGGTGAGTGGTGATGCTGACCCTCTAACCTTGACCCCATTCCTGCCTAAAATAGGAGACCCAGACAGGGGGAGCTGTTAGGTGCCCATGGGTGCTGCATTTGGGGTCTTAAATGGGCACCCGAGCCAAATGTCTTCTTCCTATTCCCAGAAAGAAGATCAGGGCTCTCTGTCTGACTAGGGGCCCCAAGTTTTCCATGTTGTTGCTGTCTGTCCTCCTGTCTGTCCCCAAGTGATGTCTTTGTGCTTTTATTCCCTGCCCTTCCTCCAGTCCCCGTCTCTTCCCCAGGGGATCCCCCATACCCTGGTACCCTCAGAAGGGACAGCTCCTAAAGCCCTGCCTTGCTGCTCCCCGCCCCCTGGCCCAGCCCTCCTGCCCCTAGCTCGTTCAGCTCATTTATTGGTTTCCTCCTTTCCTGTCCCTCACCCAGGGCTCCAGCGAGCGGCGGGAGGGAAGCCGGCAGGACTCTGTTCCCTCTGTTTAAAGTCTCCAGGTTAGTAAGCCAGGAGGGAGCCCACCATGGCCAACTAGTCAGCACTCTCCCCTGCCTGCCAAGGGTCACCTTCACGGGGAGGGCCATCCTCAGGGGGCCAGGCATATGTCAGGGGGAGGGGACCGCAGATCCTCATGTGGGGAGGGCGTCTTGCCTGGCAAATATGTGTCTATGTGCACGTGTGCATGTGAGTGTGTCTGTGCAAGCACACAGGCATGTACATAGGTGTGTGTCTGTGTGGGCTGGGCATGGGCTAGTGGTAGGTCACCTCTGCCAAGAGACGAGGACCCAGGGTCTGTGCTGTGGGAGGTGGGGTGGGAGCTGGGTCAGGTGATCCCAGGGTTTGTTTTTCAGTCGCCTTGTCCCTCAGTGTCCACTTCACTCTGGAGAGCCATTGAGCTGGCACAGGCTCCAGAGGGCACGGGAGGGAAACCCAGCAAGGCCACATCTTGCCACCCTGCCTGGCTAGTGCTCCTCAGGGAGCAAGGGTGAGGATCGGGGTGCACAGCATTCCTGGGCAGGCACCTTGTAATGTAGCAGCCTCCGGTGGTTGCATATCAGTCCCCCACCCTAACGACATGCTATCTTATCCACTGACACCTTATTGGCTTGGCTTGCTAATGCTGGAAACCCCTTTGTACCATCCTATCCATCCCTGTAGAGTGTCCTGAGGCCCATGCTGTCAGACTCCAATTCCCTCCTGGAGGCTGGGAGCAGTGCTATTAGGCCACAGAAAAGGCCTTTTGGAACCCGGACTAGGACACCCTTCTGCCGTCCTTCTGTGACAAGGGCTAGCAGCTCAGAGCGTTGAGAGTCAGGGTGGTCTGTGTTCAAATCCCCATTTAAGCCATAGCAGCTGTGTGGCCTAGGATGAGCCCCTTTCCCTCTCAGAGTTTCATAGGCCTGGCCTATGGGTCAGGGTGACAATTCACATGTGACAAGCACTGTGCAGTAGGGGTCCTGCCTGAGTGGAGCGCTCTGATGGTGGGTTCTCTTCCTGCCTCCTGCCCACGGCTAGGCTGGCTATACCTCGGGGCTATGTGGTGCTGCCCACCCACTCGAGGTGAGGGGCTGCAGAGCCCCTCCCAGCAGTGGCTTTGTGTCCCCTGCCCGCCTTGATCCCCAATCCGGGCGGGCATGGAGGGGGAGGCAGCTCCCCTCACTGCTGTGGCTGCCGCCGCCTTGATGGCTTTTTAATAACTTTGCTCTGAGACAATCTGCGGAGTGCTCGCTCGTTTGTCTGCCTCTTAATTAAAATTACCGTTTTCCTAAAAGAGCAGCCATGCTCCTGCCCTCCCCAGCCTCTGCTCCTACCCGACCGAGAAGGTGGGGAGGAGCCAGAACTCCCTCCCAAGCAGGCCGGGCCCTCCCTAGACCCCTGATAGATCTCAGGGGGCCCGTGGGAGGAGGCCTGCTCTAACAGAGGGGCCAGTGCCTTCTTTTTCACCTACCTGCTTCTGGAATTCCTCTAGTGATGGGGGGTGCTCTGGAGACTCACTTCCTGCATTCATAGAAAGGTGTGGCAGCCCCCGGCTTGGCTGGTTCTGAGTGGAAGCCGTGGATGGATTTTAGAATGGGCGTGGGCATTGTTAGAAGGCCTGCGTGGGACCAGGGCATCCAGGGCGGGCTCAGTCCCTATGACAATGTTGCTCCCCAGTCTCTGAGAACAAGGCAGTGGAATGTGGGGTGCAGTTACTCAGAGCATGACTGGTGTGGTGGTATCTTTAGCTTCTGGCAATGGTGGTTTTAGTGAGAGTGTGAGGGCTTAGGCCTTTGTAATGATAGTCCCACGGTTCCTGTCCTCCTCTGTTGTCCCCAGAGTGGGGCTGAAGATGCTGTTTTTTTTTTTTTTTTTTTTTTTTTTTTTGTGGGGCACAAGACAGATATGACAGGAAATCATGTAACATGCCCAGAGTCAGACAGATTACTCTAGACTCCATCCCTGCCTCCTCTCACTGCCCTGCTTTCCTCCCAAAGCCTGTCTTGAGTCTAGCCTCAATCCCTCATGTTGTCTGGGCAGTAGGAGAGGCTGTCCATTCACTTTCTGCAAGAGGCATTCTGAGAATGACTGAGGTTTGTCTCCCCTCAGCCTCATTCCTGTGCTGTCTTCACGGTGTCCTGATGGAGGTGTACCCAGTTCACCAGGCCTGGCTTTCTGTTCTCTACACTGGGTCTTCTGTGGCTCCTCTTCTGGACTGTATCTGGTGTAAATTTGGTCATGGAGTCAATCGACAGTCGGCACACACCTGTTGTGTGCCAGGCGCCAGGACACATGAAACAGTTTAGCAGGACTTGTGCAGGCCCCTTCTGTGACCTTTGCTCTTGGCCAGATTGGCTGAAGAGCAGGCTGACCAGGAGAGCAGTGACCCCCTCCCTTTCCTGCCCCCTCCCTTTCACCTGAGGGGAGGTGAGGGCCCTTCTCCAGAGCCTCCCTCCCCCTCTGCTTCTGTTCTATCCCAGCAGCCCGTGATGGCAGAGTGGTGACAGGTGCCGAGCCGCAGAGATGACAGTGCTGCTCATTCCCCCATAATTACCGTCTGATGAGACGCCAGAATTAGCCACCGCGTGAGCATGGGCATCAGATGCGGGCACAGTGCGGGAAGTGGCTGGGGGCAGGGAGTCGAACCTCTCTCCTTCTGAGCCCTGGGGCCCTGGGCAGCAAGCAGGACGGGCACAGCACCTAGAGAGGGAAGTAGACCAGAAGGAGGAGGCATTGTGTGGTTCACGTGCATCCGATGCCAGTGGTTTGTGGTTTCCCAGTCCTCAAGGTAGCTGGGAATGTCCTGGAGCTAGCTGGCATCTGGACGGGTCTGCTGGGGCCCCAGACTGATAACCGGAGACCCACGGGTAGACTCTGAGTACATGCTGTGTGTACCTTGGCTCTACTGTACTGGGCTGTGAGGAGCAGTGGAGTTCAGAGATGGGGACCCAACACTTGACAGCCAGGCTAGGCCCTGAGGCAGAGGGATGACTGGGATGAAGGGAGAGTGAGGGGCACCTGAAGCTCAAGATGAGGCAGTGTGATACTCCAGAGGGCACGGCAGGGAAGCAATGCATTGGACATAACTGGGCTGCCCCTATCCTGGACACCTCATGGGGCAAGTGTTTTTGTAGTGGGGACAGAAGGAGGTCATCTGGTACATTCCTAAGACCTTGTCTGGACCAATGGAGCAGTTCTGAAGGACACCAGCTAGGAAGGCTAGTGACACCAGGGGGATTGCTCTATCAAGGCCAGTGCAGCTGGGGACTGGAAGCCAGACCATCGGGGAGGACCTGTCCCAACAAGGAAGGGACTGGTGTAGCAGCCTCCCTCACTTCCCTGTGGGAGTCTGGGCTCTCCTTACAGCTTGCTTTCAGGAGTGAACATGTTGATAAACACCTTGGTTATAGTGAGGTCTCCATTCCTGGAGGCATCCAAGCCCTGGCTGCAGGCTGGTGAACCAGGGAGACTCTGTCACAGCCTGGGGCCTGATGGGGGAGGGTGCTGAGCCTACCGGATGGAAAAGAGGGCTTCAGAAGCTCTTCCGGGCTGCTCCTCAGCTGTCTGCAGGCTGCTGTCTTCTCACCCTTCCGTGTCCAGTCAGAGGACTGTGGGCAGGAGGGCTGGGAAGAGAACAGATGGGGACTTGGGGCTCAGGAGTAGAGGGTTCTGGGAAAGGAGGGTGGGAACCCTGCCTCTAAGAGCAGGTGCTTCCACTCATCTGTAACCGTCTTGGGCAAAGTCACCCTTCCCAGGCTTCACTTCCTGACCTGTAAACAGCAGAGAGCAGCCTCACAAGGCTTCTTTGAAAGTTATGAGTCATAGCAGCAAGTGCCCTTTCAAGTGTCGTGCCTGAGGCTACACAGGGACAGGCCGTGCTCTGAGCTGCATCCTTGCTTTCCAGGCAGCACACTGACTGGTTTCAACATCTCTCTTTTCTTCCCTCTTTCCCTCCCTCCCTTCCCTCCCTTCCAAAGGTTTTGCACTCTGCCACTCAGCTGTATCCCCAGCCCTCTTTTCCCCACTTTGCTGTTTGAGGCAGCATTTAAAGTTACTCAGGCTGGCCTTGAACTCTCTCTATAGCCCAGGTAGGCCTTGGCTTGTGATTCTGTGTCAGCCTCCTGAGTAGCTGGGATTGCAGGCCTTCACCATCAGGCCCAGCAATTTTTCCCTTAGTAGTGCTGGGTTAGGATCCACTGCCTTCCATGTACTAGGAATACATCACACCCCAGCCCAGGGTTTCACCCTCTTTCCCCAAGGGGCCTGTAAGCAGAGGGAAGACCCCATTCTTTAGCAGATGCCGGGCACAACAAGGGCTTGCCTCCTCTTTCTAGCTTGCATTGGTGGGGGCATTCAGGATGGACAGCAGAGAGAACTTCCCCTAGCATCATGTAATCAGCCCGCTATCCTGAGCCCTCTGCCGCCCTGGCTCCTGCGGCCCCTTTCCCCAGACCTCTTAGGACACTGGCCTTGTGTACTAGGGAGAGAAATGGAATACAGGGGGGCCAGAGTGACCTGCTCTGGAGGGGATGCCTAGAAGCCCTGTTTCAGCTGTTCAACATCTGATAGGAGCTGGGTGACCCCATGGCTCACCTGTAGCCTGGAGGAGAGGCCACACCTCTGTAGCAACAGAAGCAGGATCCCAGGACCTCAGCATTGGCCCAGGCTCATAGATTACCATCAGAGTCAGTGGCCTTGTAGTTGTTTTGTGGTTTATTTTGCTAGTTCCAAACAGGCCAGACACTTAGGGACGTGAAGGGGGAAGGTGCTAGTTGGTGTCTCCGTGACAGCCCCCATTGCCTTTGGTTTGTTTTGTGTTTTGAGATAGGGTGTCATGTGCTCCAGGCTGGCCTTGAACGCTTATGTAGCCAAGGATGACTTGGAACTCCTGATCTTCCTGTCTCTGCCTCTCTTGAGTACTGTGATTACAAACACCTGTGACCAGCCATCAAGCTAGCACGCCATTGCTTTTCCCTCCAAGTAGAGCGCCATTGCTCTGACCCAGAGGTAGACAGTCTCTCCGGGGACTCAGCACAAGTGCCACATATGACCACAGCCAGGCCAGGGCTTGTGCGTCCCTTTGTGTGGCAGTGCCCGTGGAGTGTGCATAAAAACTAATGGGGCTGGGTAGAAGCTATGGGGGTGGTGGTGGTAGCAGGTGACAGGCATGGTGATGTGTGTGTATTTACAGTGATGGCTGACGCTTGGTGATGAGACTATGACAGGTCACCCCCAGGGGAATGGTGTCTCTAAGGAGGCCACTGAGGGGTCTGGGTGAGGCAAATATTGAGGCCCAAGACGAACAGCTGGTGTGGAGTAGACTAGGATCTCTCTCATGTTAATGCTGCCTCTGTTTACACTTGCTGTCAAGGTTCAGTGCCCCAGGTAAGCGTGCTGGAGAAGAGGGGACCCCATCCCCATGATCCCTCTGGGTTGCTGCTTTCCTCTCTGCCTCTCCAAGGAGATGTGGAGCCAACAGGACATCTTCCCCGGGCACAGGAGCGATGGTGATGCCATGCAGGCAGGAGCTAGCTTGTTAACACGGTTCTTTCTGTGTGGGGCCACGTCAGGGCTGTTCCAGCCTTTCCAGTTCCCACTTCAGACGGAGGGCGACTGCTCCTGCCTGTCCACCTCCCCTTTGCCACGGAAGCCAATTAGTCAAGGCTTCATTGGAAGTGGAAAAAGCCCACAGCCCCATCTGACAGCTATGGAGAAGCGATGAGGCTAGGGCTTGGTGAAGCAACTGGCCTCTACGCAGCCTGAGCACTGTCTGTGACTAGCTTTATTTTGCTTTTGTTGTTTTTGAACAAATGAGAGGACTGAGGTCTGCAGAGCTGCCTGACCTCCTCAAGGTCATATAAGTGGTTATTGGCAGAACCCGGTTTGAGCAGAGCTGTCTGAATAGTGATTTTTGGTAATGCCACAGCTTCGCTGCTGTGTGTGGGAGGGGACAGGGACAGAAGGGAGGGCTGTGTGTTTGTGAGTTTGATTTTGCGGTTCATTTGGAAATGGGCTCGTGTCTGAGTGCGTGGTAAGGCTGTAGTGAGACAACCTTGAATCCTGTTTGTGAACCCTCCCAGGCTGGGCTGTAGACTTGGGGTCAGGCTGGGCTGTGACCCCTGGCTTGTGTCCTTGGGCCTGGGTGCTGCTGTGTTGTAAATTTGAATTGGTTAGTTTTTATGCCCCTGGAGAGGGGCGGCCCTGGGAGCTGCTTTCCGGGGAGCGGTACAGAAGAATGAAAATGTCCTCATCCCCCAAGGCCCAGCACACTTGGGTTGTGCTTCTTTCTGCCTTGGCCCCTGGCCTCTTTATGATTGGTAAGGTTTGTTGTCTGGGTCTCAGTTTCCCTTCTGTGATTGACATTTGGCTGATGTGAGAGCTCCCTGGGTTTTGTTTGCTTGTTTGTTTTTGTTTTCCTTTGGACACTGACGGGATTGGTGGCTCCAGTCCTCTGGGTCTGGGAGGAGGGGCTGAGTGGGATCACAGCCTGCCATGGTTATTGAACCACCTGTGTTGGACTAGAAGAGCCAGTACACTTGTGTGTGCCAGGATTACAGAGTGCATGTATCGACACATCAGGCTCTGTGTAGCTAGCTCTTCCCAGGCCCTTGGCTCTGTCCAGTTGTAGTCAGTTGTGGGGTATCCTCAACCTATAGGTCTGTTCTTCAGGGCCATTCAGTGTGGGTGGAATGGCACCTCTATGCAAGAAAGCCATCTTAGCTAAGTAAAGACAAGGTCCCACCCTGAAGAGACCTGCAATGCCATGAGGAAGGCCCCATCACGTAGGGAAGATGAGGACTAAATGTGGAGGAAGGCAGTGTCCTGTCCCTGGGGAATAATGCTCAGTTGGATGCATGAGTCCAGGTGAAGCTAGGGGCTGTATGGAGGTGAGGTGGGCGAGCATCATGTGCTCAGACTAAGGGGGCAGGGCTATCACCACAGGGCTCGTGACAGAGAACCCAGACAGCTGGCTGAGGTGGCTGAATGGTCTTCTTTCGTGCCTCCCATCCAGGAAGCTACCCTGTGGAAAGTAACAGAAACTCCACAGGGAGCTGGGAAAGCTCAGACCCCGCCCCATCACTCCTCCTAGGCAGGTGAGCTCTCCCTCCCCAGCCCTGAGGAGGTCCTTTAATTAGATTCCAACTCGTTTAACCGACTAAGTGGCCTTTAGTGGGTTTTAAATCTGCGCAAATTGGTTTGTGTTTTTCTGCCTGCGTCAGGTTGTGACTGGCAGGGCTGGAACCAATCCCGTCTCCTCCTGGCATCTCCTAGGACTCTTTGACCTCTCTTCCCAGCTAAGTCTGGATGCCCAGCTTCCTAGGAATGGAAACCACAGGGACACAGCGACAGTCTCCTGCCTGTCTCTTATCCCCGGAGAGGGAGGCCATGGGTGACTGAGCCTTCCTTAGTTATCACTCCACCTCCCAGGCCCTCATATTCCCAGGAGGAGAGTCCAGCCTGAAGCTCTCCCACATAGTCTCTCTGTAGGTAACTGAGTGGGGTAGGCGAAGCCCTGGCTCTGTCACCAGCGGACATACTCTTGTCCATGATGGTTATAGAGCCCCAGACGCTGTGTCCCCCTTGAGGAAGTCAAGCTCTGCCTGGCCTCTTCCCTCTGTCTTCCCAGTTCCAGATCAAGGCCTGTCTCCCTCCGGAGCCCAGTCATGATAGTTTGTTGCCATTTTAGTGCCCCCGGAAGTCACCTTTATTGTCTAGCCACCTCCTTCATGCCTTCAGCCCCTTTCCCTCCCAGATCTCCCTCTCATGGGATCCCCTCCTCCGTCCTCCTTGTCCTCCCTCTGGCCTGTTAGAGGCTCTGCCTAGGTGGCCTGCCTTCTAGAGAGTGGTGCTGGGTCGGCAGAGCTTGGGGAGAGCAGGGTGCAGACATGGAGGTCTCTGACTGGGAGCTGGGTGGGAGCTCTTCTCAACCTGTCAAGCTTGCTCTGCCTCCTCTGCAGCCGCCCTCCCTCCCCAGTCTCCATCTCTGAGGCTCTTGTTAGAGTGACAGGGAGACTCAACAGGGCGCTGGGCATTAGCAATTTAGGGGGATATTACACAGGAATGTTTACAGAAAGGCAATTGCCTGGAAAATGACTTTGGTGGCTGTGGTACGGGGTGGGAAAAGCTGGTTCTAAAAAGCAGACACAGATGGGCTCCTGCACCAAGCACCCACGGACAGACAAGCCGGGTGAGGGCAGGGCACCCACAGGCCAAAGCAGGCCTCCCCTGGGCAAAAAGGGGCGGGCCTGGCTCCAAGAGCCTTGGCATTTAAGAGGCAGAGCTGGGCCTCTGACCTTTGACCTCTGGCCCCTAGTCTCCAAGCTCCTTGTGCTTTCAGACGGAAGCAGGTGCCAACTGGATGAAGCCATCATGCAGCATTGACGGTGGCAGCGCCTCAGGGCTGCTCCTGGGCGACTGGGGCGATTCTCGTGCTGGCTGTGGAGGGGACACTGGGAGCTCTGCCTGCATGCGTGTGTGCTGTGGGGTCTGAAGCATTCCCTCTCCCTTTGTTGAAATCTCTGTCGCCCTCTCCCCCTTCCCCCATTGGTGGGGACAAGAGTTTCTGTCACACTGAGAGTGCCTAGCCCTCCCCTTTCTGCTACGGCCCCTTCCTTCAGGCCCCCCTTCCTTCAGGCCCCTGCCTCTGACCAGACCATGGCTCGGAACACCTGTGGCAGCCCCTCTTCCAAGAGAGCAATCTTGCCTAGCCTCCTGGTGTCCATGCAGAAGGAGCCCGCTGTCTTAGAGGTTCTGAGGGTCCTTTCCTGTCACTTTCTGTCACTGCAGCCCTGATCTCCCCTCGGTTTCTCTCTCCTCTGCCCACCCCCACCCCCTTCTCTTCAGAAGATGATGTCATGTTCCAGCACAGCCCAGCGACAGGCAGGGGACAGAGCAGATAGTGACACCCAGGGTAAAGAAGCCAGGTGGGGATGTGAGCGGTGACTTATGAGCTGCTGGGATCTTCGTTCTTCTAATGAGCTACAGTGATCTCATGTAAAAGAATTCAGTGGAGGGTAAAAATAAATCAAGCCCATAAATAAAGTGGGGGAGGGGCTTGGAAGCCGCTGAACAAGTAACAATGTTTCTGTGAAGCACCTGTTCCTCATCACAGCCAGGCATTGGGGGTGGGGGCGCCCACTCCTTCCCATCACCCCAGCGGGACGGCCTTCCTCTTCCCTAGTGCTCAGGCTGACCTGGGCTGACAAAGCCCCTCCTCTGCTTCTCCACTCCCCATGTTGCTCCATGTTGTCGGCCCCTGGCATCTCCCCAGTTGCCTGGACTTCAAGCGTCTTGAATCTCAGTGCAGCATTCATGCCTGTAATCCAGTACTTGGGCAAGTGGCAGAGGCAAGGCTTTTTGAGTTCGAGGCCAGCCTGGGCTACACAGTGAATTTCAGGATACATGTGGAGAATGTGTCTCAAAAGAGTCAAAAGGAGAAGGTACATAGAGGGTCCTCAGAGAGAGGGGAGACCCTGCAGCCCCTTCTTTAGGTCTCTGGCTTTCCTAATGCCACACCCCTCCCCTCCCCCAGCACACCCAGCCCTTCTTCCCCAGTTGCTGAATTCCCTGCCTCCATAGCTTTCTACATCCCTTAGCACCATTGATTTGGTCACTGGGCCTGCTGCCAGCTCCCTGGACCCATTGATCACCCTGGCTTTTCCCCTTAAACTGCACAGTCCAGAGAGAATCAGGGCAGCTTGAAGACTGTGCAGGTAGCTGGGGTTGGCTCAGAGGAATGGGGATCAACACTCCCCAGCCAGGAATGTCTCTCACTGGAACTGGTGCACTTTCTCTGTCATTGTCACAGTCTCTCCCCTGTGGGGCAGGGTTTTGAGGTTAACACCCCCCACACACACATTTTACAGATTAGACCCCTGACTCATCAAGGGAGGGCCTGCTTGGCTGAATGTATGAAGGACTGGGAACCCTGGGGGAGAAGTGTGTCAACCCAAGTGAAGGCGACATGGCCACGGTCTAACTTCAGGTGCCCTGGCTCTAACAGATCAAGGCGCTGGGATGTAGCTTAAGTGGTAGAGTGTTTGCCTAGCATTCATGAAGCCCTGGGCTTGAAACAGGCATGGTGGCTCATTCTTGTAATTCCAGCACTCAGAAGTGAAGGGGACAGGATTGAGGCTATCCTTTGCTACATAGGGAGTTTGAGACCAGCTTCAGTTATGTGGAACCCTGTTGGGGGCGGTGGAGATAGAAATAGAGAAAGAAAATGAATGAATATAAATGAATGTCCTTTGATTTTTTTTTGAGCCCACTCCCTCTTCAGTCCAGGTTGGTCCTCCGAGCTCCACCAGGCCCTGTAGGAAGGTATTCCAAACACACCCAGCAGGACATCAGAACTCCTGGGTCACTTCACTCTCCAAAGTTGTTAAACTGATCCTACAGCCTTTCAGATTCAACCCCCTCCACCTCCCTGCCGGCACCATCCTGGGATAATTCCATAATTCCGTAGCTCCTAGGGTTTCCCACGGTCATCGCCTGCCTTGGGCTAGTACACTATCTCCCCCACGCCAGAAATGTTGATGTCTTCCTGGGAGTGGGGAAGGAGGGCTGGTGTGTGGGGCAGGGGTGGAGGAGGAGGTCTTCTGGGGGCCAGGAGGGGAGTCCATGTGTGTCCAGAGCTCTCTGGGACAGGGGAGGCTAGCAGGAAGAGAGGTGGTTGGGCCTAGAGTTAGGCCTAGCAACAAGGCCAGGTAAAACATACACATGGGACAGACAGAGGGGGGCTCCAGAGTGCCCAGTGCCCTTAGCCATGGAGGCCTCCTTCTCTCCTGTCTTCCACAGGAACTGACCCCACACTTACTCAGCCTGCTCCCCCGTATTACCCAGGCCATCCTTCTCTGCCTTAGCCACTGGCCGCCCTGACTTGACACAGGGTCTGAAACTGTCAGGAAGATGGCCCCTGTGTCCCTAGCCTTATTCGCTCAGCCGGGCTCTTCCCAGTTTCTTTTGTTATCAGGGAACTGTTTGCATTGTACCAGCTTAGTATTGCTTCTGTTAACACACTTCACTTTGAACTTGACTGTATACATTTAAGAGGAAAAGTATCTCATTACCACCCAAGGAACAAGGTCTGTAAAACCATCGATTAGGCCCCCTCCCTTAGATTTGTTCTAATCCTTATGAAAATAAAGGTGTAACCAATAAAGTATAAAACACTCCTGTAAGCCTCCAACTGAAGCAGGAGTATCGGAGAGCAAGGCCAGCCTGAGCCATATATCAAGACACAAAATAGGTAAATAAAGCTATATGCCTTATGTGCAGACACACATATATAGATACAAAGCAGTGTCTTCAGAGTCATCGCTGTGTGTCTGGACCTCACTTGGGGAGCCTCACAAAGGATGGTTAGCTGTGGTGAAAGGGATAAAGGATACCTGGAAGGTCAGAGGTGGTGACTCAGACCCTGAGCGTTGGAGGATGGGGTACCAGAAAGTAAAGCCGTGTGCTCAGTGTTTACTCTGCTCAATACCCGATATCATCTGTCCGGGGAGGTATGACAGTGCAAATGTAGTAGATACTGGGGTCTGTCTCGTCAGGCCTCTGCTACTTCCTACAGCTTTGGACTTGATTGAGCTTGTGTAGTTTGGCAGCCATCTCTGAAGTGGGGACCACAATAATGCCTACCAGAGAGGAGTGTTGAGACTTTGGTGATGTGGGGAAGGGGCTTGTAAGCCAATGGCTTAAGTGCCTATGGGAGCTGTTGTGGTTTAATGAGAGAGGCTGGATCCTCTGGGGCCAGGAACCCCAGTTGAACATGCCTGGGCCACAGCCTGGAAGAGTATGCTGTATGTGTCAGGGTGGCTGTCCCCCAACACCCACGTGTGTGTTGGTGGGTGGAATGTCCATATGTTGCTGTTGTTGGAATGGTTCTGTGTGTGTGTGCATGCGTGTACTATGTGTGTTGGTACTGAGGTGGGTAGCATTGAAATGTGGCTCAGTCTCTCCTTTCCTCCTGTGGTTGGGCATCAGGTAAGTGTGGCCTGGTGAACAGTTGTGTGGAGGGAGGAGGGTTTTCATGAACCTGGCTGAGTCCCAGGAGTCCCAGTCTTGTCTCCTTTTGGCCCAGTCGGTCCTTCCAGGAGCTCTATAGTGGTGTGAGTGAAGACCTAGCTTGGGCCATGTTTAGGGGTTGCCATTCCACGGGTTGTAGGGCTTCAGTCTCTCAGTGGGGTGATTTCTGGGGGAGAGGGCAGACAGGCAACTCTGTATTCCTTATCTGGAACATGGCTAATGTGGATACCCGGCAGGGCCTGCTTTCCTGAGGGATAAAGGGTGTGGAAAGCAGGGCTAGGCAGGGGGAAGCCTGGGAGCTGGAGGAAAAGGTTGAGGGAGTTGGGAGGGGTTCAGAGTGTGGAGACCTCAACCCCCGGCCTCCCCCACCCACTTCTGTTTGTCCTTTGTCCCCTGTGCGTCACTTGTGGGTCTTGGACTTGCCTATGTGTTGGGAGGACAGCTTGGAATGGGGAGGGGAGGAGGGAGCGGACCTTTTTTGTCTGCCTGCTTTCTCTTACGTCTGTCCCAGTCCATCTCTCTGTCCTCCCTGTGTCCAGCCTCTGCTGTCTGTCTATCTGTCTGTCTCTGGGGAGGGAGGGAAAGGGAGTCTGTCTGCCTCAGATTCTGGGCCTCAGTCCATCCCTGGGAAGAAGCCCTGTGACTGACCTTTGCCCCCACCCCACCCCTATGGTTTACTGGCCCCTGTTCCTACATAGCCCCAGCTGGAGGATACAGTCCTGAATGTACAGGATAGGAGAAGGTGCTCAAGGTTCCAGCCTCTCTTAGAGAATGTTCTAGAGCACAGTGCAGCTTCTTTCCCTATCTTTAGGAAGGGGACCAAGTGTGTAGTCAGAGAGGAGGCTGGGACACCTCCAATACTCCTCACCTCTCCCTGTCCCCCTGCCCAACATTGCCTGCTTGATCCAAAGCTGACCAAAGAGCAACCTGCACCTAGGACCTGCTCTCTACCCTCTCCCCTAACATGGAATTCTAGGCTTACCTCATTTACTCTTCTGCCCCCATTCATCTCTCTCAAAGACCTCTCTGCCCTATCAGGCCCTGCCCTGCCCCACAGAGATCCTCGTGGGAGATGGGCAGCCCCTTGGCACGACATTCTGGTGACCCTAGATCCTCTCCCCCTCTCGCAGATCCGGAGCGGAGCAGCCCCCCCATGCTGTCTGCCGACGATGCCGAGTACCCTCGGGAGTACCGGACCCTGGGGGGTGGGGGCGGCGGGGGCAGCGGGGGCCGGCGCTTCTCCAATGTGGGGCTGGTGCATACCTCCGAGCGGCGGCACACCGTGATTGCTGCCCAGAGCCTGGAGGCGCTCAGCGGTCTCCAGAAGGCGGATGCTGACCGCAAACGAGATGCATTCATGGACCACCTGAAGAGCAAGTACCCCCAGCATGCCCTGGCCCTGCGAGGTCAGCAGGACAGGATGCGGGAGCAGGTGAGTGTGAGCAGAGGCCCCTGGGCCTGTAAGGGATCACCCAGTACTTTGTGGCTCTGGGGTAGTGCTGGGAGCTTGGAGTTGGGGTGTTTTGCCCCCTGGGCGGTGGCTCTCTTTGGTCTTTTCTGGAGCCTGGTAGAGAAAGGGTTGGTGCTTAGACTCCAGGTCGCTGCCATCTGCTTGACACATTGGAGCGTGGGTTTGGGCAGAATGTGGGGGGGGGGATGGAGGGTGTGTCTTGGAGGCCAAAGGAATGATTGAGAAGAAGAGAAGGGACACTTTTGGTGCTGAGGCTTGGCTGTGGCATCTCTCTCAAGCTTGGGAGCTTCTGAAAGCTGAATCTAACCTGTCTCCAGTCCTAGCCTGAACAGAACCCAGAACTAGGGTCACTGTGAGAACATAGACTGGCCGTGTGACTGAGCTGGAAGCCTGTGTGTGACTTGGCTCTCTCCTGCCCCCCAGCAAGGCTTAGGGAGGGGCTGCCTCTGGCCCAGGACATACATGGGGTAGGGTGCTTCTCTTCTCAGCCTACCCCAGCTTGGATTCCTTAATGCCCCTTTCCACCCAAACACTAGGTCTTCTCTGAATTCTTTCTCTCAGGACTAGTATTCTATGTTTAGGCCTGCATTGGCAAGGGGCATTATGGCTGCTGTGTCCCATCTCTGGGAGTCCTAGCATCGTCCCCTCTGGGAGACTGTACAGTGGTCCACTCACCAGCACTCCTTCAGTCACACTGAGCAGTGTTGGGCCACGGTTCCTTTTCCTGCTGCTACTCAGTGTGTCTAGGGATCAGAGGAGGGACATGCCCCCCTTCTTGCCAAGATCAAGGACACACTGCCTGCCATGTTTCTGGGGCCTTGCTTGCCCCCAGACATCCTCTACTTTAGTCTGGCTTTTGCATTTTCCTGGCTCCAGAGTCCCCCTAGGAGCAGGATTCAGGTTGCTGAGGATCAGGACCTGACCTCGTAGCTGGGGAAGAGAAGATTAAACATTGTATGAGGGTCCGGGCCAGTTGGGAGGGGTCTTAGGATCAGGGCTATCAGTTACACAGGCCTTACGGGAAGGGTACCTGGAGGAGGAGGTATCTATATGAAGCCTAGCAGGGTGAAAGGGTTTGGAGGGAGGGAGAGGGCGCTGTATGAGCAGGTGTTGGGGAAGCGGCATGGCCTTGAGTTGATTCAGAGCATGGCACACAAGTCCTTCTGGCCAGCACAGAAGACTGGGGGGGGGGTGCAGTGGGACGTGTGGTACCAGACCGACAGATTGGGGTGGGTCGGTAGAGGACAGTAGGGTTATATCTGTTATGGACAGTTGGGAGGCTTGAGGTAAGGGAATGAGGAAAGAAAGAAAAGGGGAGTTTGGACGGGGGGGGGGGAGACTAGGCAAGGCTTGTTGGCTTTCTGGATCTATAATGGAATGACAGAAAAGAATACCGCTAAGGGCTTGGTACTAAGTGCTGTCCTGGTAGCAGGAGGCTGTGTGTTTGATTCCCAGCACTGTAGTGGTGCATGCCTGTAATCCCATCACTCTAGATGGGGAGGCAAGATAATCAGACGTTCATGGCCATCCTCAGCTACCACCCTGGGCTATGTAAGGTTCTGTCTCAAAACCTAAAATCAAACCCTTGGCTGGCAGGAAGATAGACGTCAGTCCCTGGCAAAGAAACAGAAATGGGTTAAAATAATGGGGGTGAGGGGAGAGGTTGGGAGGGAGCTTCCTAGCATGCTAAGTGGACACCTTATATACGTTTCTGGACTCCAGTGGGACCTGAGAGCAGTCAAGACAGAGACAGAGGTGGAAGAGGGGCATGCAAGGGCCATTAAAGCAGAGTATGGTGGTCAGAGGTGGGGCTGTGGGGCAAGCCGTGCCCATACTTCAGAAGTCTAGGTGGGTCTGGGCAGGGGTAAGAAGTGGTGGTCAGTTTCAATGGTTTGGAGACAAGGTGTGGTGAGGAACTGGGCAGCCTGGTTACACACCTGGCTGGGAAGTTTAGCAGAAAAAGCTTCAAGAGGCACCGAGTCTGGCATGGGACATTAATTGGTAGGAGGAGGCTGGTGAATACCCAGCAAGTAATTAGCAAATACTGTGGAGTGACTGGTAGCTCAGTCATGCTCAGGTTCATCCCTTTCATCTGCCCTGCCCCCATCTGCTCCCACAGAGGCTCAGTGGCAGGAGGCCCCAGGGCCCTTTCAATTGGGCGGAGTACCCGCACATGGCGCAGTTGTTCGAGGCCAGATGAACTTTTGGAGAAGGAATGGTTGGTTGATGGAGGGCCAGGGGCAGGAGAAAACAGTCCCAGAGAAGTCAAGTCTGGTGGCCTCGGGTAGGAGGAAGTCACTTTGGCAGAGATAGCACAGACTACAGGAGTGAGGTCACACCTGCCCAGTGATCCCCATCACTGGAGGTCAGAGGTGACCTCCTTGGGAAGAGAGAAGGCAAATGCAGAAGGAATGTTCAAGGAGGCAGCTGGGAACTGGAAATCAGGGTTCTATCAGGTGGTGAAACCCTGTCCTGTCAGAGGAAAGGCAGACATGCAGAAAAACTTGGGGCCCACAGTATGAGCCACTCTGAAGGCCCCCCTCCATGACTCTGACCCTCTTCCCTATGCCAGGGCTTGCCCTGGGAGCATCTACCCCTACATTGTCCCATCCCCAGCGGCTCCTGCCCGCTCCCCCTAATGGGGTGTCCCTTGCTTCACACACACAGGTCGGCGGCTGGACCGTGGACCCTGTGTGCCTCCTCAGCTCCCTCTGTTCCCACCTCCACGGCGATTCCACCCCCTCCGGGGCTGGCCAGCCTGCCCAGGTGAGCCACCCATCTCGCCCCAAATCCATGGTGGACCTTTTTTTGTAGGGGGGGATGTAGATACTTTTTATTTTGCACCCCTTCTCTTATGTATGAACCCTCCATTTTAGGAAACTTCCATGCCCCGAATTCACATCTCCCATGATTGATTCTTTACCATCATCTCCCCAAAATCCAACTGGAAACTTTTTGAGGGATAGCCATGATTTTAAAAGCAAACAGTTTCTGTCTTTTGAACAAGAGGACTGTTCTTGTTCTTGGGCTTTTAGAGGCCTCTTATTATTCTCATCTTATTACCCTATCTATACCACACTCTTCTAGTCTGAGTAGCGCCCCCTCCCCCATCTAACCACCAGGAAGTTCTGTGTGGTGTCTTCCTCTCACTCTTGTAATTTTTAAAAAGAACTAGGGTGTCTAGCCATTGCTTCTGAGCCTGTTTCGCCCTTCCTCAGGGAGCCTCCTTCTCCCTGATAGAAGGATGTATTTCAGCATATGCTCCCAGCTCAGGCCTGGGCACTGCCTGGGGAGAAATAACAGACCGGGGAGGAGCAGGAGTTCAAGCAGTATCTGGGGCCAGGGAGTTTAGGACTTGCTGCTTGTGGCTGTAGGTAGAAGGGCAGCAGCTGCCAGGTTACTGGATGGAAGAGGCCTGGTTCCTCATGCACTGGAGTGTGCCAAAGCTTGACTTTCAAAAGGAAAATAAAATGAAAGGGTATTGTGACTGGCTAGGATGCAAGGAACCTTGGGAGCTGGGGGCGCTTGGGATGAGGAACTTGTCTAGTAATAGCTTGGCACACTGGACTTCAATCAGTCTCAGGGCATGCATGGAGCTGCTTCTTTCCAGCTCTCAGCCCTCTTTTGGCTGAATCTGGGGAACAAGGGAGCAAGGGATGTGAATGTTCTTAAGGCTGGATGACAGGCGGGAGAGAGTTGTTCTGAGTGGCCATATGTATGTGTGGTGGAGACCACAGACAGGCAGAGGGGTGGGCCAATGATAGTGATGGACTGAAGACAGGCACAGGATGGACAGCCAGGTCCTTGGTGCCTCAGGTCCCTTAGATGGAGTGTGGGGCAGGGATAGGGCTGGGGTGAAGGGCAGGAATGGGTTGAGTTGTGCCCTGTAGTGGAGTTAAGGTCTGTCTGCATGTCTGGAATTTTGCTCTGATAGAAGAAGAGTTTGTGGGGCCTTTGTCCCAGAGTTTAATAAACACAGAATCTTGTCATTTCTTGATACAGCTTACCACATTCTTCCCCATCAGGGACGAATCTGAGGTTCAGTTTTGTAAAGCTAAGGCACAGAGACGCCCAGCAAAGGCCCAGAATCACACACAGCAAAGCAGGATTAGACGTCAACAAGGAAATTTAAGCAATCCTAGACCTCCCCGACAGAGTCGGGATTAAGTCATGGAAGGATTAAAGGGGCAAAAGGGCGCTGCCGAGAGAGGAGGCTAAGGGCCGAGAAGGTGGGGGTAACTAAGACCTTTGGGGATGGGTACAGTGAAGAGGATCCTGGGTAGGGACCAGAGGTTAAACCAAGCCACAGCCCCTCCCCCCGCGCTTCCACTAGGCTGTCTAAACTCCCTTCTTTCTGCTGCAACCCGAGTCCCGGGCGGCAGGCCGGCGTATCGGGTGACCGCGGCGACGTAGCCACCAGCCTCCTCTGCTCTTCGGCGGGGCTGCGCTGGCGGGGCCGCGCCGCGGGAGGGGGCCGAGAGGGGATGCGCACGGCAGCGCAACGCGCGGCGCCAGGTGGAGTCGCGGTTACCGGGGCGACCGGGGCCCGGGCCGGCTCGGCGGCTGTGGCTCTCGCACTGCAGCAAAGGGCACCGGCGGCGGCTGCGGAGGCGGCCGGGGGAGGGGAGAGCCTGCGCGGGTGGGAATAGCAGGCGGTTCTCCCTCCCCCGCCCGACGCCGGACCGGGCTTCGCGGGTGCACCTGTGGCCGCAGGTAAGGGCGAGCGGCTTTGGGGGACTAGGTAGCCGCGTGAGGTTCGGCGGGGGGGCGGGGACCTGGAGATCGAGTCCCGATCCATGGGTCGGAGGATTGGTCTAGGGGTGCGGGCGTGCGGCTGCAGCGGGTTCCCGATCTCGGAGAAACGCCCCCTCCCTTAACCCACCGCAGCAGGTGCCTTCCACGTGGGTCGGCCCCCGCCCCCAAATGCGGCATCGCCCCCCTCCCCCAACCTCGGAAAGTCATGACCTTCCCTGGGTGCGCCCCGGCCCAGGGCGCCGTGCGGTTCCCGCAACGCACCCCCTCCTCGCACACTCAGCCTCCGCAGGGCTCCCAGCCGCTGCTGTCGCTGCAAACCCTTAGGGAAGGGCCGTTGCAGGCTGGCGGCCAACCAGGCCCGTGGCGTAGCCCTAGATTGGGAGCTGGACTTGGATTTACAGGAGTTGGGAGGTGGGTGTGTACGCCAGTCTGTAGATTAAGGAAGGGGGTGCGACTCGTGGGTTGCCTTCCTCCCTGGAGGATGCTCCTTTGAGGCCCGAGGTCAAGGAGGGGTCATATGGACACCTAGCCTACCCCAGTATGTCTGCCCAGGGGTAGGGGAAGGAGCAGTGGTAAGGTCCGGATTGGGATCCGTTCTCCCCCCTCCCCCCCAGGGATGGAGTGGATGGACGAAGGCCATTTGTAGGGGAAGAGAACCCCAAGACTAAACTACTCGAGAGGTGATGAGGACGAGTTAACTCCTCAGCCCTAGAGGGAAAAAGCTGTTTCCTCCAGTCTGGGGGAGGTAACTTACTTCCTGGGCTCCCTGGGGGAAGTCCCCTCCCCCATGGCTGAAAGCTTGTTCCTCAGGGATGGTTGGCTCTTGTTTTTGCCCCAGCTCTGGCAAGCCTTCACCACCAGCGGCGGGTCCTGCTAGCCTCTCTCCTGCTGAGCCCTACTTTCACAGTGCCCGAGTTTTGGGAAGGGTAGCTGTCCCTGCACGTAGGGTAGATGTTTTGGCTTTGGTGAGGTTTTTGTTGAGCCAAGAGAAGAGGGACCTGGTCCTGTCCTTGCCTTATTTATTTGTTTGTTTGTTTGCTTGCTTGCTTATTTTTGAGACAGGATCTCTATTATGTAGCTCTGGCTGCCTGGGAACGCTGCAGGTAGGCCTCGAACTCCCAGAGATCCACCTGCCTCTGTGCTGGGATTAAAGGCATGCACCACCATGCTCAGCTCAGGGTTTTTTAGACCTGTGTTATTCTCAGGAAAATGGCTCAGAACTTTGGGGGCTGGGAGTGGAGCCAGGCCTAGTGTTTAGAACTACCCCCTCTCTCCTTGCCTTGCCTGCTTTACTTGATTGGCATTTATTCATTGACGCAGATTTGTTGAGGGCATTGCTACATACCAGGTACCATACTGGGCACAGACTGAGGAATCTACAACTAGTGAGGGGGTCAGGGTGCGCACCAGAGGTGTCCCCCTTGCACAACAGAGGAGGAGCCTTGCTTTCTATCATCAGGGATGGTCCTGTGGGTTAACATCTGGAAGGGTGGATGATGGCCCATCTCCCAGGGGCTTCTTCCCACTGCAATTTTCCCTTCCCAGGATAGAGTTGCTGGGAGACCTGGTTCCTGCTGGGGCCAGCTAAGAGGATGCTTTTCCTATTTGAAGAGAGGACCAAGGAAGGAGGTGGCACTCGCCTGAGCACTCTGACATTCAGAGCTGCGAGTTATAGGACTGGGTGGCAGTGTCATCATCAGTCCAGCCAAGTCCCCCAAACACAAAAATAGCTTATCTTCCACCTGCACACTTCCCAGAGCTAGGATGATCTTTCCCAGACACTGGTACAACCAAACACCCTGTTATCCCCTTGGGCTTGTTCATGACCCAAGCCTTCCAGGTACTGCCTGGTGGGTGTATAGAGGCTTAGGGATGGGCAACTTTTATGGCTCTTGGTTCAGGAAATTAACTCCCTGGCACACAATGATGGTGTCATCATAGCCACTGAATACTGACTAAAGGTGTCACAAGTCCTGACCCAGCTAGTAGAGGGGAGCAGAGAAAGGACATTTTCTCTAAGTCTCTATAACTTCATACATTGCTCTGATAAAAAATTACATTTATTTAGTATGTGTGTATGAGGGGGGCATATCATTGCCATGGTATATGTGCATGGAAGTCAGAGGACAGGGGGATTGGTTCTCCATTCTACCATGTGGGCTCCAGGTAGCGAACTTAGATCATCAGGTTTGGCAGCAAGCACCTTTACCCACTGAGCTGTCTTGCTGGCCCTTGTGTACTATTTTGTATATATTTCTGTAGCTAGTGTTTGTGCCTATGAGTGGGTATCCATGCCTCTATGGCTCTGTGTTATGCCGAGAGGGGTGTGACTGGCCTTATTAGCATGTGTCTTTGACTGGGCCT
Source organism: Phodopus roborovskii (assembly GCF_943737965.1). Lineage (NCBI taxonomy): Eukaryota > Metazoa > Chordata > Mammalia > Rodentia > Cricetidae > Phodopus > Phodopus roborovskii. Next base: position 13,137,923 of record NW_026125052.1, on the reverse strand, counting down.
AGTGCTAGCTGGGGTCCTTGGGAGCACATTGGGGTCTGTGTGGTCTCTGTGTGGATGTCTCCGAGTTGCTGTTTCCAGGATCATTTCTCATGGCTTCCCTTAGCGGCTGTGCACTTTGGTGGGTGGGTGTGTTTGTTGTTCTGGGCATGTTTGTGACATCTTTGTCTACCCAAGGATGTGTCTTGAGTCTACCAGCTCACTGCAGGAACAGTGTGCACGTTGCTGGGAGCTCTGGGTGGCTCCTGTGCCCACTGTGGGGTGGGAAGGGAGTGTGAGGCTTTCTCTGTAGGGCTGTCTATCACTCCTGGTCCGCAGACATGACTTTCAACGCAGACCTCTCCAAGTCCTCAGCCTGGCTCTGATGTCTCCTATGAATCTACTCTCCACACTTCCCCTTCTATCCAAGGTCACAGAAGCTGTGGCTCAAGTCTAAGCTTTGTCCCTCCCTGTGATGCCTGGGGGCATCCCTTCCCACTTCAGGGGTACCCTGTGTCCATACAGCCTTTGCTGACCCTTTGGCTGCCTGCAGTGTGGCCACTTTTCATCTTTTGGATCCAGTAATTTGGAAGAGATGGGGGTTGTGGATCAGGTATGTGTGTAGGGTGGTGACAGATAAACCTTATTCCAGATCCAGGTTGGCATCATCCCTACCCTAAAGAACTGTCACTCTAAAGTCTGTACCTAGCAGTAGCCATCCTCAGCCCCATCCCAGTTCTTCCCTGCTCCCAACACATCCAGGGGGCACGGGGCACCACAGCATGGTGTTCTCCCAGCAGGAACTCTCAAGGTCCCTTTCCTCTACCATTGGCTCCGAGGCCTGGGGAATCTTGTCTGCTCGTGCCAGGCACCCTAGGGCCAGGCCATCTGCTGCCTCTGTCCTGCTGAGGCTGGCACCGGTCAGCAGGGTACCCTCAGCTTTGCCAAGAACCAGCCTGCCTTCAGGGCTGTCCTTTCCTTGTTGCTAACTTTCCTTGGTGCTAACCATCTGGAAGGACCTTCTGGTCTCTGGGGAGGGCAGGCGACCCTGGGTTACTGTGAGTGAGGAGAAGCCTCCAGCCCCCTTACAATTCTTCTCCACTGTCTCTGTAGCTCCAAGAGCTGCTCAAGCTCCCATCCACTGCCCAATGCCAGAGGTCGCTGGCAATGGGCCACTTTTCTCCACAATCCTTGCACATCCTGGCACACAGGCCTGCCTGCTCTGGCTTTGGTCCCAGCCACCACCACTCCCTGCCCTTAGCCCTGCTGGGGTCCTATTCCCTTTTCTCGACTTCATCCCTATGTTTTCTGTACTTTGATCTGTAGCTGTAACTCCCATGGAAGACTGGCCAGTATCTAGCCCCCATACTTGACCCCTCACTTCCATCTGCTTCTTCCCACTCCTCCTGCCTGCTCCAGGGGACCCACTTAACCCTTATGTAGTCCTGCTCAGCACACCTTCTCCCTCCTGTCTCCAGCTCTTCACTTTCCCAACCAAGCTGGAATGCCATCTTTTCTGGGACATTTTACCCAACCTCTCTCTGACCCCACAGCCCAGATTTATCACTCCCCTCCCCTCAAGTCTTTGACTGTCTCATAGTCATCTGTGCTTTTCATTAACTGTAGCTCTCTGAGGTCAATTACTATGCCTAGGAAGACACTTAAAACATCTGGACTGTCCTGCTCCCCACCAGCAGACCTGGAACCTGCCCATTCTTAGTGAACTGAGAATGTTCTAGCCTCAGGAGAGAATTGAGAGGCACAGGCGTTGCCTGCTGTCTGTTCCCTAGAGGGGTGGAGGCCTGTGACCCAGGGTTTCGTATTGAGAGTCTCTGTCCTGTCCCTGTCCCCTCCTGGCAGCCCCTTCATAACCATCTCTTCTCTTATTCCCATTAGCAACCAAACTACTGGAGTTTCAAGGTCAGTGCGAGATGCTTCTGCGTCTGTGACAACTGCATGTCCTGCCCTCCCCTCCCCGCCTCTGCCTTGCACATGCTTTGCACTGGGGTGTGCATCTGCAGGGGCCCCCTCCTTTGCGGGCGGTGGGCCTGGGGCTGCCGGCTAAGGCTGCTGCTTGGGGGAGAGTCTGGGTTTGTCTGCCAGGGCCTTATGGATCCAGAGTGGGAGTTTCTGTCACTGCTGCTGGAGGTTTGGCCTAGAGATAGATGTTCAAGTCCTCAGCTACCCCAGCCTGCTAGGGGTGTTTTAGAAGGAGAAGGGTTCCTGACACTCCTCAGCCTAGAGAGTTGGCTGACAGAGGCAGAGACCTGAATGCATGAGTTCCTTGTGGTCCCTGGAGCCTTAACTCACTTTGTCCCTCAAAGGAAGGCCTCATGACTGCCTTTCTTATTCCCCACCATGTTAGGACCAGACAGCACATTTGCCCTGTACCCTTAAATTTATTCACCTGGGGTGGGGAGGGCAGGCCTGGGGAGTGGATACCTTCCTACTTCCTCCGAGCAGTTTGTGTCACTGAGACCTGAAATGCTTTCTCCCGACTTCCAGGGTGCCATGGTGCCCCTGGGGGAGCAACCTCAGGCATGCCCTGCATCTTCCTTGGCCCCCACACCCAGAGCTGGGTGAGACAAGGTCTGTTGTGGTTTATTGTGTAGATCTGTGGTCTCTGGAACCTCAGACATTATGAAAGGGTAGCAGGCTATCTATCACCCAGACTCACCCGGTCCCTTGTGCGCAAATTTTTTTCCCTGTGAGTATCATGGGATCCTGTATTTGCCTGTCAGTCTGCCTGGTGGCGAATTCTCAGTGACCCAGCAGTAACTTACGGTCAGTCCTCTCTGGGCCTTGTTTTCTCCTTTGGAGAGGGAACAGTGTCTCTATCATAGAGGGGGCCCCCCACCTGCCTTGTGGGGATTAAACCCAGCCCTTGAGCAGGAAACTCAAGGGTGATATTGTTTTTGAGATGTTTCCCTGACTGGTCTGGAATAGGTTATGTAGGCCAGGCTGGCCTTAAACTCACAAAGAGCCACCTGCCTCTTCCATTAGTGTTAGGTATAAAGGTGTGTGCCACCATACCAAGCATCCCAACCCTTTCTTACCTTTTATTTTGAGACAGTGTGTCACTGAGTTCCAGGCTATCTCTGTAGCTCCGGCAGGTCTTGAATTTGTGATCCTCCTGCTTCAGCCTCCTAAATTGCTGGATTACAGGCATCAGCCATCAGGGCTGACTAAGCTGTTGAAAGATTGAAGAGACAACAAAAATGCATGTCCAAGGCAGTTTGTGCTTTTCCTGGTAGCTGACTTTATCAGTGTTGGAGTCATGGGTGCTGACTTGATTCCAATGTCAGGGTGCTACAGTTGCCTTAGGGTTTTATAGGAAGTCTTGAGTCCCAGGCTTCTACTCACAGAGATTCAGATTAAGGGCCCGTGGGTCCTGGAAAGAGGATTTGTGCTTCTGCCCAAGTCTGTAGAGAGCTGTTGGGAGAGCCCAGATCTTGGTTTGACTGTCTTGGCAGTGACTCTTTCTGCCTGGACTCAGGCAAGGTCTTATTAGCTTCTTGGTGGAACAGGTCCAGTGGTTGAGCTCACTGCTACCTTGGCAGCCCCATCCTGTATTCAAGTTCTGTTTGAATTCCTGTTTCTTTTTCTTTTTCTTGCCATCTCCCTTAGCCAGCTCATCTAACCAGAAGCTCATATGTGACTGTTAGTTGGGTCAAAGACAAAATCATGAGCTTATTTAAAACATTATAAGATTTATTTTGTAATTTTTTTGGGAACTTTTGTTCAGTTCTCAACTGTGAATTTGGTAGATACCATGTCAAAAGTTGGACATGCCTGTTAGTGGCTCGTAGATGTTTTATTTCCTTTGTTTGATAGAGGCCAGGGAGCAGAAAGAAGTGTTAATAGACTTTCCTTCTCCTTATCACCCCCCCCAAGGTTTCTCTGTGTAGCCCAGGCTGTCCTGGAACTCACTCTGTAGACCAGGCTGGCCTCAAACTCAGAGATCCACCTTCTTCTGTCTCCCGAGTGCTGGGATTAAAGGTGTGCACCACCACCTGGCCTAGGATTTTCTATAAAGTTAGAAAGAATGGAAAGGTGCCCATGGGGCTAGGGTGGAGGCAGGAGCAGGCAGGGGAAGGGAAGTGGTTATCCTTTTTCCCCTAGGGTTCCTATTTTTGTGGCCAGCCATCTCTAGGACCCTGCCCTCTTGATGTTGTTCAGTCCATCCTCTTCCAGACTTCTCAATTCTTCCCCCCACTCTGACCCAGTGACCATCCCTATTCTTCATCTCTGCCAGCTGCTTCATTCTGTAGCTTCTCATCGACCCCAGCTTGGCAACCACTGACCTTTCAGTTGCCTGGCAACCCCATGCCCACCAGCTTGGTTCAGACTCCCTCACTTCTGCATAGGTTGCCCACTGCAGTGGCTTCTCTGGGAGTGAAGATGGGAGGGAAGATGTCACTGTTGGTCAGCCTAGATCTGAAGTCTGGACATGGGAATCTCCCAAGGAGGCCTAGTTCATACACTACCTCCTTCCTCCCAAGACCATATTCCTCCCTGCTGGTCAAGATATCGTGTTTGAGGCTGGAAGCCCCTTGGTGACCTCCAAGTCGGATTTTCCATGTCCTCGAGTTTTCAAGGCCACTTTGAGGAGCTGGGCACACTGCTTGTTGGAAGATGCTCTCCCTTTCTGAGATTGCTAATTAGATGCAACATTAAACTGGCTTTAATAGGAAGGCAAGATTAATTAGGGGATAATCAGGATTTGGGGGAAGAAGGGACTGAACAGGAGAATAAATTATTCTTTTTTAGAGATGTTTATTAGGAGGGTTGGACAGAAACAGGAGGATGGACACAAGTTTGAGGTCAACCTGGCCTATATATCAAGTACTTGATAGGCCAGTCCTGGCTACACAGTGAGACTGTGTCAAAACACAAAACAAAATAAGAGAGATGCCTTTGCCATTGTCTTTTTAGTTGTATAAATGATATATTCCAGTTGTTTAAAATTCAGTTTCATAAAGGAATAAAATAAGTAAAGCTCTCTCAAACTGGGCAGTGGTGATGCATACCCTTAATCCCAGAACTTGGGAGGCAGAGGCAGGCAATTCTCTGAGTCTTAAAAAAACTAGGGGAAAAGATCTCTCAGCCCTGAGATTGTAATGTTGATGGTTTCAAGTGATCTGTGTGACTTAAGTGTTAAAAATAAGTTTATTTATGTTTGTTTTCAAATAAGGTCTCAGTATAACCCAGGATAGCCTCAAACTCATGGCTGTTCTCCTGTCTCAGCCTTTTCTGTGCTGGGATTATAGGCATGAACCAGCATACTATTAAAAAGAAAGAAGGAAAATAAGAGTACAGTTGGACATGTGTAATTTTTGTCACGCAGTAAGCTTATATTTGTAGGTATAATGCCCATACCACAGAATGGTGTAGATTTGGTTCGTTATCTGACTCCTTTAAATATTTAAATGAGAGCTGAGCATGGTTGAGAATGCCTTTAATCCCAGCACTCAGGAGGCAGAGGCAAGTGGATCTCTCTGTGAGTTCAAGGCCAGTCTGGTCTACTTAGCCAGATCCAGGTAGCCAGGGCTACATTGTAAGACTCCTTCTCGGAAAAGAGTAACATTTTAAACCACTGCATTTTAAACCACTGCGAGTCTATATGGTAGCCAGGGTTAGTGTGGGGAACTAGGGCAGAAAGGCAGAGGTTGTGGCCCTGGGTAGCAGCCAGAAGTAAGATCTAGAAAGACAATTGAAATAAGGAGGGACACTCCCTCCCAGGTCAGGCCATCTTGTGGCATCCTTCCAGTACAGCTCCCGGGTCTTTATTTGGGGGAGGGGTACTAGGAATCGAACCTAGAGATTCACTGAGCTATGGTGACATCCTCCCCCATCTCAGCTGTAGATCACTCTCAGTTAAAGCTTTAGGGAAGGGGTTGGGGAGGCCAACTAGGCTGTGTGACAGTGCTTGTGTCCCAGGGAGGGGCAGAGCCTGCACAGTACACTTCTGTGTGTCACACCTGGCTTTGCATGAACATTGAGTGTACAGTTTACATTGTGTTTCAGTTGACTCAAGGGTTTGGGAAATCCTCCCCAGTTACAAAATCCTCTAAGTCAAGAACTCTAGACATGCACACCTCTCAGTGCTGAAAGCCTGGGGTCCCTCATTTTCTTTGCTTTCTCTCTGCTCCCCCAAGCCCCCTGAACTCCATGAAGAATAAATCCGCCGCTCACACACCCGCCGCTTAATTAATGTCTGGAACTAATGCTCCAATTTGCTCAACAATTCTGCTGCTCACCTCGGTGACAAATTTGTGTTGTTGTTGTTGTTCGTTGGAGGCTTAAAATAGCAGGCGTGCCCAAGGGTCCAACTCAGATGGTTGTATGGCTTCCCAGGGTGCCTGAGTCTTTTGCCCACTACCTACCTGAGGTGTCCCTGGGAAGCCAAGGCCTTCGAGAGTTGGGAGATCTTTTCTACAGCCCAGCGAGTCTGGAACATAGGAGACCTTCCTTTAAATGTGTGTGTGTTGCTGGCTGGCCCGAGCTCTGTGGCCCAGATGGAGGCTGTGGCAGAGCAAGGGAGGGGGGTCGGGGCTCATGCTTGGTGCCTCTCGCCCTGCCCTATCCCTGCAGACCCGCAGCTCGCGCCATACTCAGGGAGCCCAGCCAGGGCTGGCAGACCAGGCAGCCAAGCTGTCCTACGCCTCGGCTGAGTCGCTGGAGACCATGTCCGAGGCCGAGCTGCCCCTGGGCTTCAGCAGGATGAACCGCTTCCGACAGAGCTTGCCTCTCTCCCGCTCTGCCAGCCAGACCAAGCTGCGCTCACCAGGTACTGCCCAGCCTGCTCGTCTTCGGGCCCTGCCACAGCTCCTCCCTACGACTTCTCCCGCCCTTCGCTACTCCAAATCCTGCCACTCCCTCCTCTAGCAGTGGTCACCTCCTCGAAATCCTTGCTGTCCTCGGCGCTCTTTCTCCTCTGCTAGACTTTAGCATACTCTGCTGACCCTTAAGCTCTCTCAGCCTCCTCTCTGTCCAACCCTTTTCTCTTTCTACTAGGCTTTTCCCATTTTTTTCTCCCGGCGTTCTCGCCACCCTCCCCAACTTTCTTTCAGATTCTGCCCCACCAGCTCCAGCCCCTAACCCCATTTCCGCGTCCACACTCCAGCTGCCTGGGGTCCGGTGGGTGCTTGCAAACCGGCGGCATGAGGAGCACGGCGTGGGTGCACTTGCACTCAGGGGCAGCCTCTGGCCTCAGACCTTGCCGCTGTGGGACTGATGGTGCTCCCGAGGGCTCACCACACTCCCCAGGCGCGAGTTGGGCTGATAGAGGCAGTGACCCTGAGGGCTGTGTCTCCTTCGCAGGGGTCCTGTTCCTGCAGTTCGGGGAGGAGACGCGACGCGTACATATCACCCATGAGGTCAGCAGTCTGGACACGCTGCACGCACTCATCGCGCACATGTTCCCGCAGAAGCTCACCATGGGCATGCTTAAATCGCCCAACACCGCCATCCTCATCAAAGACGAAGCTCGGAACATCTTCTACGAGCTGGAGGACGTCCGGTGGGCTTGGCCCCAGGGGTTGGGTTGACTTCCCCACACTTCTCTGAAGAGTGCTGGACATCTGGTGGCCCTTCCCTAGATCATCAAGCACCCGTTTCCATCCTTTTCCTTCCCTCCCTAAGCCCTCACACCGCCCTCTCTGCTAAATCATCCAGTCCTGTGGGTTCCCACTGGCAGGAAGCTATGGAAAACCACCCTGACTCTCCTTCCCGCCTTCTGTGTGAGTGTTGCACACTCGAGATTGCTTGCTGGTGGCAGGCATCCCGAGGCACCTGGAGTCACTGAAAATAGGAAAGCGGGAAAGGATTTTGATTTCAGGGCCCTCTCGTCTGCCTGAAGTAGCTGTTGACCCCTCTCCTCATTGTGCACCGCTAGAGGGAGCACATGGTGAGCCTCTGCCCTTCTTTCTTCCTGACAGGGACATTCAGGACCGCAGTATTATCAAGATCTATAGGAAGGAGCCACTGTATGCTGCTTTTCCTGGCTCACATCTCACCAACGGGGACCTCCGGGTATGGCTGGGAGTACCCAGGGCACTGGTGAGATTGGACAGGTGGAATCTAGGTAGAACTAGGACGGTTTTGGAGTTGGGAACTTAGTCCTAATTAGTTGTGAGGCTATGGAAGTACCGCCGGCTCACCTGCTACCTTCCCCACTGTCTACCCAAGATTTCTCTAAAGGGCTTTAGATATTGTAAGGCCTCTCTCCCAACCACTCCGTTTTCTCTTCTCCTTCCTGGTCCTCATCAAGAACAGACTGAGAGTTGCCTTTCTCATGTCTTTCCATCTGCCTGTTTACCCCCATGCTGGGAGTACTGATGTGCAAGGGGCCCAGGATGCAGTAGGGAGGGGGGCTTCCCAAGCCTGGTTGGGGGAGGGGGTGAGATGCTGGCTCCTCAAACCAGGGGAAAGACTCTTTGTTACCAACTCCATGGGCTTTTGGGGCTGTTTTCTGCGCAGAGAGAGATGGTGTACGCGTCGCGGGAGTCGTCGCCCACGCGGCGCCTCAACAACCTGTCACCCGCATCGCACCTAGCATCTAGCTCACCACCTCCAGGGCTCCCATCGGGGCTGCCGTCGGGGCTGCCGTCGGGACTGCCATCGGGCTCTCCCTCGCGCTCACGCCTCTCCTACGCTGGGGGCCGCCCTCCCTCTTACGCAGGCAGTCCAGTGCACCACCCGGCTGAGCGGCTGGGAGGTGCTCCAGCCAGCCAGGGCGTGAGTCCCAGCCCTAGCGCCATCCTGGAGCGACGCGATGTGAAGCCGGACGAGGACCTGGCCGGCAAGGCGGGCGGCATGGTGCTGGTAAAGGGCGAAGGTCTCTACGCCGATCCCTACGGGCTCCTGCACGAGGGCCGCCTGAGCCTGGCCGCCGCGGCGGGGGACCCGTTCGCATATCCAGGCGCAGGCGGCTTGTACAAGCGGGGCTCAGTGCGCTCGCTCAGCACCTACTCTGCCGCCGCGCTGCAGTCCGACCTGGAGGACTCGCTGTACAAGACAGGCGCCGGTGGTCCGCTCTACGGCGATGGTTATGGCTTCCGCCTGCCGCCTTCGTCCCCGCAGAAGCTGTCCGATGTGTCTGCGCCCTCTGGGGGACCCCCACCCCCGCACAGCCCCTACTCGGGGCCGCCCAGTCGTGGCTCTCCAGTGCGTCAGTCCTTCCGCAAAGACTCTGGCTCCTCGTCGGTCTTTGCCGAGAGTCCTGGAGGCAAGGCTCGCAGCACCGGGAGCGCCTCGACGGCTGGAGCACCACCTTCTGAGCTCTTCCCTGGACCTGGGGAGCGCTCCCTAGTAGGGTTTGGGCCGCCGGTGCCAGCCAAGGACACAGAAACCAGGTGAGGGGACATAGAAGAAGGAGGCATCGCAGAAAGTGGCAGGTTCTCTCTGGGCTTAGATCACAGGGGATGGCCAGAGAATCTTCAATGTGACAGGGTGGACATTGGATGGATGAGTGGCGCCTCAAGTGATGACTGTATTTATCCCCCCAAGCCTCGGTTTACCCGGAGGTAAAATGGAGTGCTGCTGACTCAGCCCTTTTAGTGCCCGGACAGTGAGAGCTGTCCAGCACGGGGCCCAGCTGAAATCCACTGGAGCAGGCTCGGGATGGGGAGGCGTCAGGCTTTTTGTATTTTATGTTTTGTGTTCTTGAGACAGTGTCTTGCTATGTAGCCCAGGCTACTCAAACTCTCGGCAATCCTCCTGCATCAGAGTGGCAGTGGTGAGAGAGGGAGTGGAGAGCTAGCAGCTCGATCCGTGGCTTTGGGTCCCTGTTCTGTGTGACAGCCGTCTGTCATCTGGCTGCTAATCTTAGAAGTGCGGTGTGGGGTGGGCAGGAGGGACTACAACCTCGCAGGAGCGCTTGCTCAGAGCCACCTTCCTCCCCAGGGAGCGCATGGAAGCCATGGAGAAGCAGATTGCCAGCCTCACGGGGCTGGTGCAGAGCGCCCTGCTGCGAGGTTCAGAGCCTGAGACCCCAAGGTGAGAGAGCCCCTCCCCCAACACTGACGTCAGGGCCTGGGCTTGGGGCAGCGACGAGGGCAAGGAGCTAAACTGAAAGTTCTGGACTCGGTTCTGCCTTCGTCTACAGTGTGACTCCGAGTGATTCCCCTTTCTTTTCTGTGGCTCTATCCTGAGATCAGAGAACTGGGGTGGTGACATTTAAGGTCCTGTTCAGCTTTGATGGTCTGAGGCCAGCCCAAGCTCCCATGACAATTCTCTTTTCCCCCCCACCACAGCGAGAAGATTGAAGGCTCCAACGGGGCAGCCACCCCCTCAGCACGTGAGTGACCCTTCTCTTCCTCTCTGAGTCTTAGGATTTGTTTCCTAACCTTTAAACTGGACTAGCTCTACTAGTAGCGGCATCATGGGGTTTTCCAGAGATAAATAAGTAGTGAATAGTCATCTTACTTCGCCCAGGCACTGTACTCCTGCTAGGATTTGCCACCACTAAGGGCAGACAGTCATAGCCATGTGCCTCTGGGTGGGTGTGGGGCCACAAGCGGGGAGGACGGCTCCTTCCCCTCCCTAGCTTTTTGCCCTGCTTTCCTTATGGCACATCCTTCTGGTCCCTCTCAGCAGCGTGTGGGTCAGGCAGTCGGAGCAGCGGGGCTACTCCGGTGTCAGGCCCTCCCCCACCCTCAGCCAGCAGCACCCCTGCAGGGCAGCCCACTGCTGTCAGCCGCCTGCAGATGCAGCTGCACTTGCGTGGCCTACAGAACAGCGCCAGTGACCTTCGAGGCCAGCTTCAGCAATTGCGCAAGCTCCAGGTAACCCCACCCCACCTCACTGGCTGTAACTCCTCCTCAAGCCCTGCCCCACCTTTCTCCACCATCCAGTTCTGGTGGAATCCCTCATTGCTCAGTGGCCTTTCTTCGGGCCCTTTCTCTTCCCTTTCTAGTTTCCACTTCCTCATTAACATGGGCCCTCTACCAAGCCCCGACCCTTCACTGACCCCCCCCCAGTTCCCTTCTCCCTCCCTGAGCCTAAGCCCACCCCTCCCCCATGTGCTATCCCTTGAGGCTGTCCCAGTTCCTTCAGCCCTGCATCCATATTCTCCAAGGCCCCTCAGCTCCCCCTTCCTGTCCTGCCTGGCAGATGGTCCCACCTGTCAGGAGCCTGGCATCACTGTGCCGGCTCCTCAAGAGGGGCTCAGGGCTTGTCAGGTGAGGATAATGAGCAGAGACAGGCGGGGGAGGGGGGGCGGGAGGGGGTAGGTGGAGGCAGAGAGCTGCCATCTGGGCCACGGGTAAGATCTCACCTACTCATGTCATTTGGGCTCGGAATTGGACCTTCATCTGTAGTCCCAGCCACAGCAACAGACCTTACCAACCACAGAGTTTGAGTCCTTCATCTCAGGCCCTGTCTCAGGGCTACTTTAGGCCATAGCTATACAGTCACACTGTCATGGGGGCAGTACCTAGTGTCACCCCTTGACCACACAAATTTTCATCGCGTACTCCTGCCCCTATACTTCTCCAGAATATTAATCTTGATCTCTGCTCCCAGCTGTCCCGCCCTTCACTGCTGCTCACGGCCGAGAGCCATAGCCATGCCATGCCGCTCTAACTTGAGCGAAACCCATAACTGCCCTCTCCATGAGCTATCATCCTCGGTCCGGATCTCTGCATTCTGCTCACCCTATCCAAGCATCATGAATCCTCCTCCCACCCAGTCCACGCGTGCATCCTTGCCCACGCGGACATCCTTGCGTCCCACAGCTCCAGAACCAAGAGTCGGTACGCGCCTTGCTGAAGCGCACCGAGGCGGAGCTGAGCATGCGCGTGTCTGAGGCGGCGAGGCGGCAGGAGGACCCGCTGCAGCGGCAGCGCACCCTGGTGGAGGAGGAGCGGTTGCGTTACCTCAACGACGAGGAGCTCATTACTCAGCAGCTCAAGTGAGGCTGGGCCCCTGCGCGTGGAGGGGGCGGGGAGGCGGCGGCCAGGGTGAACCAGCCTGATTTGCCTGGGAGTCGCAGTTCCTTTCCTTCGGAATCATAGATGACTTTGCTCTGTTCTGAAGTCTGATTTCACCCTCCACTGTGGCCTGATTTCTCCATGACCCACAAACCTTTGGCCATCTGGCATAATTCCTGATATTTTTTTTTTTTTCCTGGCTTGATGTCTCTGCCATGTTATTACTTCCTGTACCCTGCAGCCTACTGTCTTGAAGTCCACTGTCTGTTTTCCCTCTATCCTCTGCTTTTCCTTTTGACTTAAGACTATACAACTCCAGCCTCGGGTTCAGCAAGAATGTGGAATGTCAGGGGTGTTATCACCTGCCTAGCTGGTTGCTGACACTTTGTCACCCTGATCCTTGAGACCAAGTGTCAAGGAAGCCCGCTCCCCTTCTCAGCATAGTACAGCTAGGTTTTAGTCGTCTTGAAGGAGGAGAAACAGAGAACAACCCACTCCCAGTGCTTGGGCACAGAAGGGTTAACAGAAGACAGTCCGATCCACATTTAGCAACCGGCTGGCTGTCTGGCCACAATTCCATTGTCTGGCACCTGTGAAGAGAGATGCTGCTGTTTTTCCTGTGTCCATTCAGGAAGCAGCTCTGCCATCCGCTGCCACAGCTTTTTCTCCTGAGTTACTTGGGCTGAGGCAAAGGCTCCACCCCTTCTTGTAGCTCCTATTAGTGACACAGGGCAGTAGGGATCCAGAGACAACGCCAGAGTCAAGGGGCTGTGTGAGCAGGGTAGCTGCTACTCCTCTCTGTACTTCAGTGCCCTCATCAGTACCAAGATTCCCCCCGCCCCCAGACAGGGTTTCTTTGCGTAGCCCTGGCTGTCCTGGAACTCGCTCTGTAGACCAAGCTGGCCTTGAACTCACAGAGATCCTCCTGCCTCTGCCTCCCGAGTGCTGGGATTAAAGGTGTGCGCCACCACGCAGCCTAACATTTTCTTTGCAGTTCTTTCTGAAGCAGTTAAGGGCTTGTTTCATACTAAGGGGCTTGAGGCCAGGGAGCCAAGAGAGCTGCTGGACAGGGGCTCCATGAGGAGGTCACAGCTCAGCCTGGGGGCCCATGCAAACCTGGTATGCATTTTGGCAGTGTTTAAGGCAGGGAATCCTATTCTCCTGCAACACCAGGCAGCTGAGATGCGGTAAGGGGCCATCTCACATCGAAATAAGGCAGCAGCAGCAACCCCGGCCCTCCATCATGTCCAGGTGGGGTGACAGTGACAGCCCAGCCCGATATCCAATCAGACCAGTTGCTTCCAGGGATTCTGATTCCCCGCTTCCCCATCCCTTCCTTGTCTTTTCATTCTGCATAGAGGAGCTGGGCCAGGATTTTCAAAAGGCCTTAGACTGAGACATTAAAGGGAAATTAAGAGAACCATCAAAGAACTGAGACGAAAGAGATAAAAGGACTGATTTATGCTCTGGTCTTCATGAGTGTCTGGTCCCTGCCTTCCTGGGGACCTCCGTTCTCTAGGAGCCCTGAGAAACCCCATGCTCTATGCTTGTCACACCCATACTTAGACTGCTCACTGTCGAGAACCCAGGAGATGCCGGGGTGCGGGGTGGGGTGGGGGGATTCTAGCCTCTTTTGAGTGAGGCAGGCCCTGGGCCCTGTGATGGCTCTGTTCTGACCTTCAAGACCATCCCCTGCCTCCTGTCCTAGCCACCCACAGTAGCCCTACAGCCCCTATATGCTTGCCCGCGCTCTCTCTCTTTTGCTCTCTCCAGCTCTCTCGTGTTCTCTCTCATGTCCATTTTCCTTTGTTCTTTCCTCTTTCTGGCATCCTGAGGGCAGCCGAAGCTGGGCTTTGGTTTCATTCCTGCTGGGCTCACTCACCTGCCCGTCTAGCCAGAGGCTTGGGCTCTCTCTGGATGCTGTCCCCGCTGTCTGAAGCCTGTTTTCACCTGAGTGTGTCTGCTGACCCATTGCTAGCTGTGAGAAAGGGCTGATTTTTCCCCTGTGGTAGAGTGAGGGCTGGGTAGAACTGCGGGCAGGTGACATCATCCAGTTTGGAAGTGAGACATATCAGAGCCAATGGCTACATGAGTAGATACTTCTATGCCACAGAATAGTTGTGTGACCTTGAATTAGTTCATCTCAGAGCCTCTGCCATCCCTCTTAGTTAGAGTAAATAAGGCAGCTGCTATAACAAGAAGCTCCCAAATCATTTAATGGCTCTAAAATAAAAGACATTAAGCTGGGTGTGGTGTGATAGAATAGGCCTGTAGTCCTAACACTGGAGATAGAGGCAGAAGCATCATGAGTTCTAGGCCATCCTCCGCTACTTATCTTCAGGCAGCCTGGGATATATTGAGAGTGTATCTCAAAAACTTAACTAAAAGGGCTCAAGAGATGACTCAGGGCTTAAGAACACTTAATGCTCTTGTAGTTAAAAAAAAAAAAAAAAAAAAAAAAAAAAAAAAAAAGACCCAGATTCAGTTTCCAGAACCCACATGGTAGCTCACAACTGTCTGGAATTCCAGTTCCAGAGGTTCTGATGTATGCTTCTGGCGTCCATGGGCACCAGGCCTGCATACCATACACATACACACAAGCAAAATACTTACACACCTAAAGCTCAATAAAAACATCTTTCCAAAAAAACAAAAAATAAGGGCTGGGAAGATAGCTCAGTGGTTAAGAGCAGTGGCTGCTCTTCCAGAGTTCCCAAGTTCAATTCCCAGCACCCACGTGGCAACTCACAACTGTCTGTAACTTCAGTCTGGCACCCGCACACAGACACATATGCAGGCAACACATCAATACACATAAGCTAAATAGATAAATATTTTGAAAAAATTAAAAAATGACAGCCAAGTCTTGTAGCTTAAAAAAAAAAACAAACAAAAAAAACAAAACAAAACAAAAAACCAAAAAATAATAGATCTTTCTTAGAAAACACTGGATAGGTTAGCAAGTTTCTCTCCCATAGGCAGTCGGTCTGGGATCCAGGCTGGTGGAGTTTCTGCCTTGTTTAGCATGTGCCTTCCAAAATCACCCAGAGGATCATGGTCTTAATCACCAACCAGAAAGGGAAAAGGAGTAGCAGGCGCTTGCATAGGAAGTGTTTATGGACCAGATCTGGAAGCAGCATGCATCCCTTCCATCCCTATTCCACTGGATGGGCATAGCTCACTTCTAATCACAAGGGAAGCTGGGAAATGTAGTTTATTTAGTCTTTGAAGCACTGCTTGCTCATGCACTAACCGGAAGTAATGTTCCTCCCTCCAGGACCTGTTGTAAGGTTAAAATGAGGAAATGAATGTACAGATGCAGCACCAGGTGAACAGGAAGCGCTTAGTTCAAAGTGGCTCTTTAACCGGTGGTGCTGAATCTTAGGGTTTTGCCCTTGCCTCTGCCCTGGTCTGTCTTTTCACCAGCTGTTTAGATGGTGATGTCCAAGGTGTGCTGATGAGCTAGGCTGATGACACGGAACTTAGAGAGAGCAGACACATCACGTGGTAGAACAGAGTCAAGGCACTTAACCCCTGCAAGGTTGAGTTGAAATCCAGCAGGTGGGATGTGAGATGACGTACCTACCTGTAGCAATTCTTTCTCTCACTTCTTCATCCTATAATTTAAAGAGTTAAATTTTTAAAGAATCACGTCAGATCTCACCGATGTGGGTGCTAGGAGTCCAGCTCAGGTCCTCCGCAAGAGCACTGTGTGCTCAAAGTCGCAGATTCGTCTCTCCAGCCCCAGTTCCACAATTATTGACCATGTGTCTGTTCTGAACCAGGCACTGAGCTGGGTGCTGGGAACAGAGGTCAAACTGGAAGACATGATTCTTGCCTGTTTTGGGCTAGTGACACAGAAAGTTCACAAGTCAGCAAAAAGGAGCCTAAGGGAGTTGGGGAGGCAGGAGAAGACCCGCAACCCTGAGTGGGGAGACGGGGCGGAGCTTCTTTTTGAGACCTGAGATGAAATTCGCATGGAAATTAGCATGTACAGGCAGATGGAATACTCAGAGCTGAGAGTATGGTGTTCTAAAGGGCCAGAGAAGGCAGCACCTATAAGGAGAGATTCTGAATGATCCAAGCAGAAGCAAGCAGGAAAGGTAGAGATGCAGAGAGAGAGAATCTAGAGTAATCTCCAGGGATCATTGGCTCCTTTAGTCCTCATTGCAGCCACAGAGACACTCCTAGCATACCCTTTCCTTCCTTCCTTCCTTACTCCCTCCCTTCTTCCCTTCCTTTCTCTCTTTTTCTTTCTTTCTTTCTTTCTTTTTCTTCCTTCCTTTCTTTCTTTTTTGAGACAGGGTTTCCCTGTATTGCTTTGGAGTCTGTCTTGGAACTTGCTCTGTAGATCAGGTTGGCCTCAAACCCACAGAGATCCTCCTGCCTCTGCCTCCCGAGTGCTGGGACAAAAGGCATGTGCCACCAACACCCGGCCCATACCCATTTCTTACAAATTTTTTAAAGCTGGGTATGGTGGTGCATTCTATTCAAGAGGGTTGAAGGAGTCTACATAGTGAATTCCAGGCCAGCCTGGAACTTAGAACTTTTGATATCCTGTCAAGGAAATGACATTTATTTATTTACTGGGTGTGTATATGTGAGTGCCACAGTGGGAATGTCCAGTCAGTTTGATTCTTCTACCATGTGGGTCCTGGGGATGGAAGCCAGGTGGTTTGTCTTGGCAGCAAGTGTGTTTCGTTGCTGAGCCAGCTCACCAGCCCCAGCATACTCATCTTCCGAGTGAGAAGACTGAGAGCCAGAGAGCCCAGGGACACTAGGTGATTGTACTAGAGCTTTCTGCTGGGAAAGCACAGAAGGATCGTGATACAGATCTTGTGACTGTAGGGCTAAGTTTGGGGTTTAGCCTCAAGACAGTGGTTCTACTTAGGGCTTCATTTTTATTTATCTTATATATATATGTCTATATATAATGTATGTATTGTATGTGCTTGTGTGGTATACACATGGCTGTGTGTATACATGTTTGTGTTTGCACATGTGGATGTGAGAGGTTAGTTCAGGTGTCTTTATCACTTTCCACTTTAAAAAAAAAGATCTATGAGTTTTATTTTATGCGTATGCTTGCTTGCATGTATCTGTGTGTACTGTGTATATGTCTGGTGTCCAAGAAGGTCAGAAGAAGGTGTTGGATCCCCTGAAACTGGAGTTAGGATTCTGAACCACCATGTGGGTGTAGAGAACTGAGCCCAGGTCCTCTGCAAAAGCAACAAGTGCTCATTAGCTGCTAAAATATCTCTCCAACCTCTCTACCTTAATTTTGGAGGCAGGGTCTCTCTGTATTTCACTGACCCTGGAATTGGCCAGTGAGCTCCCAGGTCTGTCTCTGCCCCCTCCTCACCCAATACTGGGGTTAAAGTTATTCACCCGTGCTCATCTTAAAAGATGGGTGTTAAGGATCTGAATTCGGGTGCATAGCAAGCACCTTACAGACTGAGCCATCTCCTCAGCCTCCCGCCTACCCACACATTAAGAGTGTAACACAAAGGCTGACAACTTGGTTTGCTTTTGTTGGGATTTTTAGTTTGTTTGTTTTGAGGCAGCATCTTGCTGTAGCCCAGGCTGGCCTTAAAATTGTGATCCTGTTCCCTCCCAACCTGTTCCCTCCCAAGGGCTGGGATTACACATTTGCTCCGCTCCTGACTTACTTTTTAGGAAGATGTGGGATCATAAATGTTTACCATGAACCAGCTGAAAACCTGAGGTGGTTTTGGCCTCAAGGAGAAAGGCTCTGTGGCAGGGTCATTTGACAAAGGGTGATGGGCATGACTGCCCTCAGACATGTACAGCCGTCTCTAGCTAGGCTCTGTAAGACTGTGTGACCTCCATGTCCTCCCTGCTTCTGTGGATGAGTCTGAGGTTTCACAGCATAGGATGATAGGTGAGTGCTGGTGTTACAGGCTTGTGGGGAGGCCTGGGAGCCTCTTAAGGAACTATGTGGAAGTCTCATCTTTGAGATATAGCATTTCTGATTTCATTTGGGCATGTAGCCTGGTGGATAGCTGGCTTTTGATTTTGTGATTTTTTTTTTTTAATGTTTTGTTTGAGTCGGGGGTCTTACTCTGTAGCCCAGGCTGGCCTCAAACTTTCAACAATCCTCCTGCCTCAGCCTCCCAAGTGCTAGGATTACAGGAGTAAGCCATTACAGCTGGCTGTAGCTTTTAATTTTGATCTGATTGGTGGCATAATTTCTTTCCAGCTGCTCATTTCAGGGGGCTAGGCTGGGGCCAGAGGGGCTGAGAAGGGTCTCTCTGTGCCTGCAGTGACCTGGAGAAGTCAGTGGAGAAGATCCAGAGGGATGTGGCCCATAACCACCGGCTGGTGCCTGGTCCTGAGTTGGAAGAGAAGGCGCTGGTGCTAAAACAGCTTGGGGAGACGCTAACGGAGCTCAAGGGTGAGCCTGCCCTGTCAAGGGTGATCCTGAAGGGGTCCCTGCTGTGCTCCCCTGCAGTGTGCCCACTCCTCAGTGCTCCTTCTAGGCCAGCTTACTTCTTCTCCTGGCCTCTCAGCTCATTTCCCAGGCCTGCAGAGTAAGATGCGGGTGGTGCTGCGTGTGGAGGTGGAGGCCGTGAAGTTCCTGAAGGAGGAGCCTCAGCGCCTCGATGGACTTCTCAAGCGCTGCCGGGGGGTCACTGACACGCTGGCCCAGATCCGAAGGTCATTCTCTCCTTTGTCACTAATTTCCCATGGGGTTGCACACTGGACCCAGACCCATAGGAACACCTGACCTTTTATCCTGGTTCCTCCGAGGTCACAATGTGCCGGCTAGATCTCTTCTTCTATTCTGACCTGTGACCCCTACGTGCAAATGCCTTGACATTCCCTCACAAGCCTTCTTAGACTCTCCCACGTCTCCAGCAAGATCCCAGGGCCTTCCTCACATCGGCAGCGTGCCCCACCCCCAGGGGCTACCACCTCTCACTAGCTGCTCCTAACTCTCCCAACCACAGGCAAGTGGACGAAGGGGTGTGGCCACCCCCCAACAGTCTCCTGAGCCAGTCTCCCAAGAAGGTGGCAGCTGAAACAGATTTCAGCAAGGGCTTGGACTTTGAAATACCACCCCCGAGTCCTCCATTGAATCTCCATGAGCTGAGTGGGCCTGCCGAAGGAGCCCCTCTGACCCCAAAGAGCAGCAATCCCACCAAAGGCCTGGATGCTTCCGGCAAGAGAAGCGTGGACAAAGCTGTGTCTGTTGAGGTGATGGGCCAGGGCGGGGCACAAGCTGGGCTCTCAGTCTTGCTGTCACCTGGAAAGCCAGATACCAAAGGAGCACATGGGCCCTTTGGGAAGAGGGTCGGGAATATCGGTGACATTTATCCTTCTTACAGAAAGTATACTATAAAGTCACAATAATTAAAGCAATATGGTATTGGTATAAACACAAGCTGGGTGGTCATTGAAAAAGAACAGAACATCCAGAAATAAACCTAATGTTATATTTAATGAAAGTGGTCTTTCTAGGCTACATGGATGGAGTGCAGCGCCCAGTAGGAGGGGCCAGTTCTTCATGAAGTTCTCCTCTTGTTTTTAGCATGTGTGGCTGGGGAAGGGGCTGATTGCCAGAGCCCAGGGGGTCCTGGGCAGGAATCCTGACACCAGCTCTGCTTCCTCTGTCAAGGCTGCAGAGAGAGACTGGGAAGAGAAACGGGCAGCCCTGACCCAGTACAGCGCCAAGGACATCAACCGGCTGCTGGAGGAGACACAGGCTGAGCTGCTCAAGGCCATCCCTGACCTGGACTGTGCCAGCAAGGCCCACACAGGACCCACTCCCACCCCAGACCACAAGCCCCCCAAGGCACCCCATGGTCAGAAGGCAGCCCCCCGGACAGAGCCCAGTGGGAGGAGAGGCTCAGGTATGGGGGTTTAAGGCCCCATCCTCAGAGCTTGGCTCATGGGGAAACACTGCGAGTGAGCATCATGGTAGCCAGGCTGCCAGAGAAATGGGGTGCCAGCCATTAGCAGTCACCAAAGGGACCAGGGCACAGAGGGACAGAGTAAGCTGGAGTCTGTCCAGTTTTCTCCCCATTATTTCTGGAAGGCTCATACAGGAGGTACATCCAAGCAGTGTGATCCTTGCCCACTCAGAGAGAGAGAGAGAGAGAGAGAGAGAAAGAGAGAGAGAGAGAGAGAGAGAGGAGAGAGAGAGAGAGAGGAGAGACAGTCTGCTCTGAAGCAGGGCATTGACCAGTATGGCCTCCCAAGCCTGCAGGAGGGCAGGAGGCAGTATCTGAAGGAGGAGAGGTACAACCATCATTGGTTCATGAATTCTTTCCAGTAACCCTGACTGTGAAAGCGACTTCAGAGACCTCAGAATTTATCTTTCTATTTTTAAATGTGCATAGATGTTTTGCCTGTATGTATGCCTGTGCATCTCGTGCATGCTTGGTGCCTGAGGAGGCCCGAGAGTGTTGAATCCCCTAGAAATGGATTTACAGATGGCTATGAGCCACCACGTAGGTGCTAGGAATCAAACCTGGGTCTGGGAGATCAGCCAGTGCTCTTAATTACCGAGCCATCTCTCCAGCCCCAGAACTTCTTTATTGAAAAGATTTTTAATGATCTTATTTGTGTGTGTGTGTATGTGTGTAAATGCTTATACACCAGGGGACCAGTTGTGGGAATTAATTTTCTTCTTCCAATATGGGATCATGGGATCAGATTCAGGTCATCAGGCTTGTACAACAGGCACCTTTAACCTCTGAGCCATCTCTATAGGCTGTGCTTAGGATTTAATGATGGGGCAGGTTGTGACATTTCTCTGGCACTTAATACATGATGCCTTCTGATTTTGCAGCAGTTGAAGAAGGCAGACACAGTCATCCCCTCCTTACAAAGAGGACAGACTCCAAATGTAATGTTATGTAATGTGCCCCAGACCACACTTAATGTATCCCTAGAACAAAGGGGCTAAGTGTGGCTCCTGAGCTGGGCTGGAGCTGTACAGCGCTAGAAGGGAGGAAGTCCTCTCCAGTGGACCCTTAGGGATGAGCAGGCACTCCCCAGCCAATGAGTGCACCTTGCAAGGGGCAGAGTGGCAAGTGCAGGGGAGGTGCTGCTTGGCTGGGACAGAGTCCAAGCTGGGCCTTAGTGCACAGCCAGGCTGAAAGGCTGTGGAAGGTGCTGGACTAGGAACTCCGACTGTTCAGCTTGGTGGCAAGCCACAGGAGAATCAAAGGCTAGGGTGTTATGGTTTGAGTGACCTTTCAGTGGGTTGCCGTGGAAACCAGGCTGGAGGAAGGAAGGGGGATGGTGAGCCAGACCAGCCTCCTCAGAGAAAGGATGGAGCTCAGAGAATGGTGGGGCTGAGGAACAGCTGCGGCCAAGAGGCAGATCAGAGCGCATAAAGTCCCAGGCTTGACTGTAACCATGAACCCCTGGGGACGTTAGGATGCCCGTGCCGGGTCAGCAGCTCAGGTCCGAGGGCCTGGCCGGTGCTGCAGTGTTCCTGGATCCCTGACAGCTGTTGGAGGGAGTGGGGCTGGGACGGCAGCTATGGGGAAATGGAATGAGAGGGGTCCTGCCTCCGTCTCTCCTGAGCTGTCCTCTTGGTCACTCCTGGAGCAAGGAGCACTCGTCTTGTGGACACTGTTGTGATGGGTCCCTGACCCCAGATCCCCACTGCTTGCAGATGAGCTCACAGTGCCCCGGTACCGCACAGAGAAGCCCTCTAAGTCACCCCCACCACCCCCTCCTCGCCGGAGTTTCCCTTCCTCCCACGGCCTGACCACCACGCGTACCGGAGAGGTGGTGGTCACCAGCAAGAAAGACTCGGCCTTCATCAAGGTACATCCCCAATTGGTGGGGTTCAGGGCTGCTTTAAGGGGGAGCTTGGGATGGCCTCTGAGAGGATAGCAGTCAGCTGGGCAACCCAACTTGACTTCCAGCTTGGAATCTAGGGCTGGGTGTGATTCTAGTCCCACAGCAGGCTCTGGCAGGGTCAGGGGTGGGTCTTCCTGGCAGAAAACCGGTGGAGCTAGGGTTGGGGTGGGGGGTGAGTCATTGCTGGAGGGAGGGAAGGATCTAGGCTTGATAAGACACCTGGGCTTTACAGAAGGCAGAGTCTGAGGAGCTGGAGGTCCAGAAACCCCAGGTGAAGCTACGCCGGGCTGTGTCTGAGGTGGCCCGCCCTGCCTCCACACCACCTATCATGGCCTCTGCCATCAAGGATGAAGATGATGAGGAGCGCATCATTGCTGAGCTGGAGGTGGGTCAGGCATGACTGAACAAGGCCTCAGCCAGGCCAAGTTCCCTGCCAAGCCTTCCTCAGGGCTAGGCAGCAGGCCCCGGGCAGGCAGAAGAGAGCTAGCCCTAGGGCCCATGCTTCTTAGCTTTCATTTATTCTCCACTCTGAAATGGAAGGAGACAGTCTAAAGTTCCTCCTGGTAGGTTTTGAGTTTTCATTACAATCTTTCAGCTCCCCCACCCCCCAACAACCCAAAAACCCACTGTACTCTGAAATCCCCAGATCTGCATATTCTGAGCTTACTGAGACCATACCCAAGCAATCTCATGCTCCAAAACCTTCATGCCTCAGTATTCTTGGACCAGAATCTTGGAGTTCATCATGCTAAAGGACCTAGCATTACTATAAGCCACAGCTTATAGGGTTCCCAGAAATCTTTGCCCCTTGCCAGAGTCCCTGAATATCAGTGCCCTGTGGAGGAGAAATTTAAGGCCCACTGGGTCAGCCATGGATGGTGAGGGCCAAGGGGTGACGGGCCTGTGCCATCCTGGGCCACACTCTCCATTGGTTTTTGGGTACTCAACCAGTGCCTGGGTCCTCACTGGAGCCCCATCCTCCAAACTTGCTCCTGCCTTCTGCTCCCCAGGTGTTTGAAAGAAGTTCAGTATCTTCCCTTCCCCCTACGCCCCGCCGCCAGCCGATCCCCACCTTGCTGTCCCCTCAGGACCTGGGGTCCCCTGGGGGCTCAGCTCTGAGCTCCCCATGGAAGGTAACAGGCCTCCTGGGCCTCTCCGCACCTCTCACGGCTCTCTCTGCCTGGTACCACAGCTTCCTTTTCTGCACCTTTCACGCTAACCCGCTAACACACCATCCATGCCAGCCCCCCTGCCCCTGCCCCAGCTTCACGCCCACCCATGGACTCACCCTCCTGCACACGCCAAGGGCAGCGCACCACTGCACAACTTGTCCCTCCCCGAGGCTTCCCTGGCGGTCTTCCTTGGAGACTGCATCCTGGGTGTCTGGTGTGACCCTTGAGTTCCTTTCCAGGTCTGATTCTATCTGGCTCTTGGATGTTTTGTTCCCATTTGCGGCCTGAGTTTAGGCTGGGTCCAAAGCCTGTGCATTTTCTTGGGCCAAGATTGGAATTCGGATCTTGTTCAGGAAATGACTTAGAGCCCAGCTCAATCTCACCTTGTCCTGAGACCTTGCCTGGTCCCTTCCTTACACCCTGCTCTGCTGCTCATGCCAGGGGAGGGGCTCTGCTTCTCCCACTGAAATCTATGCCTTGCACTGGGGGAGGGGTCTGGACAGATCGAGGGGGATGGCTTCCCTCAGCCTCTCCCTGCCCCATGGCTGTTCTTGAGGCCTTGGTCAGGGCGCTTGCGATGAGAACGGCCCACGGCCTTCCTTGGCTGCTGGGGTTTCTCCTCCAGTGTTGAAGTTCTCCCTTCTGACTCCAGCCCTTGCTGCTCTCCTGCTGCACTTACTCCCTCTTGGGATTGTGGGGGGTGGGCCCTGCCTGCACTCCCAAGGGACTGTGCTTAAGGAGGAGGCTGGGAAAAGGCCTGGGGAGCTCTCCCTCTGCCAAGCCAGGTTGGGATAAGAGGACCTCTGTCCTCAACTTCCCACATGCGTGCACACACACTCTCCCCTCCCTCCTGGGGTTTTCCCCAGCCCACAATGGGGTCCATGATGGCAGCCACTGGCATTGTGGCCTGGCTTGAGGCCTGGTGGCCTTTGGTTTTCTGGCAGGGGTGCAGACAGGCATCAGAAGGGGACAGTGCCATCTGCAGTCCATCCCAGGAGTCCTCAGGGTTGAGCAGTGTGAGAGGGGCACCTCCTGACTGATTTTGTCCTCAGCACCCAGCTCTGCCCCTTTCTGGTTCTGGGGCTCAGTCACGAGGGGACCCTTCCCTGGCTGCCTCTCTGCATCCTGAGGCGCTGCCAGGCAGAGGAGCCTGGCGAACGGGGGGCCCTGTCTGCCTCCCTGTGCACCCTACTTCCAGGTAAGCAGTGGTAGGACTGGGCGGCTTGCCGTGGGAGGTATAGGAGGGGTCTCCTCAAGGCTTGTTTAGTGAAAAGAGCGCTGGATTTGAACCCAGGCTATCTGGGTCCACATCCTGGCTCTGCCACTAACTAGCTGAGGATTGGACAGGGTGTGAATCCTAATGCTCCTGACTTGTGAAGTGGGAACAAGGACAGTGACAACCATTTCAGGATTTGCAGACAGCATTGAAGGTGAAGGCATAGTGCCCGACATGGGCAGGTACTTAGAGTTAGGGCAGAATTCACTCAGGTTCACAGGGTCCCTGAGGCCTCTGGGTCTATTCCAGAGCCATAGCCAAGATACTCACATAGAAACAGGCACCTAAAGGGAGCATTGCCCAGGGTATGAGGCCAAGGAACTGGCCATGGCCAAGCTCCTCCCTTTTATGTCTGAGCTCACTGCAGAAGGCCTCACAGGTGTGAGTCCAGGGCCCAGGATGAGGAAGATGGTCCCATCCTTGAGGTAGAGGCCAGCATCTAATCTCTGCTCGTAACAGCAGAAGGTCTCAGTTATTTGGTTCAATTGAGCCAGTAGCTTGCGTTTATTTACTGAAATGATGCCAAGCACTCAATGGAGTGCCCTCATGGACCCATTTAATTTGCTGCCCACCCCATGTTACAGTCCCATTGTGCTTGGGATGAAGCCTGAGATTTACTCCCAAGTTGACCTGGGTGGTAGGCAAGAACACATACCCCTGCTTCTGCCGCTGGTCAATACCACGAAGCAGGAGGCGCCGCTATGTGGGACGGGGAGACACCTGCTCTGTAGGTTCAGCTTTGCCTCCAGTTTATTGGGTGATATCATCAGGACTGTCTGTGACTCAGTTTCCTCGTCTGGGATAGGAATGAAGTGGGATCATCCCAGCTCAGGATTTAGTCTGCAGGGATCACACTCCTCGTTTTCTGTCCCCCCAGGCTGCCTCGGGTCCCAGGGTCCTCTGTATCCCTCAGATCATCTTGACAGAATGCACTTCCAGCTCTCCCTCTTTGCTAGAGGCCAGCTTAGAGGAACTGGGTCCCAGGACAGTCCCCACACCAAGACCCCGGACCCTGGCTGGCTGTGGAAGGGCTTGGAATGGCCCACAAGCTTTGCCGGAACTAGCTGCTGAGGTACTCTGGCCCAGGAGCAGCTCACTGTCCAGAAAGGAACTAGCAGTTCTACATGGCCCACACAATGCAGAAGCCGAAGCTCTCTGTCCTTGGGGACCATCCCCACATGAGACTCAGAGGCCTTTTACTGCTGAGACCCACTCAGAGGAGACCTCTCAAAACTCTGAATGTGACACTCCAGCTTGCAGTAGAGGACAGCAGGCCATCAGCTCAGGCAGCACAGTACAGTATGCTACCCCGCTGCGCATGGACAGCCTGGAGGAGACGATCCAGGAGCTAGAAGCCACCCTCAGCAAGATGGGCACCAACACGACTATGAAGTGTCCAAGCAGCCCCCAGCCCCCAGCCCCCAGCCCCCAGGTGGCTGCCTCTGCCTTCTTCTCTGCTGCCGCTTTCCTGCTCCAGTCTCTGTGCCTTCAGAGTGGAGAGAGTGGGACCCCAGGAGCTCCCCACCTTCCTCACCCCACTGCCTTTGTTTCAGCCTGTCACCCTCTGGGAGCCTGTTCCCAGGCCAGGGCCTATGGGCAGAGCCAGGGGCGGCCGGGAAGCCGGCCCACCCAGGACTCAGCTCTGCTGCTTGGACTCTGTCCCTGTCTGATCTCTGTAAACCGGAGAATAAAGCTTTCTCCTCTTCTCCATCCCCTCGTCCCCCCTCCTGTCTCTGACTCTTTCTGTCACTGTCATTTCACTGCTCGCGACTCTGGGTCCCCAGAGTCTCTGGGAAGGGCTGTTACATGAGGGTGTGGCCAGGGGACCAGATATACGCATCTCTGGGGGGAAATTTCACCTCTTGCCTTCCCGTTCGGGAGTAGTGCAGACCTGAGGATGCTCACTCATCAGAGACCCCACAATTCCAACTCTGTCTCCTGGGCCAGGATGGTGTCCTTGGCTGGGAGTTGAGTGGCACTGGGGCCTTCCCTGTAGAAGAGGATTCCTAGGAGGGTACGAGCTGCCCCTGAGCCACTCAGGGAAGTCACAAGTGAGCCCTCACTCAGGACTGGGCCCAGCCTGATCATCTCCTACAGGGAGGCCTTGAATCTGGGCTCAGAGGGACTTAAGTCCGGGATGCTCATGTGGAGTCAGGGAGGGGTCTCCTGGTCTCCAAGGACCTCCCTGAGGAGGTCCTAATCCCGGAGACTCCACCCAAGTGCTTAGAGCTGTCCCACCCCAGCCCTGTCTCTCTCTCCACAGAGCGGTGGTGGCAGCGTGCCACCCATGAAGGTGGTGACTCCAGGAGCTTCTCGTCTGAAGGCAACCCAGGGCCCAGCAGGCAGCCCTGATAAAGGCAAACACAGCAAGCAAAGGACGGAGTACATGAGGATCCAGGCCCAGCAGCAGGTGAGGGTGGGTTACGGGACAGGGACACCAAGCCTCTGCTTTGTGCCACTGTTCCAGTGATGGTTCCGATTATTGTGGGTCCCTCCCTGTCATCATGCCCTCCATCTTGTCCCTCCTTGCAGCCCCGGTGCTTTGGATCTGGTTTAGACGTGAGTCTCTGAATTCACAGCCAGTTTCCTGCTCAAGCACAGAGGAGCCTTGCTCCCTGCCTGAGCAGTGCCTGCCCTGTACAGATTCCCTTCCTTCCTCAGTGGTTGGGTGGCTCCTAGAGCCAGCCTGCACTGCAGCCATCTTTCCCTCCCGCCCGCCTTTCTCCTGTGCATGGCCCCCGCCTGTTCTGCACCTTTCACTCTGCTCTCAGCTCGGGAAGAAGCTGCGTTTGCACCTGCTTTTCAGTCACAGGTTGGTGGGCTCAGCTGACCTCTGTAAGGCGGATGAGGTGGCTTGGTATCCCACACTCCCCAGCTCTCCCATCAGCCCGCCCTGGTTCTCTTATGAACCTCGAAAGCAGGTTTGACTGGAAAGTGCATCTCCTTTATTGCCCTTGGCCCAAGCATGGTCTTCTATGGAGGGAAATCTCCTGGAGAAGGTTGTCCTCCTGGATCAACCATGCAGCCTTGGGAGGGACGCATATGGAGATATGAGGAAGGAAGGGACACCCGCCTAGCCAGACAGATCAACCAGATCAATCCTGACGTCAGCGACTGGCAGATGTCCCTGCCAGATCACTGTCACATACCTGGCTCCTTTCTGTTCCTGCCTCACCCTGCCTGCCTGGGCCACTGTGGTGGACTCCTCACCTCTGGCCCTTCTGTGAGTGCCTCTATCTCCTCCATTGTGTGGACATGACAGCCTCTCCCCTTCCAACCTGTGACTTCTCCAGTTTTAATTCCCTCAGAGCCACCACCCAGCCCCTAAGCCCCGCAGCTTGGATACCAAGCCCCACAGCTTGGTCCCTTCCTGCCCCTCCCTACCCAAGGATGGGCCTCTTTCCCACCTGCTGCCCTTTTCCAGCCATTCCGGTCACTTGTGCTGTGCCAGAGTTTGTCTTTTAGAACACATTTGCTTTCTGACAAAGCAATACATGTTTCTTAGGAAATGTTTTAAATAAAGGAAACAGTAAAAGAAGCCGACATGGGGAGGTTTGGCTCAGTGGAGGATTGATTGCCTGCCTGCTGCAGGGTGGGGATGCGGGTGGGGGTGGGGGCCGTTTAATCCCCTAGTACTGTAGGAAAAAAAAAAAGCCCCAAAACAGAAAACCAAACCAGGTGATATCACCACCTAAATTCATGATTTTCTAAGGTCACTTGTGACTACTGTCACCTGTCATCGATTTTCTAAGACCTGTGAGGACTTTCTAAAACGTATATTTCATGATAGCTCACACATGTAGCAGTTTAAAATCTGTGCCCTCAAACCCCAGACTGAATCCCTTCACTAACTGCTCAGTCCACACGACTGGTCCTCCGTTAGACTCTGCTCCATCGTGCACATGCTCCAGCCACCTGGATCACTAAGGCAAGGTCTCACTCAGTTTCCCAGGCAGAACGTGAACTGTGGATTCTGCCTCGGCATCCTCAGTCGGTGGGATGGTAGGCCCGTGGCATTAGGCCTGACCTCAGAGTTTTCATGTTCATGAGATGGAGAGAATTGCAAAAGTGGTGGGGGCCAGGGACACAGGTGAAGGAAGGAAATGCATAGAGGGCTTGCATGACAATGGATGTGACAAGGACAGAGATGACATGAAGAGCCCTTGCATGCTGTGCATAGGATCTTAGTGTGGACTAGAAGCCGCGTCTTGTAGGCCAGCCATCTACTCTGTCTTTTAATGGCTTGAATGAAGGAACCACCAGAGTGTGGAGGGAACAGATAGACCAGGGACTAATACCAGCTGGCTCTGTGACCCCCTAGGGGGAAGAGTAGGGGGAATAGCACCTTCCTATTAGTCCCTGGGTGGCAGCCATCAGGGTGTGCAGCTCCAGCTTGATCCACCCTCATAGGGAACTGAGTCAGAGCCTGGAGGGACACATGTCCTGCAATAACCTGAGCTGCAGGTGCAGGGTGGTCTAGCAGCGGAGGGGTGCTGGCATGGCTTCTGGGTCCAGAATTGTCCCGATTGTCCCAGAGGAAAGCTGAAGCTCTCTGAGGGTTCTATCTCGTCACAGAAGTAGAGGAAGTTCTGCTTCTTTTAACAAAATCAAGACCCATGGATGGAGGGAGGGGCTTGAGAGATGACTGGTTAAGAGCAATCACCACTCTTACTGAGGACCCAGGCTCAATCCACAGCGCCCACATAGTGGCTCACACCATGTGTAGCTCCAGTTGCAGGGTGTCCTCCGTGGGCACCAGGCATGGATGCGGGACACAAACATGCATGCAAGCAAAACACATACACATAAAAGAAAATAATAAATCTTAAAAGACAAAACAAAACAACTCACAGGGGACTGTTGGCAGGTGACATGGACATGACAGAAGCCCTCAGAGACCAGGGAACTCACAGAAACATAGTGTTGCCAAGCAGCTTTTGCTTTAGTGGATGTTGGATAGAGCTACAGCCGGCGTATCCCCAGATGGAGGCTGGCACTTAAGAAATGAACAAAACATGCAAGTTACAGGCAGCCCTCATGAGGAGAGACCATCCCCATAGGTATTTGAATGCAGCTGGGTGTGGCGGCACATCATACTTTTAGTGCCAGCAGAGGTGGGAGGAGCTCTGAGTTTGAGGCCAGCCTGGTCTAGAGAGCCTCTGCCTCCTGAGTTTTGGGTGTGTGTCACCACCTCCCAGTTTTGTTTTTTTTTTTTTTTTGTTTGTTTGTTTGTTTGTTTTATTAATGTGCATGTGTGTGAGCCTGAGTCAGTCTGTATGCACCTGCATACCACATGTGTGCAGGAAGCCATAGATGCTAGGGAAAGGCTTTAGAACCCTTAACCTAGACTTACAGGTGGCTGTGAGTTGCCCTGTGGGTGCTGGAAACTGCACCCAGGTCCTCTGCAAGAGCGATAAACACTCTTAACCACTGAGATGTCTCTTCTAGCTCAGAGTTATCATTTTAAGTGGGGGACACTAAGGCAGAAGTGGGGGGGGCGCAGACCTGAAGCCAAAGCAGTTGACAGAGAGCACGTAGGTGCCTGTTTTGAGTTTGTTCCCAGGCCCAGGTAATGGAGCCAGGAGAGCCAAGTCACACCTGACTCAAGGCAATGGGCAAAGAATGCTGTGGGGTAGGACCCTGACTGATGATGAGGGCCACAGTAGAGGGTACATTCTGAATCCACAGCTTGCTTTGACTCTCCTGAAGGGGAAGACTTGGCTACCAGCTGCAACTTGGAAAAGCCTATGTGAATCAGTGTGGGCCACTTGCACACAGGCAGAAGAGGGACAGTTACAATGTGGCAACCTCCTGTTTCCTGAAGGCGGCTGTAGGCAGGGCTTGCTTGAGATGGTAGCACTCCACCCCAGGGTACTTAGGAGAGCCTTCCTAGCCCCAGGGTGGTTCCATAGGTCCTTAGGAAAAGCCATGCCCAACGCTGATCTCAGGAACCTCTGGCAGGTCACTGGTCACGTGTGCCACATGATTCTCTTTGCTAGTTTTCCTTATAGTGGCTTTTGTTATTGGTTTGGTTTGTTAAGGCAGGGTCTCACTATTTAGCCCAAATTGGTTGGAATTTGCTATGTTCTTGCCTTAGCCTTGTTTTGTTTTTTTTGAGACAGGGTTTCTTTATGTAGCTAGCCTTGGCTGTCCTGGAACTAGCTCTGTAGACCAGGCTGGCCTCAAACTCACAGAGATCCACCTCCTCTGCCTCCTGAGTGCAGGGATTAAAGGTGTGTGCTGCTATCACTCAGCTATTTTTTTTTTTAAATTAAGTCCTTTCAGTTATCATACTGGTAGCTAAACTCCAGGTGAGTTGTTGGATTCCGTTACAGAGTTTGAACAGTCCTGTCTGTGTCGCCCCTCACCCACTAGTGAGTGACACCCGCTTATAATGTTAAAATGCACATTCCCACCCCAAAGTAGAGATGATTCTGGAAGGGGTCCCAGGAATCTGCATTTGTGGTACGTGCCATGGATTGTCCATTGGAGATGATACAAGTGGCTCTGAAACCATACTCTGGAGCCCATGACTCTAACGGACAAGGCTGGGGTGGGGGAGGGGGAAGTAGGGAGGGTGCACGTATGCACGCAGTGTGTGCAGGGGCTTCTGGCTGGGCAAGCTAGCCTGGGAGCATAGTCTGGTCTCTGGCTACTGTTAGGAGCACTCAGAGCTGGGGGACATGAACAGGGAGGGTTACGATGGGGATCCTGGGCCGGGAGGCATGCTGCTGGTGGAGGATGCTTCCCCTGAGTTTCTGGCTCACTCCTGCTTACGCCAGGGACCTTCTGGTGAGGACCTGGAGCAGGCCTGAGCTGGGCTGAGCTACTGACCCCATCTGCCTGGCTTCAGATGCACCCCTGTTGCTGCTAACCTTTCACTTCTTTTCCCTCCCTTACCCCCCTCCCACCCCTCGTCCCCTTTGCCTGTCCTGGGCTGGGTCTCTCTGGCATCTCCTCTGTCTTCTGTCTTTCCTCTCAGTAACCATGGACCGGAACCATCCCCACTCTGGTTTCCAGGCCTCTGATCCAACCCCACGCTTCCCCTCACCCTTCTTTCTGCCCCCCTCCACACTACCCCACCCTGTCCCCAGTTCAGAAGGTACCCTCTCCAGATATCCCCTCTGGTTTCTCGATTTTGCAGTTAATTTTCTCTCGGACTCGTGGAACTTTTCCACTTTTCAACACTTCAGCCAGGGGCCAGCATGGAGGCTTCTCCTTTGCTTTCTCTGACCCCTGACCCCTGTTTTTGTTCCAGGCCACTAAACCATCTAAAGAGATGAGCAGGCCAAATGAGACCTCGAGCCCAGTCTCAGAAAAGCCCTCTGGTTCCAGAACCTCCATCCCCGTATTGACTTCCTTTGGGGCAAGGAATTCTTCCATCTCCTTCTAGAAGGCCCTCATACCACCACCCCAGCCTGCCCCCCTCCTGCCATCGTTCCCTGCTTCCTTTCATGCCCACTCCTCTCCTCCCCACTCTCACGCCTGAAGGGTTTTGGGGCCATGGCCCTCAGCTCTCTCATCTCCTCTTGGTGTTTTGGGGGTTTTTTTAGTGATTCTCTTTTAGTTATCTTTCTTCTTACTTTCTTCCTCTCTCTCACTCTCTCTCTCTTTCTTTCTTTCAAGAGCAAAAGAGAAAACTAAAAACCAAACACACCAACTTCCCTTGACTTCCTGTTTCCTAAGGGCCCCGCTCGGCCTACTTCCTATCATCTTCTCTCCCTCTGATCTTTCACCCTTTCCTCCCAAGTCCATCCAACCTCCCCTAACTTCCCAAGAACACTTGGAACAAACTCTGAGCCACGGAGACTTGCAGCAGAGAGAGATTCTCCTCCTGTTACTGGGTTCCTTCCTGAAGGAACAAATGGACGTGGACCCACCCAGCGTCAGGCTGGACACTGGACAAGATAGACCCTGGCCTGGGAGACACTCCGCTGCCTGTCCAGCCTTCGAAGAAACACAAACCTGCTGCTGGCCTGAGGTTTCCTCTTGAACCAGGGTGGGCCTGTGAGCAGGCCTGCTGGATGGGAGTCCCCAGAGAAGATGCCAAGGCTGAGTGGGGAGGGGGCACTAGGTGCCAGGCGAGGAGCCGGCTCACTGTTACTCAGTGTCTGGTTGGTGCTAGCAAAGGACGGAAGGAGGCCCCTTGTTCTGGAGGGGTACTCCTGTGGTCAGCCTGCCCCTGGGGCTCTGCCTTGGGAGAGAACCCTGAGAGGGGCATTTGGTTCTTTTAGTTTCCTAATTTAGCACTTTAAATGCCATTAACTTATTTTATGGGGGTGGGGTGGGCAAAATGGAAGATCCTAGAAACAAGTTTGGAGGGTGGGATGGGTCTGGTTGTAAGGAAACAGGGAAAAGAGAGAGGGGTGGGTGGGTGCAGTAAAGACTCTGACCTTTAGCTGGGGGCAGCTTGACCTTCAACCAGCCTTTATGATTTGAGGGTTTTCAGGGAAGGGGTGAGGCGTGATTTGTCTATGGGGATCTGGTGACCACCGTGAGGTGTTTGAGGGTCCCCAAGGCAGAGCCGTCAGCTAGTATCCAGTCTGTGGATACCCTGCAGGGGTCCTGAACAGGGCAGACTGACTTTTGGGTGGGCCCTGGAGGCAAAGGGAGAGGCTGGCTTGGTCCTGGCCTGGTCCTCAGCAGGCACAGAGGGGCCAGAACAAGAAGAAAGATTATGTGTGTGGGGGGATAGAAGTCTGGAGGGGGCTCCATTTGGAGCCCAAAATAGAGTAAGCACAGAGATGTGGTCTTGGGACTAGTTCCCCAGTAAGCACAGAAAGGAACCATTGAAGGAACAGAACCCCAAGACCCTAGAGTCTGGCGGGGGAGACCAGTAGTGATTGTTGAGTTTGGGGAGGGAGGGAAAACTGGGTGTGTTTCTTTTCTTTTTTTTAATTTCTGCTTCTGATTTGTTGATTCACCCTTGTTTTCTAGCTTTGGGTCATTTTTGTACCAAGGCAAGCAAGCCTTTTAGGAAAATGACAAAAAAAGAAAAAAAGAAAAAAAAATCCCTCCTAGGAAAAAACAATAACAACAAAAAATAAAAATAAAAGTAAAAAAACAAAAAATAAAACACAAAAAATCCCTAGAAAATAGGGGCTAAAAAAAAAAAGGACCTCACAATGATGCAATTACTTTTAATTGCAAGCAACTCTTTACATTTAAGTGAAGTGTCTTAACATTTTATATTGTTTTAAAAATATATTTACATATTATATATATAATATACGTAATATAAATATATATAAATATTTAAAAAAGAAAAAAAAAAAAGAAAACCCCAGCACGCTCTCTCTGGCTGCTGTCTGTCAGGGGAGGGGGCTGGGGGCAGGCGTGTGGCCTGGCTTCTGTAGTTGGTGAAGCAGTTTGGTTTGATTTGGCTGTACAGAGACCCCTGGCTTGGGAGGGGAGGGGGAGGGGCCCCTCCACTCCATTTCTCTTTGCTTGCTACTCTTTGCTTGCCCCCACACCCCCTAAGCCCTGTGACTTGAGTGTGCACCCTCCGTCATTGTCCTGAGTGTCCTTTGTGGAGGGAGGGGGAGCGGAGAGAGGTGACCCTCCATCCTTACAGGGGCTGCCCAGGCTCTCAGGCAGGGCCTGTGGGATTTGCATAGTTCTTCACTTGGGTTCCTGCGCATGTGTGTGCCGGGAGGCATTTGTATGGGGTTGTGTGCAGCCTGTGTGTGTGCACGTTGGCAGAAGCCTACATAACTTATATGTGTGCACATGCATGGTGTGTGTGTGCATAGGCGCATCTTATATTGTATGTGTGAAGCTGTGTACATGTATGTGAACATAGCCTGCCTGGGCATCAGCATGATTGAATGAAAGGAACCTGGGCGGTAAGAACATGTGTAATGTCTGTGCAGACGTGCCTGGCTGTTCATGTGAGGACCATATATGGATGGATAGAGATAACATGAGCTATGGGTATGGTTGTGTGCAGGTGTTGGCAGGCGTGTGAGAGGGCCTCTGTATGTGTCGGTGTGCGTGTACATGTGTGTGTGTTCCATCATCCCTGCAACACTCGCCCGGCTCCCCTCCTGAGGCCTCCCTGCACCTTCTCAAAGCCCACAGCACGTCAATGCCCCCTTCAGCTGCATGCGCCTCACCGCTCTGTCCATCAGTGTGTGCTTCACAAGAGAAACTGCCACATTGGGGGACCCTGTACCTGGTCCCCAACCCCTGCCCGCTGTGCTGTGTTATTCGCATGGGGGTTCTCTGGCCCCTTCCACAATAAACTGTTCCCCAGGGGCCTCAGGGCCAAGGCCTTAGTGGGGTCCCAAGTGGGGCCCCTAAGGCCAGCCTGGCCCCACACCCACCCCATCCACCCCGTAGGGCCTGTGTTGGTGTAGCAGTGATGGCTTCTGTGGATATTCTGTGACCTCTGTCGGTGTATCTTGACAATTTCTAAATGGAAAGGGTTGCTGTGTTTTCTGTCTCTTTTCTTATTGTCCTTTTTCTTCCCTACCTCCTTGCTTCCTTCCCTTACTTTTGGTTTTTCTAGCCGAGTGTTGGGGCTTTAATAAAACTTGTTTCTTTTTTCTTTCCTGGATCTTCTTTCTCTGGGCTCCTGCCTCGTTATTTCTCTTTCTCATCTTCAGGGGCCTGGAAGGAGTTGGGGTGACTAGCAGAGGGGTGGGGGCTCCCTGAAGCCAGCATGCCTCATATCAGAGGGCATACATGGAGAAAGGACAGACAGAACAGGAGCCATAGGGCTGGCACTGTCCAGGGGACATGATTACTGGGCACGGAAGAAGGACCCCATTAATTCTTTTATTTATCCATCCATCCAGTTTCCTAGTTTTCTATCTGGACTTTCTCTGTGTAGTCCTGGCTGTCCCAGAACTGGTTCTGGAAACCAGGATAACCCCAAACCCAGAGATGTCCTGTGTCTGCCTCCTGAATGCTGGGAGGCATCATACCCTCCTAACCCCACTAATCCTAAAGAACCAGCTCCCAGGACTGGATGACACAGGAGAGGCCCCATCTCGTCCTCATGGCCACCAGTGAGGAGGCTACACCTGTGAATGACAATGGCAGCATAGAGATACTGGGCATCTTCCCTGAGTCACAGAACTAGCAATCTGCAAACTCACCCCAAAACCAATACTTAGAGGTGGAGGAGCCCCAAGTTGGGTTTCAGCCTCTGGCCCTCCGCAAGGAGTGACCCTTCTAGGACAGTCACTTTCAGACTTCTGAAACGAACGGGAACTCACACCTGAAGCACCCAAGATGCAGTGAAGTGTACCACTACCCACAGTGCACAGGGAATGGGCAAGATGTCCTGCTCAGGGTTTTTGAGGAACTAGAATTCAAAGGTCTTGCCATGGTTCCTGCATGCTCTGACTTAGAGGCTTCCCTGTATTCTACTTGGCAAAGCCTGGAGTTACCAGATCTTTTCTACCAGCCATTCCCCAGTTACCTCTGTCCCATGAAGTGGCAGGGTCCTGAATTTACAACCTAGCAGCTGTTTTTGGAACCCTTAGCTTCATTCTTTTTAGAATGGAGAAACTGCTTACTGTTGACTGGGAATGATGCTTCATGAGTCACCTCCTGCCATTGCCCCCAAAGACCTCAGATGCCAATGCAGCCAGACCTCGTTCTACTTAGAGGCCATCCCTGTGTCCTTTAGAATGTCAGCAGGTCCTGTTCATTTCCTTTCACATGCCTGGAGAACAAGAGAACAGCCAACCCTCTGTTCCCCTCCCCTTCCATTGCTAATTTAGCGTGGTGAACAAATAGAGCTGTCACCTGCTGGCCAGAGACTACAACTAGGCAACTCCCTCTCTCTCCAACGGCTTCCGAACAGCTCTGGCTACTGGGCCTAGGTGCTCCCAGGACTAAGTGCTAGCCTCTAGCAGGGGAGCCAGCCAGGAAACGCACACACCTCCAAACTGCGGCTGACAGCAAGCAATAGTACAAAGAGACAACCCTGTAACTGTTGTGGCAATGAGCAATGTGGACCTGCCCAGGGTGACCGGGTCCTGAAGTCCCCTGGTTCAGAGACCTCAAATATGAGGAATGGAAGAGCTGGAGAGCTGGCTCCATAGGCCTGCCATACAAATGTAAGACTTGAGTTTGGATTCTCATTGCCCATATAAAAGACATGCATAATGGTTCAGGTCTGTGACCCCAAGGCAGGAAGAGGGTTCTGGGGACAGATCCTCTGAGCTTACTGACCAGCCGTATTATCCCATAGGTGAACCCCAGGTGCTTAAAAAAAAAAAAAAAAAAGAGGTTAGAGAGCCATAGAGAAGGAACGACACTTGCTTCCAGCCTCCGTGAATGAGCACACACCCATAATACTAACACGACTTTAGAAAGTGAATCAAATTCCCAATAAAGGTGGATCTGTGAGTCTGAAGCCAGCCTGGTCTACACAGTCAGTTCTAGACTGCCAGGGTTGCATAGCGAGACCCAGTCTACAAAAACAGTAACAAAAGGAGTGGAGTTGGGAGTGGACCCTGTCTTAAAACAAGACGTGAGGAATGGCGGGTAAAGGTGGAGCCTACATGGTGGAAGGGAGGGCATTGATTCCTGCAGATTGACCTCTGGCCTCCACACTCATACTGTGCTCCACTCCAATAAAGCATGTAAATCATCAACAAATGAATAAAATGTACAAAAAATGAGTAGCATGCCTATAATCACAGCAATGGGGGAGGTGTGCTGAGTCAGGGTGCTCTAGAGCCAGTCTGGATTACAAAGAGAGGCCTCCCCCCCAAATAAAAAATAAAAAACGAAAGTCAGACAAGGCTCACACCCATGATCCCTGTACATGGTGCAGGATGATTACCTTGAGTTAAAAGCTTGGGTTATGGTGTGGACCATGTCTCTATAAATTCAACCAACCAGAGAGTCCTAGACAAGGCTGGGGGAGAAGTAGCCTTTGGGTTCTAGGAAATTAAATCCAAGTAGTTCAAGGGGGGCAGTCAGGGAGATGGGTAGGGTCGAGGCCAGGAACTGGAAGCTGCATGTCTCCCAGGAGCTGTGGCAAGTGATGAGAACATTTTTTACATTTTTACATCTTACTTTCAATGAAGTGTGTATGTTGTGCGTGGGGAGAGGAGTTTGTGTACATGTGTGAAGTTTCCTGAAAAGACTAGAAGAAGGTATAGGATTCCCTGGAACGGGGTGTTGTGAGCTGCCTGATGTGGGTGCTGGGTATCGAGCACAGGCCCCTCCCTTCCTCGGTAGGAGAGTGTCCAAGACCTGCCCAGTTACTGCAGAGAAGGCTCCTGCTGTAGCTGTCACAGTGTGGGTGGCAATTCAGGGTCTCAGGATAGGAGAATGGAGTGCCAGACTAAATGGAGCAGTGACACTAAATGATGGTCCAAAATGAAACCCAGGCCTCCCTTCAGTGGGTGCCATCTCTGACCCCTGGTCACTCATCTGACTAGTTGGGCCAGGTAACCTGATCCCTTCCTCACCTATTCCAGAAAAGTGGTAGTTGTGTGTGTAGGGGGCACTTCTCTCCCTCAACACTAATAGAACTGGAGTTTTTCTTCCTCTTTTGGTATTTCCAGACAGGGTTTCTCAGTTTAACAGACTTCTAGCTGTCCTGAAACTCTTCTTGTGGACCAGGTTGGCCTCAAACTCACAGAGATCCTCTGCCTCTGCTTCCCCCGAGTGCTGGGATTAAAGGTGTGCGCCATCGTGCTCTACAGAATTGAAGTTTTTCTGAGAAACAGTTTCCAAGAAACAGCAGGCTTTATGGGCAGGGGAGCAAGGCCCGAGTGCAGCTTGCTTGTCAGTGTTTATGACTTCATTCAGGTGCATTTCACGTGCTATCAAATCGCCACTTAACTTCTGCAGCTCAGTGGCTTTTAGTGAGTGTGTTTGCAGATGTGCAGCCAGCACTGCCTTCTACTTTCAGAATATTTTCAATACCTGCAAAAACCCTGACCCCCAACTGTCATTGCCCATTGCAGCTACCTTCCTCTGTGGCATCTTGTCCCTAGGGGATTACTCATTTCTGTCCCCTGTGTGGACTGCCCAGACATTCCCCCATGGGTGGAATCACATAGTAGCCTGGCTTCTTTTTCTCAAACCATGTTGGCAGAGGCAGCTGTGGTAAAACAGGCATCAGGGTTTCATTCCTTTTCCAGCCCAGCCCTTCTCTATCGTGTACATTCTACATATTTGTGTATGTATCAGCCCATTAAAACACGAATGGCCGAGTGACAAGTGTATGCCACGGGCTGTGTGTGGAGTTCAGAGACTAAATTTCTTGTACTTTTATGTGGGTTCTGTGGATCAAATCCAGGTTGGTCCTGTCCAGCACAACCCAGAACGTGGTACATGCTCTTCTGGCCGAGCCACAGCATCCTGAAGCAGCAGCTCTGGTTTCCATCCCCACCTAAGAGGGTTCTAGTTTCTCCATGTCTTTTTTCAGTTCTTGCTATTGTATTGACATCACTCTATTTATCTCCTTTAAACATCAATGTTTCTATCCGGTTTTTTGAGGCAAACTCTCTATGTAACAGAAGCTGATGTTCAACTTCTCATCTTCCTGCCTTTACCTCCCAATTGTTGAGGCATGCACCACCCAACCTGGCTTATGGCTTATGTGGTACTAGGCATTGAGCCCCGTACCCCAGCCTCTGAGCCATATACCTTGATTTAGGGTTAAGTTCTTTTTACTTATGGTCCTGTGCCTCAGTGAGTGTGTGGAGATCAGAAGACAACTTTCTTCATTTTCTTTCTTTCTCTTTTCTTTTTGTTGTTGCTTTGTTTTTAAGAAACAGAATGTCTCTGTATGTAGCCATGGCTGTCCTGGAACTCACTCTGTAGACCAGGCTGGCCTTGAACTCTGTCTCCTGAGTGCTGGGATTAAAGGTGTGAACCACAAGGCCCAGCTTCAGAGGACAACTTTCAAGAGCGGTTTTTAACCAGGTGGGTGTTGGTGGCACTCGCCTTTAGTCCCAGCACTCAGCAGACAGAGGCAGGTGGATCTCTGAGAGTCTGAAGCCAGCCTGGTCTACAGAGCAAGTTCCAAGGCAGCCAGGGCTGCACCGATAAATTCCATCTTGAAAAACAAACAAAAAGAGTGGTTCTTTTCCCTCACAGGGGTTCCAGAGATCAAACTCAGGTTGTAAGGTTTGGTAGCAAGTACCCTTAAATTCTAACTTAATCCCATTGTGGCTGAGAACAGGATTGTGAGACTCCTTTCCTTTGACATGCATGGGGACTTGCTGAGGGCCTACTATATGATCTGCCCCAGAGAATGTTCCACGTGCACTTGAGAAGGCATGTTCTATCCTCTGGAGCGTTCTCCAGAACTCATGAGTCTGGCTGGTTTACAGTGGTTAGGCTTTCTGCCTTGTGGTTAGTTCTTTCACCATTGAGCATTTGATGTTTAAGTCTGCGACCAGCATATCAAATTGTATAGTTTCCCTTCGAGCCTTTTCGACTTGCTGCATCTGAGCTGTCCTTGGGAACATACCTGCTTTATCTCCTGATTGGCTGGCTTATAGACTGTTAAAAAATGTCCTTATCCCTAGTTAGAATTTCTGTTTCATACTTGGAATAGTTACCCTAGCTCTCTCCGTAACTGCTCACATGATTTCTTATTTGAAACTCCTATTTTCAAAATGTATTCTATTTATTGCTATGACCAAATATCTGACAAATATTTTGCATCACACTTTCAAGGGAGTTTTGATCCATCATGGTAGCTGGATGAGGACTGAAGGCCCTGCTGGAATGGCCTTCAAAGGCTTGCCTCTGCCAGCCAGGCCCCACAGACTTCAAAATAGTGCTAGAGCAAGTTGGGAAGCACAAGCTGTGGGAGACAGCTTAGATTCAAACCATAAACCAGACATGGTGGCACACATCTGTAATCCCCAGCACTCAGGAGGCTGAGACAGGAGGATTGCCATGAGTTTGAGACCAGCTTGGTCTATGCTGTGAGTTCCAGGCCATCCGGGGTTCTACAGTGAGATTCTAAAACAAAATAAAACAAAAAAAAAAAAACCAAAACTTTGCTCCAATGTAGATCTATCCCCTCCCCCTCCTTCATGCAATTAGAGTCATATAAATCACACCTCTATGGAGAACAGTTTCACAATTACTGCTTTGTGCAGTGTTTTTGGAGTCTTTTGTTGTTGCTTTTGTTTATTTTTGTTTTTCAAGAGAGTGTCTCTGTATAGACTTGACTGGCTTCAAACTTAGATATCCACCTGCCTCTGCCTCCAGACTGCTGGGATTCAAGGTGTGCACCACCACTGCCCAGCGGAATTCTCGGTTTTTCTTATCTAGAAGTATCTTCACTTGGCCATCTCATCTCTAGCTTTGTTGCCATCTGCAGAGGTTACTCTGTGAGGAGGGGGTCCCACCCTCACCCCTACTGTCTCAACCTCATTCCATGTCTTCTCCCTGCCTCCGTAGCTTATTAACAGGGTGACCTGTGCCATGCTTGCTTCCTAACACCCAGAAAGGACGTAACAGTGGCCCTGAGCTGAGGGCTGGAGGTGGGATTTAGAGCAAAGCTCTCAAGGTGGGCTCTGAGCCCCCAGAGATGTCAGCTCTGAGCTCTGAGCGGCAGCTAGAGCCATGACTGACACATATGATTGAAAACACGAGCAAATCCCACGCTGTCCTTTGGTAATGGTGCTGGGCCTGAGGTGCCTATGGTGACAGCTAAATCTCTTGCCTGTGGGGTAGTACCTGAGGCCACTCTGAAGGCTTGAGAAACAAGGAGCCTCTGCAAGTGTTGCAGAGTGGGTGCCTGGAGGCCTCTTCCTGATGTAGGGATGGAAGTGTGGGGACAACCACCTGCTCTGTGTGCCTGTATCTGTTCATACCAGCCTCCTAGGATGCCAGATGCCACCAGAGAGGAGAGACTTCGTCCACCCTGCCACTCAGCATAGCCACTCTCCTTGCAAGGACATGGGCCCCACCCATCTCCATCCCAGCAATGCCGCGAACATCTCCGCATCCAAAACAAGTGAGACACTGGTCTATGCCCGAGAAAGGCCATTTATTTCCAAGATATAGACTGTACTTTAAGACAGGACTTTCAGAAGCGGGAATCTTAGTTATCGCCTAGAGAGGTGGCGTGTCAGGGACACGTGGGAGGAGCCATGCTGACGTAGGAACCTTTATCCAACACTGTTACAACACTTTAAAATGAGCAAAACATCTTTAAAAATCCTTATAAATTCTTTATAATATGTTACACATTAGAGACAATATTTACAGTAAAGGGGAGAGGGGGAGAGAGACTTTACAGCAAATCTTTGCATAAACCAAGG
Source organism: Phodopus roborovskii (assembly GCF_943737965.1). Classification (NCBI taxonomy): domain Eukaryota; kingdom Metazoa; phylum Chordata; class Mammalia; order Rodentia; family Cricetidae; genus Phodopus; species Phodopus roborovskii. The sequence continues at coordinate 13,096,465 of NW_026125052.1, read as the reverse complement.
AGACGGAAGGACTTGGGGTGCAGGGCTGGCAACCCCACTAGGGCTTCCCTGGGATGAGCCAGGGCAGGACTGGTACTCCAAGGTTTATTTACAACGTGGGGGAAGGGGAACTGGGTCCCACCCACCCTCCTCGAACAGCCCAGCTGAGGCTCCATAAATCAATGATTTCGTCTGACTGTTCTCTCGAAGGCAGGTGGGACTGCATGCTAAACTGTGGGGGCAGGGCGACCCTGGACCTGGGGAGCAGGCAGGTCCGTAGGTCAAAGAGCTTAGAGGGGTGACTCAGAGGTGACAAAGGGTACGGGGAGTGACTTGGTAGTGGTGGGGTTCAGTCCTGCCTCTGGAGGTGGCCTCAACCCAGCCTCAGGCTGACAGGCTTGGGAATAAGGTGCTTGTGTACACCAACAGCAGGGTTCTGGCTTGGGGACAGGTGGGGAAATGAAGGGATAGGGGCAGAAGCTGCTACTGGAAAGACCTTTGCACCACACACACATACACATACACACACGCACACACAAAGCCCAGCCCCCTCTCCCATGGACACCCAACCCTACACATCCGCGCCCCAAACATTCATCCTCCCCTCCTTGACTAGGAGCTAATGGGGGTGGGCGGGGGGGGGGCAGGGGACAGATGCAAAAACCAGCCCGTATCTTTCCTTCAGTATGAAACTTGGGCGGTCCACCCACACTCCAATGTCAACAAGGATCCCTAAGTGGACTCACAGAAATGAGCCACTCTGTCCGTTTATCCAAGACACATGAATCCCAGCAGCCCTTTCCCTCTCCGGAGGACTCCCGTTCGATTCTCCTCTGCCCATCCCACCAAACTCCAGCCCGGAGCACCAGCACCGCCCTTCCTCCCCACCCGACCCCCGGACAGGGGAGTGTCACAGACACTGGTGGAGGCGGGCGGCAGTCGAGCGGCGCGGGGGCAGGCCCTGTAGGTTCCCTAGGTCCCCCGATGGCAGCGAGGCGGCGGATGAAGCCCGTGCCTTGGTGGACTCCAGGCTGCTGAGGCCTGAGTCCTTGTTGTCACTGTGCGGTCTGGCGCCCGTGGGCTCCGCGGCGCCCCCTCCGCCCAGCTCCTTCCACTCGTTGAAGTTGAGGTCGGTCAGCGGGCTCTGCACCACCACCGTGTGGCGGCGCCAGCTGCTCCGGCGCCGCCGGGTCTCAGGCGACAGCGGGCGCCGAAGCCTTACCGCCAGCATGTCGTCGGCGGTGCCGCGGAGACGCAGCCGCAGGGCTTCCACGCGCGACGGTCGTGATCCGAGCGCCGGGGTAGCCGCCGGGGGACGAAGCGACTCCTGGCTGCTGGACGACGCCGAGCCAGGGGGCTCCGGGCCGCGGGGACCCGCCCGGGCCGTGCCCGGGCTCTCTCCATCCGCGCGGCTGCGAGACAGGCGACGGCGCGCCAGCGTGTCGCACGGCATAAGATGGTGCGAGCTGAAGGACGGCCGGCGCGACAGGCGCCCCCCGGGGCCCGCGCCGCCCTCCGTGTCCGTCTCCACGTGGCTCAGCTCGCTGCGCTCGTCGTCCGCCTCGTCGCCAGCAGCGCGCCGCCCACCGGTGCCCGAGCACACACTGCGGTCCATAGTGGACAGGGTGGAGTAACCCGAGACGATGGAGCGAGTGTCCGCTGCAGGCCGCTCGTCGGGTGCCGTCGGGGGGCTGAGGCGACCGGTGGCCTCCGCGGCTGCGGGGGCCGGCAGCTGCTCCTCGGGTGGCTCCTGCGTCCCCGCCGCGGACTTGTGTGCCTCCTGCTCGGAGTCATCATCGGTGCTGCTGCCCAGGCCCCGCGCCTCGCGCCGCTTTTTCCTTTTACGGTTGACTGCAGAGATGAAGGAGATCGCCAGCATCTCCCGGGCGTAAGGCTCTTTCTTGGGGACCCATGAACCCTGTGCCAGGAGACAATGAGGGTAAGGAAGGACTCATCACCTTGCACATTCCTGCTCCCCACCCCATACATACCATGGCATCCAGTCACCATGTCCAAAACAATCAAGTCCCCACACCAGCAGGCGAGAAGTTCCCACCCACTCGGTGCCTGCTGGAGTGTCATCATCACCCAAGGATCACCTTGGTTCCTAACCATAACTTTGGTCCTCTCTGATCTGGGAGCTGGGGAGGGTCTTCTCCAGCCACTCTCAGATAAATTCTTCAGTGACAGTCCTTGAGTGTGTCTGGTGCGGGAACCCCACCCTGCAGTTGTAAATGCTAATGTTTCATGCTTGACTATAAGCACCTACCCCTCTCACTCCCCACCCACAGCACTTGAGGAGCCTTCCTCTCCAGGGCACCAGCTGGTCACCTCCTCCTTTTCACCTTCCAGCCCCCAGCCCTAGATAATTGACTGACTTCTTCAGTTCAATTACTTCTACGTAGCTCTGGCTGACCTCACTCTGTACAGCAGGCTGACTTTGAACTCAGAGATCTCCATGCCTCTGCCTCCCCAGTGCTGGGACTAAAGGCATGTGCCACTACACCCAGCTTCGAACTGTTGATTTCCTTCTTTCTTTTCCTTGTTTCATATTTATTTTTCGGTGTGTGTGTGTGTGTGTGTGTGTAAGGTTGTCAGATTCTGGGATCCAGAGTTATTAGTAATTGTAAGCTAACCAATGTGGGAACTGGGAACTGCACCCAGGTCCTCTGAAAGAGCAGTCAGCACTTCTAATCTCTGAAACATCTCTGTCTCCAACCCCTGTGGTAGTATTTCTATAGAAGCAATTAAATAACATTATTATTTTTGTGTAAGTCTTTTTTTTGTGTGTGTGTGCGTGCGCTTACAAGTGCATGCACGCACACAGGAGCCTGGAGGACACAGAGGGTGCTAGATGCTCTGGGGCTGAAGTTATTGGTGGTTGCGAGCCATCAAATGTGGGGTGCTAGGAAATGAACTCTGGTCCTCTGCAAGAACAGTTCATTCTCAACAGCTGAGCCCTCCTTCCCTCTAGACCCCAAGTATATATTAAATGAACATTTAAGCATTAGGCAAATATAGTTGTGGGTCCCTTCCTAGCAGGGATGAATTCTAAGAAACATCATGAAGTGATTTTGTCATTGTATGAACATCATGGTGTGTACTTACATAAACTTGACAGTATTAACCTTCTACACAGGAAAGACTGTATAGGACCACTTTATATATGACCTACTACTGACTAAACTGTCATTATGAAACAGGCTTTTTTATTTAATTATTTTTATTTTTTTTGAAACAGGGTTTCACTGTGTAACAGCCTTGGCTGTTCTGAAACTAGCTCTGTAGACCAGACTGACCTTGAACTCACAAAGATCTGCCTGCCTCTGCCTCTGCCTCCTGAGTGCTAGGATTAAAAGTCTGCATTGCCACTGACTTTTAAGTTATATTATTGTGGTAGTTTGATCAGGGAGTGGCACCATTTGAAAGAATGATAAGGACGAAGTGTGTCACTAGGGGTGAGTTTCCAAAGCCCATGCCAACCCCAGAGTTTCTTTTTTCTGCCTGTGGATCAGGATGCTGCTGCTCCAGTGTCTGCCTGCATGCCACCATGATGATAATAGACTAAACCTCTGAAACTGTAAGCCAGCCCCAGTTAAATGCTTTCTCTTATTATAGTTGCCTTGGTCATGATGTCTCTTTACAGCAATAGAACAGAGACTAAAACAACTATTTTTATAACTAAGATTTATAAAACTGGATAAATAGATGAATTATTCAAAATTAAAACAACCAAGCCAGGTATGAAGACATATACCTCCAATCCCAGTACTCAGGAAAAAGGCAAGAATTTATACTACATAGATAGACCCTGACTCAAAAATAAACAAATGATTTGGCAGGTAAAGGAATCTGCCACCAAGTCCGAGTGAGTACCTGAGTTCAATCCCCCAGGACTCACACAGTGAAAGACAAGAATGTACTCTTAGAAGTTGTGCTCTGACCTCCGTACACACCATGGCATATGCATTGGGATACTAAAGTGTATACACATATACACAATAAATAAATGTAATTTAAAAAAATAACAACAAGTTGGGCGTTGGTGGTGCACGCCTTTAGTTCCAGCATTCAGGGATCTCTGTGAGTTCGAGGCCAGCCTGGTCTACAGAGCAAGTTCCAGGATAGGCTCCAAAGCAATACAGAGAAACCCTGTCTCAAAAAACCTAAATAAATAAATAAATAAAAAATAACAACAAAAAACCCAAAACATTTTCCCCTTGAAATATTTGTTGTAAATTACCAGTGAGTGAAGCCATCTGGACCTGGAATTTTTTTCTGTTGGAAGGTTTTTACACACAAATTAAATTTCTTTAATACATGCAGGACTATTTAGGTTATCTATTTCTTATGCAAATTTTGACAATTTGAATCCTTCTAAGTATAGGTCTATTTCTTTTACATCACTGAGCTTATGGGCACAGAGTTGCTTATAGTATTCTCTGAGTATTTGTGGAATCTGTACTGATATCCCTGTGTTAAAGTGTCTGTGTGGTCTGTACATGTGTTCCTATGTTAGTAATATCTGTGTGGTCTGTACTTGTGTCCCTATGTTAGTAATATCTGTGTGGTCTATACATGTGTCCCTATGTTAGTAGTGTCTGTGTGGTCTGTACTGTGTCTGTGTTAGTAGTGTCTGTGTGGTCTGTACATCTGTCCCCGTGTTAGTAATATCTGTGTGGTCTGTACATGTATCCCTGTGTTAGTAGTGTCTGTGTGGTCTGTCAATGTACATGTGTCATTCTTAGCATTGTCAATTTGTGCCGTCTCTTTTTTCTGGCAGACTGGTTAGAAGTTTATCAACTTTATTGATCCCCCCCCCCCACAGAAACAGCTTGTAGTTTCATTGATTTTTCTTAGTTGTTTTCAGTTTCATTGATTTCTCATACATCTTATTGTTTACTTTCTTTTACTATGTTAAGTGTTCTCAGACAGTGCCCCCCCTTTTTGTTTGTTTGATTGATTTGGTTGGTTTTGAGACAGGATCTTGCTATGTATCCCTGGCTAACCTGGATGTCATTGTGCAGCCCAGGCTGTCTCACAAATGTTGGAATTATAGGCATGAGCCACTACACTCCGCTTTCCCGAGAAACCTTAAAACATATTACACCAGACATACCGCTGTTATTTTCATTTTACAGAGAAGGAAGCTGCAATCCAGAAAGATTACCCCAGCATCCTAAAACTAAGTGGCAAAGCCAGGTCCCAGACTGAGGATTCTCTGCCTCCAGGGTTCTGATGACACATGTCTAACTACCATTCTAATTCTCTTGACCAAAAACCGAAGTGGGCCGCCTTGTCCAGGCAGAATGCATTTAGGACACCTTGGCACTAACCTTGGACTTGGCTGAACTACAGGTGGTGGAATCTGTTGACAAAAGGAAGAAAACAGTGTTAGACCAGGAAGGATAAGCCGGGGTCACATTAATACATCTTCCTTGCCTCAAAGGTTCAGAGATGAAAGTGTTCTCCCCAGGCCCTAGCAGTACCATTGGTTCTGATGGTGTTTCTGTGGGATGACCCAGAGCATGAGACCAGGTTAGCCACCACTTCTCTTAGAGGCAGAAAGTGGCATCAGGCTGTGGGCCCCTGAGTCTTCCCTTGCCCAGGGTTGGGCCTGGATCCTCTCCCCACCCCCTCCTGCCCTGTGACTCTAAAGCACTAGAGAGAAAATGCCAGTATCGGATGCAGTCCACAGAAGTCACAATGGTGCGTGCGACACAGCACATCACAGATACTCTGAAGAGCATGGAGACCACACAGCACATCACAGATACTCTGAAGAGCATGGAGACCACACAGTGCACAAACAGGTGTGCGCCCCACCCCCACCCCCACCCCATGAGAAGGAAAAGGGACCACATTAAGTGACCACATAAAAGAGCAGAAATGAGGTGGGTAAGATGCAGGGGCAGTGGACTGGTGATAGAGCCGACATCAACCTGCTCTTAAGGGGCAAGGTCCCTTTTGCAACCAGTCAAAACTGGTACATCTGAGGGACTAGAGTCCCACTCCTTAGTGTCTCCACAATGGAGAAGGAACCAGATAAAAGACCTGGCAGTGTCCTCTCCGTGGCTGGAGAGGGGACAGGTTGGTTCAAAGGCCTGGGATATCAAACAGGTGCAGTTAATCCACACCAGGTGCAGTTAATCCACACTCTCCAGCAGGCAGGTTAGAGGCCCCTCCCCAGCCCCCTCCCCAGCAAATGGTAAGAAGAGCAAGAATGGCCGACCACACTCTACACACATGGGGCAGGCGGCAGCAAGTGATTAGAAGAGACAGGGGGCTTCTCTCTACCACCCCACCCTCAGCCTGCATCTCGTAACTAGGGCTGCTGCAGGGTCCCCTCTTTCTGGGACAAGAACTGGACATGCCAGGGCAGTGTGGCCAGACAGAGCTAGTGGCTGGGACCAAGAAGAAAAGGCCATTCATTTAAAATGCCTCACCGGAGAAGCCATCCTTCTTCTGGGACAGGGCTTCCAGGATGAGTGTCTAGGCCTGAACTGAGGTAGGAGCTGTCATTTTAGAATGGCATCCAGTCGAGGCTGGGTCCACAGACAAGCTTCCCTCATCTTGGTCGACCTGAAGTGCTTGTTCTACACAGGGAAGGCCACAGAGCTAGGGGCTGGTAAGGGTAAGCCACATGGTGGCAGCGCAGGGGGTCTGGCTTCCTTCCAATAAGGGAATACAGGGGTAGGAGGAGGCAGGGTGGGGCCACAGGTCAGTTGTGGACCAGCACTACCAACTGCTATGTCAGGCTGGGGTCCTCACTGCTGGGAACATGCCTACCATTCGTGCCTGCCCAGCCTTCTTATAATCACCCGCCACTGTTAGTGACCGAGGCCGCGACACCGCACTATACCCTTTAAATCTCCAACAGGTCCGCTGGAGGAGGAGGGCAGGAGAAGAGGGAAGGGAGGACAGAAGAGGGGGGCAGAGATGAGGGGAGAAGAGGGACAGGGTACAAGGAGAGAAGGAAGAGAAATTAAAAAGAGGAATGCACCCGGAAGAACGCCGCCAGCTGTAAGAATCAAGGGCTCAGGAGAGACCAGTGAGGATGGCCAAACACAGCGCTGCCCACTCCTGGGGACATGGCTGAACACGTGGCTGGACTGGAGAAAGCCCACTCCGGCCCATCTTGGGGTGCTGCCAGGCCAGGATCTTGTGGGGGGGGGCAAGGAAGGTAAACATCTGGCCAGGCATCTGGGACCCTCAGGAAGATAGACCCAACCCCCATCTCTCCCCTCCCAGGTCCCTGCACTTACCTGAGCCTGGATCACTGGGGGGCACTGTCCTGCCAATGTTGGGCAGGAGGTACTCGATGTTGGGCACCGACTGTGGCTCCTTGTCATCAACAGGGGTCTGCAAACAGGGGGAGGGAGTCAGGCAGCAGCCTCCCAGATGGCCAACCCTCAGGCTCCTCAGAATGTGGTGGCCTATGACAGAGTTCAGTCTCTTCCAAGGGTGGGGCTGGCTCCTCAATGGGAACACCCCACCAGCACGAAACCCTGAAGGCTCCCTCAGCTGAGAACAAGGGCCTTGTCTCTCCCATCAGACTGGACTATTCCACATGCTAAACACTGGGTTTCCTCAGGGTTTGACCTGTGTCTCCCTATCAGACTGACACTTCTGAAGGGGTGGGCTGTGTCTCTCTCATCAGACTACAGGTGCCTTGGGCCAAGGATCCTCCCCTGCTTCAACCTTTTTGTTTTGTTTTTAGGATTTTATTTTTATTTTAACCTTTTTATATGCCTGGATAGTTTGTATATCTGTGCATCACACACCACTGGAATTGGAGTACACATGGCTGTGAGTGGCCATATGCTGCAGGACTCCAGCCCGGGTCCTCTGGAAGAGCATCAGTACTACTGTGACATTTCTCCAGACCCTTTTATTTTAATCTTTGAGGCAGGGTTTCTCTGTGTAGCCTTGCCTGCCCTGGAACGAGCTCTGTAGACAGGCTGGCCTAGAACTCACAGAGGTCCGCCTGCTTCTGACTTCCAAGTGCTGGGATTAAAGGCGTGCACCACCACTGCCCAGCTGCCTCTTTTTATTTTTAATTATGTGTGATTATTTGTGAAAGTGTGGGCTTGTGTACTTGAGTGTAGTGCCCATGGAGGTCGGGGGCGGGGCATCAGAAGTCCTGGAGTTGGAGGGGGTTGTGAGAACTGAATGTGATCTCTGGCCATCTCTCCACTACCACATCCATTTGAATCCCGTTGCACACACACACAGCCCCTCCCAGGACAAGGGGTCACCTCAGACCATACCCCACCCACCCTCTCAACACTTACTCTCTCTCCTTTGTCCTCGTCATCACTGAAGAACCAGTCTGACTGCAGAAGAGACAAAAGATGGGGTGAAATTAGCATGGGCAGAGGGTAGACAGGAGTTCCTCAACCTTTGTGCCGAAGGACACACAGTCCCAAGGATGGCCCCTCCTCCGAGAGCGTTCAGCTCCATAGCATGAGAAAGCCTTAGGGGGAGAAAAGCGGGACCACCATGTGGGAGAGAAACAGATGAGGGCTAGGGAGAGCCCACCTCAAGCAGGTGACAGGTTTTTCACAAACTGGCCCTGGGTGCCTCACTATGGTGTCTGCCTCCAGAACCAGCCAGGCGGCCTGGGCAGCAGCACCCTCTAGTGGACACTAAGTGCACCGATGGGGCCCAGGAGCCAGATAGAAGCTGGAGCTCTGAGCCTGCTGGGCAGCATTTCCCATCATCCATCCCTGGCTCCACAACTAGAGCATCATACTCTATCCAGTGAAGGAAATACCTGGAAATAGGTGTTAGCTTTCCTCAGGGACAGACATGCAAGAGCTTTCTCATAAATGCCAAATACACTGGGCCTGGTGGCTCATGCTGTAAGGGAGCCTGGGGCTAGAGAATTGAGTTCAAGTGCAGCCCAGGCTACACTGTGAATTCCAGTCCAGCAAAAACACTTGCACCTGGGAATGCAGAGGTTAAGACAATTTACAAATGAGTGAATTACATGGAACTTTCAGCAGCAGAAGTGGAAGAAAACAAGTAATGTTTCCTATCTGCGCTGAAGGAATACCATTGTGAAACCTGAATTTTTATTTTTGTTTTGTTTTTAAAGACAGGGTTTCTCTGTGTACACAGCCCTGGCTGTCCTGGAACTCAGGCTGGCCTAAAACTCACCGAGATCCACCTGTCTCTGCCTCCCAAGTGCTGGGGTTAAAGGTGTGCCTGCCACCACCTGAATGAAATCAGAAATTTTATATTCTGCTAAACTCTCATTTAAATTGAAGAACGAGCCCAGGCATACTGGTGTGAACCTACAGTCCCAGAGAGGCAGGAGGATTGTCACAAGTTTGAGGCCAGTCTAGTCAGGCCAACTAGGGCTACATGAGACCTTGTGTAAATAAATAAATAAATAAATAAATAAATAAATAAATAAATAAAGTAAATGAATTGCAGCATATATGATGTCCTTTTTTATTTTTTGAGACAAAGTACCATGTAGCCCAGACTGGCCTTGAACTCCTGATCCCCCTGCCTCCACCTCCCAAGGGCTGGGAATATAGGTGTGAACCACCACACCTGGCTCTAAGATATCTTAAGATATTTTAAGGACAATTGGGGACTGCAGAGGTGGCTCTGTAGATAAAGTGCTCGAGGCATAAGAATGAAGACTGGAGCTTAGATCCCAGCACTGGTGTAAAAGCCAGGCACGGTGGTAAAGCTTTTAAACTCCAACACTGGAGAGAAACGACAGGCGGGTCTGGCTTTGCTGACCAGCCAGTCTAGCTGACACTGTGAGGTCCGGGTTCAGTGAGAGGCCTTATTAATAATAATATGGAGAGTGATAGAGGGAGATACTGGGTGTCTGTCAACTTCTGGTCCCCAGATGTGCACACAGAGGCAAGTGCATCATCACAGACAGATAACAATTCATGGACCTGCAGGAGATGAGAAAAATATAAGCAGGGGCTCTAGAGATGGCTCAGCCGCTAAGAGCACTGGCTGCTCTTCCAGAGGACACAAGTTTGATTCCTAGCACCCACAAGTCAGCTCACACTCTGCTGTAATTCCAGCTCCAGAAAATCTGATGCCCTCTTCTGGCCTCTGCAGGCACTGCAATACACATGGGCACACATGCATGCAGGTAAATACCCATACACATAAAACATTAAAATATATATGCAAAAATACTGATTCCTTTAGCAACTCAGTAGACAAATACGAACTAGTGAACATACTTGGAACCTTGCCCTCAAATCATTTGAGAACATACATTCTTCTATGACATACACAAATAATTTGAAAGTCAAACCTATCCTGGCCACCAGGATAGGTTTTGATGGCTCTTCAGAGTCTACATTGCACAATCCATGTCCTCTACTCACAATGGAGTAAAATGAGAACTAGTGATAATTTTACAAGAGCTAAAACCCTTCCAGACTTCACACATGGAAAAACATGTCACGGTACACAGAGCAATATCTCAACAAGAACATTACACATGAAAACCCAGGGAGGAGAAACTCTTGATATCCTTCAGTCCAAATGGGATTTAGTCATATGCATGACAGAAATCAGTGGTAAGGTAGAGCCCTTGTGTGAGGTTGTGGGTTCAATACCCACATGTGAATGAGGCCCTACATCACACATGTGGGTTCCATACCCACATGTAAATGAGGCCCTACAGCATATGTCATCTAGGACATGCAAATTAAATGACACTACACCACACAGCTGTTAGAAGGAAGCCAATAACCTTGACAACATTAATACCGGCAAGAACTGCAACAAGGCTGGGTGTGGTGGGGAGGCTGAGGCAGGTGGAATTTTGGGAGGCTGTGGAGTTCAAGCCCAGACAGGCTCCACAGTGAGACCTTGTAACAAGGGGAGAGGAAGAGGGAAGAACGGAAACAGCGATGCCTTTCAGCTTTCATTCATGCTGGGGCAGATGGCAGGCCACTCTGGAGTGCACTCATGATTGTTTACTAAGCTAACTACACTCTTGGTGTGTGTGACCTGGCAGGTGTGCTCGTGTGTGCTAACCCAAGGGACGGAAAGCTTAAGTCCACCCACGAATGGGCACAGAGCTGCCTGGAGCAGCTTTGTTTATAATGGCTAAGGCTTGTGGGCAACTTAGCTGTCTGCTGTGGTCTGGACAAGCCCCTCAAGGGCCCATGCATTAAAGGCTTAGTCCCAGGTGGCTCTACTGGAAGGCACCTTAGGAGATGGGGTGTTGTGGGCGCACCCCTGAAGGGGAGGGTGGGACCCATTCTCCCTCTTCCTCTTTGCTTCCTGGCTAATCAGGGGACAATTGAAACAGATGAGCTGAGAACTTACTTATGGAGCCAAGGGGTAAAATCCAGAGACTCTGAAGATGTATGAGGTAAGAAAAATCTTCAAGTGAGCAAAAATAAAGTGCGAAGTAAAAAGACATTGAATTTTTGTGGTGGTGGTGGTGGCTGAGACAGGGTCTCACAGTGTAGCCCAGGCTGGCTTCAAAGTCACAGACATCTTCCTGCCTCAGCCTCTGGGAGGTCTGGGATACAGATACAAACCACCAAACCATACCAAAACATGTCTAAAACCATACTTTGCAAAAAAGAGAAACATAAATCCGTAACATGTGTGATCAAGACAAATGAAGATGGGGCTGGAGAGATGGCTCGGTGGTTAAGAGCACCGTTTGCTCTTCCAGAGGACCTGAGCTCCATTCCCAGTCCCACGTAGCAGCTCACAACCACCTGTAACTCTAGTTCCTGGAGATCCAACACCCTCTGCAGTCATGTGCTGCACAGACATAATTCAGGTAAAACATCCATACATATAAGATAAAAATAAACATCAGAAAACAAATAACTAAGCTATGCTGGGATGAAGCTCTGTTGGATTACTTGCTTAACGTGGCAAAAACCTGGGTTCATCATAAACCAGGAGGCAGGAGGATCAGAAGTTCGAGATCACCCTGAGCTTAAGCTGGAGGCTTAAGTAAGTAAGCTGTTTACTTACCCGAAACAAAGTCTCAAAATACAGACATCCCAGTAACCTCAGGAAGCCTGAGAGTAAGGAGCAACATCAGTCAGGAAGGCTGAATTTGGCCCCCAGTCCCAGGGTGAGAACCCCAAAGGCAGCTATAGAAAGCCAGGGAGTTGGCTGTTAACAGTCTGAAAAGTGGCCACATTCCAGAGGCAGAGGCTGGCAGACCTATCTCTGAGTTTGAGGACAGCTTGGTCTACAGGATAAGTTCCAGGACGGCCAGGGCTACACAGAGAAACCCTGTCTTGAAAAACAAAACAACAAACAAACAGCCCTGAGTCTGAACAGTGAGTGGCTGCTGGGGGCTTAGCTCAGGCAAGAAGCATGCATCCCGCCCTCAGGGGGAGCAGATCCTATGAGCTGAGAATAGCCCTAAGCCTCAGATTTATGAGTGAAAGGTCTCTGCAGCCACCTATCTGAAGTCACTGCTGCTGAGCCTGGAAACTCAGACCCTCCAAGGCTTTCCCTCACACCTGTGGTCCCATCCCTCTGTCAGGGAGAGCATCACTGAGGACGCCTCAAAAGATGAAAGACAGTCCTCCACCAGTGCGGATCTCTGTGCGTAGTTACTTCCCATCTGGGAGACTCCCACCCTAGGGGTCTCAAGAAGGCTAGAAAAATCTGCCCACCCCACAGGCAGTAAAGCTGAGTGTGCGCGCAGAAAGAGATCACTAAAGGAAAGAGGAGCTCTGGCAAGAGCTTGTCCAACAGAGCCAATACCAGCATAAACCCCGGGAAAGGGGTTGGCCACAGGGTCAACAGGCACCTCCTGCCGAGTGCAGAGAATTGGCAAGCTCCAAGTTTTGAGGAGCTAGGAAGCGCTCCAGCACCTTGGTTTTTATTTTTCCCCTTTTGTGCACCCCACCAGAGTCCTCATCACCCACTCTTTTTAAAAAACAAACAAAACAAACTGAAACACAAAATAAAGTAAAAACAGTACAAAATAAATAAGACGAAAGGAAAACAGAACCAAAGGAAAAACGGACAAAGAAAGATTGCTCCTAATAAAAAAGAAATGTGCAAACAAAATTAGAAGAATGTGTGAAAAGGAACAAAAGGTAAAAGCATAATTTTTAAATGCAATGAAGGCTGGGTACTGCTCAAAGTGTAGTAAGAGGAGAAGAGGCGGACAGACAGGCAACTCTGGCTAGCGCCCAGCGCACCACGCCCTTGCAGTGACCTCAGGCATCTATTCTCATGGTATTGCCTGGAATAAGTGTTGGGAGAGGGACCAGGGTGGTGGCTCATGCCCTTTGAGAGAACAAAGCAGAAGACTCACTGTAAGCTGAGGCCAACCTAGACTGTGTGGCCAGAGTTACACAGCAAGACCCTGGTTTGTTTGGTTGGTTTTGGTTTTTAGAGACAGGGTTTCTCTGTGCACCCCTGGCTGTCCTGGAATTCACTGTTGACCAGCCTGGCCTGGAACTCAGAGATCCGCCTGCCTCTGCCTCTTGAGTGCTGGGATTAAAGGTGTGCACCATCAATCACCACCTGGCTTCTAGCATGGTTTGACAATGTTGCTTTTGCAGTAGTTTGTTTTCTCTTCTCTGAATGGTACTGGGGATTGAGCCCTGAAGAGCAGGCTGCTCAACAGGCAGATCTCCAAATAACATAGCAAGCAACATCCAAACTACAATACAGAAAGAAGCCAAGAAACACTAAAAACCTGCCAACAGGCTCTCCCAAATCACGTTCTGAAATAGGGCTGGAGAGATAGATAGCTCTGCTTGAGGGCACTTGCTGCTCCTGCAGAGAATCCGGGTTCAGTTCCCAGAACCCATATGGCTCACACCTCTGTAGTTGTAGTTCCAGAAGTCCCCCTACCCTCTGCAGGCACGTGGTACACATACTCACATGCAGGCAAAACATACACATTTCATATATGTGTATAAAAATACATATGAATGAGGTACTGTAATAGTAAAATGCTAGGTGAAGATTTCAAAAGCTTACTAGTAAAAATAATCAATTATTGACAGAGGACAATAAAATCAATGTGGGATCTGGTGAGGAAAGTCAGCAAAGTAGAGGAAAAAGGTCAGCAAAACAACAACAACAACAAAAACCAAAAAAAAAAAAAACTATTTTGAGAAAAAAAAAATAGAAATCTTGGAAATGGAAAACTCAGTGAAAACAGCAGAAAGCACCGTTGAAGGAGGATTTGCTGACTAGCTTTATGCCCATAGACACAAACTAGAGGGACTCTCAGCTGAGAAAATGTCTATGTAAGATTGGCCTAAAGGCAAGCAAGTCTGTTGGGAATTTTCTTCATTAATGATTTCACGTGGAAAGGCCCAGCCCATTGTGAGTAGCGCTGCTCCTGGGTTCTATAAGAAAGCAGGCTGAGCAAGCCAGAGGGAGCAAGCCAGCAAGCCCCACCCCTCATGGCCTCTGCATCAACTCCTGCCTCCAGGTTCAGGCCTTGACTTCCTTCCATGATGGAGTATGATGTGGAAATGTCAGCCCCTTCCCTCCCCAGGTTGGTCATGGTGTTTCAGCACTGACTAAGACAGAGGACAGGTGGATAAAATACAAATCTAACAATAGAGAAGAAAAAAACATGAACATGACCACAACGGTGATCAAGACACCACACCAACTCAGTCACAGGATAGAGGGAGCTCAGGTTAAAACTAAGGGCATCTGGACTCTATTCTACAAATATATCACAAAAACTGCCAGCTCTAGAGACCCAAAGAGAACCCCAAACAATGTGGAAGAACCTCTTCAAGGCAGCTTACAGGCAAGGTGTAAAAAGGAAAGAAACAATGCTATACGCATTGGGAAATGTGGACTCACCTACAAACACAAATCCGTCAGAAATACACTACCGCTCTCATCAGCTAGCCAGAGCCAACAAAGTATGGAACTATGCAAGCCAAGCCTGGCAAGTATGAAAACAACTGCTAACCGGGGCCCACAGAGCTATGGCCTGACAATGACAGGAAACTAAGACTATTTCACGATGATGACAGCAGTTCTTGACAAACAAAGCCAGCACCGCATGCTTACATGGAGGGACAAGAAAGCCTCAGTCATGAGAAGGCACCAAAGGGTAAACCTCATGAGGAAGAAGAGATAGACAGCAACAGAGGAAGAAAGACAGAAGAAGAGAGAGTCTAGCAATAAACCTGAAAAATCCTTCATACTGCTGGGGAGAAGAGGACAAACAGTAACTCAAGCTGCCAAATGACAAGACTCAGTAAATATCATTCAGTTACAACCTTTCATGTAAATTATCTCAACCCATCAATAAAGAGACACAGACTAGCTGGCTGGATTTAAAAAAAAAAAAAAAAATTCAGTTATCTGTTTCCAAGAAACACACTTCATCGGCAAAGATTACTACAGACAGAGTCAAAGGACAGAAGAGTCTAGCAAGGAACGGGAGCTGCAAACACACTGGTGTAGCAATTCTAGTACATACTAAGGACTGGAAAACAGAATTAGAAGAAATGGCGAAGGAGGTACATGCAGAGAAAGGAACAGGCTGGGTCTATGATTTGGTTGGCAGAGTGCTTACCCAAGACACACAAGGCTCTGAATTCATTTCTCAGTTTGGAAAACAGTTAACAATAAAATTGATAATAAAAACTATTAGAGCTGAGGAGACAGTGCAGTTGGTAGTGCTTGCCTAGCACCCATGAGGCCTAGGTTTCATTTCCAGCAACATATGTAGTACACATGGAGATTGGATGCCATGTTGGCTATTTAGTGAGTTTGAGGGGCAGACTGGGCTACATTTTCAGAGGATCCAACACTCTCTTCTGACTTCCATGGGTGCACAGACATACATGCAGGCATAACACCCATACACACAAAACATCTTTTAATTGAAAAACATGGTCTAGCTGAGAGGTAGTGGTGCACACTTTTAATCTCAGCACTTGGGAGGCAGAGGTAGATGGATTTCTTTCAGTTCAGAGCCAGCCTGGTCTACAGAGTGAGTTCCAGGACAGCCAGGGCTGTTACACAGAGAAACCCTGTCTTTTAAAAAAAAAAAAAAAAAAAAAAAAAAAGGAGTCATTCTTGCCATTCTCATTGGACATAGAGGTTGAAGCTTTCACTAAAGCAGTAAGAAAGAGAAACGAAGGGCACAAACATGAGTGGAAGATGCCAAGGAATTCCTATTTACAGACAATATGGCCCTATACTTAAAAGTCCCAAAAGATCTCACCAGAAAACTTTTGAATCCAATGAACACTTCTAGCAAACGACAAACTCAACAGACAAGAATCAATAGATAATCTATATACCAGTAATGACCTTGCTGAAAAGAAACCATTAAAAAAAAAAAAAAAATCCATTCACAACAGCAAAGAAAACAAAACAAAAGAACAAAAAGGAAAAACTCAACAACCCTCGAAGGGCCAGTGAGAGGGTCCAGAGGGGTGGCCACCAAGGCTGCAGCCTGAGGACAGTCCCAGAGACCCACTTGGTGGCAGAAGGCTGACCCTTGCAAGCATTCTTCTAACCTCTACATACATGCCATCTCCCGCCTCAACACACATAAGTAACAGTGAGTGAATGGATGGTAAATAAATGAAAAAAAAAAAAATCTGGGGAAAAAATACCCTAGCAACTGGAGCCAGTGAGATGTTCAGTGGGCACAGGTGTTGACTGCCAAGCCTAACAACCTGGGTTCAAGTCCCATGTCCCACATGGTGGAAAGAGAGAGCAGATTCCTTCAATCTGTGCTCTGACTTCTATACACATATGCTGTGCTATACAACCGTGGCACATATGTACCCGTGTGCGTGTGCATGCACACACAAATTATTTAATTAATCATTTTTAAAACTCTAGGAATAAACCCAACCAAACAGGTGAAAGTTCTCTACTATAAAAATGACAAGACACTTAAGAAAGGACCTGAAGATACTAAGAGATATTAAAAGTCCTCTTGTGCTGATAAACTGGCCAAATTAATACTGCGAAAATGGATGGATTACCAAAAGCTGTATATAAATTCAGCACAATCACCATCCAATTTCCAATGCTATTCTTCAAAGAACTAGAAAAAAACCAGTAAGTATAAAATTCACATGCAAATACAAAAGACCCCAAATAGCCAGAGCAATCCCAAATAGGAAGAACAGTGCTGGAGACATCACAGTGCTGATCTCAAACTATACTACAGCGCCCGGTAACAAAACAGACCAATGCGACAGAGAGGACCCGACTGGGGCAGCGTGGTGCATACCTGTCACCCCAGCATTCAGGAGGGAGAGGCCAGAGGATCGGGAGGCCAAGGCCAGCCTCAAGAAAGAAAGAAAGAAAGAAAGAAAGAAAGAAAGAAAGAAAGAAAGAAGAGAGGAGGAGGAGGAAGGAAAAAGGAGGAGTGGGGAGGAGAGGAGGAGGCCGAGGAGGAAACAGCATGTGTGGAGGATGTGAGGGAGGAGGGTGAGGGAGGGAGGAGGGACACTCACTGCTGGGGGGACAGAAAGTGGTTCAGCCACTACAGAAGTCTGTGCAGAGGTTCCTCAAAAAAAAAAAAAAAAAAAAAAAACCTCAAAAGTACTTGCATAGCCATGTTTACTGATGCATTTTTTCATCATAGCTAAGAAAGAAACCATCCTGGATGACCACTAAAAGATGAATGTATAACAAAAATGTAATACACACACAATGGGATTATATTATATAAGGAAAATCAGGATCATGACATCTACCAGAAAATGGGTAGAACCATAGATCTTTTTGTTGTTGTTGTTGTTTGTTTGGTTGGTTTTGTTTTTTGAAACAGGGTGCCTCTATGTAACAACTCTGGCTGTCCTGGAACTCACTCTGTGGACCAGGCTGGCCTGAACTCAGAGATCTGGCTGCCTTTGCCTCCCCATGTGCACACAAGCATGCACTCACACATGTGCGTGAACACACACACACACACACACACACACACACACACCATGAAAATAGAAAGGGAGCATGTTTGGGAAGAGAGAGATCTTAAGGGATGGGGAGCCAGGAAAAGGGAGAGGGTAATGGAGCTAGAGGAAGGGAGCCAGCAGGACGGGGGCAGGGGCTGGTGCGATGACTCAGTGGGGAAGGTACCTACTGTGCAAGCCTGGTGAGTTCAATCCCCAGGACCTGCACAAAGTAGAAGAGAACCATCTCCAGAGCTGTCCTATGATGCGCACACACTATGCACACATACACTACTAATAATAAATTTAAGGGGTGCAATGAGTGTGGGGGAGCAGGCTGAGCAATAACACATATGTATGAAAATGCCATCATGAAACCTTCACTTTGTATACTACCTTAAAATTTTTAAAAGAATTACAGAAGGAAAGCAGAAAACAACTATACATATGAAATATAGAAATTAAAGCAGCACACGCCTTTAATCCCAGCACTTCAGAGGCAGAGGCAGAGGCAGGCAGATCAGTCAGCTTGATCTGACGTCTAAGCTAGGATTACATAGTGGGATCCTACCTCAAAATAAACACAGCACACAATATATATAAATAAGTAAATACATAATATGTATTTATATATATTTCTAGAAGAAGACTACAATTCACAGAAATAAAAACAAAAATACTTGGCTAAAGACCATTAAACTTGCTGAAATAACTGTCCAAGCATACAGTGTCCAGCCCTAGTCCTGTCACTGTATTGAACTTCCCCTAAGTCTAAGGAATGTATAACATGTAATGTGTCACAACAAACAGCTACAAAATGTGGAACGAGAGAAAACTGCCAAATGCAATTGAGAGTTGGAAATGGGCCTCGCCCTGTCGCTGAGGCTGTTCTCCAACTCTATGAAGTCCAGGCTGGCCTTGAATTTGAAGGCCTGTCACAGGCCTATTTCCTATTGTCACAACTGAGGAGACAGTCTGGCTTTGAGGGTTAGGGGCCAGTGGTGGTATCAAATACGCCCAACACACAAGAGGGCGCAGTCAGGATTGTGGCTCAGTTTGAGAACACTGGCCTAGCACACCCAAGGCCCTGGGCACCACCCCTAACACAGGGAAGACAACAGTGCCAAGGCTGATGAGAGTTAGGGTCCCACGTGTGCTGAATAAACGACTACATCTTCCACCATGGGCTCTGGATGTCAGTTGTCTTGGGAGACACAACAGGGCTGCGGGGTGACTTCCTCCAAGCACCTGGCTCCACGCTCCTCTTTGCCCCACAGCAGTCTTGTTCACCCTTCACTTCCCACCCTTTACCTAGAGAAGTCTGATCTAGATGCCTGGGAACCCCTTGCTGCTGGCTGCCCGAGGCTTCCCTTTGTGACAGGAACCCCTGTTGGAAGCCATTTTGACGGAAATCCCAGGAGAAGTTAATGTTACCACTAAATCCAGTGGTCACTGGCTGGGACGTTGGCTTCTACAACCTACCCCTGTCTGGGCCCTGCCACTCCTGTAGAGACCCCTTGAACTCTTAGGTGGGTGGCCTGAGGGGGCTGAAGAGGGTGGAGCCTACTCAGTGTTAAAGATGTCCCCAGGCCTGGGAGGCTGAGAAGGGAAAGACACCAGCTCAACTTTTTGTCAGCAGTGAATGAATCCCTTGGGTGGAAAGCCCAGCTGCCTCACCTTAGTGAGTCACTCATGGCTGACTCATTCACTTAGCAAACAGAGCGTTCACCACCCATACCCTAGGCTAGGCATTGAGACAGACATGCACACACACACATACACACTCCGATGCACACACACATGCACATGCACGCGCGCGCACACACACACTGAGGCACAGACACTGCCTCTGGGAAAACTGACCGGATGAGGGCCTCCTTTCTCTCTAAAGATTACTGTCCCAACGCAGGTGTTGACCTCAGGGTTCCAGCAACTTCTCCAGAAACCACACAGCCAGAAGCCGTGCTTCCCTATCATGGCTCCCCTTGTGGGAGTCTCTGGGAACCCCAGTGCTTGAGAACAAAATCCTGCCAGGCCAGCAGTTGTATCTCCAGGGGGCCAGTCCCATGCTGGGTGGAGAGTGGGTCACAGTCACCCCCCCCTTGCAGCCATGGCCCTGACCTAGGGTGAAGGACGGATAAGCAGGTGATAGTCAGCATGGTCTCCTTCCCAGGCCAGAAGCTGCCTCTGGGCAGTCAGCCCTGGCCGGAAGGAGTGAGGCGGTAGGGAGGGGAGCACAGGGTTGTGTAGACAGACTTGTTTGAAATCCTAGAGGTGCTACTTTTTGGTGTGTGGCCTTCTGCAAGGCATCACCTCTGAGCCCTGGTTTCATCTATAAAGTGGGGTAACAGGGCTCCCTTCCTAGATCAATGGCTAGCCCTACTCCTGCAGACGAGGACTCTGGGTCCACACTCTGGCTGCCACAGGTTGGTAAGGAGGTAATCTTTTGATTCATAAAATCATCCTGAGCCCCCAAAAGAAGGTGGGCTTCAGAGGCTAGAGGCCTCTATCGCCCTCTGCTGGCCACTATGGTTTCTTCACCTTTCCTAGGCAAAACCAAGAACCTACCAGAGAGGTTCTCAACCTATGGATCATGACCCTTTCTTGGGGGTCACCTAAGACCATCAGAAAACACACATATTTACATTATGAATCATAACTGTAGCATAAATTACAGTTATGAAGTAGCAACAGAAATAATTTTATGGTTGGTTACCACAATATGAGGAACATGAGTTTCAGCATTAGTAAGGCTGAGAACCACTGATGTAGCAGAATATAGGGGGCTCCTTGGACCCTCTAGGAGTCAGAAGGGATATGAGGCAGGGACTTGCATCAGAGCACCTTGGAGGATGTGGCCTTGGTCCTGGCTTCATGCCCTGTACCATCTGTGCCCCCTGACCCAAGGACCTATGGGTGACAACCAAATCACACACCTGTGTGCTTAGGCCACCTCTACTGCAACAACTTCCTGAGGCCCCTCTGCAGCTAGTCGCCAGCCCCGCTGCACTATCTCTGCCCCTCTCCGACACTCCTTCAGTCTTGTTCCTCTACTAAGGACTTGCAAGCAATGCTGTTTTGCCTTGATGGCAGCATGTCATTGCTGAAGGCCATGCGTCTCCTCAAGGTGCTACTGCAAGCATCTTGGGGCACCCAGGCTAGGCAGGGGTGGAGCCTGGTCTCGGGCTTCCAGGATGAAAGCACACAAAGGGCACTCACATGCTGGATCAGCGTCTCCACGATTTTGTAGCGGTCTGGCATGTGGGTTACCATGTCTGTCATGTTGTCTTCAGATGTCCTTACCAGCGTTGGTCCGAAGACCAGCGCCAGGTTCCGGGGTTCCATCTGCATTGAGGAGGGAAAAGTCCACAGGATCATTGCTTTGAGCATGACCTCCAGTACCCTTCACCCTTCCTTCACTCCAGGTCAGCTGAGACCACCATCCCCAACCCTGATGTGTCCTGAGATTAGGGGCTGAACACCCCACATGGGCCCAGAGAGGTTTGCCAAGTAAAGCACAAGCCAGATGTTTAGCCTCTCTCATTTCCAGGCCTGGCAGCCATGATCAGTGCCCACCTCATACACCCGTCCAGGGTAGCCCTAGGTTAGTGATAGTAGTGGAGATTCCAGTGTGGGAGACATGGGAGAGTCTAGGGTAGTCTAGAACAAGGAGGAATCCCGTCATTCCTCTCTTTTTCTCCACTGCAGAACCAAAAGACAGAAAGAACTGGAGGAGAAGATGTAGTAGAGCGAAGGGACAGGAGCTGGATCAGAGGGCAGATGCCTCCCTGCATGGGGGAGGGTGGCTCTTGACCTCTACATGGCCTTCAGCAACTCAGCAGCTGACTCTATGAGGGAATGGCGGCCCCACCGCAGGCTGGGGCGCTGGCCCAGTGTGGTCGGAAAAGAATAGCCTTAGGAAGAGGAAGGGCTCAAACCACACCAAGGAAGCACGAATTCCGTGCACCTAGTGCTTCCAGGCTCCACCAGGGGGCGACACACACCTTGTTTTTCTCCGAGTGGTCAGCGATGGTCTTGAGATGGCCCACGAGGAATTTGAGCGTCTCATAGTAGTGTCCCGGAAGATCCCGGATCTAGAGGAAGGGAGGAGGGAAAGGACCAGGCTGTGGCATCTCCAATCCGGCCTCCACCATGCTCCAGGGACACTCCCACTGCCCCACCGCAGGGAGCTGGAATCCACCTTCCAACCCCCTTCCTTGGTGCAGATGGGGAAACTGAGGCTATCAGTAGAGAAAGGCTTCTCCGAAGCCTCTGGGGGATGGCACCAGGCTGCCCCTCCTGCCTGACAGGGCTTCTGTCCTCACCAGCTTCCTCAGGGTCTTCATCCTCTCCCTGGAGTCTTCTATCCGATTGGCCTCGATGAAGTCGTTGTATTTGTCTAGAACACAGGAGAGACCCTCAGAGGTGGGAGGCAGGCAGCTGAGAGTCCCAGCCAGGAGGGGAGGGCATTGCTGTTTTCCAAGTGGCCATGTGGGAAGACTAGAGTTTTCCCCTGATCTTTGCAAAGGTCCCCACCCGTGTCTTCAGGTCAGTAGGTAAGAAAAAAAGGAAGCTGGCCTTCAGACACCTCACCTGCCTCAACTTGAGTCCCCAGCTCCTGAGGTTCCCAAAGATGCCCCGGGAACTTTAATAGTGAAGGTAATAGGTAAGCCCTTTTCCCCGTGCTCCTTGGGGCTGCAGCCTCCATCAGGTTAGTTGGGATGGAATTCTCAGCAATGTAGCATGGCCAGGCCCTCAGTACCATCCCCAACACCATCAAAATAGAAAACACAGTTCATCCAGATGAGCCATGTACAAGGACTGCCAAGAATACGGTTTAGGGCTGGGACATAGCTCAGCGGGGGAAGTGCTTGCTGTACCAGCATGAGGACCAGGGTTTTGATCCACAGCACCATATAAAAAGCTCACTGTGTTGGGGCTGGAGAGATGGCTCAGAGGTTTAGAGTACTGGCTGCTCTTTCAGAGGTCCAGTTCAATTCCCAGCACTCACACAGAAGCTCACAACTGTCTATAATGGGTACTGATGCCCACTTCTGTAGGTAGGCAGCATGCAGACAAGGCACCCATATTCATAAAATGAACAAATAAATAAATCTTAAAAAAAAAAAAAAAGAAAAAGCTGGGTGGTGGTGGCACATTGTCATTAATCCCAGCACTAGTGAGGCAGAGGCAGGTGGATCTCTGAGTTTGAGACCAACCTGGTCTACACAGCTAGTTCCAGGAAGGCCAGGGCTACACAGAGAAACTCTGCACCCCCCCCCCAAAAGTTACCGTGGCAGCCTGCCTTGTCACCCCTGTAGTGGGAGAGGGGTTAGGAAGATCCCTGGAGTTCACTGGCTAGTCATTCTAGACAACTGGCAAGCCCCAGACTCAGTGTCTCCAGAAATAAGGTGCAGAGTGATAGAGGAAGACACCAGATGTCAACCACTGACTTTTGAAGATGCACACATGGGCAGTGAGAAGGACTAGGACTCCAGTGGGGACACAGCAGTGGGGACAGGCAATGAGGAACAAGGGTGTGGGCATGCCCACATGCCTGGGACCAGTGAGTGTCCGTTTCTACCTCACACAAGCCTGTAAGCTGTCCTTTGACCTTGACATGAATGGCTGACATGCTTGTGTGCTCCTTTCCCTAACTAACTAACTAACTAACTAACTAAATAAATAAATAAATAAATAAATAAATAAATGTAATAATTTTGAAAAGATCAAAGGCAAGCTGGGCATGCTGGCTCATGTCTATAATCTCAACACCCAGGAGGCTGAGGCAGGAAGATTTCCCTAAGTCTGAGGCCAGCCTAAATTAGTAAGAACCTATCTCAAAAGGAGGCAAAAAAAATCACAGGGGAAAATATTTTTACAATCATAAGGCCTAAACATGAGATATCCAACCCAATAAACAAAGAGTGTTTAGGCGCTTAAAAATAGTGTTTTCTCTGGGCATTGGTGGTGCACGCCTTTGATGTCAGCACTCGGGGGGTGGGGGGTGGGGGGGGAGTGGTGTCAGAGGCAGGCAGATCTCTGTGAGTTCAAGGCCATCCTGGTGTACAGAGTGAGTTTAGGACAGCCAAGGCTACACTGAGAAACCCTATTTCAAAAAACAAAAAGAGGAAGAAATAATAGTAATAATAATTTTGAAGATTTTAAAAACTGTTTCCAGTTTCTAGACTGAAAAGTCCAAGGGAAATGGCAGCTTCCCTTGTGGTTGTGATGGTATAACCCTTAATCCCAGCATCTAGAAGGCTGAAGCAGGATTGCTTCAAGTACGGTGTTATCCTGGGGTACAAGACCTTATCTAAGGAAAAAGTAAAGAGGCAGGGAGAGGAGGCTGCAGTAAATAGATGCAAAATCAACAAAGTTAATGCATATCACATACAAAAAATTTGTTCCCACAAATCAAGAGGAAAAAGATGACCCAACACAATATGTAAGTATAGGTGCAGGGTATGAAGAAACAATTACAGAAGAGACAGAAAAAGCTAATAAACGAAAAGAGGCCGACACTCCCTAGAAATGGGGGCAATACAATGAAATCATAATGAGATACCATCCCCTCCTACTGATCAGTAACAGCTTCAAACACTAAGAAAGCCAGTGGAGTGCATGCCCAGCATTAGCAAGGCCTTGTGTTTGATGCCCACACTGCAAAAAAGGAAAAAAAAATAAGCAAACAGGGTGTGGTGCTATGATGAGAGGGATATCATTCTGTATGCTGCGAGTATTATTGCTTTTATTGGTTTGGCCAATGTCCAGGCAGGATAGAGCCAGGTGGGAAATCCAAACAAAGATTTGGAGAGAAAGAAGGCAGAGTCAGGGAGATGCCTTGTAGCTGCCGGAGAAGCAAGATGTGAGGTAACAAGCCACCAGCCTCGTAGTAAAATATAATGAGTCGATTTAATTGTGAGAGCTAGTCAGTAATATGCCTGAGCCATTGGCCAAATGATTGTAATTGATATTAAGCCATTGAGTATTTATTCGAGAACTGACAAACCTCCATTTACAGTAGTACCTACCTGCCTGTAATTCCACATACTGAGGAGGCGGAGGCAAGAGACAATCAGATATTCAAAGCCAGTCTGAGTAACCTATTGTCTCAAGTGAAATAGTAAGGGTGACAGGATGGCTCGGCGGGTGAAAGCACTTGTTGCAGCCACACTGTAACTCCAGTTCCAGGGGATCTAGAGCCCGAGTCTAACCTCAGGCACAGGCAGACACACACGCAGGCAAATCCACACACATAAAACAAATCAATTAAATGAACAGAAAGTGAAATAAAGTAGGAAGACTGATGAGATGGCTTGGTCACTTAGACATCTGCTGCCAAGCCTGACGATCAGAGTTCAATCCCCGAAACCGATAGGTTGGCAGGGGAGAACCAACTCCTCCTGCAAGTCACCTTCTCATCTTCACACACAAACCTGCCCCAACTCCCACAAAAAAGTAAAATAAAACGAGTAAAACTAAAACATCAAAAATGAATGAAACTCTATCGAAAAGTATGTCAGAGACACACTTGCTTGTGCTACTAATGGGAATATAAACTCAGCCTCCTCAGAGTGCAAGCCACACCAGCTCTCACGGGGAGACGCTGACTTACCACTCCACATCTAAGCATCCACCTACAGAACAGATCCAGTCCTGTAAGGACAGATTCAAGGAAGCCACGGAGGGTTTGAGGGTGATCCAAACACCCTCCAGCAGAGGAGCGATCAGAGACAGCATAGGCTAGAGATCCACTTTTATGTGTATGGGTGTTTTGTCTCACTCACAGCATAAGGGTCAGGAAAGAAACATAACAGCATGGCAGAATTGGTTTGCTGTCTGTTTGTGATTTTTGTTTTGGTTTGGAGTCTCTGAAACAGGGTCTCTCTATGTAGCCCTGGCTGTCCTGGAACTAAAATAGATCAAGCTGGCCTCCAACTCTGAGATCTGCCTGCCTTTGCCTTCTGAGTGTTGGGACAAGGTGTGTGCCACCACGTCTAGCTTGTGATTTTATTTTTGAGGCGTATTTCTATTTATACTCTGTATGCGGCCGAGGCTAGCCTCAAAAGCATCCTCCTCCTACCCCAGCCTCCTGAATGCTGGTATGAAGGGCATGCACGGCTCTACCCTCTCAAGCTGTTAGTAACATGCAACAGTCCGTGGGCTAGAGGTGGGTTTGTGGTCAGAAGCCCGCGGTGGGACACTGGCCATGACACTTCTGGGCCGGGTGACCTCCATGCTTGGGCCCATGAAGGAGTTTGATAACAGTCCCTTTTGGGGGAACCATCAGAGGGAGCAGAGCTAGGCTACAGTGAAAGGTCAGAGGGTGGCCACGACCTCAAGGAGGGAGATCAGAGTGACAGGACTGACTGCATAGGCTTCATGCTCTGCACACACAGATTTCTTTGGTGTTTTTAAAGAATATAATAAAAATAAATACATATAAAATAAAACCCAAATTAAAACCAACAGCTGTGGGGGGGGGGGAGAATATGTGTATGGCCGGGAGTGGAGGAGAGAGGCGTGGGTGGCGTGTCCCTCTCTCTCACCTCCCCCTTCCACTCACTACTCACCATCAGTGAAGAGGGGCTCCGGCAGCTTTCGGAAGAAAGCCTTGAGCAGGCTGCTGATCACATTGAGGTCCTGCCAGCGCTAAGGAGAAGCACAGAAGTCAGGACACAGTATGCTCATCCCACGCGCCCATGTCCCCACCTCCAATCCTAGGACCAGCCAGGCCACTCAAGGTGTCCAGGCCTTCATGTCTGTCCACAACACATCCTTGACTCCTGCCAGCCCAGTGGGCTCAATACTGCCGACCACAAAAAAGCAAAAGGACCCAAGTGTGGGGGACAGAAGTGAGGGGAGCTGCCCCACTTGAGCATGCCCTGAACATATGCAGTGTATCCACAAGTGCCAGGGTCAGCCCTGAGCCTCAGACCCCCATCTTCACCCATAGCCTCGGTGTCCACAGCTCAGGCCTCACATGCTGCCCCTACTGGGACTCTTCACCTCGCCCTTCACTGGCCCCTCACCCTGCCTCGATCCCAAAGCCACAGATGCTACTACCCAGTTGGTCATCTGCACCACCTCCAACTTCCTTCCAGTGCTTGTTTCCTTGTTTGTCACTGTTTCCCGTGAGGCAATGCGTCGAGAGGGGCGATTTTGTCCCCCAGGATTGTCTGGCAGTATCTGGGTCTTTTCCCATTTTCATATGTGTGTGTATGCATGTATGCATGTGTGTGGGAGTGTGCATGGTTCACACATGTGGAGACCTGATTATTCTCTATCCATCTTCCTCCTCATTCAATGAAGCAGGTCTTTCAATCAAACCAGCACTTTTAATCCCAGAGCTTGGAAGGCAGAGGCAGGCAGAGCTCTGTAAATTCGAGACCAGCCTAGTCTAACAGAGTGAATTCCAGGACAGCCATAGCTACACAGAGAAACCCTGTCTCAGGAAAAAAAAAAAATGTTGCTTATTACTAGTGTGTTTGGGTGTGTGCACACGTGGAGATCTGAGAACATGGTTTGGGAATCAGCTCTCCTTCCTCTGTGGGCTCTGGGTGAGTCAAACTCATCATCGGGCTGTCCTGGTGGCAAGCACTTTCACTCAGATTTTTCTCCAGTCAGGCCATTTTGATTTTCACAACTGGGTAGAGGGAACACTACACACAGGGATGGATAAAGGCTAGGGACCAGGGATGGTACTAAATGTCCTCCAGTACAATACAAAAGCACACACACACACACACACACACACACACACACACACACACACACACGCATCAATCCATAATTTGCCCCAAATGGCCAAGTGAGCTAGGGTAGAGAAACTGCTCTTGGGGTCAAGGCCATGATGGGGAAACCCATAGAAACAGCTCACTGACTCTGGACTGACAGTGAGGAACCTGCATAGGTCCAAACCAGGCTCTCTGAATGCAGGCGACAGTGGATGGCTTGAGCAGGTTGTGGGGCAACTGGCAATGGGACCAGGACCTATCCCTAGTGCATGAACTGGCTTTTTGGAGCTCATTTCCAACGGAGAAATACCTTGCTGAGCCTAGACACAGGGGGGAGGTCTTGGTCCTGCCTCGATGTGGTGATAGGACAGACTCTGTTGACTCCCATGAGAAGTATTACCCTCTGTGAGGAGTGGATGGGGGGGCAGGAGGAGGGGAGGGAGGGGAACTGGGATTGGTATATAATAATAATAACAAAGAAGGAGGAGGAGGAGGAGGAAGAAAAAGCTACTCTAATAGAGAAGGAACCACCAGGTCATTCTGTCCACCAGAGGGCACTAACACCCTACATGCTGTAGCTAGGAGGGAGGCTTAGCTACCCTGCTGGGAACCACTCAGAACTGCCTAGAAAGCAAGGGAACTTGGGCAACAGAAGACAGCCCTATGCACACTCATCACAAAGAGCCTCAGCTTAATGCCCGAGGGTCCCCAGTGTCACCCTCTCCACAGGCTCCACACAGCACCACTGACTTCCCACACATCCTAAAGCAACCATGATGCCTACAACAAACTGCACAGCCAGCACAGTGGGCATGCCTGCTTGACCCTGGGTCAGGCCAGCCATCCCTCCAGCTCTTCTCCCTGGCTAAGGTGAGGTGCTGTGCTTCACTGCAGGCTGACGGGGCTGGAGTAGCTCCTACATGCCTTTCTCCATTCCTCACCTCCTCCCAGCCCCGAGGCCTGAGCACTCATTTCCCAGCTGCCGAACCTGAGACCTCTCAGCTCAGCCTCTGGTCTCTGTGACAGTGTCTCCGCCCCCACCCCAACCCCCCAGCCTCCTAAGAGTCCTGCCCTTTTGTCCTTCCAAGCTGGTGTCAGTCTGCCTTTTCCCAGACAGCAGACGCTTGGTCGCAGGCTGTCCCATGACCCCTGAGGATACTGTCAACCCATATAGGTGATGTACAATCACCCCAAATCCAACGCGGCTATGATCTGACTCATTTCTTCCCCCACCCTTCCTGCTTCAGCTTCTCCTCAAGCCACCCCCTTCCTCATGCAGCCGCTAGCTCTCTCTTCTAGTCTCTGCCCCTCTTTTCTCCCTCTCTCTGCCTCTACTTACCCAGGGCTCGCTGTAGCATTCTGACCGTCAGTGACACACACACACACACACACACACACACACACACACAGGGCCTGCTGTGGTGTCCTGACCCTCAGTCTCTCTCTCTCTCTCTCTCTCTCTCTCACACACACACACACACACACACACACACACACAGGGCCTGCTGTGGTGTCCTGACCCTCAGTCTCTCTCTCTCTCTCTCTCTCTCTCTCTCTCTCTCTCTCACACACACACACACAGGACCTGCTGTGGTGTCCTGACCCTCAGTCTCTCTCTCTCTCTCTCTCTCTCTCTCTCTCTCTCTCACACACACACACACACACACACACACACACACACACAGGGCCTGCTGTGGTGTCCTGACCCTCAGTCTCTCTCTCTCTCTCTCTCTCTCTCTCTCTCTCTCACACACACACACACACACACACACACACACTTCTTCCCTACACTATACCCTCACTCTCCACTCACAGTTGTCTTTCTCAGCATCATTCCCATACTCTTGGCTGTGCTTCCCCAGTTAAGAACAACCCAAAGTCCCCTACTGTCCTTTGGCTCAAGGTCAAAGGCTTCAAGAACACATCACATGCCCTGGGCCTTACCATCCGCACCCCCAAACGCAGACGGTGTGTCCACCTTTTGTCCAACCCTCAAGCACTTCCATGAGTTTTGAACATTGCTATCATTCCCCACTAGAGCTACCCACCTACTCTTCTACACTTCAGGAACTCTGGCGGCTGCTCCTACTTCAGCCCTCAGCAGTCTCCTCCCCCTCTTATACACAAGCCCTTGATGGCAGATCACTCTTTACTTTGTCCTTGATGTCACATCTATTTGTCGTCTCTCCCCATCTCCCAAAGACACAACTACTCTGCCACAGGGTCTATGGTGCGTCACTAGCCAGATTCATGGCTCCTGCTCAAAGCGTTTTTCAGTAGAGCCCCTTTGGTCAAATAAAAACTTACACAGAAATCCAAGGGAGGCCAGTGAGGGATGGTTCAACGGGCAGAGGGATTGGCTGCCAAGCCTGATGACCTGGGTCCAATCAATCCCCAGGACCCACATGGTGGAAGGAAGGAGCCAACTCCCACAAGTTGTCCTCTGACCTCTACACACGTGCCATGGCATACATAGTACATGTGAGCCCCTCAACACATAAATACATGGATGTGAAAAAGGTCTAAGGTAACATTCAGTGCAAAGCAGGGTGACCCTTGCCCTAGCAAAGGAAGCAGGCCTTGACCTGAGTGCTGCCCCTCAGAGCTCCTCTGGGAACCTTCAAGCTCTAGGAATGACTTGGGAACTTCCAGCTCTTTGTATAGGCTTTTCTCAGCATCTGCCTCCTTTTCCAGGCTACAGCCTTGGTGACCAGCCGCCCCAAGAGCATGGTACAACCTCTTCCTCCAGGCCAGGGCTCTGTGGACCTCAGTGACCCATGCACTCCAGCCAGCATCCCATTTTTGTCCATCCTGGTGCTAAAGACTGTGGGGGGGGCAGGCTGAGGGGGTGGCCTGAAATGCTCACTAGCTGGCAAGTGTTCAGCCCCCCTCTGCCCGTATTTGACTTTAACTGAGTGAACAACTAAGCACTCGTGTAAAACTGTCACTCAGCCCGGAGGACAGCTGCCCTGCTGGAGGCATATATCTTAGACGACAGAGGCAGGAACATCAGCCTGGGCTACATACAAGACCCTCTCTGAAAAACAAAACACCTGCCTCTGTCTCAGTACCCATCTGCGCAGGGTCGCATCTCTTTTTGGGCCAACCTTGGGGAGATGCCCACTAGGGCTGGCTGACCAGGCAGGCTTTCTCCTGCCACCTGGATGCTCTGGCCCAATGGTGAGTATATCATAGCGTATATAGTGAGTGCAACATGACAGTCCATGGGCCTCTACCAGCCTGTGTCACTCCTACCTCATCCTGCAGGTTGATGTCACTGGGCCCACGGTTGAGCTGCTCCTGCAGGCTAGACACGACTGCATTGTTGCCAGGTACTCGGTAAATGCCAGTGGATTCTAGCCCCCGTGCCTCCACAATACGACAACAGGCAGCCACGATCAGGGGGACACGCTGGGGGCACAGAGAGGGGAGAGGGGTTAGGATCTGGTGGAAGTTGTAGGAGACTAATGCAGGAGTACAAAGGTGAGAGCCGCTGTAAGGACACCCAAGGCGATGAAGCCCTTCCCGCCCCCTCCTAAGGGTCAGAACTAACAGAAGCACTTCACTGACTGAGAAGGTACAAGCCAGGCTGGGCCTCAGTTCAGTAGGCCCTCTGCAGGACTCAGGGACCCCCTCTTTGAGTTGGCCACCAGGCTGTGTGTATGAGGAATGAGCTGGTGCCATATCCCTATAGCTCTGGTCCCCAACTTGGCCTTCTATGTACTGCCTACTTCAAGCACTGCAGAGACCCACCTGGTTCTCAGTGGCAGGCTGGCACTCCTCCAACCGGATCCCAAATGCCCTTGGGGCAGCCTTCTTGTTCTTCTTGATAATGTTGATACCCCAGGGGGTTTTGGGAGCTGCAGCACTGTCTTCTGGAATGAACAGTGGCAAAGAGAACTAGGATCAGCTGGAGGAGCCCAGAGGGCCCCACACAATGCCACACCCACACCCTAGGACACAGGGACTGTATCCATCGAGAGAAGGATTAAAAGATGAGGTAGTTAGCCCCCAAGAAGGAGTTCATAGCTCTATAAGG
The DNA here is from genome assembly GCF_943737965.1 of Phodopus roborovskii. Lineage (NCBI taxonomy): Eukaryota > Metazoa > Chordata > Mammalia > Rodentia > Cricetidae > Phodopus > Phodopus roborovskii. The sequence continues at coordinate 13,064,822 of NW_026125052.1, read as the reverse complement.
GTTGTTGGTGGCCTTGAGAACTAACCCATCAATCAAGTGGCAGTGTGTTGCACATTTTGGCATGATCAAAGGAAACACTTTCTTTAAAAAAAAAAAAGTTTTTAAAATTTAAAATAATTCTCTGTGAGTTTGAGGTCAGTCTGATCCACAAAGTGAATTCCAAGACAGCTAAAACTGTTACACAGAGAAACCCTGTTTTGAAAAACCAGGGGGGAAAATCACTAAGATATTTATATATACATATATATATAAATATACATACATACATACATACACATACATACATACATATATACATATGAAGCTAGGCAGTGGTGGCACACACCTTTAATCCCAGCACTCAGGAGGCACAGGCAGGTGGATCTCTGTGAATTCAAGGCCAGCCTGATCTACAGAATGAGTTCCAGGACAGGCTCCAAAGCTACAAAGAAAGCCTGTCTCAACAAAAATTATGTGTATATGTACGGGTTGTGTGTGTATGTGTATGTCTGTGTGTGGGTGTGCACCAATGCAGGAGCTCATAGATGTCAGAGGTGTTGGATCTCCCAAAGCTGGAGCTAGAGGTAGCTGTGAGCTCTGAGAACCCAACTCAGGCCTCTCAGGAGCAGAAAGTGCTCTTAGCCATTGAGCCATCTCTCCAGCTCAGGAAGTGCTTCCTAATAGTCCAGAGTACAAAGATGGATGCTGCCTGCAGAGTGAATCCTCTCATTCCCAAAGGACACAAGCAGAGACTAGAGGACCATCCAACAAGAATGCTGTGGAAGGCGATTGGGATCCAGAAGCTTGCAGTCCTGAAACCTTGAGGCTCCAGACCCTTGTAGGCTCACACTTAGAGTAGACATGAGAAATAACCCTGAACACACACTGCCCAGCACAAGCACACACAGGGCACCCAGCCCTCCTACCCTTGCTTCCTGCAGGTTGGTCCTGAGTCCTGAGTCCTCGGACTGCAGTCTGCTTGAGGAATTCAGACTTGAGGCCTCCCAGGCCCCGAGAGCCTTTAGGGGAGGAATCGGCTTTGGGCCCAGAGCTATGGCTGCAGAGGTAAAAAGGAAGAGAGGAAGTGTCTTCATTTGGGGCTATCCAGCATGCCACTCTCACTGGCCTCCATCCCCTCCAGCTAGAGACAATTTCCCCAGGCCTGTCTGAGGACCTCCCTGGCTGTGAACTCCTAACCCTGTAGGATGTCCTCCCCACCACAGGCTACTCCTAGAGAACAGGCCTTACCTCACTTTCCGATAATCATTAAGCTTCTTGCTGATCAGAGCTTGGTTGGCACAGCCGGGGTCCTGCAGCAGGGGAGGAGAGAAAAGGCACATCAGTGCCCCCGGGCCACATCCACCAGAGCTCCTCCCTGGTCCCTGCCTCAGCCTTGCCTCTATCCACCAGGTGGACAGCATGGACCCTGGATGGACAAAGGCCAGGGCTGGACTCCCTGGCCGCTGGGTGACTTTGGGTAAGCCACCTAACATCTCTGAGCCTCAGTCACCTCAGCAATAACTCTGGGGTTGGGTGCAGAGCTGTGAAGCTCCTCTCGGGCCTGTCAGGTACGGAGGGCACAACCAGGACACGCAGCTACTATAGTAACTAAGGAGAAAACTTGGCCAAGCCTCCAGAACAGGAAACCCAGGCTCCCCAGGAGGGGAAGACACCGTCAGCGAAAGGGCTTGTCCTCAGAAAGAGGGCTGTCCAGGTGCCACCTGGGCGGAGCCTCCAAGCCCAGGACTGTACCCCTTTCTGCACAGGTATGTCAAGTGACGACTGGCCATATCAAACCAAGAGGAGACATCGGTAATTCCCAGGAGAGATGGCATTTTTTTTTTTAAAGCTATCTCCAAATCACTTGGCCTAACCCTAAGCACCTGTTGCCAAAGGCTAAACCCTCTGGTTAAGGTCAGTGTGACTGTCCCCCAATTTATTACACCACTGGGCAGGACAGATCATTGTGCAACCCACTCCATGGAGGGTGTCTACTGTCCTGACAAAGGCTATGGCTGCCCTGGAGCTGACCTCTCTGGGCCAGAGCTTGCCCAAGGCAGTCCCAACAATAACAGTAATTACTGTCATTACTGCAGATGTTATTGAGTCTGCTGGTCACTGGACCCTGAGGATGCCAGCTGCCCTGTAGTCACTGGGTATGTGTCTGTTCTCACACCCAAACCCAGGTAGGCAGTCCCAAGGTGAACTCTCAATAGCTGTTTTCCAGGAGAGGGAGTGAGGCTCAGAGTGGCCACCCTAGGTCACAGCAGCTAAGAAGAGGCCTGCCCTGCCCTGCCCCTGCCTTGCCCTGGTGGCCCGCTGGGCACAAGCCCAGGGCCTCACCTCGCCCTCGGCCCTGCTGTTCTCCCGGATCGCTCTGATCCAGCCCAGCATGTCATCCCGATCCTCAGCCTGAAAGAGATATTCACAGAAGTCAGCGGTGGTCAGCCGGAACACGTGCCTCCTCTTGGTCTCGCTGTAGGAGATGTCCACCAGGCAGGAGCCGATGCAGACGGGCGCCGCCTCGTCCTCACCTGCGGCCGCCGCAGCCCCCGCAGCCGCCGGCCCGGGCTCCCTCCGCTCCTTGCTCAACGAGAGCGAGCGTGCCCGCAGCACAGCATAGACACGCTTCCACTGGCGCAGGCCGCCGCCCGCTTTCTGCAGGGAGACACAGGATGGGAGAGACAGGGCAGCGATGAGAGCCAGGCCTGCCACGGGTCTGCCCGAGACTGAGAAGCAGCAGCCCATGGACCACAGAGGAGACGGACCCCAGCCCATCCCACCACCCACATACATCTGGACAGCCTCCAGGCAACAGCCCAATGCTGGGCCTCAGTCCACTTTCCCACACCTCTCGATGTACCACTCTGATGCCCAAGATGCCAACCTCTTCCCACTTTAAATGCCAGCATTGCCAGGCAGGCTGGAAGAGGCTGGAAGGAGCAGGGGCCCCAGCCAGCACTGAGCCCTTACATAAAATCTCACCCAGCCATCCACCCCTGTGCATACCCTGCCTCGCTTGTCACCCTCAATAAAAACTGATGGTCAACCAGGCATTGGTGGCACAGGCCTTTAGTCCCAGCACTTGGGAGGCAGAGGCAGGCAGATCTTTGTGAGTTCGAGACCAGCCTGGTCTGCAAGAGCTAGTTCCAGGACAGCCTTCAAAGCCACAGAGAAACCCTGTCTCAAATAAATAAATAAATAATAAAAGTAAAAAGTGGTGGTCAGGAGCTGCCCTCCCCATGCCTTGGCTCTACCTCAGACTCTACAAAGGGTGTACTGCTTGGAAGTCATTCTCAGGCTCACCTGGGCCCATCATGTCCCCAAAGTCAGTGGCTGTTTCTGGCCCTTGTCTCACTACTCCACTGCAGCATTTGACACAGGCAGCCTCTGCTTTTTGTTGCTGTTGTTTGTTTGTTTGTTTCTCTGTGTAGCTCTGGCTTTCCTGGAGCTCACTATGTGGACCAGGCTGGCCTCCAACTCGGAGATCACCTGCCTCTGCTGGTATTGGTATTAAAAGCATATGCCATCATGCCTGGCCTCTCTTTCCCTTCCAATGCCTCTTTGACATGTGAGACCCATGTTCTGGGTTTCCTTTCAATCTCTCTGTCTCTCTCTTGGACCCCTTCATAGTTTTTCATTCATGCTCTGTATCTGTGGTTCATTTTATTTTATCCCATTTTTAATTTCATGTGTGTCAGGGTTTTATCTGCATGTCTGTGCACCATATATGTGTTCAGAGCCTGCGGAAGTCAGATCCTCTAGACCTGAAGTTTCAGATGGTTGTGAGCTGTCATGTGTGTGCTGGGAACCAAGCCTGGACCCTCTGTAAGAGAAACATGTGCTCTGAACCACTGAGCCACGTCCCCAGCCCAATATGTAGTTCTTTCTTACCCAGGGCGAACTGCCACTTGGAGACATTTGTCTGGAGACATGGTGGAAGGGAGAGGTGTGCTTAGCAGACGGTAGCCAAGGATGGCACTGGCCACCCACCTATCCAGACGGCACCCCACAGGATGCATCAACCATCCACCTATCCAGACAGCACCCCACAGGATGCATCAACCACCCACCTATCCAGACAGCACCCCACAGGATGCATCAACCATCCACCTATGCAGACGGCACCCCACAGCATCAGTCCTGGCTCAACAGACAACAGAGAGCAAGGAGGAGACCTGCCTGGCATGACGAGGCCTCAGGGCTTTGTCCTGAGCAACCCTCACCCTGCACACCTCCTGCAGGGACACTATGCACACCTGTGGCTTTAAACAGTTGGCTGCTGATGGCAACTCCCAACTTGTACAGTGCCAGCCTGCAGTAGGCACCAGCCCAACCTTGAATGGCTCATAGCCGGCTCAGCAACAACCTCCCCCATTTGCATGTCACATGGGTAGGCCCCATGCTCTATGCTCACTGCAGTGCATGTGTCTCTGCCCTCAAACCTGTTCTCTCCACCCTCATATCACCTTTCCCATCTCAGTCAATCCGCCCAGTTGCCCGAAACCTGGGAGTTGCCCTTGACACCCAGCTCATCAGAGTCAACTCCCCTGCTTTCAGAGTACCACCTGTCCCCACCTAGAATGCTGCCACCCTGCCTGCCTCATTGACTTCTCTCACCTGGGCAACAGCACCCACCTTCCCAGCCCCCGTCACCTTGGCCCTCCAGATGGGGGCCCCATCATCATTGCTACAGTGAAAGAGCTTACCTCTCCTCTGTGCAGCCCCCTGAACCTAACAGAAGGGCCTGAGGTCCCTTTATAACCCTCTCCAGACTCATCACCCTGCTGTTGCCTACCAGTGACTGGCCACAGCCTTCTGTTCTCAGGGCCTGTGCACTAACTATTCTCCTGTGGCCTGTCTTCTCTCTTTCTCTCTCTCTCTCTCTCTCTCTCTCTCTCTCTCTCTCTCACACACACACACACACATTTACTTATTTTATATGGGTGGGGAAATGTGGGTGTGTCATGGCATGCTAGTGAAAGTCAAAGGATAACTTGCAGCAATGAGTTCCCTACTCTACCACTCTTTGTGCCTCGGACTCCCAAGTGTTCAACTTGTCTCATTTCTTTATGTGGCTCCCTCCATCATCTGACTCCTCCAAGTCACCATCATCAGCTGCTTGATAAGGTGCCCTAGACTATTTTATTGCAATGCAGATAGCCCCATAACCTCAGGTCCTGGCTGTGGGTTTCCTGGGTACACAAGTGCTCCAAGTCCATGGCTGGGTACAAGTCAAATTTCATTAGCTAATATTGAGTATGCTCTATGTCCTGATGGTGAGGCTCCAGAGCCTTCCAGAGAGCAGGGCTGGAGCAGCCAGGCCCAGCTTCCCTTAGGGTAGATCCCAAGGTATAAGCCTGGCATACCATCACAGAGCTGCTGGGCCAAGACAGTGCCAACTGGAGCAGCCCTAACACTAATGTAATAAATTGAACTCCTGTTCCAGGAGAATGACCATGTTAGCATGAGGTGGCCCTAAGGGCCCCCCTAAGTCTAAACCGGCTGGATAACCCTGAATAAGTCAAGTCCCTCCCTGACATCAATGTCGCTGCTAATAAACATTGAGAGTTAAGCGGCAAGGGTCCATGGCCATGTCCCTCAACTGTGACCCTGGCATAAGGAGTATCACATGCACGGGCCCTCCCTCTGTCTAGCCACCAGTAGTCTCCAAAGCAGGCAGAGGGTAGGAGAGAAAGAGGCTAGGACTACCAGCTTAGATGACATGAAGTGACAAAACAGGACCCCAGACAGACCCATGGTACACAGCTGACCCAGGATATTTCTTTTAGTTCCTGGGCATGGCACCAGGAAAACACGTGACAATGAGCTTTGGCCAGCAAGAGAGTGGAAGGAGCCCCTATGCTTCAGAACTGGTCAGTGAAGCAAGGAGCCAGTGCCTTTCCCTGCTCAGAAAACACTGAATCTGGGCTACCAGGGTCATCTCCCAGCTGGAGCCAGGCTCCCTGGGAGAAATGCCAGTTAAGACATTTCTCTACCATGGGCTTAGAGACTATTTCCATACCAGGCTCTGCTTGCACAGCTCACAGAACCTCCTACTCCATCCCTTCTTAGAGTGGCTGTCATCTTCCTGGGTCTTTTTAGTTTCCTGGCTAGTCTTACCTCCCCAGTTCCCACTTCTTGTCAAGAACATGCTGTGAGGCTGGTCTTTAATCCCAGCCCTGGAGAGGCAGATAGATCTGAGTTCGAGACCAGCCTCATCTACAGAACAAGTTCCAGGGCAACCAGGGCTACACTGAAAAACCCTGTCTCAAAAAACCAAACCAAAATAAAAGACTCCCTGGTCCTTGTCTGGTAGACTAAGGTGACCCTCAGTTGGACCTCCCTGTACGCCGTACCTACATGTTTCCATTCACAGAACCTCAGTGAGAGTATGTGGAGGGTCCCAGAGCTCCAACAGAGCTTCCTCTTCCCAAGTCTGCTCAAGTGGCTAGAAACTCAAGGGAGAGTCCCTCCTGCCAGCAAGCCAGGAAGCCAGAAACCTCAGCCTATCCTCTACCTTCCTCACCCCCCCCCACCCCCGGCCATAGGCCAACCTTTCCCCTAGAATCTCTTACAGACAGCCCCTGGGCCCACCCCAAGGCCCTACTCACATAAACAACAGCAATGATGCTGACTCTTCCCAGCACAGACACACTGGTCTCCTGTGGCACACATCTCCCCCTGCCACCCCATCTCAGGACGGAAAGGTTCCCTGGGCACCAAGCCCCCACTTCACCTTCTACTACCTGCTCTGAACTCTGTAGGAAGCCTGGCTCCTGGCACACTCCTCTGAGCCTCCCTCCAGCCCTTAGAGAGGGGGGTCTCCCCAGGATGCTCCCTCCCATCTACTCCCATCCACTACAGACTCCCACATGCTTCATGCCATAGCCCCCTAGACATGCTAAACCCTACCCTGCTAAGCCTCTAAACTCCCTATGCTGACAGGGAGTGCACCTGTCACTGAGGAGCAATTAACACGTTCTCTGTGGTCATCAACCCCAAGCCGGCAGGACCCACCAGGCAAGCTGGCCCCCTCACCTAAGTCCCTAGAAGCTTGACAGACCCTCAGGAGCCGGAGGCTTTGTGTCTGTAAACTCCAGCGCTCCTTGGCCTCTGCTTCTGCCCTCTTGACTCAGCTTATAGTTCAGGGAAGTCAAAGTGGCTCCTGAAGCCATATGCTCGCAGCGGTGTGTAGGAATTCAAAGTCTGACTATTTCAAAGTTTATTCTTTCCAGGTACCATCCTAGAGGCATCCCTTCTATAGTGTCCATAACTGCAGATTTAACCAACCATGGATCAAAAAACTCAGAAAAACACCCTGCATCTGTACTAAGGAGCACAGACTTTTTTGCTCAGCATTCCACAAACAACCCACTGTAACAACTATTTACATGGCATTACACAGTATGGGGCAGTGTATGCCATCTAGAGACGACTTACAGAACATGGGGGGATTGCATCAGCTGCATGCAGACACTAATGCTTTATATAAGAGACTTGAGTGTCCATGGATGTCTGAGGCTTTGCGGCTATCCCTACCTAGATATGGAGGGAGACCTATAATGGTAGTAAGCCCCCCAAGTGTCAAGCTCTGATAACCCAGCCCCACTTGGTGCTGACTCTTTCAGCAATGATAGGAATGGAGTTCAGGCCCTTCCATAGGTCAGGCAAGAGTTCTGTAAGCACAGTCCACAAGAAATATGTGTGTGTGTGTGTGTGTGAGAGAGAGAGAGAGAGAGAGAGAGAGAGAGAGAGAGAGAGAGAGAGAGAGAGAGACTAAGGCCTTGTGCCTGCAGAGCAAACAGTCTGCCAAAAATCTACATTCCCGCCCTTGTTTAACATTTTATTTAATTATTTAATTTTTGGTGTTTTGAGACATGGTGTCTCTGTGTAGTAGCCCTGGATGTCCTGGAACTCACTCTGTAAACCAGGCTGGCCTCAAACTCAGAAATCATCTGCTGCACTGAGATTAAAGGCATGAGCTACCACTGCCTGGCCACATTTTATTCTGAGACTCTTAGAATTTTAGTAAATTGCCCAGGCTGGCCTTGAACTCACTCTGTAGCCTAGACAAGTCATGAACTCTCCATCCTCCTGTCTCAGCCTCCCAAACAGCTTGGACTACAGACCCATCTCACCATACCTAGTATAGTACACCCTAGTACACCCTTTGTTCAGACCACATCTTTAAATGCCTAGCAGCAGGTTAGGAAAACATGAGTCAGCGCCCCTTACAGGCACTGAGTCACAGATTAGGGACAGAGCCATCCGAGCAGCAAGCCATGCCATCAAGAATCAAGGCCAGGTTTGTCTAAACCATCCTGCCTCCTTTTTCTCCCTCTTCCCAGCCTAGGGCTCTCAGCCTAGAACTCAAGTCCAGGCCTGGTACATCAGAGCCCACCTTCTCTCCTGACCCTATTTCTCCCCTCCTGCCCAGCTCCTCATCCACTTTACAGGTCCTTGTCTCTCACCTGGATCATGTGGTAGCTCCTAATTGGTCTTCTTACACCAGGCATCACTCACTAACACCCCAGGAAGCCACAAGAGCTTTTGAAATCTCTAACTCTCCCAAGGGTTCCAGTGGCCCTTAAGCTAAGTCTGCACCCGAGGGCCTCACAGGGTCCTGAGAAAATTGGCTTCTACTTCTTTGTTGGGCCTCAGCATCACCCCGGCCTTGCTCCTTTACTGTAAGCCCCAGTGGTCATTCGGGGTCATTAAAGAATGGCTTGCTGTATACTGCCACAGCAGGCAGTGCCTCTCTGTCCCACCCTTTTCAGAGGGTCAGTAACCCCTCTCCCAGTTCTTCCTAGCGTCTAACCTTGAGTCATCAGGCTACAGCCTAAGGTGGACTTTTGTTTTGTTTTGTTCTTTTCTGGCTCCAGAGGCTTCAGGGCAGGTATCAGAAGACCTGGAAAGTTCTGTCAGAGCCAGCTTCCGTCCAGCCTGCACCTCCTTCCTCAGGCCACCTTACCTTCCCCTTCTTGGTGAGGATCTGCTTATAACACAACCAGCCTTCTCTCTTGATGTCACTGAAGGTCGCATCTGAGAGGTCAGAGGTTGAGTGTCGCTTAGAGGGGGCATCAGCATCTTCAGAGGTGCCCCAGCTATCTAGAGACTGTAGGGGGAAATCAGAAGGCAATTTAGGGTGGCTCCCATAGTACCGGCATCTCAGGAACCCCATGGACCACTGACAGCCTTGCTTGTCTCTGGACCATTTGTGTTGAGGTCACAAGACCTCATGAAGAATCCAGGAAGGAGGAAAGGCTCTGATCAGCCAGCAGAATGCGTGCCTCCCCACGCTGCAAAAGCCAACCTAGGCCTTCCCTCAGTTTTACAGCCTTGAAGGGATTGAGGAAACAGGGGAAGCGATCGTGGCAATAAGGAGTTAAGTAAACAGGGGAAGTGGGAACATCAACAAAGACCAAGTAGTGATGGGACAGGTAGTCAAACCCACAGGAGTTAAACAGGGAGTGATGGTGTCAACAGGGACCCAGCCTCAGAGCTGGCACATCCAGGGAGAGCTCAGCAAGCTGAGGAAGTGAGAAAGGGGGGCCAGGTGGCCATGCCCCTAAGGTGCTAAGCTAACAAAAGCCACAAGTGTGCTGCATGCGAGCAAAGTGCACAAACTACCAAAAAGAGAAAGGAAGCAGCAGCTGTGGGGTGCAGAGCAAGCCTCAGAGGGCCCCACAAAAGTTCAGCAGAGCTACAGTGCTCCTGGCACTCCCAAGGCTGAGGCAGGAAGGTTACAAGTTTGAGGCCAGCCTGGACTCAAATCCTGTCTTCAAGGTCTATCAAGACCCTGTCCTAAGAAAATCAAGCGGGTAGGCAGCTCAGTGCACTGACTGCTCTTGCAGAGGACCTGGGTTCAGTTCCCAGCACCCACATGGCAGCTCACATGACTGTTAATTCCAGATTTGGGGATTCAATGCTTTCTTCTGACCCCCAAAGCAACAGGCATGAGTATGGTACACATACATACACACAGGCAAAACACTCAAACACGTGCAAGCAAACAAACCTAAAATACATTTTTTAAAAATTTATTTATTATGTATACACTGTTCTAGAGAGCGCCAGATCTTATTAGAGATGGTTGTGAGCCACCATGTGGTTGCTGGGAATTGAACTCAGGACCTCTGGAAGAGCAGCCAGTGCTCTTAACCTCTGAGCCATCTCTCCAGCCCCCCTAAAATACATTTTTAAAGACTCTCTAAAGATCCATATTGTGGGGCTAACAAATACTGACAGGTTCAGCTTCAGGAGTCTCCCACGACTCTGGCCAACTCAGGTACCTGCACTCAGCAATGTATGCCCATACACACACACACACACACACACACACACACACACCACTATAAATAAATAAATAAATAAATAAATAAATAAATAAATAAATAAATAAATGGGGGGAAGAAGGAGGAAAAAAAGAAGGAAATTAGAGTTGGAAGCTAGGTGTGGTGGCACATGCCTTTAATTCCAGCATTGAAGAGGCACAGGCAGCGAGCAGATCCCTGAGTTCAAAGCCAGTCTGGTCTACAGAGTGAGGCCAGGGATAGCTACATAGTAAGCCCCTGACTCAAAACAAGCAGCAACAATGAGTCAGAGATACTGCTCAGAGCTAGAGCTTGTGCCTATCATGCTTGAGCCCTTGGTTCTATTCCCAGCACCGATGAGAGAAGGTGGGCAAGAGGGCCAGAGAGAGAGAGAGAGAGAGAGAGATAGGACAGGGGAGAGAGAGCACTGTGAGAGCACTGTGGCTTGAGACTTTCCAGATTCAAGGATAAATGCAAACTCCTCAGGTGGGAAGAAAGTCACAAGTGTGGCATGAAGATGAGGGTCCAGGAAAGGGGCCAGGAACCACAGTACTTTGTTTAGGGGTCACAGGATCACAGATATGCAACCTAGGACATATGGAGCAATCATCCTCTAGACACACACACGCAAGCATGCATGCACAAATGCGCACACGTACTTTGCTGGCTTACCCCATCAGTGAAGAAGCTCCGCAGCATCCGTAGGCTAGGCACCCGGTTGGGAAGGCGCCTGGGGAGCAAGGACCCAAGGTGAGGGCTGTGGATGTTCCCCATTATCATCACCCACCCAAACCCATGGCCCAACCTAGGAGAGCAGAAACCACCACACCCCAGACAGATGGCCTCACCGGAGTACTCGACTCTCATCCCGGAAGGTGTTGAGTCCATCATCACAGGACTTGGAGCGCTCTGTGGTGATGGCTAGTAGGTAAGAGGAGCGGCGGCCTGCCTTGATGCTGCCTGAAAAGGTGCCCACAATAGCTGTCAGAGTCAGAAAGGAGAAGGTGGGGAGATACCCTAGGAGCCCTCCCTTCCAGTCGGAGTCAGGAGTGGGCTTTGCCATGGGGCACCAGAAGAAGCAAAAACCACCTGGCAGCAAACCTACATTGGACAGAAGACCCACAAGGACTAAGCAACAGAAAAGGGATGACACAGGGCTGTGATACTCACTGCAATCCTGGGAGTAATGGCGGCTGAGGGCAAAGGTGAAGGTTGGTGAAGATGGGCTGGTGCCCAGGACAGGAGCTGAGTTCATGGCACTGGAGACTACTGCAGAGGCAGGGACATGCTTGGCTTGGAGGTCAATGCTAGGGCTGGTGGGCTCATCTGCCAGCAGAAGAAGGAAGGTGTGAAGGATACAAGCTGCCTGAATACTCAGTCTTCTCAGGCTTTGAACACACACAAGCTGCAAACCCCTCAACTCCTTCTCACTGGGGCATTTCTGGCAACATGCCCACTGCCAAGGGTGACTCGCCCACCAGACTGTGGTCAGGGAGTATATCCTCTTAGCAAGGGCTGAGCCTCCCCTGCATCAAGGGCACAGAGGAGCAGGGCTGAGAACTCCATCAGATAGGTAGTTTCCGAGGACAAGCATTATGGCTTCCTATTAGACAGGCACCTGACTGGCTCAGCTGAGAGTCACTGAAACAGGGATAGATCCCCATTGCAAGCTGCTGATGGCATCACACCATCCTCTCTAAACTTGTTCCTCAGTTCCCAGGTCTTAGGTCCAACATCATCATCTTGCATTCCAGGCTTTCTCCAAAGCCCCCAGCCCAGCCCAGCGCTGCCTGCATCTCATAGCCCTAACCCTTTCCTGCACTCCTACTCCCAATATGGAGATAAGGCACCACCCTTCAGGCAAGCCAGAGAGCTGGGGATCGCCTTTGCCTCTCTGCCTTCTTGCCTCCCCCACTCTACAGGCAGCCACCACAGCATCCTCTATTCTTAGGGTGGAATCCAAGCTTGCTCTTGCACTGGAAAGGACCACATGTCCTGGGAGAGCATTCTGCCTTTCCCACTGCGGGCTCTGCATATTCCCATCTAATTTGAATATTCTTCCTCAGTCTACCTCGAATCCTTCTTAACCAAATGTTTTTCCAATATTTTCCCAGTGCCAACCACACCCATTTAGGCCACAGAGCTCTTCCCCATCCACAGAGCCTGTCCATGTACTTTCTGTTTGATCATCTGCCCCCCCCCTCAGGTTAGCCAGAGCCTAGCACAGTGCCTGATATAAATATTTGTTGGAGGAATGCAGGGCAGGTAGGGGGAAAAAAAAAAACAAAAAATGAAAAACACAAAGGATGGAAGGAAGAAAAAAATGAATGAATGAATGAACAAAGGAAGGCAAAAAGAAGAGAAGGAGGAAAGAAGGAAGGAGAGAAGGAAGAAAGGAAGGAAGGAAGGAAGGGGAGAAAATTGGATGGAAAGATGGTTGGAAGAATGAGCAAATGGGAGACAGGATGGAAGAAAGGTTGACTGAAGAATGGACCACCCAGATGACCCAGCCCAGAGTCATGGGCACAGTAGACAGTAGAGGGGACACAAAGGACAGAGGCTTGGATCCTTAGCCAGCTGTTTGTAACACCACTCACCAATGAAGGGGATAGAAGCCAGAGAGTCTTCTGTAGTGGCCAAAGGAGTCACCTTCCTGCCTGGACGTTCCCCTCTGGACTCTGGATCTGGGGACTCATCCCCAAATCCAAGGTTCATCTGCCTTGCAGGGGTCAGCTGGACCTTGCGACCCGTTGGAGGCTTCTGTCTCAGGACTACCTCATCACGGTGATCCTCTACAGGAGGCTCCAGGGTTCGGGTGCTAGGTTCTGACCGGATGACCCTAGGTGGTTCGGAGGCCTCTGGTGGGAATGGTGCAGGAGACTGGGCCAAGTTGAAGGTGGGAAGTCCCCCAAAAGGTGAGTCCCGGAAGGAGAGCGCGTGCAGGAGACCAGTCCGACGCTGAAATGATGGGCTATAGCTCCTATACCCAATATACCCGATGTCATCCAGGCCCTGAAGGCCAGATGGGGGAGGGGCCTGAGGCCCTGGCAGGTCCCTAGAAGGGCAAGCAGAGGTGCGGGCAGATGGACGCTGGGGAGCCCAACCACAGCGTTCAAGGCGAGGTGACACCAGTGCTCCTGGCCCTAGTGCTTCTGCAGAACGGGTGGCCCGGCTCAGGTAATCGTCCGAGCGAGCCCTGTGCCAACCCTCCTGGCCCAGCTGGCTCAAGGCATCCTGCGAGGTGGAGCAGGGCCATGGGTGGTGGGTAGTCACATCCTCCAACCGGTCCTGGGAGGCACTGCGGGCCCGGGGTGGCATGGCTGGGCACCGTCTCTCCCCCGCCCTGCGGGGTATCTGATTTGACAGCCAATGTGACAGAGCCTGCTGGCACTCCAGTCTGCTGGGAAGCACCCGGCTGCCAGGCTCTGGGAAGGCACGGGGCGTCCGGGACTCTGAAGGGAGGTGGGGAAAGGCACCAGGGCTTGGGCGGGGCTGGCTCATCCCCAATAAAGAGTTGTCCAGGTGGGTACGGGTGGCAGATGGGACACGGGACCCTGGGTCACTCCAGGCAGCAGGACTCCGGGGATCCGTGGGTAGTGCTGAGATGGGCTCAGGCACCATAGTGGCCCAGGCAGAGGCCCGGGTTGGTGGGGCATAGGTTTTCCGTGGGTAGCAGAGTGGAGGTGGTTCTGGGATGCTGCGGGCCTCTCCGGAATACGGCTCGTTGCCCTTCAGGTAGGCATCCTGGGAGTAGGCCTGTCCAGAAACAGAGGCATAGAAGCATGACCAGACTGGACTCAGAGGACAGGAATGAGACAGCCCGAGGATACTAAAGTCCTCAGAAGGAATAGAAGGGAAATGATTAGGTAGGGGCATCCTGAGTGAATGAGGGTATGCTCCAAGGAGAGTCCTGAGGGAGGACAAAGAAATAAGACTCTCTCTTTCTCTCTCTCTTTATCTCTCTCTCTCTCAATAGCCAGATTTCTCTAAGACTTATAACAAGGACAGCCTTTAGCCACAAACATTCCAACATCTATTTGCTAAGGTTCTCCCCATCCTGTCCTCTACAGCCTAGTGCTCTTTTATGTCCAACAATGCCCACAGCTCCTGGAGTACACTGGGGAAATGGGAAGAAATCTGTCAAAGTGGAAGAAGACAGGAGAAAGCTGGCTAAGGGGTGTGTCCAAGGAGGGGTGGTCTGAGGGTGGGCAGAGGCTGGAAGAGCCCACTGCCCCTTCAATACAGGGTGGCGTAGCTGGAGCCAGGGCTTGAGCCTTGGGATGAACATGACCACTTCTTGCTCCCCAGAAGCTAGCTTAAAGAAGGGGCTAGACTAGCTAAGGGGCCTTGAGCCACCTCCGGCCACCCCTAGGCCTGGAATTTGGCACCGCTGCTAAAGCTGACGCTGCATTGCTGAGGAGTGACAGGGCTGGCGCCCAGGCTCAGCCAAAAAAGGAGGCAGCCCCCCCCCCCCAGGGACGGCACTCTTGTGTCCCTGGCCCAGCCCGCTGCTAGATGAGCTGAGGGGGCCTGTCTCAGAATGAAGAAGCAAAGGGAGGGAGGGTGAACCCAGACACACACACACACACACACACACACACACACACACCACATCACAGAGAGATGGCAAGATACACACCCCGACACACACACACACACACACACACACACACACACACACAATGAGATACACAAATAACTACCCCTCCAGTCCCAAACACAAACATCATGTGACAAGGACCAGCTAACCACACCCCCGCACACTCGGGCCCCTCCAGCCTGGCATACTGGGCCAGCAACACATACCTCTCCCTCCTGCCATCCTGCCGGCTCCCGGGGCTCCCAGCATCACGGTGGCGGAGGCAGCATCCCGCCAACCTGTGCCTGCTGTCTCTCACCACAGCCCCTGCCCTGCTGGTTTGGGTCCCTCAGTCCCCTCAGTCAGCCCTCCCTAAAGCTCCCCCTCTCCCCCACCCGGCTCTCTTTCGGCTGCCTGGCGGTAGGAGGAGGGAGGATGGGTGTGGAGGGGACTTGCCGCGTCGGTGGTGGCGTCAGCTGCTGCCGCCGCCCGATTGGCCTCCAGCCTTGGCTCCCAACCACAGGAATGCCTGAGCCCCACCCTCCCTCCGGCTGCCTGGAGATGGCGGGGTAGTGGAAGCTCCCAGATGTTGACATCTGGAGCTGGCAGCCCACTTGGTTCTAGATCTAGTAGAGTTCAAGGCTGCTGCCCTTGCCATCCGGTTGACCTGAGAGCTGGCCTGAGCCAGAGCCCAGGGTCATGTCCTGCTACCCTCTCCTAAGTGGCCTCACTTCAAGTTTAGCATACAGGCAAGTTCTTTAAGACCTGGGATGAGCTATCCACCTCTGATCCTCCATTCTTTCCTCTTCGTCTCCAGGAAGAGCAAGAAGACATCTGAGGTCAGGAATGGAGGTTCCCAGGGAGGCATCACGCCAAGTGTGGCCCTGTCATTACAGAGACACAGCCACAGCCAAAGCCAGCACAGCAGCTCCTAGCCTCTGGGGCTTGGCCCTCAGCCATCTTCTGAGGGGCAGTGACCTAAGGAGCAAGTAAGCTGGCATCTGGGTAGGATTCATGAGACCAAGAACAGGACACTGGGCAAAGGGGTGTGTTCCAGGCTCCAGACATAGGGCTTTGGGTTTGCTTCGCACAACACTTGTGGGACACGCCTTTGGCCTTTGGGTGGCACCCTCCATATTGTGTTCTGAGTGTGCTGAGGCACTGGGGGTGATGGGTTCAGAATGTATTTCCCAGTGTGTGTGAATTTGAAATTCTGTGATATCACTGAGCATAGGTGCTTGAGAGGGCCTGCAGCACGCTGTGACAGTTGTGGGCAGCATCGCGATAGCAAGCCAGTGTGTGTTCACAGCACAGCAGTACAGAATCCAGATGTGTGCAGCATTTACGTTACAAGACTGAGGTGCGGGGCTGGAGAGATGGCTCAGAGGTTAATAGCACTGGCTGCTCTGCCAGAGGTCCTGAGTTCAATTCCCAGCAATCACATGGTGGCTCATAGCCATCTGTAATGAGATCTGGTGCCTTCTTCTGGCCTGCAGACACACATGTGTGGAGAACACTGCATACATAATAATTAAATAAACCGCTGTGGGATCTTGTTGTGTGCTGCACAGGTATTGTGGTACACTGGCACAGGGAGGGGACCACGGTGACACTGGAGGGGACCACGGTGACACTGAAACTGAGAGAGGGTCTGTGAGCCTGGGCCTGCAGTGCTATGGTGTCTTATGTGGAGCTGAGCCGTACGTTGCTACGGGTGAATGTCCTGATCTGTACTAAGTGGTATCTGTGGCTGAGGGTTGTGTTCAAGGGTGGTGTTGGGTGTGTGCATTTATGGACACAGCTACAGAGCCATGTCCCCTCAGGCCAAGTGGGCAGGGGGTGCAGGGAGCAGGCATCTCTCACAACAGCAAACAAGAACATGCCAGGCTGGCAGGGCCCGCTGGGCCACCCTTTCAGATACTCTGGCAGGAATCCTGCCTACCTCCTCTCTCCCTAGCACAGAGAAGCCTCGAGTGAAGCAACAAGCAGCCCCAGCCCAGGGATGGGCCTGAAAGCCCCAGTTGAGTAATATCAAGCTATTTCCTTCTCTTTTCTCCCACAAGGGCCCAGAAGACTGCTGGGCCCAGGCCCCCCATGCAGACAGAGGGACTCACCAGTTGGAGGATGTCCTCATCCTTGGGCATGATGGAGAGCTCCAGGGTGTCATCGCTGCAGAGACAGGGAGAGTCAAGCTAGAGGTGGCAGAGTGTGGGGAGAGGGATCCAGTTGCAGGGCCCAGGCTATGGGGGGGGGGGGTCTGCATGCCACACTGGAAGGAAGAGGGCTGGCCACTCACCTGTTCTGGATCAGACCTATGACTTGGGAGTATGTCTTCCCAATGACACTCTCTCCATTCACCTTTACCAGCCGGTCTCCTAGGGACAAGGAGTGAAGCCACATGTGAGAGTCCAAAGCAGGGGATGGAGGGTACCCCTGTACCGAGCATGAATGATGGTGAGAGGAGAAAAACTTCCTTGGCATCTGGGTTCAAGAACCCCAACCCAGTTAGAAGGAAAGGAGGAGTATGTCAAACCACTGGGCAGGCTTACCTGTGCGAAGCCCTGCCCTATGGGCCGGGCCACCATCCTTCACATTCTTCACAAAGATGGTGTCCATGGGCTCCAGCCGGTGCCGGGGGGAGGGTCCTGGTGGGCATCAGCCAGGTTAGCTGGGGGTGACTGCTAAAGGTCACACCCATGCACAGCTATACATACAGGGTCACACACTCAGAGCATGATCACATACAGACATAAGCATGCAATGACGCACACTCCCACGGAACCTATGCCCACAAGGTCCCACAACAGGAGGACACCACCAAGGACACAAAGAGCAGCCGACAGCCATTAGCTGAGTCCCTATCCTGTGCTAGAAACCAGGCTACACAATATGCGTGGGCACACAGACCCGTGGCCTTCCAGAGGTCACTATCAAGCAGACCTCACGTAAAATTCACAAGACAAAGGGGAGCGCCATACAGGAGGCCCCTCCAGGGCTAATAAGATGGTTCAGTGGGGAAAGACATTTGCATGGTCTGAATCCAATCCTGAAATCCACAGAAAGGTGGAAGGAGAAAGCTAACTCCATCAAATCGACTTCTGATCTTGGCGTACTCGGCATGGTACGTGCACAATCTGGCATTATCCCAAGCACACACACTGATAATGTTCAAAAAGAGACCCCTATCTGGGTTGGAGAGATGGAGCAGCAGTTATGAGCACTGGCGCTCTTGTACAGGGCCTGGGTTTGGTTCCCAGCACCCACATGGCAGCTCACAATTGCCTGTAACTCTAGTTCAGGAGATCTGGTGCCTTCGTCTAGTATACTCAGGCTCCTGCACACACATGGTTCACAAACATACATACACCCAGGCACACAGAAACATAAAAAAAAAATTATTTTAAATGCACCTATCAAGCCTTGAAGATCCAAGCTTGGGGAGACCTCACATGTATGGAGAGATGACGGATCACAGGACCAGAAAGACACCCAATATGTCCCCACCCTTCTTCCTTCTCTAGGGTCAGGGGCTCCAAACAGAAGCCTGAGAACACTGGGATGGGCAAGGGACAGACACTAACTCCATCACTTGCCAACAAGACTGTCCCACTGGAGCCTGGCTAGGACAGCGGGTTTCTCCTTCGGTGCCACGAGGACTCAGGCTGCTCACAGACAGACAAGGCAGGAAAATTGCCTGTTTGGGGAGCTTGAGAGCCAGCCAAGGACCCTTATGATAGCAAAGGTAAGCCAGACAGTGGTGGCACACACTTTTAATCCCAGCACTCGAGAGCTAGAGGCAGGCAGATAACTGTGAATTCCACACCAGCCTGGTCTACAGATCGAGTTCCAGGACAGTCAGGGCTCTTATACAGAGAAACCCTGTCTCATAAAACCAAAACCAAACAAACAGAAAAGATAGCAAGGTGAGTTAGGCTCACATTTAAGACAGAGCTTAAGGCCCCACTATTCCTTTCGGGACCTCACTACCCAATGTCTCTACTCACAAGATGAACCCACGCTCAGTATACCTCAACTCTCATCCACAGGCACTGTAGCCTTAGCCTAGACTTTGTTCTGGGAGAAAGTAGAGGGAGGGTGGGACCAGATGGGGATCTGTCACCCGGAGTACTCAGTATCAGATGGCTGTGGGAGGGACAGGCCCATAGAAAGACAACCATGAGAGGGAAAAAAAAAATGGGGAGGGAGAGCAGAGAATGAGGAGGGTGCCTGGAGCTAGCCTAGCCAGGAACAGAAAGGAGAAAGACTAGACAGGGACAAGAAGAGGGTGGGGCCCCCTGGGGTGCAGGAGAGACACTGAAGCCCTGCCCCACCCCTGCTCCGGCCCCTTACCTCCTCCTCGGCCTCGGCCTCCATTCTCTTCCTCCTGCAGGGAACAGAGAGGTGGGTGTGGCACCTGTCCAGCCCCCAGCAGCATCAGCAGCAGGCTGCAACTGAACAGTCCTGCTGAGCCATCCTCCCCCAATCCTTGTCTCCTTCCAAGTAGCCAACAGCAAGACCTGCCAATCCCATCACACTAGCACCCCAGGACTCCAAGAATATCCAATCTACCAGGGCTCCGTGCCCTCTTCCCCAAGGGAGGAGGTCCCCAACACACATGCAGAGGACTCAGGAGGACAAAGATAAGTAGCCTGACAAGTGTAAACAGGGCTATCTCTCTCAGAGAATGGGCTGGGAGGTCCGATTAGCAAGGGGGAGGGGTGCACTCTTAGGGCTGGACTTGCTGAGCCAACTCTAGCAAGTGTCAAAAGGGAGGCTGGCTGGTCTGAAAGGAAAGAAGAGGGGGCCAGGAAAGGGTCTTAGATTAGCAGAAGTGGGTGTCAGGCAAGGAGTAGGATCCTTGCAGCTACCTACAGTGACGAGGGGGAACTGCCAGAAAGGCCAGGGGTCCATCCTGGTGAGGGTTAGGTACTGGCATTGGAGAAGAACCACAGGGAAGACAGAGACAGGCTGAGCCGGTGGGTGTGACATCTCAGGACCTTCAGGGCCATATGGTCCAGCCAGCCTTTCAGCAGCAGAACTCGGACCGAAACTCAGGACTCACTGGCAACCCAGTCAGGTCAAGGTGGGCCAGGAAGGTTGTTAGGTGCTGCTGAAGCCTGGGCCTCTGTCCAGATTCCCATGGGAGGTGCTTGCCCACTGATGTGAGCGACAGCATGGACAGCAGGCGGCAGAGGCAGACATACATTTGGACGGGCCAAGCTCACTGCAGGCTCCCAGGCTGAGAACTCTGGCCTCCTGCTGCTGCAGGACAAGAGTTTCGCTCAGCCCAGGGCAGGTTTTAGAAAGGGAGGGAGCAATCCTGACTTGTCTTGCCCCAGAGTTGGCCAGTGACCCATGAGAAAGAGAGCCCACCATGATAAACCACAGCTTCTGTCACCTCCACTCCTCCACAGTGTCCTGAGAGAAGGGGGCAGAAGCTAGGAAGAAGGAAAGGACTAGGGGTTCCAGTAGTAAAGGGGCCCTTGGTCCCCTGCTGCTTAGGCATAGTCACAGTCAATGACTGATGATGATCCTGGTATCAAAAATTCACACATGTGAAAGCCACAAAGTATGTGTCAGACATGTACACATACCATAAGCCTACATACACTACACACACACACACACACACACACACACACACACACACACACTGATACACAGGTGCAGAGACATCCAGAGAAACCTAATGCTTTGGTTGTGTGGCAGGTGGAGTCAAGGTACCCAAGCAATAATCCCCCAACAGTTGTGCAGGCTGATCCAGCCCTGGGGGAAGGAGGGAGAGGGACTCATTGACTCTAATAGAAATTTGTCTCCTCTGCAGGAAGGGAGGTTGGGAGCTCAAACACTGCCTGGCTACCCTCCTGTCTTCCACACTCTTTGCTCCAGCTGGTGGCCTGAGAAGTTCTGCTTCTATGATTCAGAGAGCCTGATGCATCTGTATTGGAGATGGAAAAGCTCTTAGGGATCAAGGCCAAGTAGACCTCAGGAGAAACTGAGTCACAGAGGATGAGAAGACTAAATCCAGTGACCTAATCCACAACAACACAGAATTGAGTCAGGGCTAAGACCTGGGGGTGCCCTTGGTCCCCTCTCCCAGGACTCTTTCCAGCAAATAAGGGGAGTGGGGGTGCGGGTCCCTGATCCCTCAGCAAGGGGATAGAAAGAGCTGGTCCAGATCAAGAACCAGCAGACAAGTGAACAAGGAGCCTATTACCCAAAATGACCATTCCCTTTCCAGAGACCGTGTGTGTGTGTGTGTGTGTGTGTGTGTGTGTGTGTGTGTGTGTCTGTCTGTGTGTGTCTGTGTCCTGTCTGTCTGTCTATGTCTATCTGTCTGTGTGTGTGTGTCTGTCTGTCTGTCTGTGTGTGTGTGTCTGTGTCCTGTCTGTCTGTCTATGTCTATCTGTCTGTGTGTGTGTGTCTGTCTGTCTGTGTGTGTCTGTCTGTGTGTCTTTGTGTATGTCTGCACATGCAGACCTGCATATACTGATTTCTCACCTCTGCATCCCCTGACAAGGCCCAGTCTAGAAAAGTTAGGGAGTTTGTCCACAGTCATAGAGAAAAGAGCTGTAGGTTCAGCTGGCACTGTCTCCTTACAATTAACTCTCACGTGGTTCAGAAGGGAACGAGGCCAGAGCCCTGGAGGGACTCCTCTGACAGGCAGCTAGGAGAGGCCAACTGGCTTCTCTCTCCCATCAAGCTCCCACTACAGAGTGGCCAGGCACTGACAAGCTGGACGTACCTTTAGGCTGCAGTGCACGGCTGACTCGGGTGGGTACACGATGAAGTGTCGCAGGGTGAAACCAAAGCCATCCTGGAGATTTTTGCGTAGCAACAGTGTCCTTGGCCCCTGCCAGGGGAGGGGGCGCCCAGAAGAGCACCCATCTCGTGGGCCCAGTGGAAGCTGCAAGAGCACAGGGAGATGATGAGTGAGCATCGTGTAGCCTATGCTCACGTCTCTGCACCTGCCTCCAGGCAGACTCACAGAACCATATGTATACACCATGCAGGCGCACTGGCATGGGCACAGGTGCACATAACCAGTCCTGCACATACATATGTACACAGCACAGACCCATATGTCTGCACAGACCAGCACACAAGTGCACTCTCCAACAGCATGGGATCAAAAGCCCCAACTGGACATCAGCCACTAAAGGGACTTGCTGAGGTTGCAAAGCTCAACCCAAAGACCAGGCTGGTTCACCAGAAAGGCAGATGGGAGATGCTGCCCTCTGTCCATCCTGCTGGAATGTTTGGGATTCCCCTAGATGACATCGAAGGTTATCCAATGACAAGAGTTGAGGGGGCCATACAGTACCACATCTGGGGCAGGAGGCAAGAGATGACAGAGAAAGAAGACTGCCTCGAGTGTCTTTGGACACCGAGATAAACAGGGCGTGAGATCAACTGAATGCAGACAGGGTGACAGAAAAGACGGCTGCCAGCGGATAGGGTGTGAGAAAAGCAAGAATCTTCGGCAAAGCCGCAAGTACCCACAGCCATTGGACAGCCTGAGCTAGCATTTGCCTCTGACCCAAAGCCTCTAGGAAGCCAAGAGCTGCCCACCAGCCCCTTCAACAGGCTTCCATCACCTTCTTGGCCCTGGCAGGAACCTGAAGAAGAGATAAAAGGCCCAGGGCTGGTATGAACGATGAAAGCCCATCGGACTGGGTGTAAGGAGCTCCCACTGTACAGGGAAGCTGCCCTTCTGCTAGCTGGAGAAAGTTCACAAACATCTGATCGCACAGGGATGCCAAGAGGCCCATATGAGAAGCTGTCCACCCTTGCTCACTGATCCACAGGAGAGCTCGTGCATGCGCGTGTGCACAGCCAGGAGGCTTAGTCGCCATCCAGTAGGGTTAGGGGAGAGAGCAGTTCTGGAATCTCAATAAATAAAAGAAAAATGAGACAGAGACAATAGGTTTGCGGACTGTAGTCTCAGGGAGCAGAACCAGGTGGAGGACACAAGACAACTGAATGTGTCTCCAGAAAAGGAGACATTCCACAGCCTGAAAACATAAGGGCTAGGTAGGTCCTGAGCTCTCCGTCCCCAGGAGGGTTCAAGCAAGCCTAAACTACTCCTGGTCCCGGTCCTTAGCAGGGACCCAGTGATGTCCCCCTCGGCTCCTTCCGCTTGTGGCTGCACCCTGGCCTCTTCCATGGGCCCTACATTCTTGAGGTTCAAGCAGCCTGGGGAACAGTCACTGGAAATTCCTTGAGATTTGAACACAACCCTCCCTGATTTCCCTGATAGGAAAGATGATCTCATGGGCTTCCAGTGCTTCTCCTACAGAAACCCCTGCTCCCCCTCTAGTATGGGCTGCCCTCCTCCTTCCCACTCCCACCCAGGCTCAGAGATGAGGGTGTTTGCAGGGCCCATTGTTTTCTGGTGCCCTGGATTAAGGTTTAAGCCACCAGCTGCCCCAGTGATGAGAAGCGGCTGGGACAGGTCCCCGCATGTTCCCCTCCCCTCCCCCTACACACACATCCTGCCTAGAGCTGCCAGCTGCCTGGGGGTGCCACTCCCTGAGGGGACCTGCCTGTAATCCAGGACAGTGGGTATGCCTTCCTCCTACTGGTCTGTCCTCACCCCAGCAAACAGCTCCCCCCCTTATCTAAGCCTGCCCATGTCCGCTGTTCTTTCCTTCCAGGTCCAGGCTCCCACTCCTTCCAATTAGTCTCTTGATAATGTCAGTAGTCACCCCCTGACCTCCTGTCCTCCTCTCCTCCTCCCCCGCCAGCCACCACATCCCTATCAGAGGAGACGCCACAGACCCAGTCAGGGCTGGCTGCTCCCCTGTGGGAAATTCTTTCAGATTTAGCCTCAGTCCTTCATGTTACCTTATATGCAGGTTTCTGCTCCTCCCCTCTGACCCGGGACAACACTGAGTCTAGCCCTCCTCTGGAGGGTGAGAATGGTACAATGTACAGAAACAGAGAGGCCAGGCGGTAGTGGCACACACCTTTAATCCCAGCACTCGGGAGCCAGAGGCAGGCATCTCTGAGTTTGAGGCCAGCCTGGTCTACAGAGGGAGTTCGGGACAGCTAGAGCTGTTACACAGAGGAACCCTGTCTAAAAACACGCCCCCCCCCACAAGAAAACAGAGAGCTCCAGCATTGAGAGCTAGGGAGATGGAGAAGCATGGTGCAGCTCCCTTCCTCTGACTCTCTGACACAGGCACACTAACAGGGGACAGACAGGGGCCACAGGCAATGCTGATTAAGCCCTTCTGACTGAAATCTATTTGCGATCACTCTCACCCTCTTGTCTGAAAACAAAGAGACATCCAGAAACATCAACTATTGTTAAAGAAGGGCCAACAGCTGGTGGGACACATCAGGCAGAAGTGGGCACGGATGGATTGCCCACATCAGTATGACACTCCCCCCAACCCACCCCACCCCACCCCAGCATAAAGAGTCATCGCAGAGAACACAGTATGGGGACTGGGCATGGCTCCCACTGTGACTCACGCCTACCAGCCCAGCAGATCAGAAACACTGCCCCCAGCCCGTCCACTGGCCGCCCTGGGAATCTCCCACTGCCTGCTGGAGGCCCATTCTGTCACCTCAACTTCCTCTGCCCACTAGGAAACCCTTAAGTGCCTCTGTGTCAGCAGAGTCCCTGCTGACAGGAAAGAAGATACGAGAACAGAGTGGCGCCCACTGTTCGGGTTAGTGACCCTATGCCTAGCTCGCAGAGTCTCTGCCAGCCTAGATTCCTAGACGTGTCAGCGACTCCTCCAATCATCAGCCCCCATTCCATCCTTCTACTGTCCATAAACCAGGAGGGCTGAGTCCACAGGTGCCATTACCCAGACTCCAGGTTCCATCCAGCGCCGCTGGGAAACCTCCCACACAAATGCTGCCACTTCACCCTGACTCTCAACCTCCTCACACACTCCCCACTGCAATGATGTCCGTCTGGAAACGCAGGACACCCTCAGCTCGAGAGTGGGTAACCCGAGCGCCCACAGGCCCTGACATCCAGCTGCTGCCCGGCTCCAAAGCTTTTGCTCACCCTGACCGGACGCAGCCCGGGTGCTCGGCGGTCGCTGTGGCTCAGACAGGGCAGCCAGAGGCAGCGCGGCTCCGGGGCGCTGCAGTCCACGCCGACGGCCCGTTCCCAGCGCCAGCCCCCGACGCCCGCGCGCTCCACGCGCCACACGGCGCTGCCCACCAGCGCGGCCTGCGGGGACCCCCGAGCGCGGCCACCGTCGCGGCCCCAGCGCGCACCAGGCCTGGCTTCTGGAGCGGGACGCGCTGTGCGGGACTCCGCGGCTCGGCGGCCGGCGGGAGACGTCCTCGGACCCCCGCGCGGCAGGCGGAGCCCAGGAGTCCCAGCCCGCCCCCCAGAGCCGCGGGCTCGAGGCCCAGAGGCCCCGAGGGGGCGGCCGGCCCGCGCGGACGGCGGCAGGACGGCTAGAGCGGGGCCGCGCCTCCCGCGCCGCCCGGGTGAAAGCGCCCGCCAGAGTGAGGCAGGGACACGCCGGCAAGTCGCTGGGACAGACACCTCCCCCTCCGGGGCGGCCCCGACGCCGCGCCAGCCCACCCTCCGCCCCGCCAGAGGCTTCGAGCGGTCCCTGCTGACGCACAGCACACACCGACGACACCATGCAAACACAAGGACTCACACTGCTGGGCGATCACACTATGGGCCCATTGGCTTCACATTCCTGCAGAAATATGTTCTAGCTGTGTGCCTCACTGCACCCCTTCCAGTTGTCCTCCAGGGACACACTGTCTTCACAGACCCTCAGTGCGAATATCACACCTTTGGACATCTTTCCCATGCAAACATCCCTCCCCCATGGGAGCCACTGAAGGTATACCAGACAGACCTTTACAGACCACACAGAGATGCCCGTGGAACCACGGACAAGCAGGCTGGTGACAGGCACACACTGCTCAGCATGTGTTTGTGTCAGACATTGTACTCTTCAAGGGACACACACACACTGCCAGCCCAGAGTGAGGTGTGGCAGGGTGTAAGGGCAGCACCCTCAGGCTACAGACTACAGAGACCCCCTCCAGTCTCCTCAGGACATTTGCCCATGAACCCTGGTATCACCCAATCTGAGAGGCAGTTCCCTCGGCCACCTCCAGAATGTGAGATGGGAAGCTGGCTGATTCCAGACTTTGCTCTCTCCCCTTTTCTGGCTCTCCAGCAGAGGCAGGGCAGGCAATGGCTTTAGGTGGTGTTCTCTACTGTCACTCATACCCCTAATTCATGAAAGCATTTGTCATGACAACCACCACTATAGAACAGTCTATGTGCAGGGTGGGAAATGCCCAGCAGAAGGGGACACAAGACCAGAGCCCATCTAAGAGAAGCCACGGGGCTGGGCTGCTTTCAAGCACTCATCTGGCCAGCCACTATCCTCATTTGCCAGGAAGGTGGCCCATGTGAGAGACAGCTCCCAAAAAAGCAGAAAGGCATGGAAGACGACAGGAGAGAGGGAGCCTGTGGGCAGGATGGAGGGAAGGAAGAACAGAGGGGGAAGGGTGAGGGTGAGGCCCAGGGTGGGGGGACCGAGTCAGCCAGAGAACGGTTTTGTTCTTCTGTTTCCTGTTTGCTGCTTGTGGGGCCCATGCAGGAGCTGGACCCCCACCTCCACCCTGCGGAAGCTCGACGGGAAGAGAAAGGCTGCCATGAGCTGAGTCAGGACTGTAGGAGAGCAGGAAAGGACCAGTCAGGGGCAGCGGGGCAGCCAGGGACAGTGAAACTGAGTCTACATTTCTTCCACTGCGTAACTAGAAAATCAAGATTCTGAATCCGACCCAGTCCTTCTCTGGCCTCCTTTCTCTTCCTCCCAAAGGCCAGGCCTTCACAGACCAGGAAGCCACCGCACCAATATGTCCTCTCCCATGCTGACTCTGGGGCCCAAAGTAGAGGGCAGACCCTCTGTGTTTGATTCCCATCAGGCCTCCTCACTAAGTCCTTCCAGCTGCCTAACTGCTAGGCCACCTTAGGTAGCCCTAACTGTCCTGGAACTTGCGACATAGACCAGGATAGCCCTGCTCTGCCTGCCTCTGCCTCGGCCACTGTGTCAGCTTTTTCCTTTTTCTTACATGTATGTGTCCATGAGGGCACACACGCCACTCCCCTGGGAGGTCAGTCTATGCACTCTACATTGCGGTCCACCCCAAGGATTGGGACCCAGGTCTCACACTTGTGTGGCTAGCACCTTTCCGTGCCAAGCCATCCATCTCCCTAGCTGCCTTCTTTCTTGCTGCAAGCCCAGGTCTTACGTTTAAGCAAAGAGCTTCTTCATTCTTTCACCCCGTGTGCCTCTCATGGCTGGCCGATGATGAGTGTCCAATTAACACTGGAGGGGGTCTGGGCGCCATAAGGACGGCAGAGACATGTGACCTTGTGTCCAGGCCTACGGAGACCTTGAAAGAGACCAGAATCTTCAATGTGCATGTTCTGTCTTTTAACCTGGCAGATGCAGAGAAGGCTGCCCGAGCAGAGAAACACAGAGAGAAGGGAGACAAGGTGGGAGGGTGTGTATAGTGCACACAGTAGGGCCTCAAAGGTGGGTCACAGCAAGAAATGACAGTCTAGGCCTGGGGAGCCAGCTCCCTCCTGTTTCCTCTGGGAAAGGAATGTGGGGTGGGCCCCAGAGCCCAAGGGGGAGGGGCAAGCCTGGGAAATACCAGGCGTTGCTGAGATTCTATTCCAAGCCTTCCTGCCCAGTTTGTCCTCCCCCCCAACCCTGCCCACTTCCTCCCCCACTGCTAGAATCACGCACTGGACAGCCCCTCCCAGCCCCTAAGTGGACCAGCTGGCAAAATTGACTCCACTTATCTTCCTAAGGGCCCCTGCCCAGGGGCTCAGGACAGCACCCCTAAGGAAGGGCACCCAGGATTCTAAAGACTTAATTCTAATTGTGATCCTTCTCTAAGTGCTAGATATTCCCCAATGGCGGGGGGGGGGGGTGGCTGAAACACAGGATATTGTTATGTGGCTATGATGGCACAGAACTCTGTATACAGCCCAAAGTGGCCTTGAACTTGCAGTAATCCTTCTGCTTGGGTCTCCTGACTGTTGGGATTATGGGCATTTATGATCATTCCTGGCTCAGAGAGGGTTCTTAGTACTTTATGTATTTGTTTTGGAGACAGGGTTTCAAGGCTGGCCTTGAACTCTGTATAGCTGAGGGTGACCTTGAACTCCTGATTCTTCTGCCTTCACCTCTCAAAGTGAAGGATTACAGATTTGCACCACCATACCTGGCTCCCATTTTTAAAAAGACTTCTTTTTTATTAATTATTTTTTAATTATGTGTGTGCACGCATGTGTGTGTACGAGTACAAATCCCTAGGAGGACTGGAGAGAGCATCAGCTCCCCTGGAGCTGAATACACAGTTGTAAGCCATCCGCATGGGCTCTGGGAATCAACTCAAGTTCTCTTACTAGAGAGTATCTGTTCTTAACCATTGAGCCATCTCTCCAGCTTCCCCCACCCCCTTTTCTTCCTTCCTTCCTTCCTTTTTTTTTTTTTCCCCTTGGTTTTTTTGAGACAGGGTTTTTCTGTGGCTTTGGAGCCTGTCCTGGAACTAGCTCTGTAGACCAGGCCTGAAACTCACAGATTTGCATGCCTCTGCCTCCTGAGTGCTGGGATTAAAGGCATGCGCCACCAACACCCAGCCCCCCCCCCCACCTTTTTTTGAGACAGGGTCTCAATGTATGGCTCTAACTGGCTTGGAACTCATTTTGTAGAGTAGGCTATCGATGAACTCACAGAGATCCACCTATCTGTGCCTTCCGAGTGCTGGGACTAAAGGCACGCGCCGCCATGCCTACCCCTACCCCCCCCCCTTTTTTTTATAATGACACCCAAGAGAGCAAAGACAGAGAAAGGGAAGGCCTGACTCTTGTGTCATCAGGGCTATAGCCCAGGGTCTGACCCAACCCCCCAGATCCCTCTACATTACCATCTGGATTATCCATTTAACTACCTCACCCAGAGCCATGGGCCAGGGTGAGACCCCCTTTGAAACTTATGGCACACACAGTCCTGCCAGCAGGGCCCTTCCATCGGGAGTGTCCCCCAGCTCTTGAAGCCTCCGGGATCTCCCAGCTGCAGACTCTGGCCCAGCCAGCTGCTATCACTGCCACCAATCAGGCAGTCCTCACACACACAAAGGGGGTTCCTTACATGACATCAGGGGCCTGGACTTCTGAGAGGGGCAGTAATGGGCTCCCAAGCTAGCCCTCCAGGAGAGGAGGGTGGAGAACAGAGGAACCAGGGAAGGGGAGGAGAGCTGTCCCGGAGCCCAGGGGTCAGGGACAGAAGGAGGGAAGCTGATAGCCTTGCGAGCTTGCTGCTCAGGAAGCCAGAGACAGGGCTCAAGGTCAGTCCCGCCTGCTTTTCCTTCCTCTGCTTGCTCAGCGCCTCCTCCCAGACCTTAGGTCCCAAACCACAGGTGACCAACAAGGGTCCCACCCCCAGAGAATCACCCACCAAACACAAACCCACAGCTAGCCACAACATCACACAGAGATGGGGCTATCCTAGGCAAGCAGGCATGTGATGAACAATGCCGGCCCACTGGCCTAGTCTCCTCCCTCCAGGGCAGTGCCTCCTGGGCTTCCTCCACCCTTTAGCCCCATTCACATCCCAGTTCCCAGCTTCAATAGAGCAGAGGCCCCTCCTGACAGGCCCTAACAGGCCAAGTTGACAAGCAGGCCAGGCAAGCTGCAGCTCCCATCCCCTCCATTGATACACCACCACCACCAGCAGCAGCAGCAGCAGCAGCGACGAGCTTGGGACCCTGTGCTGCTCTAGGCAGCTAGGACTAGGTGATTCAAGTCTTCCTGGCCTATGCTGCCCCTGTGCCCAGATTGGGGTGGTCTGTGGACACACCATCCCCGCCCCTTTCAAAGTGAGTCACAGCCAAGGAAGAGGAAGGCTGGAGCCAGGGACAGAGAAGCATGTTCTATGCCTGACATCCAATCTGTGCAGGAAGGACAGGGGCAATCCCAGACACGGGTCAGCACATGAGTCCTCGATGACAAAATGGAGGTAGATAGAAATTTTCACCCACAGGATGTTGGGAAAATTAAGTCAACTAAAGACTTAGCTGGGTGTGATAGTATAGTACACGCCTGTAACCTCAACACTGGGGAGGCAGGAGGACAGTGTGGGGCTAGCCTGATCTATATACACAGGGAATTTCAGGCCATACATGCCTACACAGTGAGACAATTTCAAAACAAAGAATAAGAGTCACAGTAGGGGCCCAGAACACAGTAGGAGTTTGAAAATTCAAGTTGTTTGGTAACCAGACATGTAGATACTCAGCTAAGTTTGCACAAAACATAGTGGCACAGCACACACTCTCAGAGCTAGGCACACTTCCCCCGCACACAGGGCCCCTCCCACTGCTGACTTTTTGTTTTGAGACAGAGTTTCTCTGTGTAACCATTCCAGCTGTCCTGGAACTCCCTCTGTAAACCAGGCTGGCCCCGAACTCACAGAGATCCCCCTCCTCTGCCTCCAAGTGCTGGGATTAAAGGCATGTGCCACCCTACCACCACCCTGACTCACTGGAAGCTTTTATGGGCTGCCTTCCCTCAGAGGGGAAGAGAGGCCCAAAGACCTGGTTTTTAGGGCCTTTGGGAATGAGCAACATGAGTCCCAATGTGAAGGCTGCTCCCAGCAGATAAAGGGCACAGAAAAGGTGCCAGGCTGGCAGGACTACCACCCAGCGGGAGAGCTGTTACCAGCCTCGGTGACGCCAAGGGAGAGGGACCCAAAGACAGAGTCTTTGCTCATGGTGGGAAATGAGCACTTATAAAAGAGGGTGAGTCTGGAGTCAGCCACAAAGTAAACACCCAGGCCATTGCCAAGGCAACCACAGGCAGTGTGGGACAGGGCCAGCACAGTCCCCTGCACCCTGGCCACTCCACCCAGGGCCCCTGAGCTGTCTTAGGTCTTCAGAGGGTCCTCTCTGGCTATATGCCTCCTCGAATCAAACTGGCGGCTCCCTGAGAATGAGGGTGCGTTGCTTCACTCTAAAGACCAGACCAGCATCTATCTACCTGTCCCTAGGGACAGGAGAAAGAGACGGCTTCAGGGTACCGCTACAGCCTCCCTAAGGATGAAGGCCACTGGTTTTCAGAAATGGATTTGCCCTGGCCAGCCTTTTCCCAGGGTAGACTTTCAGAAAATCTTAGGCTAGAGTGAGAGCTCAGTCAGTAAAGTGCTCATCTGCAAGCATTAGGACCCGAGTTCAAGCTCAAAGAACTTAAAAGAAAAAAAAAAAAAAAAGTCCAGGTGTGGCAGTGTGTTCTTATAATCCGAGTGCAGGGAAAGGTAGAGACAAACAGATCCCTTGGGGTTTACTGGCCAGCCAGCCCTACCCTACTTGTTGAACTTCAGGAAAATGAGAGATCCTGTCTCAAAAGCAAACAGAAAAAAGCAAGGCTAGAGAGATGGATGTCTCAGGGTTTGTTAAAGCACTTGCTGCTCTCCCAAAGGGACTTCAGGTCACTTCCCACCACCCACATAGTGGCTCACAACTCCAGTTCCAATTCAGGATCTGACATCCTTTTCTGGCATCCACAGTCACCAGGCAC
Source organism: Phodopus roborovskii (assembly GCF_943737965.1). NCBI lineage: Eukaryota > Metazoa > Chordata > Mammalia > Rodentia > Cricetidae > Phodopus > Phodopus roborovskii. The sequence goes on along the minus strand of NW_026125052.1, from coordinate 13,033,354 downwards.
ACACGTGTTGCACATACTAATACACATGAAATAAGCTGTCCTGGAACTCACTGTGTACACATAGATGGGCTGGCCCGGAACGCAGAAAGCCACCTACCTCTGCCTCCCAAATGCTGGAAAATGGAAAAGGATGTATCGTCATACCAGGCAAATAAATTAATCTTTTAAAATAAAATAATTAATAAAAAAAAACTAGGAATGGCAGCCAAAGTTGTCTTCTAGCCTCTACACGAATGCATACACAAGTGTGCCTAGACACATACGCGAGCACACACACACACACACACACACACACACACACACACACTTTATGGCAGGAATGTTATCCCAGCGTTCAAAAGGTAAAAACAGGGAGATCAAACGTTCAGGTTCATTCTCAACTACTATTTGAAGGCAACTTCTGGTACTTGAGACTCTATGACAGTGGGACAGGGGAGGGAGAGGGTCATTTGGATGTTCAGAAAGGACATGGGGAACTGAAATAGAAGGAAAAAATATATATCTTATATGTTATATGTTTATATATACATATATATCTTATATGCCATATGTAATATATATCTTATGTTATATGATATATACACCTTTATGTCTATGTAATATATATGTTTTATGTTATATATTACATATAGAATGCAGCTGATGTGGGAACAGTATGGAGTTTGATCACAATTTCAATCTAGAATCACCAGCAATTCCACTTCTGAGCCCAAACTCAGAGGCACAGAAAACACTATCTGTATTCACATGTTCTCAACAGTATTCTTGGCCAGGCGTGGTTGCATATGACACTTTAATCGTAGTACCTGAGGTGCAGAGGCAGACAGATCTCTGAGATCAAAACCAACCTGGTGTACATTGTGAGTTCTAGACCAATCAAGGCTGCATAGCAAGACTTAGTCTCAATAAAATAAAAAAGACACATCAGTATTCTTCATAATAGCCAAGAGGTAAAAGTAGTCCACGCATGCTACACACTCAAAAATGTTTTCATGAGCGCCGGATGAGCGCCAGAGAGGTAGCTCAGCAGGCAAGAGGACCGTGTTGGTTCCCAGCACCCATATCAGGTGGCTCACAACTGCCTGTGACTCCAACCCAGTTAGCACTGGCACCTCTGGCCTCCATGGGAGCTTGCACTCACATGTGCATGTCTACACCCCACACAGACACATAGACATGGTTTTTAAATCTCTTAAAGTGTAGCTACAGAGGTGGTCCTGCATGCCTTTAATCCCAGCACTCAGGAGGCAGATCTCTGTGAGTTCAACCCAGCCTGGTCTACAGAGAGAGAGAGACAGTTCCAGGACAACTAGGGCTGTTATATGGAGAAACCATGTCTCAAAAAAAAAAACTCTAATAAAAATGCTTTTAAGTGTTTTAGATATTAATTGTTGTAGGCCTGGCTGGCCTGGAACTCACTGTATAGTCCAGGCCAGCCCAGAACTTGTGGGGATGCTCCTACCTGGGCTCCTAAGTGCTAGAATTACCATCTGGCTTATAAATTTTATTTAAATTTATCAAAATTGAAAGAACTGTAAAAGTCAGAGTCCAAACAGAGGGAAAATGAGTTGATTTTTTTTGTTGTTGGGGTTTTTGTTTTATTTTGTTTTTTGAGACAGTGTTTCACGGTATAGATCAGGCTGGTCTTGAACTCACAGAGATCTGCCTGCCTCTAACTCCTGAGTGCTGGGATTAAAGGTGTGCACCACCCACCACCTGTCTGGGGCAAAATGTTAACAGCAGCTGGTATCCCCCTTATATCTTGAAGCAGGTGGCCTAGGATGCAGCATTCACCTGACCTAGAAGGCCCTAGCCTGGGGGACCTGCCCTGAAGCACCTGGGAATCCAGTCTGCGTCTTCTCACAGGGGAAGCTCCTGGGCTGTCAGAGACCCTGACACACACAGAAAGTCCCTGCTATTGATGGGATCCTTTCCCTTGGAAACTGAACCAATGGCCGACACTCTTCCCAGCCGTGCCCCAGGCAGAGGCCGTGGAACTATTGAAGAGTTTTCTGGCTCCGAGTGGGACTGCTGTCTGAGATAGATTGAACCTAACAGAGCACACCCATCTGTGCCAAGCCTCAGTGAGCCCACAACCACCTGTAACACACACAAGGGTGTGCCCACAAAGGGACACCTCTGTCTTTGCCTGCTGCAAGGATCCAGACTGCACACACACTGCAGGATGCAGTTTTTCAGTGCCACAGCGAGCAGAGCCCCCTGCTGGCTCATGCAAGTCACCACATCAGGTCATGTCACTTGGAAATGAAAGGGACCAGGCATGTCATTCCAGCAGCCTGCCCTGTACTCTCCAGGACTCTCAGCCCCAACTGTCTGAGGCATATCCCCCCCCCACCCCTCCTAAAAAAAAATCCCTTACAGGAGAAAAGTTTCCTGAGGGACAAATCATGTAAAGCCTTGAAGTCCCCCTTTGGTCTGGGAGTACCAAGGAGGCCTAATTCCCTCTCCTGAAGAGACTGAGACTCCAGTCAATCATTCCTGAAGGCAGGAGCTGCCTGAAGTAACTCCTCTTCATGATCATCACACCCATCCATCCCTGGTCAGCTCACGTGAGACAGACTGGAAACTCAGTGTGAGTCTCCCTTGTCTGCCCCTGCCCTCCCCCAGTTCTTCCTGTTGTCTTACCACCTGAGCAGAGACAACAGGTGCACTCACTGGTTTCTTGAGGGCAGAGGGACTGACGGCTCAGTTCCAGTCCAGCTGAGACCACATTCCCTCAGAGGGCAGGTTTCAGCAGATGCCTAACATCTCCCCCAGGGCATGTGGGGTTCTCTGTAAGAAGAGGCTCTTAGCCTCACCTCTGAAACCACCCACCCCCTCACCTTAGCCCTGCCCAACCTGCCCAGGCTACTTCTGCATTCCCTTGTGCACTGGTCCTGTCTCTGAGCAGAACCTCTCCCTGATCTAGCCTGTGCTACAGCACAAGCAACTCGAGGAGTTGAGGGGATGGTCAGGTTTACAAGGTCAAAAGCCCTCTACTGTGCTCCTGACTATGCCAGAGCTGCAAGAGCGTCTAGGTTGGGGAAACCTTGGTCAGAAACGGACAGAGAGCATCTCTTATGTCCTGACCCTCACCCTCAGGCAGGCCAGTTCTGCCCTCAGATGCGTAACCACAGACACAACAGAAGTAGATGGCAGGCCCTATGCACACAGCACCTTGGGAACCTGGGCGGTGCCACCCATCACCACCTTGTTCCCTGACCCAGGCCACAGCTGGATAAGGAATTCTACATTCAACCACAGGACACCAAGGGGAGAGGGACAGAAGGTTGGGAAAAAGGCCTACGTCCACCCCAGCATTCAGGAAGGGACACATTCAGCACTGGCATTCACTTTGATCCTTTTCTAGGTTAACATCAAGGTTGTCGATCAAGTTCACACAGGTCTTTGTTCAGCAAAGTTATTGGGAAGGCATTCTAGGAACGGATAGTTGGGAAGTGTCATCCACCCCGCCTCCTGCCCATCATTAGGGTGGACCCTGCCACCCACAGGCCAGTGAGCCAGCCACTTCCCACCCACACCCACTCTGGGCTACTTGGTTTCCCTCTGGGAGGTCAGTCTAGGGGATAATATTTTGGCTACCAGGCCCTGGAGGACATACCTCCAGCCTCCACATACGCCACACCCCCTTCCCTGTGCTCCAGTCACCCAGGCCTCTGGCCTCCCTCCAGTTCCCGTGAGCACCCTGCACCCTCCCAGCCTCTGAGCCACTGCAGCACACTGTTTTGGGATGTTCTATGGCCTTCCGCTCCCTTCCTGCTTCCCCAGCCCTCACTCAAGTTCACTCCTGCCCACCTTGGAGCTTGCAGCATTAATGTCTGGCAACACAACAGCTCCAGGTGGCTCTGCTCGCAAAGGGACTTGCAACCAAGACTGAGGACCTGAGTTTAATCCCTGGAACCCATATGACAGGAGAGAGCTGACCCACAAGCTACCCTCTGGCCTTCACTCGTGTCCTTCCATATCACACAAAATAAAATATTCTTTTCAAGTCCCTTCACACATACACTGCCTTGTGCTCAGTGCCAGGTCTCTGGGCACCTCCTCAGGAGATGGCTGCTTAGGAGGCTATTGTGACCTGTGAGTCCTGGGAGGTCAGGATGGTGTCTGCTTTGAAAGGACAGCACGCAGCCTAGGTTGACAGCATCATGTTTCTGAATGGGGCAGAGGGGTGGGACATAAAGAATGCTCTCATTGCCTGGCTGTAGTGGCACAAGACTTTAATGCAAGCACTCTGGGAGACAGAGGCAGGCAGTTATCCCTGAGTTCCAGGCCAGCCCGGTCAGTCTCCAGAGGGAGTTCCAGGACTGCCTGTCTCAAAAAGGATTGAAACCTTGTCTCAGAAAGGGATAGGGGCTGGAGAGATGGCTTGGCAATTAAGAGCACTGGCTGTTCTTCCAAAGGACCTGGGTTCAATTCCCAACACCCACATGGCAGCTTACAAGTGTCTGAAATGCCAGTTCCAGGGGATCTGACACCCCCACACAGACATACACACAGGCAAAACCCCAATGTACATAAAAACCAAAAAAAGTCTTTAAAAACATTTTTTAAAAAGAATGCTCTCGTCACTGGGTGACTACCCCTCTCCCCTGGGGGCCCACCTGGGACAGAGACTGCTTCAGGTCTTTTTGCTGTTTGCTTTGAAACAGGGTTCCACGTAGCCCAAATTAGCCTCAAACTGTAGCAGCAAAGGATGACTTTGAACTTCTGGTCCTCATGCCTCTAGCCCTCAAGCATTGGGGGGAATACAGGCTTGCACTACCATGCCTCAACTTTTTGTTCTTTCTTGGTGGGAATAACCGAAAGTGGGAGCATTGTAGTACAGATGTAAGGGGGGGGACGACAGAGCACACAGACAGACTGGAATTGTGCTCTCATCCTCTGTGGCCATGCCTTGTCCTCACATTCGGTGCCCCAGCCACCAGCTCTCCTCACTTGGTCTCAAACATGCTAGACAGGGCTCTCACCCATCTCCCCCAGCCCCCTGTTTCCTTCCCATGACTCTTGACTGGCCTCCACACCCTTACATGTCACCTGGCAGCTAAGGGGTGAGGGGTGGACCCAGATCCCACAGTGTGTCTGTCAGATTCCTGCCAAGTACATCTGTCTTCCTTGGCAAGCCACACCTAGGCTCTTGGCCACTTCATCTCATGCCTCATCTCTACTATCTCGCTGGGTCTTCTAGGCCCAGAACAAAGGGAAACCAGCTGTGGGGCCTTCCTACCAGGAGGCAGCTGAGACTTCAGAAAATTGTAGAAAGGCCGAAGGGATAAGGTGGGAGAGCAGGGAAGAGGGGACAGGGAAAGGAAGAGAGGGATGGTCCAGCCAAACGTGAGGAGCGACAAATATGCGAAGTACGCCTGCCCCGGGCTATGAATAGTGCAGCCAGCCTGCCAGCCGGGTCTCAGTCCCAGCCCCGCCCCACGGAACAAACTGCACCGGGCCTGAAACGAGGTGAGCGCCCAAGGGGCAGATTCTGCTGACGGGTGAGTCCTGAACGTGAGGGGCGTGGTCGTCCAAATAAGGAGAGCAGGCACCTCTGATTGATGGGTCCCTGCCTATGGGTAGCTTGCACGGAACGGTCTCTCTGCCTAAGGCAGCTCCCATAAGCCAGAGGGCTGCGTTTCTCAAGCCTGCAGGCCCCTCAGGGTCATCATCAGTCACCAGTCACCTCAGAGCGGAATCTCAAAGATGCCACAGGGCAGCTGGAGACCTCCCATTCCTATCACTGCCCAAATAAGGCTCTGCCTCCTTAAGACGCCATCCCTCATTACCTTAGCCTCAGGTCAGCCTTTGCTCCCAAGTCTGAGCTCACAAACAGCTGAGCACTTAGGAAATGGCATGTAAACCAGTCCCTGTCACAGAGGTACTCTCATTAAGCATACAAGAGAGTCCCCAAACAATTCAAATTCCAGAGACCATAATCTAGGACAATGAAAAGTTATCACCAAGCGGGGCTCACCCTGGGCTCAGTTTCCACTGTGTAACCCTAATCTCATCCTTTCCTCTCCAGGAATCCATCTCCTCAGCTGTAAGGGCTCCTGCAGAGGCTCAGCTGAATGCCTGGCATTTAGGAGCTGCTCAGCAAGTTTTAGTTCAGCAAGCCCCAAAGGATTTGCAGAAATTAAAAGCAGTCCAATTTTATAAAGATCAAAGAGGTAGATAGACATGCAATAAACAAAGCAGATGTGGACACAGGGATTAAAAAAAAAAAAAAAATAGCCTAAGCTGGGATGCCTCTGTCCCAGAATTGGGGAATTGGGAATGGGAGTTGGGGACAGGGATCACTGAGAACTCAAGGCCTGGGAAACATTGAGTTCCAGGCAAGATTGGACAATTTAGTGAGACTGTTTCCAAAAAAAAAAAAAAAAAAAAAACAATGGACTGGAGACATGGCTCAGTGATTAAGAGTCGGGCTGCTCTTCGATTCCTAGCCTAGCATCCACAGGGCAGATCACAACCATGTGAAACTCCAGTTCCAAGGCATCCAGTTCCCGCTTCTAACCTCCTCAGGCGCCAGACACACACACACACACACACACACACACGAGAGAGAAAGAGAGAGAGAGAGAGAGAGAGAGAGAGAGAGGGAGAGAGAGAGAGAGAGGGAGAGAGAGAGAGAGAGAGAGAGGGAGAGGAAAATCAAAGCTAGCTCAGCTTAGAGGCTGGAGCTGCAGCTTGGTGGTGAGCCCCTTCATCTTAACCATAGGTTCGGAATGAAATGAGTGAAACAAAGTTGGTCATATGACTAAGTTCCACTGCAACCTTAACAGAAACTTTCTTCATCTTTTTTGTTTTGTTTTGTTCTTTGAAAAAAGGTATTACCATGCATCCCTGGCTGACCTGGATTTCTCTGTAGACCAGACCAGCCTTGAATTCACAAAGATCTGCCTGCCTCTGCCTCCAAATGCTGGACTTATGGATGTGCACTACCACTGGGCACGCCTTTAACCCCAGCAATAGGAAGCAGAGGCAGGCAGAGCTCTGTGAGTTGAGTCCAGCCTGGTCTACGGAGAGAGTTCCAGGACAGCCAAGTAATAAAAAAAAATAAATAAATAAATAAATAAATAAATAAATAAATCTAAAAACTTGTTTTTAAAGCAATAAAGGCACTAAAGATGGATGTTCAAGGGCCACTTTGAGGTGCCTGGATATTTACAGATTCAAAACTGAGCTCCTATGTGGGTGAATAACCTGTAACCCCAGCACCAAAGAGGCAGAGGCAAGAGGATCCCCTCAAGCTCTAGCCCAGCCAAGGCTACACGGACCCTGTCAAAAGATTGAAATAAGTAATAATGTAAAAACACCACCATGCAAGGTCACCCAGGATCTGAATTGAAAACTGGGCCTTTCTGGATCAGTAATGAGTGTATATCACCCACCTTTAGTGCCTTTAGTCCCCCTTTCTGTGTCTGCTCCACACTGATCCTTTGGTCTGCCTGGGTCCTTTTTAACTCTGGTATTTTAGGCAAGGAGGTCGTGGGAACATTCTGGACTGGCAGGTAATGGAGATGGGAATCTTACAAGCCATGTTTATAAAAGTTTTAGTGGAGCCTTTTTGTCTGGCTTTTGGGCAACAGGAAATGCAGACCCCTTGAGGGCAGGGCTGTGTGGAGCCCAGGGTGCTTACAAGTAATGATCACCCCCAAAATGAAAGCTGGTTTGCTTGAAGATCTGGCCACTGCCCAATTCTTTCCCAAGCACCCAGCCTCCTGTACTGCCCCGGGCTGTAGTCTGGGGGAGGACAAGAGGAATACTATGCCAGCCATGCCTGGGAATGTCCTTGGCAGCCCCAGGCCATGCCTGGTCCCTCAGATAAGCTATTCCCTAGCACTGAGGGACCTGGGCCTCTGAGACCCAATGCAGGAGGCAAAAGCTGTGGGGGAGGACACGAAATGACTCTCTCACCAGCCTGGGTGACCTATCCCATTTCTCCCTCTTGTACACCTGCCCACCCTCAGCTGTCCACGGAACTCCCCTAGGTGCAGGAGGGCTCCGGGGGCCAGGGCCAAGGTCTCATTAGCGCTAATGAGAGCTCAGCTGTGCAGATGCCAGCTCAAGATACGGGAGCAACAAAGAGGGCCCCATCCCCTCGGGGAGAGAAACCCGAGGCCCCACCTCCAGACCTCTCAAGTCTGTGAGGTCAGTTCACACCACTGATGACACTTGCGGAGGACTGTGTCACTGGGAAGTGTCAATGTGTGAACATCAGAGCATGCGTACACAGTCTAACCTCCTGCAGGTTACTGGGCACTGTGACCTGGACTGTCTGTCAAACACTCCAGTCCCTTGTAAACCACCACTATGCCTCACATGGCCACACAGTAAGTATGCAAAGAGAGGTAGCATAGCATCAGGGTGGGGCAGGCAGCTTAGCTGGCTGGACAGACCAAGTGACCCTGTCCACTGCTCAGTCTCAATGCTCAAAGTGTCCCTTCCTGAGTAAGCCTTGGGAACCCTACTCCTTCTTTGCCTGGGTGTCATCTTTTCTCATTTCTTCCACTCTCTCCTCCCTCCCTCCCTCCCTCCCTTCTTTCATTTATTTTAGTTAAGCCGGTAGGTGGCACAAGCCTCAATCGGAAGCAGAAGCAAGCCAATCTCTGTGAGTCTGAGGCTGCTGTCCCTATCTACCTCCTGAGTTCTGGGATACAGGCATGCGCTCACTACCACACCCACGCATCTCTGAGGATGGAACCCAGGGCTTTGTGCACACCAGGCAAGCACTCTACCACAAAGCTAGCCCGTTTGTTTCCATTTAATTTCAAGACAGAGTCTCAACTAAGCTGCCCAGGCAGGCCTTACCTCCTGTGTCACGGGACCTGGCTCTCCTGCCAGTTCTCCTTTGTCCTGGCTCCCTCTCTGCCTCTAGTCTTCTTAGCCTGCCTTTTCTCTAGGCCTCAGTTTCCCTAAGGGAAATGTGAGAGGACAGAAAAGGATACCCTCTCTAACTGACTCTTCCTCTCTCCTCTCTCCCCTGTGCGGAACCATCACTGTCTCCTCATTGATAAGGAGAACTCTGGTGAAGCACAGGGGTCTCTGCTCAGAGGCGGGGGTCTCTAGCCTTCTAGAGGCTCTAAGGAGCAGGAAAAGTCATACGGTCCAGATCCTCACTCCACCCCTCCATGTGCTCCAAGTCCTGCACGCCCACCCTGGTCTCCCAGGTGGCTTTCACATCAGTGGTAGGAATTAACACGCAAGAAGACAGTGCTTCTTTGGGAACCCAATGCAGACAGAATCAAACCACTGACGGAAAGGAGCCGGGCACTGGGTAGAACGAACTCTGCCCTCCCCGAACTGACACCCCTGCTTGTCACTGAGACCGCTAGTACTTATCCTTCCACATGGCTCCTCCATGTCCCCCAGCCCACCACATTCCTGGGGCCCACAGGCCTCCTGCCCTATGACCCTTTGCCCAGCCTGCTCAAGCTCTCTCTCTTTCCAGGGATACAGGCTGGGTTTTGAAAGGGTCACTTCAAAGAGGACAGCCTGTGGAGAACCCAGCCAGACCCAGGCCAGCTCCTCCACCAGATTCCTGGCAACTGTCGACAAAGGCTCCTCTGTTCCCCCAGACCCCCGACGCCCCCAAACGCACTGGGCATAAGGCTTTCTTTCCCCAGCTCCACCCCTACAGGCCAGACTCTGCTACAGGGAGCAGCTAAGGCTCCTGTTCCATGAGAGGCTGTGTTGGTGGCCCAGAGGCCTGGGCACCTCCCTGCTCCTGTCACCCAGTCTTTCTGGCTCTGTAGTGGCCTCCCACCTTCTCCACCTTCTCCAGCCACTTCACACTTACACCACGCCTTCCAGGCTACTTCCAGACGGCCTGTCAGGGATATCTGGCCTCAGAGATGTCACTTAGCCCCAACCATAGTGGCCAGCCTTTAATACTCCTTCCAGACCAGGCATCTGGTCTCAGTCTAAGACTCCAGTGAGCACGAGTCCAGGAAACAGCTCTTTTACTACTGTTACACAGCATGGGTCTCCAAACAGAGCCCCCAGGGGGTTCTGTGCTGACCTTTAACTCAATGCCAGAATTATCACTAGTCCTCATCATTGTCCACCAGGACTTGGATATCTTAGTGATGGAGACCTCACTACTTCCCCAGAAGCTCACTTCCTCTTCAGATAACTCTGACCATAAATGTTTCTTTTGTCTGTTTATGATGGTGTCTTATGTACCCAGGATAGCCTCAAACACATTATGCAGCCAAGGATGCTCTTCAACTTCTGATCCTCTTGCCTCTACCTCCTAAGAGCTGTGATTATATGCCTGTAACACCATGCCTGATAAATGCAATGCTGGGGATCAAACCCAGGGCCTGTGCATGCAAGGCAAGCGCTCTACCATCTGAGCTGTATCTCAGCTCCTTTGTTTGATGTTTGGAGTTTTTTGTTTATTTGCTTGGTTGGTTGGTTTTATTTGCTTTTGAAACAGTAGCCCAGTTTATTCTGTAATTCACAGTGTAATCAGTGTTGACACTCTGAACTGGTGGCAAGCCTCCTGCCTCCCGTCACCAGGGCTTGGATTGCCACCATTGATCATTATTTGCTTATCAGTGGCTGCTGCCAATAGAGACTGGCCTGATTCCCCTCACTCAGGACCCTCAGTAAAGCTGATGGGTTGTATCTGAGGTAAGAAAATGGAGATCAAGAGCTAGGGTATATCTCAGTCACAAAGTGCTTGCCTAGCACATGTAAGCTTCAAGTTCAAGCCTCAAGTCCACATGAAAGAGAAAACGGAGGCTAGTGTCCAAAGCCACACAGTAAAGATGGGGTAGAGCTAAAATGAGAACCAAGAAGGGTAAGGCCCAACCCACACACTCAACCACAGGGTGCTCCAGACTCCCAAGAGCCTGCAGGGGCATACCAGGCCCAGGCCCCAGGCCCTAATCTCCCAGGGCCGGTCTGTTGGGTCAGAAGGGAGAACGTCAAATACCTCCCAATATGCAGGACCCTATGAGCAGAGGAAGCTGTAGCCTGGGGGGTGGGGCCTAACTGACTAATGCTAATGAGACCAGGAAAAGAAGAACAGAAAGGAAGGGTGACCCGGTGACCCAGGTATGGAAGGAAGCTGGACATGTCCCTGGGCCCAAGGTTTAGGACAGATGACGGATGGAAATCCAACACCTGTTGCTTAGAGATGGACAGTTGATAACAGCCAGGCTGGATGATAGAGGACTATGGTCCCAGGACTGACGCACTCACAAGGATGGACATTTAAGGCCTGACTCAACTACAGAGTGATTCAAGGCCCGCCTCCTTAACTTAGCAAGATCCTGTCTTAAAATAAAAAAAAGTAAAGGGGCTGCTCTTCTGGAGGACCTACGTTTGATTCCCAGCACCCTTATTGTGGCTCACAACTGTCCATAATTCCAGTTCTAGAGGATCTGATACCTTCTGACCTCCGCAGGCACCAGGTCCACACAGACGTAGATACAGGCAAAATACTATACACATAACATAAAAAAAAAAAATAAATTTTAAAAAAGTGCCAGACAGTGGTGGCACATCTCTGTAAGTTTGAGGCAGCCTGGTCTACAAAGCAAGATCCAGGACAGCCAGAGCTACACAGAGAAACCCTGTCTTAAGAAACCAAAAATAAATAAAGTAAAATAAAAACAGGGCCTAGGCATATCGATAAGGAGAGAGCACTCATCTCAAACACACAAGGCTCAGGTTCAAATCTCAGTTCTAAATCAGGTACAGTGGTGCCTGCCTTTAATCCCAGAGTTAGGGAGGCAGAGGCAGGAGAATAAGAATTGATAGTAATAGGCAGGCCATAGCGCACTTAGGCAGTGTAAGCGTATATCAATCCTGAGCACTAAAATTGAAAAAAAAAAAAAAAAAAAAAAAAAAAGTTAGGATCTAAGACAGGCCTTGTCCCAGACACACTCAGACCACCCTCCAACTTGATAAAAACAAAACTTCCCACTGTCTGAGCTAAACACCTCAGGCTGGGATGGAATGCAGACTTTTGAAGGCCTGTTTCTCAGCACCTTCCCCTCAAAACTCTGGGAAATGCAGAGCTGAGTGAAAGCAAGAGAAGCCAGGGGCTTTGTAGACAGTGACAGCTGGTAGCCTTGGAGGGCAGTGACGACAGGACGCCCTCAGAGACTTTCCCCTTCCTCCCTCGGTTTAGTTTAGCTCAGGCACTCAGTGCAGACAACACAGCAAGACTCCAGGCTGTCTTCCTGAGACCCTAGCCCCACCTACGTGCAAAGGATGGGTTACGGGGTTCTGTGGGTTTGTCATACATTGTCTCACCATTCATGAATCCAGTTAGTCAGTCAGCCAGCCAGTCAACAAATATTCACTGGGTTCTGGCTAAGTGCCAGCCTGTGTGGTAACACACATGACACCTTTAGGCCACTGGAATGAGGTCAAGAGCATGGTCGGGTCCTTAGTTCCATCACTCACTCGTGCGTGTGAGTAGGAAGTTATGGAATCTTTGTGCCAGCTGGGATGGCAACAACACACCTGCCCGGCACTAAACACCATGGGGAGATTTGATATTACTTTCTTGCCTTTGAATAACTCTAGTCTGACGGGGAGACTGACAGGCCTTCTATCCCAATGCCAGGGAGAGAGCTAGGCCCAGGTCACTCTGGGAGACCAGTGGGGGAGGCTTCTGGCTTGCACTCTGCAAACATTTATGGAGGGCTGCCCTGTGCCAGGCACTGTGCCGGGTGCTGGGGACACAGATGAACAGGACACATTGTGCACTCATCCCTGCCACACCCCCAGGACTCAGTCCCAGAGGCTAGCACTGATGGGGGGGGGGGACACAGCCCCTGGGAGCCTAGGGCTCAGAGGGACCTAAGTCCTCATCTGCCACTCGCTGTCTGAGGGGCATGACACATACCGGCATCCTTTTCACTTTCAGCAAGACAGTCGAACAAGATGGGCCCTGTGGTTTTGACCACTCTGGCAGGTAACGAACAACCCCCCTCCTAAGGGCCCTAACTCTACCCATGTCCAAAGCCAAGGCCATCTGGGCCTGATGTCTCCCTGCGATGGTGGAGAAGACACTCTCCTGATACAGCCTGTCACTGCTCTGTTGACGTACTGGCACAATTTCATGAGAAATAGGGGCCTCGATTTGAAGGCGGGTTGTTTGTGGGGTAGGGGTGAGTGCTGGGGAGAGGCAGTGCCAGCTCCCACAGGCCCTATTCATGACAGAGTCCCGGTGGCAGAGCAGGATGATTAAGACCAGGCTTTGTCTAAATCCCTGACCAAGCCAATACCTCACCTTTGAACCCCTGCAGCCAGCAGAGCAGGGTTGATCTGCCACTAGAAGGATAATGCCAATGGACCACCACAGGCCTGGAGCACTGGAGGCCAGCCTGGGAAGGGAGGAAGGGGGGAGGGAGGGAGAGTGGATGGGGAGCAGGCTGAAGACCCACCAACAAACACTGAGGGACACCTGAGGTTGTGCCACTCTAGTGACCAGCAAAGACAGGCAAGCAAGCTCCAATCCAGCAGTTGGAGGTTTCTATGTGGACTCTACTAAATGGATACAGATTCAATGGAGTGGCAGCTGGGCAGTGAGGGCCAGCCATGACTCTAGAACTCAGTGGCTAGGCTCCTTCCTCCCTTACTCCTCTCTGTCTCTCTGTCTCTGTCTCTGTCTCTCTCCCTCAGCTTTATTTATTTATTATGTATGAAGTGTTGTGCCTGCATACCAGAAGGCACCAGATCCCATTATAGATGATTGTGAGCCACCATGTGGGTGCTGAGATTTAACTTAGGACCTCTGGAAGAGCAGCCAGTGCTCTTAACCTCTGAGCCATCTCTCCAGCCCCCAGCTCTGATCTTTATGAACAATGCAGCTTTGGCCACAGTGTCCTCAACTGTAAGATGAGACAATGACAGGTAATACCAAACTCAAGGTGATGATGTGACAATTAAAAGAATGAGCAATACAAATCCTGACCCAGAGGAACTGCTACCAAATTTTAACTATCACTGAGGAGGCTGACAAAGCAAGAGACTCTGGCTCAAACAAACAAACAAACAAACTCCAGCCCTAATTTATATGCTCATCTGAATATATCTGCACACTCTCTGGATCTCTTTATATATCTGCATTGGAATCCAGCATCACAGGAATCCACCTATTGGAGGATATATCCCTGTTCCATGCATGCTCCAGGATGTTCTGCGATGCTGCAGCTCACATACCTGTCCCTGGAAGTTCTTTTGAATAGCTAGCCCCAATCTCTCACCCCAACACTTAGTTCAGCCATCTGCTCTGTAGTCTATCTTTTATATTATTATTATTATCATCATCATCATCAGTTTTTGTGAATGTGGTGTTTTTGAGATAAAGCTTCTCTGTGTAACAGTCCTGGCATCTGATTTGTAACACCAGACCGGCCTCAAACTCACAGAAATCTGCCTGCCTCTGCCTTCTGAGTGCAGAATTAAAGGTGAGTGCCACCACTGCCCAGCCTATCATTATTATTATAGACAGTGTTTTTATGTAGCTCTGGCAGTCCTGGAATTCCCTATGTAGACCAGGATAGTCTTGAACTCAGAGATCTGCCTGCCTCTGCCTCTGCTGAGATTAAAGACACCACCACACCCAGCATGGTTTACCTTTTAACTTTACACAAGTTTCACAGTATCTTCCTGACAAGGGGTGAATCAACCTACTGCCCACTCCCACCCTGCCCTGCTCTGAAATACCACACCCTCACTCATTCCCACTCCCAACTATGCCAACATCACTGCATCCTTTTGTCATGAGTTCAGAGTTGCCCTAAGACAGGACACACAAGGCCTTATCCACACTACCCATCCCCAGGTTCAGTTCCCTCAGCTTCAGAACCACACAACCTGTCTCATCCCAGCAGTGTACAAACTTTCTTTCTAATACATTCCCCCCCCCAAAAAAAAAACCCTTTATTCCGTGGCCTAACCACCACCAGAGCTCAGGTTCCAACCCGACAATGCCACCACACCTTTAGGTCAGACCCTATCTGTAAAGAGGCACTAACATTGCCAAGCATGGTGCCACACACCTCTAGTCCCAGCACCGAGGAGGCAAAGGTGGGTGGATGAATCTCTGAGTTCCAGGTCAACCTGGTCTACAGAGTGAGTTCCAGGACAGCCAGGGCTACAGAGGGAAACCCTGTATGAGAAAAACTAAGTAACAAACGAACTAACTAGCTAACTAAATAACGAAATGGAACAGTCACTAACACTTTTACTACACACTCACAGAAGACTTTGAGACCCTGGAATCTAGCATTGCATGGAGGGGACCCACTGTTCTCATCGTGTGAAAGGGAAAGGTAGCAGCTAGGCCTCAGGGCCTTGCAGCTCCCAGCCCACACGTTGGCAATGGGAGAAAGCCACCAGGGCTGGGGGCCTTTTCCACAAGCTAGCAGGCCAAATGACTAGTTCTGCAATAGAGATTCAAATCTCCTGCTGTCAGCGCTGGCCACTTTGGAAAATGAGGCTGTTACCGTGGCAGAGGGGAGAACCATATGGGATCAAAGGCCACCCACCACCAGTAGCCCACAGGGGAGTGGGGTGGAGACAGTAAGGGGTCAGGGATGAAGTATGTGCTGTTTGGGGGGGGGGAATTGTAAGGACTCAAGCCTAATGACCTCCACTCCCGCCCCCTGTCCATCCTGAATTTCAAGTTTATAATTAGGAAACACACTGGCTGTAGGGAGGGGTAGAGAAGCCAACTGAGGGAGAATTTAATACATCCAGTTCAGACACCACAGTCTCCTAAAGAGTTTGCAAAGTACATGCCCGCGGGACCAACACCCCGCCGACAGGAGCCCGCCCGAGTGCCAAAAGACGGAGAAGCTCAGTTCTGGCCTTGACTGTCAAACTGGAGGGAAAGTCTTTTCCAAATTCAGGAAAACTACTGGCCAGGCAGGGTTCAGCCCTTCAACTTGCACTGCCACTGTGAGCTGGGGAGTGATCCAAGGCAGGGGACTGACCCTGTTGGGAAGGTGAAGGCCCCTCCCCAGCCTCAGCAGCTGGCAGATGAAAGAACCCAAGCAGAGCAGCCCAGCGCTGAGTAATGCCCCTGGCACCCCGCTCCCGGACCCACCCACAGCCGGAGAGAGCAGAGGGGAGGGCCGGGCAGGGCTGGGGTCCCAGTCCCGAGCCCCGCAGCACACAACGCAGTCCCACCCGGAGGGGGCGAGCCAATGATGTCCCGCCCCAAAGCCCCTCCCCCACTCCCTGTGGCTCCAGCTGTGCGGGGGCCTCGCCAACGGAAAACGAAAACTCAGGCAGAGGAAACGGCGGCGGGCGCCCCGCCTGAAAATCCCGGACAAAAGGCGCGGGCCTCCCACCCCCGCTGCCCGGCAGCCCAGGGCCTGGCACCAACACCGACTGGGTGGCCCCGGCCCCATAGCCCCTGGCCTGTCCCGGTCCCTGCGCGGCGGCCACCTCCAGCCCCTGCCTAGCGCAGCTGTCCCTCCTGCCACTCCCCTGCAGGACACCAAACTCCCGCAGCGGTGCCCACCGACGGGGGCGCAGTGACGCCAGCCCGGACGTTGCCCCTGTCCCGCCCCAGATTGGTCCGGGTCCTGATCTCTCTCACCTGGGGGGGCCGGGGCTCCGGACGCGGCGGGATCCCGACCAGGCAGAAAGCGACTCCATTCATCAGGCAGGCCGCAGCGCAGCGCAGGCTCTGCGGCCAGGGCACTGTTGGGGGCACGGGCCGGGGCCCAGGGGGCGGGGACCGGGAACAGAGGGGCGGGGCCCAATAGAGGCGGGCTTTAGCTCCGCCTACCTACTCCCACCCCGCCCCACAAGCCACGCTCCACACCCTGCGCAGCCGGTAGCCTTTCCACACGCTGTACGAAAAGTAAAGGGAACCAAGACAGAGATCTACGCGGACCATGAAGCCAAGGGTCAGAAACGACCCTGGCCCCAGAGACAAGGTCTCAGGGAAACTTCTGGAGAGAGGGCCTGCAGGAGATCTGCCCAGATATCTATTGAACGGTGAGCACGGAAAGAGGATGAACCCAGTAACAGCACGAGGAAAGCAGCTAGAGAGGGACAGAAACGGACCCAGAAGCCAGAAAGCCTGTGAGTGGCAGGGCCAGGATGAAGCACCTCATCTCAGACAGGGAAAAATGGGACAAGGCTTGGGGCGGAGGCTCTAGGGATTCACGGAAGTTGAGGCACAACAGATGTGGTGTGAGGTATGTCCCCCTTCCATCTACAAAAGATCCCTCCCAGGAAGAAGGGATACCACGATGACAGCAGAGTCAGGGCTGGAAAGGAGTTCTGACACAAGCCCCAGACTTTTGGTACCCATCGCAGAGAAGGCTGTGCCTCAGACCTCAGGTCCTGCAGGGGTCCTAAAAGAGACAACTCCCACCCCGCAGCTACCCTTCCTCCTCCACTGGGAGCTAGGCCTAAAGAGAGACTCCTGGCCTGAGCCAGCCACTCATTTCCTAGTCCTCCAACAGAGCCTTACCCCCCCCCCCCATCTCACAGTGCAGTGAGAACCAATACTTCTGTCCTTCATTGAGCTGGGAAGTTCTTTTGCTATCTAACTCTCATTCTTTCTCTTCCTCCAGCCTATGCTGACCTCTTCCTGGGCTTTCTTACAAGCTTCTTTATTTTGTTTGTTTAGGGGTCTTTCTCTTTCTTCTTTTATAGAATGCATAGTCCTAGCTGTCCTGGAACTCTCTGTCGATCCCGGTAACCTCCAACTCACAGATATTCACCTCCCTCTGCCTCCCAAGAGCTGAGATTAAAAGGGATGACACTGGGCACGCCTGGCCCTGTTTTGGGTTTTCTTTGGTATGATTTGGTTTGATGTTTTTGAGACAGGGTACTGCAGAGTGGCAGTACCCTTATTCCTGCCTCAGTTTCCTGAGTTTTGGGACAGTCATCGTGAGACATTACACCTGGCTCCGTCTTGCAACTTTAAAGCCTTTTGTATTCCTTTCCCCCAGATCATGAGGTGGGGGAAAAGTGGATGTCCTCAAGAAACAGTCATTGATTTCAGGAGAGGCCAGCAAAACAGAAAGAATAACTATTCTCCAAAGACACCTATCCCTGAGCCAGGAGACCTCATCAGGAGGCTTACTTCACCACCTTCACCACCATCAGGACTGACCCAAGTTGCCAAGCCCACCCCTTGCTACTTGTTCAGGCTCTCGGGAATGCGGACTGTGGGAAGGGGGACATCAGTCAGTCCGTCCCTCCTCCTGAAGGCCACTGATAGGCTTAAACTTTGTGTTCTAAGAACATGCATTTAAAAAGTATTCTCTTATAATGACCTCTCTACGTTCTTTCACCCCATCAAGGTAGAATTACAAAGCCAGAATTACCCAGTCCTCCTGAAACGTGCCTCCTACCATCTACTTGTCACCTGTCTGTCACATTGCCTGGATGTTTCAACAGGGTACCAGTTCCTGCCCCTTCTGCCTGCTGCCCCAGTATTGCTAGGCATGTTGCCCCCTGGCACAAGGGTCCTTTCGTCCCAGAACAAAGGGTTGTCTCTGTAAAAAGTGCAGATTTGAGCTGAGGCTGTGGGGGCAGGGAGAAGGGTGGCGGCCCCTGGGGTGCCCCTGGCTCACTTTTTCCAGAGCCTGATGCCCTCAGACCCTACAGGAGGCAGAAAGAGGAAATGAGCTCACGCTGACCGGCAGGCCAATTCCTCCCTCCACAATGCACAGCACGAAGCTCCTCCACCCCCTCCCACTTCCCAGAAAGTGCACTCTCCCCCACCCTGCTGCCCTCCCACCTCTTCCTGAACCTTGACCTGTACCCCCCTCCAGCCGGCCAGTCATTCCTATCCATCTCCTCAGGCCTTCTTCCCCTAATCAACTCCTCCCTGTCTATCCCGGCTCCCCATCCTCCACCTCTACATACCCCACCACCTGCCTCAGGATCCACTTTTGTCCTCATAGGCTGTTACTACGGGGTTTGGGACAAGCATGCTCTCACTGAGAGGATTATGGTCCTCATAGGGGATCCCCTTCATACTCATCTTACTGAACCCCTCCACCAGCCCAGTCACAGCTGTTGACATAGAGTTATACCTCACGAAGCATGGGTCCTGCAAGGGTGTGGCAGGTGGCCCTGGAGATCTAGGGATCAGGCCCTGCCCCTTCCCTTCAGTGGCTTGACCTTCCCAAACCAAGACTCTATGGTGAGACCCCAAAGCAGCCGTGGAAGACTGGAGAAACAGGAGGACAGCCTGCAGGAGCTTCCTCTGGCTCTGTGGGGCTTCGCGGTTGAGCAGACCTGGATGAGGGGAATGGAGAGAGAGGCTCGCTGGGGAGAAGGTTCCCCTTGGACAAAAGCAGGGAGGGCTCGGGTAGTGTGTGGGCAGGAAGTGTGAGGGATGAGGAAGGGAACAGGAGGATGTGAGAGACATAGGTTTTGGTCTGGCCTGGCAGAAATTTGAGGTAGCGGTGTGTTTTGTTTCCTCTGGAATACAGTGAGGACAGGAATCAAGGACAGTAAGAAAGGAGGTTAGGATGGCATGGTGAGCAACAAATATCAGAGGCTCTGGAACTTGGTAACCTACTATGTGAAGGGGAAGGAGATGGAAGGATCTAGAACAATTTCAAGGCTTAGACTACAAGACAGTTTATGTAAGATGGTCCCAGGACAGTGACGAGGTCAGGCACCGAATCTCGAGTCAGTGCTTTAGTTAACATTATGAAGGCCTTGCCAGACATAATGTTTATTATTTTGTCTAATGGATAAGGGAACTGGGGTTCAACCAACTTAGTTACATCTGTGGTTTTTGTGTGGTGCATGTGTGTACTGTATTCATGTGCAGTGTGTGTATACATGCACGTGTGCGTGTGTGTGCACACATGCAGAACTGAGGCTGACATTGAACATCTTCCTTTACCCCCCACTTTGTTTCCTGAGACAGGGTCTCTCACCGAACCCAGAACTTAGGGGCTCCACCTGTCTCTGCCTCCCTGGCACTCGGATTACAGATGTGGGCTGCGCACAGCTGCACCTAGTTCCATGGGCACTAGGGATCTGAACTCAAGTCTCCACACGTGCATGGCAGGCAAGCACTTAACCCAGCCACCTCGCCACACTCCTTCCACTTTGCCTTTGCTTTTTACTTTTAGACAGGTCCTGAACCTGCAAGTGTAGTCTAGCCTGGAGCTCACCAAGTAGCTGAGGCTGCCCTCAAACTCATGATTCACTTGTTTCACATTCTCAAGTATAATCTCAAGATTATAGGCACTCACCACCACCTAAGTATCTTATGCAAACCCAACAGCACTTGAATCCAGACATCTGGGCTACAGAGTTCACATACTTTTTTTTTTTTTTTGCTTTTTCTCTGTGTAGTCTTAGCTATCTTGGAACTTGCTCTGTAGACTAGGCTGGCCTCAAACTCACAGAGATCCACCTGCCTCTGCCCACCCTAGTACTGGGATTAGAGGTATGTTCCAGCACTGCCCATGGAGTACACGTACTTAATCTACACTTGGTGGATTATTCACTGGCTGGTCAAATCATGGGTCCAGGCCCTCTCCAGAAGACAGGCTTGAGCTAGAATCTTGATTGTGGAATCCAGAGAGATGGGGGAGTAGCTGAACAGTCTCTAGAGAGAGTAAGGAATGAGGTGACCACATGAAGGACAGTACCTGGAGGAACACCAGCCTCTAGGGACAAGCAGAACAAGCAACTGACATTGTATGGGGCAGAGAGAACTCCTAGCAGATTGGTGGGAGCCAATGGAGGTCAAATTGTACATACAGGTAGAGCTGCAGGGAGGTATGGGCGGGGGTGGGGCAGGGCACTTGACAACCCAGGAGAGCCTTGGGCCAGGCAGTCTGATGTTTGAGTGGAAAGATGAGAACCAGCACTCGAGAGGACCTGAGGGACAGGCAGCCTGAGCCAGGCATGGTGGCCCATGTCAGTGATCTCAGTATTTGGGAGGCTAAGGCAGGAGGATAACATGTCAGAGGTCATTGTGGTCTAGACATTGAGCTTGAGGATAGCCTGGGCTACATAATGAGACTCTGTCTTCAAGAAACAAGGAGTTGAGGGGAGGAGCTGGAGGGATGGCAGTTGAAAGTACCTGCTGCTTTTGCAGGAGACCCAGGTTTGGTTCCCAGCACCCACACAGCAGCTCATAACCACCAGTAACTCTAGTTCCAGGGGCCCAGGACTCTCTTTTGGCTTCTGTGGTTTCCAGACACAAATGTGGTGCACATACATATATCTAGTAAAACACTCATCCATCTAACAAAAATAAATAGCTGGGTGTAGTAGCACACACCTTTAATTCCAGCACTGGGGAGGCAGAGGCGGGGGATCTCTGTGATTTTGAGGCCAGTCTGGTCTACAGAGTGAGTTCCAGGACAGCTAAAGCTGGCACATAAAGAAGCCCTGTCTCAATAAATAAATCTTTAAAACATGCATTTTAAGGGTGGCTGGAGAGATGGCTCAGCAGTTAACGAGAACTCACTCTTTTTTGTTGTTATTTATTTTGTTTATTGATTTTTCGAGACAGAGTTTTTCTGTAGCCTTGGCACCTGTCCTGGAACTCTCTCTGTCGAACTCACAGAGATCAACCTGCCTCTGCCTCCTGAGTGCTGGGATTAAAGGTGAGCATCACCACCACCGCCAGGCTAGAGCACTTACTCTTATAGAGACCCAGGTTCAGTGCCCAGCACCGCATGGTGACTCACAACCACTCACAACTCTAGTCCAAGGGGATCCAATGCACTTTTCTGGTCTCCACAGGGATCAGGTGCACTTGTAGTACACAGACATACATGCAGGCAAAATACCCATGTGCACAAAATAAATATATCTTTAGAACAATGTTGTCGTTTTTAATATAGGGCCAAGCAAAATGGTGCAGCAGGTTAAGACGCTTGTCTCCAAGGCTAATGCCTGAGTTCAATCCCCAGAATCCTCATGGTGAAAATCAAGAACAAGCTTGTCTTTTGACCTCCACATGTACATGGCATGTGGCGGGTATGAATGCATGTGCACACAAAAGTCAATCAATAAATAAATGTTATGTGAAAAACCAATAATATTTGAAGGCTGGAGAGATAGCTCAGTGCTTAAGAGCACTGGCTACTTTTCCAGAATATTCAGGTTCAGTTCCTGGCATCCACATGGCAGCTCACAACCATCTGTAATTCCAGCTCCTGGGGATTGAATTGCCTCTTCTGGCCTCCACTGGCACAAGGCACACATGTGGTACACAGATACTCGAGCAGGCAGGCAAAATACCCATTCACATAAAATATCATTAAAACTAAACCACACATTTGAAAACATTTGCCCGGGAGAGACTGAGGACACAGAGGAGGAAGTTGAGTGGATGGATGAGAAGCAACCCAGGGACTGGACAGAGACCAAGAGGACAACATATGACTGGCCATGGAATCCTCAGTGTTGGGCCTGGTCCTGAGTTGGCAAGGAGTTTAAGAGTGTCATCAAAGGAGCTCTGAGATGAGATGCCAAGTCCCATTCACCAGGCAGCGTCTGACTTTGAGGACAAGTACGTTCTCTGAATTTCCATTCCACCCTCTAAAGTGAATCAGTGAGGCCTTCTCTCACATCTGGCTGTCTGTGAGAGAGAGGTATGCAGGTTCACACATTTAACAACAGACTAGAAGCACCTGGAGCTGTAAGGAGAACACTCCACTCATGAAACAGTTTCACTTTCATTGAACACATCCTAAGGGTCTTGGTGTGGTGGTATACATTTCAATCCCAGCACAGGGGAGGCAGAAGCCCGAGGATCTCTGTGAGTTCTGAGCCATACTGCCCTACATTGCTTGTTCCAGGCCACCCTGCAGAGCACCCTGACTTAGCCAGACAGTACAGAGTCCAGATTGTTTCTCCCTGGGTTAAGGAGCTGGCTGCAAATGGTGCCCCACTGCTACAGAGAACAGGGTCACATATCATCACCCCAGGAAAAGGTCAGACAGAGTACTGAGTGCAAGTGTGAAGGATGTTGCTCAGTTGGTAGACTGATCCCCTACAACACATGAAGTCCTGGATTCCATCTTCTCAAATGAGGTGTGGTGGTGCATGTCTGTAATCCCAGCTCTGGTGAATGGAGAGGAGAGGATCAGACGTTCAAGGTCATCCCCAACAACATACATAGAGTTCTAGGCCAGCCTGAGCTACATGAGACCTTACTTTTAGAGGAATAAATGCAATGTGGTTTCTGCTGAAGTTTTATTGCTTTTACACTATGGTAAAGTCATAACCTTTAAACTGAGTTGGGTGTGATGGCATACACCTATAATCCAACACACAGGGGGCGATGATGTAGGAGGATTGCCATCAGGGCCAGGCTAATCTGGGCTACACTGAAAGTATCAGGTCAGCCTTGACTGCGTAATAAGAGCCATCATATGTTAGCAATTGTCTTTAAAATGAGATCGATGGATTAAAGGGTCAAAGGGCCATGAACTTAAACCTCTGTAGTAGCATCCCTTCCAATAAAGGAAAATGAGTGCCCCCTGGTGGAGAAAGAGAGGATGACAGGACTGGACAGGAGAGCTGAAGTCTCCCAAAGAAAACACTCCTCGGTGCTATGGGATGTTGGGTACAGTGTGAACAAACAAAAGGTGTGCTAACCCTCAAGGAACCCTCATTCTGGGAAGGGTGATGGACCCACAAAGGATGTTCTGGTGTGGTTCTGCAATGGTGGGACAAACACAGAAACAAGAGAGAGAAGGCAGTGGTCTTTGGAGGCTAGCTTAGACCCCTGAAGGCCCGTGACTCAGGTGCAAGCTCTGGCAAACCCCTGGGCTACTCAGCAGACTCACACTTTTGTTAGCTTTGTTTCTTGAGACAGCCTCGCTACATAGCCTTGGCTGGCCTGGAACTTGCTAAACAGACCAGGGCTGACCTCAAAATGATGGACATCTGCCTGCCTCTGCCTCCCAAGTGCTGGGATTAAAGACTTTCGCCACCACTACCCAGCTATCACAATCTTTAATGGTGTCAGTGGGGAAACTATTCATTGAAAAAGATGCCAGTTCCTACTAGATCCTGCTGCCAGGCCCCTGTGGCAGAAATTCTATTTGACACACCTTGGAAAGGGAGGTTAAAGACCTCTGGCTAAGTTAAGACTAAGGCATTAGGGATTTGCCAAACAGCTGGGGCCCCTAGCCCAGCAACCCCTCGACAGCTGGCTAGGAGCAGGAGGCTGCAATTTCCCTGGGCTGGCACCAGCCACATGAAGCCTGGGCACGTGTCACAGCGGGTCACAGCGGGAGGGGGTGATAACCCTGCTCCATCAGAGCTGGCTGACTGCTAGGAAAATCTATGTGGTGGCACAAAGTGATGAGACCTTGGGTGGGGTCTCTGCCCTAGAATAGGGTCCTACCAGTATCTCATCAGCCAGTGAAGACCCTGGGCCATGGACTGAGTGGCTGAGCATGAGTAAATGCCAAACAGCGGCTCACAAAGACTGAGGTATCCCCTAGCAGGGCTTTGGAACACCGAGATGGAGGGGAAAGGGACTGAACTGTGTTGAGTGCTGATAATGTCTCATGGCCTTTCTAATCTAGTTTCATTTAACCCCACGAGAACATAAGATGGATGTAATTAGGTCCACTGTGGGAGTGAGGAGACAGCCTCAGAGAGGTTAAGTAATTTATCCAGGCTCTCCCAGCTCAGATTCGGGACTCAAGCAAGGTCTGATGGTAAGTCCTTGCTCTCTGCTGCAGGGCATTGTGGGGGCTGTGGGGTATCAGGCCAGCCAGGCCCTTCCTGTTCCAGGGATCCTATAGTTCCGTAGGAAGAACCTAGACTCTGCGTAGCCCCCACATAGGAGGGATCTGTTCCATACTCACGCTGCCCTCCTGGAAGGGTAGAGGGAGCACAGAGAGTAGAGGGGAGGGGAACAAGAAAAAGAAAAGAGGGAGGGAGAGGAGGAAGGGGTGGGCGGCTCCCACCTCCTCCTGGAAGCTCTGGAAATCCCCAGCAGCTGCCCCTCTCTCCTTTGTCTGGACCCGAGCCAGCCCGGGGTAGAGAGAGGGGAATCCAATGGGGAGGAAAGGGGGTGGGGCTGGAAACAAGATTGGGGGAACCTGGTAAATCCAGCCCCTGGGAGAGATTCCAGACAGGCTCCCCTTTAGGAAACCCTACATGCCAGAATCCACACATACCAAGCAGACACACAGGGATGCTCTTGCTCTATAAAAAGGGTTCTCTGCTTTACAAGAGGGCTCAGCACATGGGAAACTTAAAATAGGAGCTGCTACAGCTCTGGTTTCAGAAATGCCCCTTACAAACCATGCCTCTGGTGGCTTCAAACACCAGCCACTAGCAGAGAAGCTGGCAGGGTGCTGGGCATAGAGTACCCCAAGGTCTCAGACATGTCAAGCCAGCACCTCCATTCTGCTTGTACAAATCCCACCACACCACGCCCATCATGAGAGTGAGCTCACATTTGGAAGGCCATAGGCTAAGTAGTCTTGCTCCTCCACAGAGGCCATCCTTCTCCATAGCTGGCAGTTCTCACAGCAGCCTGGAGGCACACATTCCAGGCTGGCCAGCAGTGCTCTGTAGAGCCAGGCCAGAAGTCCCATGGCCTAAAGCCAGGCTCACACATACACTGCTGTAACACTAGCACTTGGGACCCCAGCCCAGGAGAGAGAGGATGGGAGGGATGGCAGTAGCTCGGTAAGGCTTGTTTTTTGATGTAGATGCCAGAGCAAAGGTCACCTGGAGGAGTACTTAGAGTGGGGGGCTGCAGGAGGCAGGAACAGTGGCCCTCAAATATAAAATAAAATGGAAGGGGCTGGAGAGATGGCTCCTCTGAGGTTGAGAGCATTGGCTGCTCTTCCAGAGGACCTGAATTCAATTCCCAGCACCCACATGGCAGCTCACAACTGTCTGTGATTCCTGTTCCAGGGGATCCAACACCCTCACACACATGCAGACAAAACACCAGAGTACATAAAACACAATTTTTTAAAAACATGGAAGTGAAATTCATATAACATAAAACTGATATTATATTAAAGAATTCAGCAGCATTTATAACCCCCTGACTTTTTAGTGTGTTCATCAGTACTCAGCAGTAAAAAATGAGGAGCTGTGTCCCCTTCCCCCTACCAGACCTAGTGCTTGGGGAGCTGCCACTGGCCATTTAAATTAATGGCCAAGATGCCAAACAGGCCTGGAGACTGGAGCAGCCCATGACCCCGCCCCAAACCTCACAGCCCAGCCCAGGAAAGAAACCCAGATCACTCCCAACCATCCAGATTCTAGGATCATCCATCTACTAACTCATCACTATCATAGGTAACCCATGCCTGAACCCATCTGCAGCAGTGTAGGGACCTGAACTCAGTGGGAGCGGACAGATCTTAATAGGCCAGGACCCCACACCAACTGGTGGAGGCTAAGCAGCTAAAAGAAGCCTAAAGCAGGGAAGAGATGATTAAGTGGACAGGTTCAGCACTTCCAGGCACATCTGGAAGAGATGGAAAAGCCAACTCTACCATTCCAAACCCCACCCAACGACCTTATACAAGCAGCATCCTTGGAGCATTGAGGGCACTCTACCCCCATCCATTGCTGCCCCTCTTCGAGCCAGGGCTGTGAGCCAAAATCTGGGCTCCCTGCTCACTGACCTGGACTGGCCAGGCTCTCTGGGATTTGCAGCATTGCCTACAGAGTGACAGCTCTAGCAGGGAGGTTTTACCTGGCCACTATCCCCAGCCCACACCCTCAGTGCCCAGACAGGAACCTGGATAAGAGGCAGGCAGCCGCCCACCTGGTCAGAGCTGCAATGCTGCATTTGGGGCGCATGTGGCGAGCCTTCTAGCCCACCCCATCTTCTCATTGCCATGAAATGGTGGCAGCAGTTGCTGCCGCTGCTGTAACTGGGAAAAGAGGCAGACAGGCTGGGAGAAGTCCCTTGACATGTAGGGGGAAGGGCCGCTTATATCTTTAAGTCCCACTGGAGGGTGTGGAGACCTGGGGGACAACGGAGTTGTATGGCCACCCCTCCATTCTGCAGAGCCCGTGTCCCCTCAGGCCTAGGTTTATCGAGCAGAGGCTGGGGGCTTGCCTTCCTGACTGGAGTTGGGGGCTTCTAAATGTGTATGGGGGTGTAGAGTGCACCCTCTGCTCCTGCCTCCCTGGCTATCAGCGATGGGGGAGTGCCCCCGAGAGCGCGCGTGTGCATGTGTGCATCAGCTCGGTGTCGCACGGACCCATCCCTTTCCTCCAGCTCGGCCCCGCCCAGAGCTCCGGCGCCCGCACCCCTTCCTCGTAGTCTGGCCATCACTCCTGCCTCGCCCACCCTCTCCGGGTCACCGTGCCCGCAGCTCTAGCTCTTAGACACGCGCCCGTACCCGGCATCCGCTGACCTGCTCCATGCTGTGACCGCTATGCCGTCCTCCGCGCGCTGGCCCCTGGGGCCGCAGGGGGCGATGGCCCCTCCATGCACCCTGGCAGGGCAGCTGCACCCGGCGACCACGAGCCACGCCAGGAGCGCCTGGACTCCGCCGTCTGAACCCACCCCGCCGCGGGCTCCGCCCCGCTGCAGGCTCCGCCCCTCCGCGGGCTCCGCTGACTCCCCCGGCCCGGGTGGGGGCCGCGCTCCACGGGCTCACACTTCGCACACGCAGACACCGGCCACCAGCTGCGCGGAGTCGCACACTCTATCACATACATAGTGCCTCCCAGGGCTCCACACATCCAGGGGGCTCGTCCTGCCTCCATCCTCAGTGCTGCCTGCTCTGCGATCTTGTCAGTGGAGAGAAGATTCCGGCTCAAGGGGAGAAGGACCTTTGTCACTTTCCTGAGGCTAGCCCAATCGAGAAGGCCCCACCTCTCCTTTCACAGGCTCCGGAAAGGAGCGTGACCAAGGGAACCAAAAAACTTGGTGGCAGAGCTGATCCGATGGCCCAAATGGCAATGTGCCCCTTCAGAGATTGAGAGCCAGCAGACACCCAGAGTGCTGAACACGGGAGGCACTGTGGCCCTCCACAGGGTGATGGCGGCGAGATCAGGCAACTAGCAACTGGCGGGTGGCTCCTTGTTGTAAATGTGCCCTATGGGCTTTGCCTGTGGCATGGGAGTGGGGAGCAGGGATGTGCCAAATGGGGTGACGACCTGTTTTACCCACAACCGAGAAGGAGCTTTTGGACCCCAGATGACGAGAGTATAAGGTTCACCAACCCTGGAGAAGACCAAAGAAGTGCCAAAGCTACTCCTCTTTGGCAACCAAAAACAGAGTGTTCCTTGTCACACACAGAGCAGGACCAAACTGAGAGGGAAATTACATGAATAGGCATAAGTGAAGTGGGTGTTCTACCCCAGGGCAAGAGTAGAATCCAGAGTGGACAGGGGAGGCAATTCGCCTGCTCTGAATGGGGCAGTGGGCTTCCCAACATTCGCATACAGGAGCAGCTGCTGATGCCCAAGCCAGTGTCCAGGCTGGCAAGAAATTGGCCTCACATTTCTCACCCAGTCTCTCTGTCAGGCACCAGAGGGTGAGGGAGAAGGGAGTGGGAAGCTGAAACAGAGTTAAGATCTCAGCCTACCAGACAAAGGGGGCTTTATAGGCTGGGTGGGTGGGTGGGGGCTATGGGGGCAGGGAGACCCATGTGAGCACCCAGCTGGTTTATTTGGTATTGAAGTTGGACTCCTGAGCCCCTCCCATGCCGCCATACTGCAGGTTATTAGTAGAGTCCCAGGGCAGCAGTAGAGTCCCGGAAATACCCCAATCCTTGGTTGGCCCTGGCGCCACCCACTTTCCCCACCCAGTTGCCTGTGCCCTCTCTTGGCTTCACTGCCATGCCCCCTAGGTGGCCTCATGGCCTCTGTCTGCTACCGAAGGGCCCAGCTGGCTGCCTGAGGTGGTGTCACAAAGCTATGGGGTCAATGGATCCTTTGTCCCTTTATATGAAGTCTGTCCTAGACTAAAAAGACAGACATGCCAGCAAGCAAGCACGCTCCCAACCCCCCCCAACTGGCCTCTTCCAGACCCTGGAGGAGCTGGACTCTAGTGCAGAGGCCAGACTGTATTCTTTCCTGTTGGCATCCCTCTTATTGTCCTTCAGCGACCAGGAAATGAGGGCAGCGTGGCTATAGGCACCCATTCCCAAGCTGCTGCGTGGCCAGAGCTGAGCAAGGTCTATCCCTAAAACCACTGTTTCTGAGCTGAACAGTGGTGGCGCACGCCTTTAATCCCAGCACTCGGGAGGCAGAGGCAGGAGGATCTCTGTGAGTTTGAGGCCAGCCTGGTCTACACAGTGAGCTCCAAGACAGGAGAAACCCTGTTTTGGGGAGCGAGGGTGGGGGAAGGCATTGGTTCTGGCTGGATTCATGGTGACTTAATTGTGAAACCCCAATGTCAAATTGTCAACACACTCCAAATTGGGACATGGTGGCATACACCTTTAATGCCTGCAACTGGGAAGCAGAGGATGTCAGAGCTCTATGAGTTTTAGGCCAACCTGATCTACAGAGCAAGTTCCAGGACAGCCAGTGCTATACAGAAAAACCCTGTCTTGGGGGGAAACAAACAAACAAAACACACCCCAAACACCATAGATTTACAAGTAGAGTCCTTACAAAGAGAAGGAGTGGTACCATCCACCAGCTCTGCCCAGTCCTTGGGGTCATTATATGCAACCCTAGTTAAAGCCCATATACCTTCCTCCCCTGGTGTGTGTATGGGGGGAATCTCTGGACAAACCTTTGCCCTTTCATACCCTGCCTGAGCCAGAGTCTGCAGCAACTGCACCACCTGAGGGGTAGAGCAGTGGGAAATAGGGCTGGCACAGCCAGGTTGCCGGGTTGGAAGCTTCCTTTTATTATTATTTTTCCACAAATGAAAAGACAAGAAAGACCCTCTTGCCTCTTAATGGGTGTGTTGGGCACTCCAACGCACTCCCTTCGGATTTCTGATATTTTTAGACAAGGTCCTACTTGTAACCCTGGCTGGCCTCTAACTCATTATGAAGCTCAGGCTGGTCTTGAACTCATGGCACTCCCTCCTGCAGCTCTCTCCTAACTATTAGGATGGCAGGTATGAGTCACCATTGCCAGCTCCAAGCCCCCCTTTTAAAGAAAATGTTCAGGTCCGGGCAGCATGGAATTTTCCAACCATCTCTTGGAAAAGTCTGTCAAAAGGAAAACAGACCAAGATTCAAATCCAAGGTCTGCCTGAGTGGCCCTGTGACCCTGGACAAGTATTCTCACATCTCTGCGCTCCGGTGGAAAAGCAGGTGACAGTAGTCCCACCTCACATGACTGCAGAAAGGGTTACACAAGAGTATGGGCAGAAAGCACTAGGTCTACACAAACGACCCCCCCCCACACACACACACACCGTACTTCCTACGAGGGTTGAATTAATTCAGCGCATGTTATTTTTAGCTTTAGAAGCAGGAGAATGTTTCTGACCTTGTCACTCAGCTCTGATAGTCTGCATCCTACTATGCCACCTGGTGTTCCTTTTGGGGGGAATCTACAGTGATACAGCCTATTCAGCCTTCCTCCCTCTAATGGGGTGTTGAGAACCCAGAAGGGAGAAAGGAGGGTGGCCCAGGAGGGGACACAAAGAATGAGAAGGAAGTGGCTCTCCTGCACCTGCTTCTTTGAGAACAAAGCCAGGCATGATGCAATCTGGCAGGGTGCAGCTGAGGCTGCCAGGCCTGGGGAGGGAGAGCGGTTGTCAGTCGGGAAAGGTGGCAGGCACCAGAGTGCATACAGGTGTCCCTGGACGCCTTACTCGGGATTCACAGCCGGTCACAAGGCCCCTCCTGGATCCCTCCCGAAGCTCCTCCCCCAGGGTCTGGTCTCTCCCCAAATCCTTACTGCTTCCTAGGCAGGAGCCTGTCGTGATGTAATGAAGACCTCAGCGCAAGCAGCCTTCTCCCCTAGGCGAGGGCTAGACCCTCGCTAGACCCAGAAGTAGCACAGGCTCAGCTGGCCTCTTCAGTAGGACTCGGGGTGGTTGTTGTCCCTTGTCATTTTAGCGGGGAAAGGGCATATCCTCCAGAGGAGATGGAGGAGGCTGGGGGAACACCCAAGCGCCTGCACGAAACAGCACTTATTTAGAGAATTACACAGAATCCTAGGATAACACCAAGCTGGGCTGAAGTCCCAGCATCTGTCACTGGCCATCGTCAAGCCAAGCGGACTGGGACAAGCTGTGAGAGTGGCACCCATCAGTGTGGGGTTGTGGGCTTCAGCTCAGCACACCATCAGTGAATCTAGAAAACATGGCTCTCTTTGCACTTCAAAGAGGGGTTTTGTCCCTCACGTATGGCAGGCGGAGGGTGTGGGGCAAGCTAGGGTCCCCTACTGGCCAAGGCGAAATATGGCCGCGGAAAAGGACTGGAGATGCTGCTTGTGAATTTTTATTCCAGCCTCACCCATCACCAGCAGCCTGCGAGAGCTGCTGGGGGTGGGGGTGGGGGTGGGGGTGGGGGACTGGCTTAGAGCAGCCACTAGGTGGCGGGAGAAGCTCGAAGGTTCACCTGGCTTCGTCCACTCCCATACCCGCCCCCGCCCCCGCCTCCCAGCCGCAGAATCCCTAGAACCCGGTGAAATGAAGTCCCTGTCCTGCGTCCAAGGTCACTGCCCATTTAGGTTTGGCCAACCCTAGCCCTGAGTGTTTGATACTGGTAGGCGTTGGCACCCGCGAAGGGCATGCTCTGTCCTGATCTTGCTTCTGTTCACTTGGGGGAGATCAACCGGTGTCAGGCGAATTCAGGGGTTGGCTGCTCTTCCAGCCTCCTCACACTTGCTGGGTTCTCCCTTGGCCAGTGTGGCTCAAAACTCTTCCAAAGGTGCTTGCTTCTAAGTCCAGTGTGGTTTCCATCTCAGTACCCTATCCAAGCCCAGAAATGATTTCAGCCAGGATGACCTGTCCCTGACGCTATGAACCTCTCAGTCTAAGTGTGAACCCTCTGTGTGTGTGTGTGTGTGTGTGTGTGTGTGCGCCGCGCGCGCGTAGGTCAGTGGGCAATTTTCAGAAGTCAATTTTCTCCTTCCCATAATGTGGGCTCCAGATTCACCATATACATTCAACTCAGGATGAGGATTCAACTCAGGTAGTCAGCCTTGGTATCAAGTACCTTTACCTGCTAAGCCTTCTCACAGGCCCTTACATGTGGTTTTTTATTTGTAGTATTTTTAGACAGGTGTAACAGCCATCAACCAGCTCCCAAATCATGACATGGAAACATGGAGACTTGTTATTAGTTATGAATGCTTGGCCTTATCTTAGTTCTTGTTTTAATCTGTTTCTCTTTATCTACATTTTGCTTTGGTGCTTTTGGTGTCTTTTTTTTTTTTAAGATTTATTTATTATGTATGCAATGCCCTCTGGCATATACCTTCTGGCATACAGAGGGCACCAGATCTCATTACAGATGGTTGTGAGCCACCATGTAGTTGCTGGGAATTGAACTCAGGACCTCTGGAAGAGCAGTCAGTGATCTTAACTTCTATTATCATCTCTCCAGCCCCTCCTCAGAGCTTCTTACCTCTCCTGTCCCCTCTTCTTCTGTGTATCTTACTTTCCTGCTTCCTCCTGCTGCCTGGCTTATGGCCCTGGGCATGTGCCCCCCACCCACCCACCCACCCATACTCTTTATCCTTCTCTCTCCTACTTATTTCCTCTGCTTGCCAGCCCTACCTATCCTTTCTCTGCCGAGCTATTGGCCATCCAGCTCTTCATTAGACCAGTCAGATGTCTTCAGGCAGGCAAGGTGAAACAGCAATACACCTTTATGTAATTAAACAAATGCAGCACAAACATCTTTACACAGTTAAAATATTCCACAGCATAAACTGATGTTTCACATCTTCACATAGTTAAATATTCCACAACAGACAGGGTCTCACTCTGTAGCTCTGTCTGTCCCGTAACTCTGTAAAGCAGGCTGGCCTCAAACTCAGCTATCTGCCTACCTGCCTGCCTGCCTCTAAATACCTGGTGCTGGGATTAAAGGCATGTGCCATCATTGCGGGCTAGAAGAAATTTTTTGTTGTTCTTTGTTTTTTTTTTTTGTTTTTTGTTTTTTGTTTTTTTTTTGTTTTTTCTTGTTTTTTTTGAGACAGGGTTTCTCTGTTTATCTTTGGAGCCTGTTCTTGAACTTGCTTTGTAGACCAGGCTGGCCTTGATTACACAGAGATCCACCTGCCTCTGCCTCCGGAGTGCTGGGATTAAAAGCACGCACCACCACTGCCCACTTTAGGAATTATTTTCTTTAAGATTTATGTGTATGAATGTTTTATCTGC
This sequence comes from Phodopus roborovskii, assembly GCF_943737965.1. Taxonomy (NCBI): domain Eukaryota; kingdom Metazoa; phylum Chordata; class Mammalia; order Rodentia; family Cricetidae; genus Phodopus; species Phodopus roborovskii. The sequence continues at coordinate 13,000,107 of NW_026125052.1, read as the reverse complement.
ATGTATGTACCTGTGCCAGTTGTGTCAGGTGCCCATGGAGGCCAGAAGAGGGCACCAGGCCCCCAGGATTAGCATTACAGATGGTTTGTAGGCTACCATGGTGCTGAAAACCCAGACCTGGGTCCTCTGCATATGGCTAAGGGTTTTGTTTTGACAGTTCCAGCTTCTGTGGAGACCTAAGTACAGTTTAACAATGCACCGTCCCAATCCTTGGGAAGGAGTCCCAATGACAACAACCCACCGGGTAGCTTGAATGAACTCTTGAGCTTTTGGCTAACAACAGAGGAAAATAGTGGTTACTGAGTCAGTCCAGCTGGCACAATTATACAGAAGTCATGAAGTGTGAGATGCTCATAGTGAGATGTGGGAGGAGCCAAGAAAGACAGGGAAACACTTTTCCTGATGTCACCTCAGCCAAGGGACATGGGACAAACTAGCAGGACTATCTTCCACACAGTTGCCATGGACTTGTAGTTAAGCATGGGCAAGAACACCTTCGTCTTGGTAAGGGGACGGGACAGCCTTTGGGACAAAAGGGAGTAGCTGCAAGCACACAAGACCACAGGAGGTAAAGGGGTAGTTTCAAGTTGTAGAGAGAAGAACGTTTGGGGCCCAAGCTTACAAAAGGATAACCATCCTTCCAAGGGTTTTATGGCCCAAGTCAGAGGGGGCCTGGACCTCACTTTCCTAAGCTTAGAGTCCAACAGGCCTCACTATGTCACATGATCTGGAGTTGGAACAATGGAAATTAGTACTGCATTTGGTAAGTATATTCTGATAACACACTTTAACATGCTCTCGATGAGGCCTCCCGAGCTCAGGTGCTTCTGGCTGAGATCTCTTGTGATGGGTTCCAAAATGGCTAGTGAAGCCTCCCTTGTAATTTGTTGATTTTATTGTTGAAGCCATCTTTTCTTTCAAGAACAAAGGAAATTTTACTCAGGAGTCACTGCCATTGTCAGACTATCAGGACCGAGGAACAGTGTCATCACATGGGACTGCTTTCCCACAGGAGCTGACCGGGGCTAGCAGACTCCTAGGCTGCCTCTGATTAGCCCAGTGAAGAGGCTTCCCAGAGAATTCAGCAGGAAACCTGCAGACAATTTCCAAGCAGACACTGGCTCCTTAAGCAGGGAAGAAAGAGTTAAGTGGAAAGGATGGGTGGGGTTAGAGTTGTTCCCAGTATATACCAGCACCAACCAGGAAAGCAACAGCTAGGAGAGCCAGGCTGAAAAGCAGCAAGGAAGCTTAAAGCCAGCAGTACGAGGATGGCTACTGTCACATAAAATGTGCCAGTCCACACTGTGCTACTGCTCACCCAGTCAGGAAGGCTTCAGGCATCTACCCTCTCTCCCCAAGGCTCTCTGGAATGCTCCTGAACTTCTAGGGCAGCTCTGGGCAGCAGCCATGAGCCTCAGGGATTTTCCAACAACTCTACTTAAAGATGAACTGGGTATATTCTGCAGTGGCTGCCAGTTCAGGGACCCCATGCCTGAGCAAGGATGAAAAGTCAGGAGAGGGGGACTGGTAAACACAAAAACTAACAAACAGATCATTTCTAAACATTTTTATTTCAAATCTCTTTTCATCCCTCCCCAAAAAGACATGGGTCGGTACAGCAATCATAAAAAGGAGATACAAACACAAGAGTCAAATGTCTCCCGCACTGACACTTACAAAAAACCGGGAATTATACACAGGGTTTCCAAACAGGACCTGCAGCAGCTACTAATGTCCCTTTACAAGAGTCAAACATGCCTATTAATACAGTATTTACAGACACCCCATTCTGGAACTAATCTACAGGGACATCCCAACACCCACCCCTCTATGCCCAGAAAAATACCAAAACACACCCAAAGTGCATTTGTTTTGTTTATATCAAAACATCTTTCCCTCTCCCCATCCCACCCCAGATCTCCCACCCATTTAAGATTGGCCTGCAAGTCTATTTTAACCATTTAGTTATTTTTTATACTTTATGAAAATAAATTATACAGCAACTATTTTAATAAATTAAGCACAAAAAGGGAGAATAAAGGAGGAAAACTAAATGGGAAGACAAAAACCAGGCCACGCTTTGGCTCGGAGGGCAGGGGTGGCTGAGCAGGACAGAGTGGTTGCAGGAGTATGGCTCCCCTCTAACGAAGAACCCCCTAACCACTGAGTCCAGAATGACACCCCTCAGCATGGAGTTTCTGAAAAACCACAGAGTGCACAGCAGTGCCTGTGCCATGCAGCACCAGTGTGGCAGCCCAATATCTGGCCTGCCCAGAGCAGTGCCTGGATCTTGCCTGTCCCCCATGGGAGCACCAGGGATGGAGTGGTCAGACCAGCCCACTGTCCACTGAGCTGTGTGTGTACAGTAGGGGTCACACTCAAGTGGGCTGAAGGAGTGTCGCACTTTCCCTATGTGTCTCCAGAAGCACTGCCATCGCAGTCCAGCTGCGATCCAATGTTGCTGTCTGCCCGCTACAGCTGGCTGCTTTTGTTTGCTCCTTGATGCCTTTAGGCATTGTGAGGAGGATCAGTGGGCAGGGAGCAGCTCCAGGGACCCTCTAAAACCCTCTGAGATGAAATGGGAGTGAAGGCATGTCACAAACTCGGCATGCAGGGTTGGCTTTCCGGGAGGTAGATGACGTGGGAAGGAACAGGACAAAGGGCAGGAAAGAGAAGAGGGACACCAGAAGAAAACTAGGTGACCCCTACCCAGGACACCAGGAAGCAATGGAAAGTCAAGGACACATGAAATCTGCACGTAAAGAAAGGCTCCCTTCTCTGGCAGACTGTAGAATCAGAACTCTATTTTCAACGGCAGGACCGAGTCCCCAGAGCCCTCGGTGACTCAATCCCATCTCACTCCCCAGAACGTTGTTCTCCCCTGTTCAAGGAAGGCCTCCTGGCACACTATACTGAGCACAAAGGCTCCAATGCCGAAACAGGATGTGCCATGGGGACTTGCAGACTTGACTTTTGTGGCCCAACAATTCTACAGCTATCTTAATAGGGCACACCTTTCTTTTCTTTCTTTCTTTCTTTTTTTTTTTTTTTTTTTTTTTTTTTCTTTTTTCTTTTTAATAAAAAAGGTTTTACTCCCCAGGAGCAAATAAATCATTTTGAACTACTGATAAACACTGCTGCAGTGAAAAGAAAGATGGCTACATGTATGCAATAGCACAGATTTAGTGTAAGGACAGCTGTGTTGATGACTAGAAATAAAAACCATTTATCCACTTCCCTCTTCCCACAAACCAAACCAAGAGGATTCCCATAGGGAAAATGTCTAACTCAAAGCTCTTCCCCTCCACACAGGGGGCATGCCATTCTCTTAAAGTGGAAAACAAATCCTAGTCCCCACTAGTAGAGATGTTCCAAACACCCCAACAGCAGACAAGACTTCTACAAATGAGGAGACACACTTATATAGACTTCCAAAACTTGTGGCAGCTCCTTACATCTCAGTGACTTGACCTCTGACTCCTGGATTCAAAGGTCAGGAGAGGCGACAAGGAGGAAAGAAAATATCTTTCCTTGGGTTAAGTTTCTCCTGTCCCTACTTCCAATTGGAATAGGGGCTCCAAGCAAGCCATGCCCTTCTAGGAGCACGGGGAAAGGCTGAAAGGTGGTGGCTCCCTGGGGTACTTCCTGGGACTGTACTTTGAACTATACCCCAGTTTTTAAGGGATGTATATCAGAGGGGAATGTGTAGCCATCCCATCACTCCCTGCTTAGCCTAAGTGACAGTGGGGAAGGAGAAACAGAACTATGGGACACTTCCAAGCTTTTTCAAGAAGCTGGCACTGCCATCTTCATATACTTCACCTTGGCAAAAGCAGGAAACTAGGCCATGATCAGCCTAAACATCAAACCAGGACAACTGGACCCCACAGCCAAGGCCCTGCTCCCCCCATGCCTACGCTATCAGCACGGACATGCATTTCAAGTAATAATAGGTTGTAGCAGTAGCTGTCACTAGCGTACACTGACACATACCTATCTTGAGGAAGGTTACAACTGATCAGTAATAAGCAAATGAAGGTTACATAGGCTGGGTCTGGGAGTAGTGACTTCCCCCAAACACAACTCAGAAATCCACAGCAGGTCTCTAGAAGTGATGGCCTTTCCTGGTTTGTGGCTGGCACATAACCACCAAAGACAAGTGAGTCACCTCTGTGGACTGCATTTCCACCTGCTCTGTCCAGCATGGGCAGAGGGCGAAAGCCAATGCTGACTTCTGGCCTAGCTCCTGCTCCCGTTGTCCAACCAGCCTGCAGTACAGTTAACTGCCTCAACTGCTCTCTCCAACCATTCCCTTCTACACAAGGCCTCCCTTGTGCCAAGCCATGCCTCACAGAGCCATCTCCCACACTGCTGTTTTACAGCCCATTCTACCAAGGAAGGATCAGACCAGTTGGGCTGTGTCTGAAACACATGCAGATCATGAGCACAGTGCAGCAGGACACTTTTCCAGGCCAAAAACAGTGAGTTGCCCATGCTCCACAGGAGCACCTGAATAAGTAAATTCTCCACTGGTAACCCTAGTACCACAGAGGTGTCTGCTGACTTCTGGTTTTGTCCTCCACCACACCTTCACACACACACCCCCTTCATCTTCAGACCTGTCCAACTACTGAGAAGTTTCAGTCTAGACCTTTGCTGTTGTCAAATAGGACTCTGATGCTTTTAAGGCAGCTGCACACTTGCCACAGATTTCTCCTTCTGTGCTTTAGTTTGAGTGTTCTGTTACACTGCCCTAGCCTACAACCCAAAGCCTCATCACCACAGAGCTTTCCTAGACCATCTGGTCTACCCTGATCACACCCACTCTATCTTTAAAGATGGTCCTTGATCTTCTGCTGCAATGAGTTGCTCTCCAATTCCTTTATATGCAACAGTCACTTTATAGCTCCGGGAAGCGATCTTGTCTTCTACCTCTTATGTCATTCCACATTACCTATCTCAGAGCCATGCAAACACAGGATAAAAACTACTTTTTAAATTATGGGTGACTGAAATTGGAGACAGAACCCCTCCAAACTACATATTAACCATTTTAAGATCTCTATGGATTCTAGATTTGGGGCTGTACTGCAGAACAGCCCTTTCTATATGATGGTGAGAGACCTGTACCCTCCAGAGGCAGAACTCACAGATATGCTAATCTCTGAATCATGATCTTATACTGTTGGTAGTATTAAGTCAAGGAGGAAAAGGGTACCGTGAGACATATCAGAGGTGGGCTAACTGACACAGAGTCCATTTTTCTTTACAGCTACTGAGGAAGCACATTTCCTTTGTTTGGCTAAAGGAGGAAGGTGACTCTACAGAGGAAGCCCACAGGGCACTTTCCAGATGAGATAGTTTTCTAAGTTTCCAAGACACAGGGCTTCACCCTAAATCATCTAGAACTCCAACCTGACTATGTTTAGTTTGTCATATGAGGCTGACACAAGCAGAGAACTCAGGAGGCTGTCACATGGAACACTACAGGAGAGTAAGGAAGACCCAACAGCTCCACTGTCCATCTTGACAGTTACTTCTTCCAGAGTGACTCTAGGAGAGCACACTTAGGCAGCCTATGACTGGCCATGGCCAGTTTCAGACACAAAGACTGCTCAAGCACCAAAGTTCTTTCCTTACTTCACATCCATCTGGAAAACAGATGTCTTCAAACTAGCAACCGAAAGACGTACCAGTAAAGGAAGGTTAATGGGGTCTGACTCAGGAAATGTCTGGGTTGCAAGAATGAATGTGGAAAAATGAGGAAGCCCTTGCCACACCTCCATCCCAGAGGTGGGATGATAGTGATAAATCTATGATCATGAGATTCGATGCTCTCTCTACAAGATAGAAATCCCATTAATGCTGAGATATGAAGGCTCCTTTAGACGCACAATAGCTGTGTCTCTCACTTCCTCCACATTTCCTCTCACTAGCTGACAGACGGGGTAACACAGACTCCTCAGCTGTAGGTATGCTTTGCCATGAAGAACCTGGAAGCATGCTCCATTAACCTGGCAGCCCAGGACTGGAGCACTGAACTTCCCAGGTGACAAGAAACACCACTGACTTGACAGCTGGCAAAAGCAATAGGAGTGTGTTATAACCAAAGTGAAACGTACAGTTACCAATGGGGAGTGGGGAGGACGGAGGGAGAGCTGGGTTTGCTTCGGGTCACTGAGCTTAAGGAATTTAGCACAACAAAATGAACACTGATTCCATGAAAGGTGATTCTGAAACCAGGTTTGTAACTCTTAAAAAGGAAGAGAGTGGGGACTCACTATTCCTCCAGCAAACAAGACCAGCCAGCTTCTCTTTTACCTACCACCTCTTCTCTCCTCCTGAAGCTGGAGAGGAGAATCAGATGCCTTTTCTCAGAAACTACCAATCTCATCCTTCTCTACTTCTCCGCCCCCCACCCCTCCACCAGGTTCATAGGAAAGACTTCAATGCTGCCTTTGGCGCCAGCTAAGCCACCGGCCCTCCCCTCTCCTTTCCCTGACCTGCTCATCCCAACACCACTTTCAACTCAATGGGTATTCAACCCAGCTGCCTTCCAGTTTTCTACACTGAGAAATGTAAATATCAAAACAACTTCTGAAAAGAAACAGTGTTACGACTTCTTCCAGTTTTCCAAGGAGCTCATCTAGTTGGGAGTGGGGCAGTGGTGACGACACAGGGTTGGGTAGAGGTGGGTAGAATGGGGGTGGGGTGGGGGATGACGACACAGGGTTGGGTAGAATGAGGAGCTCCACTTGGAGGATGGCTGTGTGCTTCTTCCAAGCCCCAGAGCTGCAGGGGAGCCAAAGTCTGTGCCGGAATTACACCCCACTCTATTCTCTTTCTGCCAAGTTCTTTTGTGGTAGCTTCATTTGGTTCTTCAAACTGGAGCTTGGCAATCAAAACGCCTAGGTAAAAAGGGAAACAAAACAAAAACCACAGTTCAGAGTAGTAGAACCAAAAGAGAGAGAGGAGAACAGACCAGCCACTGTGGGAAGGAGAAGACCAGCTCCAAAGCAGAACAGCAGCTGGACAACCAGACACTTCCACAAACACTGTAACAGCCGATGTGGTAACTGTCTCTGTGGATTTTGGTTCTTGTTGTGTCTGACAAAGCCACAAAGGACATAAACACTCTTCCTTGGGAAAACCCTCCAAGGACTTCTCTCTGCTGTCCACCCTAATACTCTGCTCTGGGTTAACTGTATTTCCAGTCCAATTATGTCCTCCCATATGATGATGTCTGGAGTGCCCCCAACACCCAAGCACTTCTGAATGTGTTCCCACAGCACCCACAGAAATCATGTTCTAACTGAAGGATCCTACTGCTTCTCAATAGGGGGCTGGAGAGATGACTTGGAGGTTAAGAGTGCTTACTACTTTTACAGAGGACCTGAGCTCACTTCCCAGAACCCACATGTAGCTTATAAACCCCTACTGACTTTGGTTCCAGAGGACCCAATGCTGTCTTCAGACCTCTACAATCTTCTCCATGCATGGGTATACATTAAATCACAAAGGCACAGATACACACTCGTGCATGCACGCACTAAATACTTTAAAAAGGGGACAGAGATTTCAGTGGATGCTTTTAGTTCCCTATAAGTTTTCCATTCTGATCTTTTTATTTTTGAGACAGGATTTTGATATAAAAAAGCATGGTGGCTGAGCATGGTAGCACAAACCAGTACTCAAAAGGGAGAGGTAGGTGGGTCTTTATGAGTCCCAGGCCAGTTAGAGCTGGTGAGACCCTGCCCTCATCTCCAAAGAGTCTTTTGGGCTGGTAAGATGGCTCAGTGGATAAAACCATCTTCTATGAAGCCCAGGGTAGTCTCATGGAATCAGATGTCCTGGACTGGAGAGAAGGCTCTATGGATAAAAGTTCTTGATGCTCTTCCAAGATCCAATTTCAATTCTCAGTACCCACGATTGGGTGGATGGGTAGGTGACAAGCACCTGTAATTCCAGAGCTATGGAGCCTGACACCTTCTGGCCTCTCAAAGCACCTGCATTATGTCTGCATACTCCTATACAGTGACATAATTAAATAAAATCTAAAAAAGAAACAGATTCTACTGCTTTCACCTTCCTGCTGGGATTGCAGACATGTGTCACCACACCCAGCTTCTGTCCTAATTGTAAGGCCACCACATAGAGAAATCTTTCGATATGCTTAAGCACGTGGATATGCTAGGAATCACTTCCTGCACACAACCTGCATGTAACTAAAGATGTGAACAGTTTTACATCCAGACTTGAACCCTTAAGTCAGAGCTCCACAGCATTCCAGACCAACTATCTTGTGGTCTATTTTTGCCTTAGTCTCTGACCTTGATAATAATACTCATTAGCATGACTCACCTGCTTTCCCATAACAGCACAGGATCTGGGACTTCCAGAGCCCAGCAGAGACACGCAATAAGTTTACCTTGGTATGGTTAAAGAAAACACAATGGAGGGGCTTAGCCTTTAAGAACACTGGCCACTACTCCCAGCACCCACACGGCAATACAAAACTATTTGTAACTCCAGTTCCAGGAGATTTGATGCCTTCTTCTGGCCTCCACTGGCACTAGGCATGGATGTGGTGCATAGATATATATACAGGCAAAATACCCATATGCATACATTTTTTTTAAAAAAAAATTAAAGAGCCGGGTGTTGTTGGTGCACACCTTTAATCCCAGCACTCGGGAGGCAGAGGTAGGCGGATCTGTGAGTTCAAGGCCAGCCTGGCCTATAGAGCGAGTTCCAGGACAGCCTCCAAAACTACACAGAGAAAACTGGCAGATGACATGGAATGGAGCGAGCATGGGCATGTCATCAGCACAGCCAAAACAACAGTCCCTACAAATGCTACTTCCTACTCAGGCCAATCTTTGAATTTTCACTTTAGTACTAAATAAGCCAGGTGCGGTAGAGCTTTTTAATCTCAGTACTCTATGAGTTTGAAGTTAACTTGAATTCCAGACCAGTCAAGGCTACATAGTGAGACCCCCTCTCAAAAATAAAACAAAAAACAAGAACAAAAAAAAAAAAAAAAAAACCAAAAAAACTAATTAGACCACACATGGTAGTGTATAGTAACGCAGTAAAAACCTAGCAATGAATAAAAAATAAACAAATAAAAACCAAACAACCAAACAGAAATGACCTAGTTAAGAGGAAAAAAAAATAGAGATTAGTCTAGGTCTTGCATGGACCTGAATATAGTTTTAAGGGATCTGACTCTTCTGGACTACATATGTACCTGAGCTCATATGTGCACCACCCTTCCCCACACACAACTAAAACAAAAATAAAATCTCAAATAAAGAAACAAACAAGCTAATAAGACTCCATTGGCACAGAGTATGGCGCCATACTTGGGGAGATGCTGGCAGGACAATTGGTAGTTCAAGGTTAGTCAGATATATGAGACTATCTATTAATAACAAGCATTGGCAAGATGGCTCAGTGGTTTAAGGCACTTGCCTGGGAAGCCTGGTGATTTGAGCTTGATTGCCAGAATCCATGGAAAGGTGGAAGGAGAGAACTGACCCCACAACACTGTCCCTGACCTCCACATGCCCACACTACTACAAACACTACTACCAGTAATAAGAATTTCCAACACAAACATGTACTCAAAACAACTTACAAAGAGAGAAGACCTCAGCAGGGCAGTAGGAGAATGGCCTCTAACTTCAACAATTTAATTCCTCGTTTACTCTTTACTTTTTCTCTTTTTATTATGTGCCTGTGTCTGGTTGGGTTTGTGCACGAGTACAATGCCTTCAGACACCAGAAGAGTGTTGAAGCCCCCTGGAGGTGGTTGGTGTTATAGCAGGTTGTAAGCTGCTGGAAATTGGGACACTCAGGACCTGTGCAAAAGCAGTATGTGAGTTTAACTGCCATCTCTCCAGACACTATTTAATTATTTGTTTGTTTGTTTACAGTGTGTGTGGTGTGGTTTGAAACAGGATCTCATGAAGCTGGCCTCAAACTTACTGTGTATATGAGGCCAACCTAGAACTCTGATCCTGTGGCCTCTACCTCCTCATTGCAGGGATTTTGATGTGTGCCACCTTGCCCAGTCTAATCTATTCTTCTGAACATTTACTTTGTAATAGCTGAGAAAAGTTAGGTTGCTTTTTCTCAACCCCCATCTCAAAATATAGACCTTGGTGGAACTCTTACTAAAAATCATGCCTTTTAAAAATAAATGCATACATGAATTCCTTTCCAGGAACTTCCTCTCTGGGCTCTTGCTTTCTATATCATGCATGCGGTACCCTGGAGATCAGCTACAGCACATATGAGAAGGCTGCATATGCACTCACTGTGTCTACCTTACTTATGCTTATAGTGTGCTACCCCCCTTCCCCTACACTGGGCCTCAAGTTACGATCCTCCCAATGCTAGAATCACAGGCGTATAATACTATGTTCAGCTTAGTTTAAAAAAAGAAAAAATATTTTTTGTTTGTTTTTTTGTTTTTGTTTTTCGAGACAGGGTTTCTCTATATAACAGCCCTGGTTGTCCTGAAACTCACTTGGTAAATCAGGCTGGCCTTGAACTTGTAGAGATCCACTTGCCTCTACCTCAGTAGTTCAGTAGCAGTAGTACTAGGGATCAAGCACTCTCCTACCAAACTAAATCCCCAGCTCTCTCTCTTACAAAGGAAAAGACAGTATTTATTTTGTTTTAATTTATGGGTGAGTGTTTGCCGGCATATATGTCTGTGTACCACATGCATGCCAGGTGTCCATGGAGGCCCGAAGAGGGCACCCCACCCCTTGGAACTGGATTTACAGATGGTTTTGACTTTCTGTGTGGGCTGGGAGCTGACCTGGATCTTCTGTAAGACTGTGGGCTACGGCCCCTTTGGCAATCTCTATCTCCAATAATATTTACATTATGATTCATAGCAGTAACAAAATTGCAGTTGTGAATTAACAATGAAAATAACTCTATGGCTGGGGATCACCACAACATGAAGAAATGTATTAAAGGGTTGAAGCATTAAGAAGGTTGAGTATCAATGCTTTAAGCCTTTGTGCCTGTTGTATTTTCTTCAAACGAACCAATTATAGACAGATGCATGGGTCAAAAGTATACTCAGGAAAGGTCTAGTGGTCTGACAAAGAGGCAATGTTCCTACCTTTATGCTGAACAGCATACATGGAGGGCTGCTACGTGGACGGCTCCGCCTCTTGTTTCTGTTTGGAAATGAGCTGCGCTTCCTTTAGGGACAGGTACACCTCTTCCTGAGGATCATAGTAGTAGAACTTTCGAATGTAAGAGATCAAAGGTCTGTGAAAAGCAAGGAGACACAGTACTTTTATAGGGAAAAATTCTCAGGAAATCAACTGAACCCTCCCTTCTCTATTCGTTTATATGGCTATAATTACTGAATAGCCTTTGCCAACCTGACAAAATTCTCATCTTCTCATTCTTTACACATCTGTCTCCCTCTGTCTCCCTTACTTTACTGCACTGCATTCTGCCCAAGGCCTGCAGAGTGAGGCCAACATACATGTCTTCCTCCCTATCTACGTTATCTACTGTAATGATACAGCTCTAGAGTTAAGTGCTAAGACACGGGGAATAAAAGAACAATGCATACAAATATTTCATGCTAGGCTTGGCCTCTGGGAGCAACCTGCAAGCTTTAAAGGCATTTTTAACCCTCCAACCCTGCCCTAACCCTGATGACCCCATTGTACTTAGGCAGTGGGAGATCCGGAATATGATCTATTCGGACAAGTTGCCGGATCCGAAATCTGCAAAGATGCTGAAGGGACTTGACATTGCTGAATCTGGATACTGGATAGAGCAGCTGTACTGGTGTTGGTGGCAGTCCTTCAAGAATGAAAACAAAGAAAAACCTTCAGAGAGAATAATACAGCTAACTACAACTCCCAGAGGAAGGGAAATGCAGAGGTGTCATGGGGCTGTTTTAGTGATGGGGATGTCTTCTGTACATGTTTCTCCAGTAGGTTGATGGATAAAACACTGTGGCCAATGAAGTAGGATGATAGGTGGGACTAGGAGACAAGAAGGATTCTAGGAAGGATTCTAGGCAGAGTCAGTCGATATGTACGCTGGAGGAGTAACACCATGCCATCATTACTGGGTAAGCCACAGCCTCATGGCAATACATAGATTGCTAGAAATGGGTTAGTAATTAAGGCAAAGCTAGCCAATAAGAAACCCTAGCCAACAGTATTATAATTAATATAGCATTTGTGTGCTCATTTGGGACTGATGGGGCTCTGTGACCAGGCTGGTGGGAAGAATGTTCGTAATATTCATGTATACACCATGTGCAAAAAGCCCCTCACAAAGGGCTGTGGACAACCATCTGTCAAGTGCCACCACCGTATTTTACTAAAGGGAATTTAGTGTCTTCTGATGACCTCCCCAGCAATATTTTGTTCTGTTTTATTTTTTTCCAGACAGGATCTTGCTACATAGTAGAAACTAAACTGAAACTTACTATGTAGACAGGCTAGCCCTGACCTAGAGAATCCTCCTGAGTACTGGGACCATAGGTGTAAGCACTTGGCTTCCAGAATCACTCTTAATTGTGGAGAACAGCCCCAAAACAAGGCCAAGCTAGAGACTCCTTGGGGCCAAGGGACCAAGCACAGGCCTGAGGTTCTCAGGGAATAACAAGAATCCAAAGTCTCCCTTTATCTAGCAATATCCAGAATACCAGGGCTCAGGATGTTCAGAGGTATGATGCCTTCAATAGCCTTTAATACCAGAAAGGGTCATATGTGTTGAAACTTTAGCCCCTGTTGTGGAATAATCTTTTTGTACACTGAAGCTGTGTCTTTGTTAAGGCTCCTCCTGATTGGTTTAATAAAGAGCTAAATGGCCAATAGCTGAGCAGAAGGTATAGGTGGGACTTCCAGAAGAGAAAGAATTATGGGAAGAAAAGAGGCAGAGAAACCATGGAGATTCGACACACAGAATGGGATATGGGTAGAAGCCACCTCATGGAACATATATTCAGAACTATGGGTTAATTTAAGTTGTAAAAGTTAGTGGGACAAGCCTAAGCTAAGATCGAGCTTTCATAACTAGTAAGTCTCTGTCATTATTCGGGAGCTGGTTGGCAGGGCAGAAAAAGGCTCACTACAAGCCCTCTCTGTAGTAGTGTTGGTGTAGAACATTTAAGCTCTGTAAGGCACTGCAACATTCCAACTAGTAAGCAGGAAGGAGGGCAGGTAGAAGGCAGAGCTGGCATCAAAGCTGCCACCCTTGCAACTGTGTTTCCAGGCCAGGACCACACCTGCTGTGTGCCTTTCCTTCCATCATTGCTCTCCTTTCTACCCCTGAGGCTTGGTTACAGGAACAAAAATGATGGATGATACTTCTGAAAGAACTACAGCAGCTTGAGCAAGCTGAACACAAGGGCCTGCCAAGCCCCGCAGCAAACACCCCCACATGGACCAGCAAGCTCTGTGCTGGGGAAGCACACCTCCATAGACAATATCACAGAATAGACACCCACCAAGAATGGCAGGACACTAAAACATGTTCAAATGAAATAACAATGTCCTGGTTTCTATAAATGAAGTAACTATGGAGAGTATGAGAAGCAAACTGAAATCAAGACTGAAAAGTTACTGATGGAATTCTGGCTTTTGGTTTTTCAAGACAGGGTTTCTGTGTATAGCCGTTAGCAGACCTGGAACTCACTCTGTAGACCAGGCTGGACTCAAACTCAGAAATCTACGCTGCCTCCAGAGTGTTGGTATTAAAAGCATATGCCACAATACCCAGCTAAGAAGTCTTCTCTTAGCCACAGTCCTATCCAAAGAAATACTACCGTCAGCACTGTAGAGATGGCTCAGCAATTAAGAGCACTGTCTGCTTTTCCAGAGGACCTGAGTTCAATTCCCAGTATCACATGGTAGCTCACAACCATCTGTAATGGGTTCTGATGCCCTCTTTTAGCATAAAGGTGAAAATGTAGGTAGAGCACTCATATACATTAACAAAAAAAGAAATTGTAAGAAATACCATAGACACAACTGTTAGAAAATAATAAAGGCAAGCCAGGCAGTGGCAGCACACGCCTTTAATCCCAGCACTCAGGAGGCAGAGGCAGGTGGACCTGTGTGAGTTTGAGGACAGCCTGGTCTACAGAGTGAGTTCCAGGACAGGCTCCAGAGCTACAGAGAAACCCTGTTTTGAATCCCACCTCCCACCAAATAATAATAAAGGTAGCCTGCCTTCAGCACCTGTTCCACAGGTGGGAGACCATGGTGGCTCCACCACAGCAAAGGGAACCTTGGGAGAAATTCCTTCTTAGGCAGCTCCTCTGAGCACTTGTATTTGTAAAGGGTATCCAAGACAGCCAGCACTGATTTAGGCATGACCAACTTCTGCTAGACACCTCATCCTGGACAGACCAAGGCTCCTATTCTGAAAGCCTTTAGTCTTCTTCCCTGATCCAGGAAGCTGATCATTTTTACTATTGTTATTATTTAAATTTTATTGTTTAGTGTGTTATCTCTATGAGCTGGAAGCCAGCCAGGTCTACAAATTAAGTTCCAGAACAGCCAGGACTGTTACACAGAGAAACCCTGTATTGGAAAACAAAAACAAGAAGAAACAAGAAGAAAAAAAAAAAAAAAACAAGAAAAAAATGCATAAAGAAATCTTAATAACTCAATAATAAAAATATACTAAAAATTAATATACACCCAGTTGAAAAATGAACAAAGCAAGGGTATTCAGTATATAGCACAGTGGTAGAGCGCCTGCTTAGCATGAGCAAGCTTGATGCCCAGCACCCCAGAATGAATGATGTTTAAAAAAATAAGCAGAAGCACTGAGTCTGTGGTTGTGTGAACTGTAGGAAATGGGCCTCTGACCAGCCTGTGGAGGATTATCTTGCTTACATGATGGAGGAGGGAAGATCCAACCACTAATCTGTATAAATACAGAAAGGTAACTGAGCAGCATGCACTTATTGATCTATTCCTAGTTATGGATAAAATGTAACCAGCTGCTTCAACTCTTTACCTTGACTTTGCCATCATGATGGGTTATATTACTGGCTGCTCTACCACAGATTCCATTCTCAGCACCCACGTGGCAGCTCACAAGCTCCTGTAATTCCAGTCCTCTTCTGGCCTCCTTGGGTACCAGGAATATATGTGGTACATAGACATACATGCAGGCAAAACACCCATATGCATTGTGCTAGCTAGTTTTCTGTCAACTTATCACAAGCTAGAGTAATATAAGAGAAGGGAACCTCAATTGAGAAAAGGGCTCCTTAAGACTGGGCTGTACAGGCAGACTACTTTGGCTGTAGGGTATTTTCTCAATTAGTGATTGATTGGAGGTGGGGTGCATTGTGCGTGGTGCCACCCTTCGGCTGGTGGTTCTGGATTCTATAAGAAAACAAGCTAAGCAAGAGATAAGAAGGATCAAACCAGAAGCAGCACTCCTCTGTAGCCTCTGCATCAGCTCCTGCCTCCAGGTTCTCACCTGGTTTATGTAGTGAGATAGTATGTATACTTTTACTTATGTTCAAGACATTTCATATTGATACAATTTATGTACATTTATTCTTGCCATATTCTATGTATGTATACTTTTCTTGTATTCAAGACATTTTGTATATTGATACAATTTGGAATATTTATCATGCTGCCCTTTATAGTTCTACCTCTTGTCTTGACATTTCTACTCTACCTCTATTTTAGGGATTTATATGTATGTATATGTATATAGTTATATTGTTTAAGTATTTATTCCTGCTTTACTCAGGGAAGTTTCAATCAGTTTTTTAGTTAAGTTCCTGAGTATTACAAGTTATCTTCACTCATGTTTTCCTGTACCTATGAGATTAGTCAGATACAGATGCTTAATCTTCAATCACTTCATAGACATGCAGAACATGGCATTTAAATATTTTAATATTAGTACACTGTTGACAAGAGACACTGTTGCTCCTGACAGCACTTTCCCGAAAATATGTTGGACACTGTTGTTGCTCCTGCTGGAGTTCATTCTTGCCTCAGCTAATGGCCTATTGGGCAAAGAACTGCCCCCACCTTGACCACTGATTTGGACATGCTGTTCTATGTGCTGGCAGGAGACAAATATAGAAGACTGCTGGACCTTGCCAAGTCAGGGTAAGACAGCCATTCTACCTCCCTACTGTTGTTGTGGTCTGTCAAGTTCTCTTGGCCTTAGCCAAAACTGGGTGTACCAACGTTGCTGTGAGACCTAGGGTGACTGTCCAGGTGGCTTGCTGTTTCTGTCCTTGCTGCACCTTTTGGAAGTTGTCCATCCGCACTTCCTGTCTACCCTAGTATCGTTATTTTCCTTCTCAGGTCTTGATGAGGTTGAAGATTAAACTATCACAACTATTATTCTCTCTTCCTAGTTAGATATATTAGGTACTAGACTTACGTTTTCCAGCTTAGGACAACGCTATTGTAAACTCCGGTATGCCTTCACCCTAAGACTAGATATGTAGGTCATTTTGTTCTCGATTTTCCTTTTCTTAGAGCACACTTGTTATTCACTGTTTTGTATATAGTTTTGTATTAAGCCTAAATCTTTTCTTTAGACTAAAAGGGGAATTGTAGTGAGATAGTTATTTTGTCCCCTTCTGTGGCACTGACCACGCCCATTGGGGGGTGGAGCCATGGGCAGAAGTAACCTGTAAAAGGAGGTCTAAGGAACGCTCTTGCTGGCGGGACTGGGACAGGAGAGCATCTGGTGGAACTTATTGGTGTTCATCGGTCTAGGTTGTAAGTTATTTCTCCCTGAATAAACATCTATTCGGCTTATTTGTTTATCCTGATCCTTATTTAACCCCAATAGGTTTAAGTTCCTGCTTTGGCTTCCTTCCATGGACTGAGACTCAGAATAGATAAACCATGCAGATTCTTTGCTACCCGTGGGAACTTGAATTTAACTGACCTCCATAAACTCATTGGGCCTGGCATTATTAGGTGTGGCTTATTGGAGTATTCATGGCCTTAATGGATGAAGTATGTCACTGTGGGGGTAGGCTTTGAGGTCTTATACATGCTCAAGATACCACCCAGTATCTTCCTAATGTCTGGGAAGATAAAGGACTCTCTCAGCTACCTCTCCAGCACCATGTCTGCCTGCACACTGCCATGTCCCACCATGATGGTAACAGATGAAACCTCTGTGGTCATAGTATCCTCACAGCAATAGGAACCCTAACTAAGACACTCCCAAAGTTGCCTTTTTTTGTTTGTTTTTCAAGACAGGGTTTCTCTGTGTACCATTGGACCCTGTTCTGGAACTTGCTCTGTAACTTTTGATCATGGTGTTTCATCACAGCAGTAAGAACCTAACTAAGAAACACATATGATAAAAATAATAAATGTTTCAAAGAAAAATAAACCTTTCTTCCCTTAAGTTGCTTTTTTATTTTATATCATTTTTATAAGACAGGTTCTAGAACTCACTTTTATCATGTGCATTTACATGTGCTTGCCCAAGTTTATGTGCACAAGTGTATACACACCCACGAAACCCATAAAAGGGTATTGGATCCCCCTGAGCTGGAGGTACAGGCAGTTGTGAGACACCTGATATGAGTGTTCGGAACCAAATGTAGGTCCTCTGCCAGAGCAATATGCACTCTTTTTTAAAAGACTTATTCATTTTTATTTTATGTATGTTCTGCCTACACATAAGTGCACTACTTGCATGCCTGGCCTGAGGAGGGAAAGCTGGATCCCTCGGGACTGGAATTAGAAACAGTTATTAACTGCCATGTGGCTGCTGGGAATGGAACCCAGGTTCTCTGCCAAAGCAGCAAGTGATTTTAACCACTAAGTCCTATCTCTGGCTTCCCTTAGATTGCTTCAGAATATTTTATCATAGCAACAGGAAAAGAAACTAAGTCAGAAATTGGTACCAGGAGTGGGGTCATTGCTGATAAACCTGGTTATATATGGTCCTTAGGCTACTGAAACTGTTTTGTAGCTAGGCTATAGAAGAGTTTGGAACAATGAATTTAAAAAGCTCTTGAGTGCTAGAAGCAGAGCTGAACTGACCATTCTCATGGGAATTTGGAAGGCAAGAATACTGAGGAAACTTGGACAGTGGGGGCCCACTCAGGAGGTTTTCAGAGAGAAGCAAGGATTCTATCAGGAACTGGGCTAGAGGCCATTAATGTACTGTTTTAGCCAAGAATGTGCTTTTATTCTGTTTATGTCCTGAGAACCTGAGAAAAGTTGAAGCTAATGGACTAATTTGTTTGGCATAGGCCATTTCAAAACAAGGGAGCATTCAGAATAGTGCTGAGAAAGCAACTGCAATTGTTAAAGAAATCAGCCCCATTGCAGAGATATCTCCTATCTGGACTAACACAACAGGAAAGGTATCCTGAGGGAAAATTTCCCCTCTTGGAGGCCCATCTTGTGAAGACACAGGTTCATTTAAGCCCATTGGCCCCTAGAGCCCTTGACAGCTGAAATATGTAGCTTGTTTGATTCTATAGGACCTTCCAGCTAAGACTTTGGACTTAGCTGGGCATTGGTAGCACACACCTTTAATCTTAGCACTTGGGAGGGTTTGAGGACAGCCTTGTCTACAGAGCCAGTTTCAGGACAGGCTCAGTACAGAGAAACCCTGTCTCAAAAAAAAAAAGAAAAAACAAGACTTTGGACTTGAGGGTTGGAGAGATGGCTCGGAGGATAAGAGCACTGGCTGCTCTTCTAGAGTCATTAAGTTCAATTCCCAGCAACAACATTGTGGCCCACAACCATTTATAATGAAATCTGGTGACCTTTTCTGGCATGCAGGAATACATGCAGGCAAAACATTGTATACATAATAAATACATCTTTAAAAAAAAAAGACTTTGGACTTGAAAAAAAATTGCTGATGGGTCAGCAGGGTGGCTGAGTGGGTAAAGGTGCTTGAATTCAAGAATTCTATTGTATTATATTATACATTATAACATGGCCATGAGCAGAGCATAGTGAGCATTGTCATTTTAACAGATTTATAACAGGAAATGAGCCCTGAGCATGCCTGTGTAGGGTAATCTTGATTATGTTAATTGAGGCAAGAATAGCCATTCAGGTAAACACACACATAAAATAAATAAACAAATCTAAAGAAAAAAATTAATAAAACAAACCAAAAACACTTAAAACTTAAACTGAGCCATGTGGTAGTGGCACATGCCTTTATTTAGTCCCAACACTTGGGAGGTAGAGGCAGGCAGATCTCTGTGAGTTTGAGGCCAGCCTACTCTATAGAGTGAGTTCCAGGATAGCCAGGGTTACACCAAGAAACCCTGCCTTGAAAAAAACAAAACAAAAACAAACAAAAAAGAAAGAAAAAATATAAAGCTGGGAATGGTGGTGCATGCCTTTTTTCCCAGCATCGGGGGCAGGATGGTGCAGAGTGGATCTCTGTGAGTTCAAGAGACTAGCCCGGTCTATTGAGTTCTAGGATAGCTGCAAATACTAAACTTGTGTACAGGGATGAGCACTTCAATGATCCAAGTACTGGCAATAGAAAAATGAAAAGCATACACTTATGATGCTGGGGAAGTGGAGGCAGGAGAATCAGGAGTCTGCCTCAGCTACATGGTCAGTTTGGGGCAGTAAAGGCAATATGACATGGGGGCAGGTGACAAAAGGAAGTCTTAATGAACAATAAAGAAGGAAGTCAGGTGGAGTCATAGGAAAAGCTGTGGAGTAGCTGACAGTGCTCTATCTAGTTCTGCCTGTATGGTGTTCACCTTATACCTAAAAAAAGTGGTATGGTTACCTCTCCTCCAACAAACGTCCAAACGGGACCAATCAAGCTTTTGGATCCAATAATGATTTTACAGGAAATTCAGAGCCATATTGTAACCATGGGGTTACAATAGGTAAATTCCAGACAGAACAGTATTTTATTTAAAAATATTTTTAAGGCAGGGTCTCATTTTATGGTGCTGAACTTATACTTAAAAGCTTGCCTCAGAAGTGTATGGTGGCTTTCAGCTATAATTCCAGTACTTAGGAAGCTGTGCTGGGGCATTGTCACAAGTTCAGGACTATTCTGGACTACATATTAAGTGCTGAGATCAGAAGTTCATTTCAGAGAAATAGTGTGCTTGAAGCCAGCCTGGCATACATGAGACACCTCCCAAAGCAAATACACACACACACACACACAGAGAGAGAGAGAGAGAGAGAGAGAGAGAGAGAGAGAGAGAGAGAGAGAGAGAGAGAGAGAGAGAGAGAGAGAGAGAGAGAGAGACAGACAGATAGCTGAGCATGTGATTCCACCACAGAGTTTGCCCAGCTTGCCCAAGACTCTGGGTTCCGGTCACATCCTGAGTGCTAGGATTGCAAGTATGCTCACTACACTTAGCTTGTGTTGTGCTGGAGACTGAATCTGGGGCTTCATGCATGCTAGACAAGCATTCTACCAACTGAGTTAAATTGCCCAGTCCCACTATCTTTAATAGACTAACTTATTAGCTATCTTTGAGGTAGTTAAAGAATTAAAAGACTTAAACCAGAAATTTGACCTGCTATTTGTATGTAACAGGCACTCTAAACAGTAGCAAGCACTACAAACTCTAGCCCATGTACAATGTCAGAAATCTCAGCTGAAAATAAAGCACATTTGTGGAATAAAAAGAGCTGTAATGGTGGAGCCTTAGAGTCCACCAAGTCCCTCAATAGTCTGCAAGCAGAATTGCACCAGAGTAGTAAGACATATTGCTGAGACTGCCTATTTTACAACAAGCAGAGTTCATTACTCTGTCCCTGAAAATCACTTCTATGTTTGGGGTTCTACCTTTGTCTTTTTGCCATCCCTTCCTTACAGACAGACTAAGCTGTCTGAGGGCATCGATTGGCTTACTTTTTATACCGAGATACAAATAAATGTTTGTTAAATAAATATCTATCATATCCACAAATGTTAAAAAATGCTAAGCAGAGTCAATCCTGAAGAATTCTAGCATTTTCCTTCAACTAACACAAATGCATGAGCCCCGATGGTGTTGGCAGCATGGCAGCAAATACCAAGTGAAGTGAGAATTAATACAGTTCACACCCTGTCGTGCCTTATTTAAATCACCAACATTATACAAACATCACTGTCACCTGGCCCAATCCTGTTCCTGATGTTCTACCCAAGGCTCCCCATCAACTCCTACATTTTAGAGCAATTTCTTGGCACCCTACTTAGGAAGCTAATATGATTCCAAGTGAAAGCACGAAGCTCTTACTTTAAGTTCTGTTTGTGTCCTACAAATTCTTCACGCTAATGTGCTTGTTGGTTTTCTTTACCCAATGCTAAAAACCAATTTCCTCTAAACCATTCCTTCACCTCCTCTGATAGAGACTAGGCAGGTGCTTTCTTGAATGGGCTGGTTGACTATATGACCACACCAGTGAAGCCAGTGCTCTCAAATGGAGAGAAGTCTTTATCTTTAACAACAGAAGGATGTCAATATACCAACCAAAAACAAAGCAACAACAACCCCACTCCTCTTGTCAATTAGTACAGTATGGACAAATCCATAGCAACAACTGAGCCCGGCATCCTGCCTTTCCCGTGAGCCCAACTCTCACATCCCTGTTCCTGGGGACTTGACATGGGAGTTTTTGTCACTTTCTGTTTCACAAGTAAGAGTCCAGACACCTGTAACAACAGCAAGGAGCCATCTTGATGTCAAATGGTATAAGATGCCTGGATTTCAGAGATAGGAGCAGTGTTCTTATTCACGTGGTCAGAGAAGCAAAAGTCATTCTTCAGAGCATTATAAGATTAATGTAAAGGGCTGGAGTCAGTCACTGAACTCTGCAGGAAAAGGGGTTGCTACAATAGCCAGGTCAAAAAGTTTCAGGTGTGGCTTTTGTTTGGGGGGCTGGGGCATTCTGGTAGGATACTGTCATATCCAAGATAGGCTTAATAATTAATATAACTAGCAGGAGGAAGAGGCAAGAGGACCATATGTTTAAGATCAGCTTGGGCTCCACAGAAAGTTCAAGACCAGCCTGAAATACACAGCAAGGCCCTGTCTCAAAAAAGCAACAATAATAATTACTGTAACTACAGCCTTACCTGGAACCCTGGATCTCAAGAAATAGAGAAATTTCCCATTCTTAGAGTGCATGATGGCTCTCTTGATGAACTCTACCACAGACTGACAGCGATCCTCAAACTTGGGGTGGCACCATAAGCTGAAAGTTCCTGAAATGGAAGATTAAAGAGTCAATTTACAAGCTTTTCTGGTGAGTGTGGTACCACATTCTCCTCATCGAAGCACTCACATGTCTCAGGTAGTAGCAAGACTAGGCTATACAGCAATACTCTAAAACTTAAAAAACAAAAAATAAACAAACATACAAAAACCTCAAATGATCTGAGAGGTTGGTTTGAACATTTTTTTTTCCTGGTTCTTTGAAACAGGGTTTCTCTGTGTAGCTTTGTAGACCACGCTGGCCTCAAACTCACAGACATCTGCCTGCCTATGCCTCCCAAGTGCTGGGATGCTACCACCACCCCCAGCCTAATAATTAAATTCTTAAATCATTAAAAAATAATTTTTAAAAATTCACTTTGGTGGATATGGTGGGACACACATTGAATCCCAACACTCAGGAGGCAGAGGCAGAGGCAGAGGCAGAGGCAGGAGAATCTCTGTGAGTTCAAGATCAGCCTGGTCTACATAGTAAGTGCCAGGACAGCGAGAGCTACATAGGGAAACTGTCTCAAAACAAAACAAACAAACAAAAATCGTAAGGGGCTGGAAAAATGGCCAGTGGTTAAGAGCACTGACTGTTCTTGCAGAGGACTTGGGTTCAATTCCCGGCTCCCACATGGCAGCTCCCACCTGTCTGTAACTCCAACATCTGACACCCCACACAGGTACACATGCAAGCACAACACCAAAGCAAATTTTAAAAATCTTAGAGTAAGATAAAATAGAGGGCCAGCAAGATGGCTCAGTGAGTAGAACTGCCACCAAAGATAACAATCTAAGTTCTCACCCTAGAACCAACATAGTAGGAGGAAAGAATTGATTCCCTCCGGTTCTTCTGTCTACCATACACATGTGGTGGCATACAAATGAACATACAAAACTACAAATTAAAAATAACAAAATAATTAAATTCAGAAATACTAAATAAGATTTTCTTTTCTATATGTATACTACTCCTTAAATGACATACTTCCCATATTTATATTTACAAATGCTAAGTACATTTATCATATAATGAAGACATTTATATACTATAAAGGATGTGAGATGTGAGAACACAGTAATGGTGTTAAGTGACCTCAGATCTGAGCCTTCAAGTATGTACACTATTCCCTCTTCAAGTATTCATTCTTGCATAGCAGAACAAAAAAATGTCAAATCAGTTTTTCCTTTTTGAGCTTCGAAATCCCATGCCTAGACCACTGACAAGTCCCTACTTCCTTCAACTCCAGAGTCCCAAAGGGAAAAGAGAATCTGAGCTCCTATGGCTTAATACAAGGATCTAAAAGAATCACCCACAAAAAGAACACAATTCATGTTAACTAATCACTCCAGGGAACTGCAGACTGGAGTTCCTCAAGTCACTCTTATGGCATCACCTAAAATGATGAAGGCATGTCCCATTGCCAACAGGCACCAGAAACAAAGCTGCTTTCTAAAACTCCCATTTTTGTAAGAAGAAAAGACCTTTAACCAAAAAGGCACTGGAGCAGCACGTAGGAGAGCTCTCAGTTCCTCACCTACTATGAACCAGGCCAAGAATTAACCTACCATTCCCATAGTCTAGTCTATTATCAGTCTTGCCAGTTTCAACAAAACACCTCATTCTAAAATCCTTTATTTCATATTAGGGTTACCTGTCATTCTGCTTTTTTACAACAGCAGAAAAATAGGCAGTGATGGATTCTTACCAAATCCCACTTTCAATACTTACCTATTCCATGGCTTCTTTCGTTTTTTTAGGATTTATTTCTGTGTGTATATGTTCCATGTATGTATGGGTACCCAAGAAGGCCAAAAGAAGGCATCAGATTCCCTAGAACTGGAGTTATAAACAGTTGTGGGCCACCTGGCATGGATCCTGGGAACTGAACTCTGGTCCTCTCGAAGAGCAGCAAGCATTCTTTACCACTGAGTCTTCCTCTCCTAACCTAATTTATGGCTTCTTCTTTTTTTTTTTTTTTTGGAGGGGGGAAAAGTGTTCAAGGCAGGGTTTCTCTGTGTAGCCTTAGCTGGCTTAGAACTCACCTGTAGACCAGGCTGGCCTTGAACTCACAGAGATCCGCCTGCCTCTGCCTCCCAAGTGCTGGGGTTAAAGATGTCCTACCGGCAATTCATGGCTTCTTAAACTTTTTCTACATATGAATGATCTTTTACCCACCTAAGAAATTTTACATGCAATCTAGGTATCTAGGTATTTAAAACAGGTATGAAGATAAAACATTTTCTGAAAATCACAAAGATTTTTCACTTTATTTATTTATTGGTTTTTTTCAAGACAAGGTTTTTCTGTGTAACAGTCCAGGCTGTCCTAGAACTCACTCTGCAGACCAAGCTGGCCTCAAACTCAGACATCTGCCTGTCTCTGCCTCCCACATGCTGGGATTAAAGGCATGCACAACCACTGCCCAGCCTAGTTTTATTTTTAAAAGAATATTTAGAAGACATTTTACTATTTATTAAAGATAAAAACAACTTCTCATGCTAAGATGGATATGTCTGCTTTGTTTTGGAAACAGGGCCACTCTGTGTAGCCCTAGCAAAGAGACATATCTGCATCTGCCTTAAAGGTATGCACCACCACCACCATCAGGCTACTATTTTTACATAAAGAATTAAATCTTGGGCTGATCATAGTGATATATACCTTTAATTCCAACACCGGGGAGGCAGAGGCAGGTGGACCTCTTTGAGTATGAGGTCAGCCTGGCCTATAGGACAAAGTCCAGGACAGCCAGGACTACACAGAGAAGAGAACCTTGTCTTGAAAAACAAAATAAACAAAAAAAAAAAGGACTAGGGAGGTGCTTGGTGGTTAAAGTACTTGCCATGTAAGCATGAGGACCTGAGTTTTGATCTGCAAAGCCCATGTAAAGCACATGTGATGTCACATGTCCATGTTTTCAGCACTCCTAGGCAAGGAAAAGAAAGTTTCCAGAACCTCAGGCCAACTACACTGATGTATGCTGGTGTAGGCTGCACTAATGAACAAGAAAGCCTGTCTTAAGGTGGAAGATACAGACTACTAACATGCAAGACATTCAAGGTGTCCTCTAACTTCACAGGTACCCTGTAGTGCTCTCCTCTCTCTCTCTCTCTCTCTCTCTCTCTCTCTCTCTCTCTCTCTCTCTCTCTCTCTCTCTCACACACACACACACACACACACCAGATGGACGGACGGGCTGGAGAGCTGACTTAGAGGTTAACAGCACTTACAACTTTTGCAGGTTTGCTGCCTAGCACTCATAACTGCGGATAATTCCAGCTCCAGGAGACCTAATACCTACCCTCTTTTAGGTGGTGCATATACAATACACTCAGGCCCATACACTTAAAACAAAAATAATGAAATAAAACTTAAAAAGGAGGTCAGGGGACTAACTCAGCAAAGGTAGGAAAAGGAAAAGCTGGAGGAAGGCTTTCTCCTGGTAGCAGCACCTCTTACCTCTATAGTGCTCCATTCTAGTGTGATGGGTGATACCCTGTGATCGAAAGCTGAGGCTCAGGATGTAACGAGGATCAGAGCTGTCTCGTACCAGGAAAGAACCATCTGGCTTCCCTTTCAGTTTCATCTCTGCATCCTCCCAATTCATAGGGCCCCAATACCAACCACACTATAAAAATAGGAAACAGCAAAGCAGTTACCAGAGAAATGACACTCCTCTTATGACGAGAAATTTCCCTCACTGTCCAAAAAATGGGAAGGTAAAAGCCATTAACACTGTGCAAACCATAGCAGTGAAAACTAGGCTCCTTCCACTTTTCATCCTCCCTACCACCATAAGACTAATTCTACATTTCATTACCAATGGTCCTATAAGGACAAGAAAGAAATGGTAGGTTTACCTTGCAAAACCATCTTAGACTATTCCAAATATTTCTTCACGGCCCTCCTCCATGATGTCTAACTTTGTTCTCTCCAAATTCAGGCTTTTTACCTTTCTTGTGGAGTGAACAAGGGCCTAGTAGTCTAGCCGCTGTGGCTACAGAAGCTACAGAAATTTCTCTTCCTTTAAAAGCAGGAAGGACAGCCCAGGCATAGACCTCAAGATGTGGGAGGAAAAATGAGTTGCCAGACCTCAGGCATCACATCACCTACCTTCTCCAGTTCTCGAAGGCTGGCTGCAAAGCTGCTGGAGTCAGGCCGGTAGAGGGGACACTGGAGGTGCTGAGGGGGCTGGCTGTGCAGGGACTCTGATGCTCTGATGGGAGCAATCCGGGGAAATGCATCTGCAGGGCAAGAGAATGGAGAACAGTTGTTTTATCTATATTCCTCCCACCCAGAGGCAGACGTCCCCTCCCCACAAAAAAGAAAAAAAAAAAAAAAAAAAAAAGAAAGAAAAAAAGAGATGCTAACTGAAGAGGGACAAGGCATTAGAAGCTAAGCTGGAGAGGGTGGGAGCCAAAGCAGTGGGAAAGAGCTGGATGGGCTGGAACAAAAAGCTGTGTGGGCTCGTGTAAGCTGTGAAGGATGGGTGGGGCATTCAACCCCAGGAAAGCAGTAGGGGAGCCGCTCACTAACCTGACTAAGGTGACTACTTCAGGGGCTTCACCAGCCTAGAGCGATTCCAACTTCTCCCACCTCGAAGTGAAGTGCCGGTAAAGCAGCCTTGGAAATAGTGACTTGCTTACTTGCCCAGGGAGAGTAACGATTTTGCCAGGCAAGTAGAAAAGAATGCTGATTTCATTCATTTTATTCCTTGGGTACCGGAGGCTGGCAAAGCAGGTATGGGCTACTAAATGCTTGGTACTTATTTACAAGGCTGCAGTAAATACCAAAAAGTTTAGGGGGGAAAAAAAAAAAAAAAACACGAAACACAGAACTCTGATAACCAGCAACATATTCAATCTCTTCAATGAACTGACATTAATGCAGTTTCTTAAGTGACATCTACTCAGAGACTGCAAAACAGCCCCAGAAGCAGGGACCAAAATCCCAGTCTTTTACTTCTAATAAAAAGAATATTTACTTCCATAAAGAAACAGGTTAGGAAAAAATATTTTTTTGGACTTGTTTTCAAGTTCTAGTCCAGCTAAGGGGATAAAGATAGAGGCTTCATTCTAAGTTGTAATTTCCATAAACAGACTTCTCCCATCCTTCCACTCTCACAAGTCTTGCCTCTAAGCTAAGCTAACCTGGGGCGTGGGGCGGAGGAGGCGGAGGTAGGGGGAAAGACTGCAAGGAAGACCCCATCGGAGCCACAAGGACAGATGTAGGCAGCGTCCCACTGATATCATCTAGAAGAGAGAACAAAAGCAAGAGGTTCAGCAAAATGAGCATCAATAGCAAGGCGAAGGCAGAGGAGGAGAGGATATCAGGCTGCCCTCTGGGGCAAGGTAGCCTGGCCTTCACTTGTCATCTTTATGCACTGAGGGCAAGTTCTCCTAAGCAGATTGCTCTGCTCAGAAAGCAGGAGAATGAGGGTACTCCTAAGACAGCTCACAGCAACAGACTGAGGGCAAGGTAAATGTGAAGCTAGTCACCACGTGGATGGTAAATACTGCTGCATGCAGATAAGAATGCCCACGCATTTATGTGCCTACAGGTATGACAGAGGTGTGGAGAAAGGGATGGGACACAATTGGGTCATCAATAGAAACCCAGAAACTTATCTGGCTCCTGACAAAAGAACAGGTCCCTAGAACTCACCCTCCCGCTAGGGCAAGATGGCAAAAGGTCAGGTCAGAAACTATACCTAGAAGGCTGAGGCTTCTTCTTGGAGGAGGAGGGGGAGTTGGAGGGTGTGGAGAGGTCAGGCCCCGCTGAGAAATGTCCACATCCACAAGCGACACTGTCTCACCTGAAGGATTCATATAGCAAGCATGTTACAGAAGCACCGTGCCCAAAGCTGAGGGCAAAAGGAAGTGAGACAAAGGGCAAGTAGCAAGGGAGGCTGGAGTCAGAGGGGTGAGGACTAGGGTCCCAAAGGTGAGAATCTGGTACTCTCCAGGCTGGAATAACCCTTAACACCAATTGGCTGAGAATCCAGATGTTCTCAAGTTAGTGTGCCGGCTTTGAGGTTAAGAAGCTGGCTGCTCTCCAACAGACACAGGCTTGCTTCTCCATGCTCACATGATGACTCAACCATCTTAACTCCAGCACTAGGGGGTTCAGCCCCTCTTCTGGCCTCCACAGGCACCAAGCCCATACACAGTACAGACATACATGTAGACAAAACAACTCATATACATAAAATAAGAAAAACAGGGATGGTAAAATGGCCCAGTAGGGAAAGGGACTTGCTAACAATCCTGATCATCTGAATTCAGCCCCCAAGCTCTGCATGGTGGAAGAAGAGAAACTGACTCTTTTTCCAACCAGACACAGGGCCTTTCTGTGTAGTCCAGGCTGTCAAGCTCACAGAGGTCCGCCTGCCTGTTTCCTGAGTGCTGGCACTAAAGGTGTGCGTCACCACCGCCCAGGCAAGAACTGATTCTACATCCATGATAAGGCACACAATCAAGAAATGCAATGTAAATAAAAAAGGATAAAATAATAAAACTTAAATTTTTTCTTTCTAAATCCTATCATCCCAGGGCTGGAGAGATGGCTTGGAGGTTAAAAGCACTGGCTGCTCTTCCAGAGTACCAAGATTTGATTGTCAGCATTTGAATAGCAGTTCACATCTGTCTGTAACTCAAGTCCCAAGGTTTCTGATGCCCTCATACAGCCTCCACAAACAACAGACTCGTAGATGGTACACATACATACATAGAGACAAAATCATACATATAAAATAAACATTTTAGAAGTAAATATCTACACAGCTTTAATCCCAACACTCAGGAGGTAGAGGCAGTTGGAAGCCAGCCTGGTCTACAGAGTGAGCTCCAGGACAGCCAGGGCTACACAGAGAAACCCTGTCTTGAAAAAAACAAAGGAAAAAGAGAAAGAGAGAAGGAGGGAGACAGATGGGGGGGGGGATTTTAAATCTAATTAAGTTTTTTAAGGTAGGGTCTTACTTTGAACCCTGACTAGTCTGATATCACTACACAGACCACACTAGCCTTGAACTTGGTAATCCTTCCTCTGCCTCCCATGTGGTGGAATCACAGCAGTAGGTAGGTTCCAA
Organism: Phodopus roborovskii; assembly: GCF_943737965.1. Lineage (NCBI taxonomy): Eukaryota > Metazoa > Chordata > Mammalia > Rodentia > Cricetidae > Phodopus > Phodopus roborovskii. Next base: position 12,970,809 of record NW_026125052.1, on the reverse strand, counting down.
CCAAAAGACTAGTTTTTAAAAAGAGCTTCTCAGTTACAAACAAGCAAGGCAGCTGGCTTCTCGGACTTGAGAGAATATGAAAAAGACCTTTTTACAGCTTCTACTCAACCAGGAGCTTTACATATGACTGACAGAACAGAAGGTCTCTCTCTGAAAAGTTCTCCATAATATGAGATGACATGGCAATGACCCACTACCAAGAGGACATCCAACAGTCTCTTCACTTTAGCAACTGTGTTCCCTGCTGCAAGAGGACACACTTAAATTAGACACAATGAAGAACCCTGACAGCTGCAAGAACTGCTAACCCCTAAAATGGTAAGACAAAAGCTCACACAATCCTCTTTGCCCTACTCTTTAAATTAGACCAGATGCTCTTGGGTCATTCCTATTAGATAATCTATGAACTTCTTTGGAAGCTGGGACAGGAATAATGACTTCAAGAAAGTCTTTTTTGCATTGAAAGCCTCTATCTTTGCAATTCTTGCCTTTAATTTATATGTAATGACTCAGAACTGTGTAACTGTAAGGGCTACCCAATTACCAAGAAACAGTCCTTATTTCCAAGTACTAAGCATCTGAAATCATAAAAAAAAAAAAAAAAAAAAAAAAAAAAAAAAAAAAGCCTCACCCCAAACCCAGGGGTATGAAATGAAGGAAATTATTGCAGACAGCCTAAAAGGTGCCTGGAGCTCCCCTAGCGATGCATCTGCAAGTGTGGTTCCCCGAGAGCTCCAGGACACTCCCACTTTCAGTTATCAGAACAAGAGAAAGATGTGATTCTTACCTGTGAACAAGGGGCTGAAGGAGACCGGAGAAAAGGCACTTTGAGTTCTTGTCAACCTGGGTTTCCTAGGGAGTAAGAAAGCACACAGAGAATAAAGGGGAAAAATGAACACATATGCACTGAAATCACTAGAACACTGAATTCCAGATGCCCTGAAACACAAAGCAAACCCTTTATTACAGATATGTTGGCAACACTTCTGTAATAAAGCCTAAAATTTAAAGGAGAATGAAATAAATTAAGGCAATTCCTTAAATAGATTCGGCTACTGAATTTACCAGCCTACAAAGCAATACCAATTCCTTTAGATCCATCCATGCCCAGCACATTAAGAATTACACCTGAGTTGTAATTACGAAATCTATTTCATAAGGAAGTAAGTTGGACATAGAGCTGATTTTCATGTGTAAGCCAAGCAAAAGGCTTTAGGCCTGAGCAGCTGCCAGCTTGGAGCAATAGTGCTCCCTCTGGGCCTGACTCTAAGAGATGAAGGTTCCAAATGGAGTCAGGGAGCCAGGGAGCATACCCTGGCCTGAGAACATGAAAGGATACACTGCCACCTTCAACCATGAATACCTCTCTGCCCATGGCACTTAGATATGAGCCAGGGCCATGGCTAACAGGCCTTCTTAGGGTAGGGGCTCTGCCTACACCCAAATACACCCTCCCCTCCGGTCACACAGCTCTGCCTTGATGCTCTCCAGAAACCACCTGCAATTACACAAGGCAACAACTATACCTACTCCAAGTAGCTTTTGAGCAAACAATGAGGAACCAGAGATGCCAGCACAGATTTTTCCAGCCACAATGTGTTAACCTTAAAACAGTTTTTTCATTCATCTCAAGATGACAAAGAGTTTTTATTGAGGTGATACAAACAGGCTATATGCTTATGAAGAGTGAGTGGTGAGTTGTGATAAAGTCTAAAACCTCATCCCAGAACTGACTTGACACTAGACATTATTTTTATAGCTTCACAATGCCTGACTGCAGGTATCATTGCTGGCTCACCTCCTAGACACGCTGTGACACAAAGGGTTAAATATAAAGTAAACTCTTTAACTCTGTGTGTAAGAGCACACAGAGAATAAAGCGGAAAAGTGAACACACAGGTGCTTATCACTGAAACTCTGCATTCCACATGTCCTGAAACATGAAGTAAACCCTTTATTACAGAAAAAATTAAAATGAAAACCTATTTAAAATTATTTGTTTTCAAGGGTGGTGGTGGTACCTTCCTTGAATTACAGTACTTGGGAGGTAGAGGCAGGCAGATCTCTGTGAATTTGAGGCCAGTCTGGTCTACAAAGGGAGTTCCAGGACAGCCAAAAAAGAAAAAGAAAACAAAAGTATACTTGTTTTCAGGGCTCAAGGTATAATCTAGTTGCTAAAGCACCTGTTTATCATGCACAATGCCCCAAATTCAACCACAGCACCATCCCCCAAACAAATGCATTTAAAAAAAATGTGTATTTGTTTTTATGTATATGCATGTGTGCCACACGTATATGGGTGACCTTTGAGGCCAGAAGAGGACCCTGGAACTGGAGTTTTAGGTTCCTATAAGCTACTCTGGATGCTGGGAACTGAGGTTGGTGCTTTGGAAGAACAGTAAATGCTCTTAACCCTTGAGCCATCTCTCCAGCCTCAAAACAAAAAGAAAAACATGTTTATGCTTCATTTTTTTGTTTTGTTTTGCTTGAAACACAATCTCATGTAGCCCAGGCTAGACTCTGACTCACTAAGTAGGTGAGGATGAGCTTGAATTTATAACTCCTCTGCCTCTACATCTTAAGTGCTGGGTCCACAGGTGCAATCCAGTGTGACCAGCTTTGCAATTTTGTTGCAACTTTTTAGATTTGTATTTCATTTTAATTATGTATATGTGTGCCTGTGTGTTTGTACATGTAAGTACAGATGCCATGGAAGGCCACAGATGTCAGGTCTCCTGCAGCTAAAGTTACAAGTGGTTGTGATCTGCTGGACATGGAAGCTGGGAAAAGAACTCAGGTCCTCTGCAAGAGTAGCATGTGCTCTTAATTGCTGAGCCAGCTCTCCCACTCCTGCTTTCAAGTTTTTTGTTTATTTTGTGGTTTTTCCAGACAAGGTTTTTCTGTGTAGCCCTGGCTGCCTTGGAACTTGTTCTGTAGACCAGGTTGGCCTCAAACTCACAGAGATCTGCCTGCCTCTGCCTGGGATTAAAAGCATGTGCTACTATCACCTGGCTCTGCTTTCATGTTTTAATATAGATGTCTGGGCTTCTCAAAACTCAAACAGAATTTCAAAACCAGACCATGAAGACTTTAGTCAGAAAGAGCTGAGGACTGGATGTGGTGCTGCATACTTAACAGTCCAGCACTTGGGAAGCAGAAGCAAACTGTCACAAAGGTTAGTTTAGACTACATAACAAGACCATAGCTTAAAAAAAAAAAAAAAAAAAACAATCCAACAAAACCCACACACCCACATACACCTTTAGCACACCCTTCCCAGCACAGGCAGGCCTCTATGAGTTCAAGCTAGCCTACTCTATAGTAAGTCAGGGCCATCCAAGGATATATAGGTCCTGCCTCAAAGAAAGAAAAAGATGAAACACAGGCAGCTTCCTTCTAAGAGATCTAACAATCCACACTTGAACACATTCATTGCCCACACAGGGGACATGGCCACATAAAAACAAGATAGAACCACACATGGCTTCTGTTTATAAAAGTTGCTCGTGACTACAGCTTAGTGCCAACAACCCAAAGGACTAGAATGGAAAGTTCATTCCACTGGACATGAACCTGAAGCAGCTGAGCAAGTCCAAACTGACTTTTATTTAATAACTTGTGGGTATAACATTAAACCCAGGAAGTAGAAACCCAAAGCACTGGCCTTTCAAAAGGTTCACACCTCAGCCATTTGGCAGTTTGCCTCTTTCTAAAGGAAGCTGCATCCCTCTGCCATCTGCCCATGCTGGGGACGAGTCTCTTTAGTGCCAAGCTCTCAAGAACAGCAGTACCCAAATGCACACGTCTTGCGGAGGCCTTCTCACTTCAGCTCATCTTCTCCCCCACCCCGACATTTTGAAAAAGAAAAAGCATAGTTTCTCTAGGATCTAGAAAAAGAAAAACATCTGAATTTAAACCCAGGCAGAGCCATCTGAGAGAACTAGTTGGTTTTTCCTGGCAAAGAAGGATGCTTTGTGGCTTGAAGCTAAAAGGTCTAAGAGGCTGAAAGGCTAATAATAAATATGTGTGCTTTCTTCTCACTTTGGGAAGATGCTGCCTAACTAAAAACCCATTTTCTATCTCTAGGACCCTGTGAGCATTCTGATGGCAGTCTAATGAAAAGGCCAATCTAGATGACTAAAACAACAAAGCAAAGAAAGAATTTAACACAAAACTGAGGATGGCAGTTAAACTGGGGGGCGCGGAACACGAGAGATAAAACATAATGAGGACAGCAACACTTGAGTCCAGATAAAGTATGGCTAATACTATACCCATTTTCTAAGTCTAATGAGTGGCTGGATATGTATTTATTCTTTAGTACATATATTTTCTATAGCTCCCTTTATATATAGTAAATATCTGGGATGATAAAAGCCCATTTCTAAGACGATAAGATCGTTTCTGGAAAGCAACAAGAATAATACTAAATGAATTTTTCTTTTTGAGACAGGGTTCTCATGTTGGTCCTGAATCTGATATGCAGATGAGGATGACCCTGAACTTCTGACCCTTCTGCCTCTATCTCCTCAATGCTAGGGTTACAAGCATGTACCGCCATACACTGTTTATGAGGTGCAACATGGCCAGTTTATGTAGTGCTGGGGACTGAACTCAAGGCTTCATTCATTAAGGGCAAGTACTCTACCAGCTAAGCTACACACATCCCAGGCCTCCAAATAAACACATTTTGCAGTGCTGGGAATCCAATCCAGGGCTCTGAACAAACTAGACAAGCACTCCACCAACTGAGCTACATCCCCAGCACAAATAAACATTTCAAATTAACCCTCCATGGGTTATTCGTGCTTTCCCATCACCTTGATAAATATTGAGGCACAAAATTAAAGTACTTTTAACTTTGCCAGAGAGCCACTTGCATCTTAGAACAGACACATTGGAGAATGATTTGGTAGGTCATGACTCAAGTGACAGCTTTAGGCAAAAGTCTTTTGTGGGGATTTGCTGTCCTTTGAATCAGGTATGTCACTGCATGAGTTGCAGTAAGAGAACATCTCCATCCATTTCCATTCTGCAAATTATCATCTGCACTACAACAGATTAATGAGATAAAAGGAATTAGAAGCGCTAGACTAAACAGGACAATAGCACAAAAATGTAATCATTGGCCAATTTTCAAATTCCTAGGAACCTAAAAAATCAAACAATGAATCATGTCTACCACTCCTGTCCATAAATCCCTTCATCCCTAAAACTTACAAGTATCCTTTCCTAAAGCACCTTCCAAACTAGGATGCCCAAATACTAGATTGTGTAGCTCCAATACACCTCTGCCCCTGCTAATGCACTCAGTGCCAAGATAGGCAGCCTGTGCCATTTCCAACACATCATAAGCCAGTGTGTCTGTTCATGTGCTACAGGCACAAAAACCATGTGTTCATTTTTAGTTCCAATACACAGACATCTGTGCAGCAAGGTCAGATCCAAAACTCTATCGTAAACCAACTAAAAAAACCAATGGAGGGAATTTCTAGGGATAAACCAACGGGTATAGTCTAATGCCTAAAACCTCAGGAATGATGATGGCAATAATATAAAAGGCACAAGACTTAAGTGGACAGACAATAATTTTAGAGCCATAAGCTTATTCCGACAGAGCTGGCAATCACATCAGTTTATAAAAAGTTTAAAAGGCCAACAGAGCATGAAACAAAAACCCAATGTATAGCACACCATACCACACAAGCACCTTGCTCTCAGCATCTCATGTTAGGACTTAAAAAGGCCCCTTTGAACTTGGCTGTTATGGTAACACGTGGCTGTGATTCCAGCACAAGGGAGATGGAAGCAGGAGGATCAGGTCAAGACCAGCCTTGAGCATATACATAATAAGTTTGAAGCCATCCTAGGCTGTACAAAACCAGGTACACATCTTTAATCCCAGAACTAAGAAAGCTGAGGCAGGAAAATCACCTCAAACTGGAAGCCAGTTTGGACTACATGGTGAGTTCAAGATCAGTCCAGACTGCATTGTGAGACTATATCAAAAACAGGGCAGGGGAGGGGTGGATCAACTGTTACTTGCTATACTTCTGGAAGATCTGGAAGAGGTTTGGTTCCCAGCACCCAACCTGGGCAGCTCACAACTGTCCATAACACCAGATATATGGGATCCAATGTCCTCTTCTGACCTCATCAGGCACATACAAACATACACATTAAAATTTTTTTGTTTAATAAAACCAAAAGTAGTACTAAAGAAAACAGCAGCAGCAAAATACACCCCTTCCCCTAGATCTCAAGATGCAAAGAAACAGTTTCTGATGTTGGCCAAGTCTGCCCAGGACAGCAGGGCCCCAAACGCATGCCAAAGAAACCTCTCCACCCAGAGTTGCACCTTTTTCTCCAGACAAATCAAAAATCACTACAGAACTGCTCTCCATTCTCCACTACACAACCATAAAGACTGCCAGGAGCAGCCTCAACTGTTAACCTCACTAAACAATCTTGAGAACAAGGTACCTATTCCCAACTAATATGTTACTATGTGATATTCAAACAGGGCAGATAGATAGATGTTATTTTTCACCAAGTCTGAAGAAAGACAAATCAGCTCAACATATGTAAAACAGACAAGGGAACTCCGCTGGTTTTCTTGAAATAGCAAAGTTCTATATTATACCAAGGCCCATAGGCATGAAGCCCAGCTCTCTGAATTCTGACATATGTGTGGTATAAGGCCTAGCCCAGCTCCTCAGAACAGAAACCTGATTAGTTGGCAGCCTCAATCTTACTTCATTTTAAAGAATTCTCAAAGCTAATCCATAGTATTTATTATTATTTTATTTAATTGAAGAAAAAAAGAAAATCTGAGACAGGCTCTTCCTATGTAGCTCTGGCTGGCTTGTGACTGTTATGTAGACCAGGCTGCCCTCAAACTCATAGATCCACCTCCTGGGTGATGGGATTAAAGGTGTGTGCCACCATGTCTAGCTACATTTATTTATTTTTAAGAGGTTGGAACTGGACGCGTATGTGCCACAGCACGTATGTGGAAGTCAGAGGACAGCTTGAGAGTCAGTTCTCTCCTTCAACTGTGTGGGTTCCCAAAGATTGGCTCAAAATCAAGTCATCAGGCTTGGGAGCAAGCCTGCGGGGCTTTCTTTCTAGCCCTCATACTCCTCTTTTACTTTTTTGTTTGTTTGTTTGGTTGGTTTTTGGTTTTTTTGTTTTTTCCAGACAGGGTTTCTCTGTGGTTTTGGAAGCTGTCATGGAACTCACTCTATAGACCAGGATGGCCTCAAACTCAGAGAGATCCGATTGCCTCTGCCTCCCGAGTGCTGGGATTAAAGATGTGCGCCACCACCACCTGGCTTCCTCTTTTACTTTTAAAGGCTGTGTGTGTGTGTGTGTGTGTGTGTGTGTGTGTGTGTGTGTGTGTGTACATGCAAGCATGTGTGCATGTGCCTGCTGAGATCAAAAGAGGACACTGGATCCCCTGCAGCTGGAGTTACGGGTGCTCAGGAGCTACCCAATCTGGGTGCATGGGAACCAAACTCCAGTCTTTTGCAAGATTAGCAAGTGCTCTCAACTTCTAAGCCAACATCTCTCCAGTTCCCCTTATATTACTCTACTCTTAAGAGTCAGAATATCTTGTCAGGTCCACTTAAGCAAATCCAAAGTATATGAATGGAAGTCAAGTTGTTCACTAACAGAACATGAAAACTGCTAAGCCTTAGCAATAGCTGTGGGAAACGTGTAGATGGCAAAGGTAGATGTTGAGAAGGGGAAAGAGAATTATGCCTAAAGGGTACCATAAGTGCCCCAAATTACATAGCAAAGACAGCAGAGGCCATAATTAACTTCAACTGACAATGATGTGGAAGCCTCCTAACTCTGGCAAAGGACAGAAATTTCTCAGTGCTTCAGGTACTACCATTTAAAATAAGAGAACAAGTGAAAACTCTGAGCTACTGTTCTTCCAACAAGGGAGGGCTTGCTTAGGAGACGCAGACCCACAGAAATCACAACTACCCTGGCCAGACTTAGCAAGGTTCTCACAGCTCCAGGCTGCCAGCACGACTGGCACATAATAAGCATGGAAAAGCTAGCAAGCAGCACTAACACTTAGCACAGGAAAAAAGTATACCAACTCAATCTTATCACTTCTCTTCCAAAAAGCACAAAATATTCCATCCAGTTTTCTCATCTTCCTTCTATTCCTATAAGGACATGAACAAGACATTCACAGCTGTCTCATTTCAGACAGAAAAGGGGAGGATGAAATGACAAACTGCCCTCCATCTCACAGCTAATGCTGAAGTTCCAAATTCTCTATACAACATGCTGCCTCCAAATAGCAGTCAACCAAATGTTTACACACAAATACCTAGCTCTTCTCCAATTCATCAGTAAAAGCTCTTGAACCAAAAAATGTCTTTCTCCAGTGCCCTGAACTAAGCTGCTTTGCAAAGGTATAGCCTAATTTGCTCTGCAGCAGAAATCTGTATTGTGCTTAGTGTGAGGGTTGGTGATGGAGCAGCCAATGACCATTAAATTCTGCTTCCAAAGGCAAAAAACTGTACGTTATATGCCTTTTCTACTTCCTAATCTATTAGACTTAACAGCTAATTTCACGGCACACCTCATACTAGATGTCTCGGGAATCTTACACTAAGTCCTGGTCAATGGGGAACAAAGGCAAGACAAACCACAAGAAAATTACCAATCCATCCTATGTCATTACCCACAGCTTCAATCCTGCCGTCCACCCTCAGCTGATGCAAATTCCATCCATATTGGTAAGTGGAGCATCAAATATAGAACCTATCGGGGAGGGGGATTACGACGACCCAGGACAACTGTTTCAGCAGCCACTTTTCAAGATCTGAGTTCTCAGCAAGAGTTCACAAAAAAAAAAAAAAAAAAAAAAAAAGTGGGCTCTAAGTAAAGGGACAACCCACTGGGGAAAACAACCTGGGATTTGGACTGATCATGGCATCTATTTAGAAATGGCAACACAGCCCAATGGAACAACGCCTTTTATCTTGGAGTATTCAAATTCCCTTCAGAAATCCACATCCAAGAACAAGTGATTTGCATCCAGGATCAAGGGGGGGGAGCACTAAAAAAATTCAAATAGTAGGGGCTAGAGAGATGGCTCAGCAGTTAAGAGCACTGGCTGCTCTTCCAAAGACTCGGGTTCAATTCCCAGGACTCAGATGGCAGATCACAACTGTCTGCATAATTTCAGGGGATCAGACACCTTCATACAGACAAACATGCAGGCAAAACACCAATGAACATAAAATAAAAGTAAATTACAAAAAAAAAATATTGGGCTCGAGATACACTTATTTTTCAATCCCCACCCCCCAAGAGATTCTAGTGTTCAGCAAAGTTATCAATTTATCAGCTTTTTGGCTTTGGTTTGTCTCTGTCAGTATGTTTCAAGAATATATCATATAAACCACACCTTGACTAATCACCGCCAGGCATGGTGGCAACAGGCCTGTAACCCTGGCATGGGGGAGGCTGACTCAGTACTCAAGAGATCTAGACCAGTCTGGGCCACATAGTGGGTTCAAAGCATGCTTCATCAGCATAAAACCTCATCTCAAAACAAAACAAAAACCACCAATTCAAGTCTAAGAGAGTCAGAATTACAATTCACAATCAGTTATTCCACAAGGTACAACACAACTATGCCCTTATGTCAAAAGTCCATCCACTTTTTAGAAATTCAGGGGGAAAAAACTCAACGTTTAAGTTTGGAATTGTCATTAAGTGGCCTAGAATTCAATGTGTATAACTCACTGAGAATTCTCCACATCTGTGAAAGCCAGAGTGCAAGCATAAAGCTATTCTCGGAATGTGGTCAGCACACACACAACTTAGCAAATATCTAAGAACTACCAGGAGAATATTAAGAATAGAGATGTCCAGCTGATTGCTGGCCAAATTCCCAAGGCCATTTTGCATGCATATATATGGAGAGAGTGGGGGCAGGTGCATAGAGAGAATAAGCAAGATGGTCAAGATAATAATAGGCAGGTGATTGGCACTAGCTTTTCGGCCCCAAGGCACACACTTCCAACAACCTCCCAGCAGCAGTGTTAGTAATGATAGACAGATGGGGGGGGGCTTAAAAAGTGGGGCCAGTACAGGGATGGTGAGGCAGGGCTTCAGATCATTCCCAGCAAGGGACGCTAACCCACTAAGAAGTGTCACCGAGCGTGAACTCTCCAAGAGTAAAAGCTGTTTCCACAATTAGCTCTGATCTAATGGGAGATGTCACCACCTTTAGTCCCAAGTGTCTGCCTTCTCCAGAAGTCCACAGCTTGCGAACTGACAGTATTGTGTTAGCAGTAGGGGAAGCGAAACAAGAAACTGAAGTTTGTCGCCTGCCACCACCACCCCCCAGCCATTCTCACCTCCCCGCATCCAGCTCCCGGCCCGAAGAGCCTCCCATGTCCGTCAGGCTCGCAGCTGAAGCTGCCAGATCTCCAGAAGGCCTCTTGCCGGTCCCATCCCCACCGCCCGAGCCGCCGTTGCAGCTCTTCGTGCGAAACAGACGACTGAGACGGATTTTGAAGGAGCCCTTTCGAGAAGGGCCCGCGAGGGGCCGGAGGGGCCCGGGAGGCGGTGGCGGTGGGGGAGGTTGCTGATGCTGATGCTGATGCTCCCCTCGGCTCAGGCGCCCTGGAGGGACCAAGTCCTGCAGCGGGAAGGGCACCGGGGGTAGTTCGGGGCCCGGGGGCTGCAACAGAAGCCGGCCACCCCCTCCTCCTCCACGGCCCGGGCTGCTGAGCTCCTCTTCTGAACAGCTGTTAGTCTCCAGGCTCTCGGCCTCCGATTCCAAGCCTTCTAGGACCAGCAGCGCGTCGCTCGTCTCCGTGGGGTCCTCCCCGGCCTGCGGGGCGGCAGCAGGCGGCGGGGGCTGCGGCGGCGGCGGCTGCGGGGGGCACGGGCACGGGCACGGGCAGCAGCCTCCGCCGGCAGTCTTGACCCCCGGCCCCGCCGGCTGCCCGAGCCCCAAAGCAGCCAGCTGCGCCTCTAGTCCAGACACCGGACCCCAGGTCCGCTCGAGCGCCAAGCCCGGCGGGAGGGCCTTGGGATCCAGCGCACAGCGGTGCCGGGGACACAGCAGTTCCGAGGGTCCCGGCTCCGGGGCCGCCTCCGCGTCCTCTTCCTCCGGCGGCCGCCCCACGTTGCGGAACACCATCAGCTGCGGCGGCCGGGCGCCCCGCGGGCCGGGCCGAGCGAGGAAGGGTGGCGGCGACGGGCCATGGCCCGGGGGCGGCGGCGGCGGGCCTGGCTCGGGGGCCGCCTCTCCATAGCCGAGGAGGCGGCTCAGGACCCGGTACGAAGCGGCGGCCGCCGCCGCCTCGCCGTCCCGGAGCTCGGCCCCCTGCATCGGGGTGAGGGAGGGAGGGCGGGCGGCTCGGAGCCGGGCTGGGTGGGGACTAGGCCGGGCCCCGCCGGAGCCCCGCCCGCCGCGGCCCCCGGAGCGACAGCGCTAACGGCCGCCGCGGCCTCTGCCTCACAGAGGGGGCGGGGGGCGCGCGGAGCCCAGCGCGAGCCCAGGCCGCGCGCCGCCGCCGAGGACCGCCCCCGAGACGTCACTTCCTGGTTCGGTCCCGCCCCCTTCCCCAGGGTACGCTGCGTCGGCCTCTACTGAGCTTGACGTTGTTCCCCGCCCTGGTTGCTATTGGCCGTCAGCTGGTTCTGTGGCCTCCTTGGTCTCTGGCACCGACCCCTGCCTTTTCACTTCCTGGGCGCCCAGGCCCAGTCTACCCTTCCCTGTGGAGCGGGTTAGGCCTCGGAACCCGAGTCTGGACCTGGGAGAGGGATGCAGCCCCTGGCGCTGCTTGTGGGTCTTGTCCCATCTATGCTGCTTGGGGGTGTATGACCTTGGCCAAGTCATTTCATTAGATCTATATCCTCTTTCCTGCCATCTGACGAATTATGGAATGACTACATGAAAATGTGTTCTAGATCCGGCGGTGTGCTGTTCCACGTTAAACAACTGATTCTTTGGGGGAAGGAAGGGTGTGTATATAGTTTTGTCATCATGAATTTGACTGAAATTAAGGATGTGTACTACACAATTTCCAAGGAATAATAAAAGTGTACAATAATAAAAGTGTACAATAACTCACTGCCAGATGTTGCTTCCACTGGGTTTTGTCATAGTGTGTGTGTCATGTTGAGAATAGAGTCCTAGATGGGGCACATGCTAAGGATCAATTCAACCACCAGACCTCATGCCCAGCCTTCCCAAACTGGTTACACGTGACCAAGGGGTGCAATTTAACAAATGTTTTTACTGATATTTTCCTCTATTGATGCAAAAGGACAGCAAAAAACCGAAGACAAACTTCATCAATTTGCCAATACTGGTGGCAACTTTGCTGAATCAGAACTGGTTTCGATGACTAGAAGGGTTTCTTCAACTTTTTGTGTTATTTCCTAATGTAACCCTACAGATGTACAGGAGGTATACATCAGAGCTACTCTCATTCTCCATCACGCGCGCGCAAAACAAAGCATCAGATCCCCTAGAGCTGTAATTTTTTTTCTGGGAACTGAATTCCAGTCCTCAGTGTGCTGTTAACTGCTATCTCTCCACTTTCTTCCATCTTTTTTTTTTTTTTTTTTTTTTTTTTTTTTTGTGAGAGAGGGGGTTTCTGAGACAGTTTCTCTGTAACAGCCCTGGCTGTCAGGGAACTCACTCTGCAGACTAGACCTGCCTAGAACTCAGAGATCCACCCTGTCTCTGGCTCCTGGATGCTGGAATTAAAGGCATATACTACTGCTACCCAGTTCCTCCATCACTTTTTAAGTCAAGGTGACTAGGGTTTTTGTTGGGGTTTTGTTGTTTTGGTTTTGGTTTTGTTTTTTGAGATGGGGTTTCTCTGTGTTAACAGCTTTAGCTCTCCTCCTTCTACAGACCAGGCTGGCCTGGAACTCAGAAATCTTCCTGCCTCTGCCTCCTGAGTTCTTGAATTAAAGATGTGCATCACCACCATCCATCTATATGGGTTCATATTTTAATGTGTAAACATATATATAAACTTACACACACACACACACACACACACACACACACACACACACACACGGGTTGAACCCAGAGCTTTGTGCATGCCCAGTAAACACTCTACCTATACCTCCAGTTCTATAAGTTTATACAATTTAATTTTGAATAGTAACTACATTTTTAATTTGTTTTTTAAGTGTGTATGGATGTTTTTCTTGCATGTTTTGTGTGTGTACCACTTGCCTGCCTGATACCCACAGAATCCAAAAAAGAGTGTCAGATCTTCTGGGACTGGAGTTACAGACAGATAGTTGTGTGCTGCCATGTGGGTGCTAGGAATTGAACACAGATCCTTTGGAAGAGCAAACAGCACTCTTTTTAAATTAATTAATTATTTATTTATACTTTACTTGCATTGGTGTTTTTCCTACATGTAGTCTGTGTGAGAGCGTCAGATCTTGGAGTTACAGACAGTTGTGAGCTGCCATGTGGGTGCTTAGAATTAACCCTGAGTCCTCAAGGAAGAACAGTCAGTGCTCCTAACCACTATACCATCTCTCCAGCCTCACAAACAGCACTCTTAACCACTGAACCAACTCTCCAGCCCAGCAACTATGTTTAACAGCACTTGATCTTAGTCAGAAGTCCAAGAAGTTATTTTATCTAACAACTGTCTTACAAAATTCCAAAAACTGCTGAGTGGTGGTGGCACATGCCTTTAATCCTAGCACTCTGGAGGCAGAGGCAGGCGGATCTCTGAGTTCGTGGCCAGCCTGTCTCAAAAAAAAAAAAAGGAAAAATATCCAGAAATTTTAACAATTGAATTTCAGGAGCTGCCATAAGTGTGCCCACTACCGCCACTAGATCTCAAAGCAAGCATTGCAACTTTGCTTACTTGGCCAGGATGTTGTGAGGACCAAATAAGACCAAGTTTGTGTGGAGATGTGACTGAAGGTAGAAAGCCTAGACAGGAACCCACTGCAATTGTTCTTGTGGGAGACGTTGAAGTTCACAGGGGATAAGGAGAAAGAAGCAACTAGCAAAATTTAGCAATTTTAGTATCTGAAGAAGCTTTGAGGGAAAGATTAAAGAACTACTATGTTGTGTGCTTGGTATATGCACCTATGCAATCAGATGCTTTTGTATGTTTGTGCGTGTAGATCTGCAATGGTATAGAGTCAGGGGTTGATGTGGGTCTCTCATAAGTATAAGGACTTGAGATTGTATCCCCAACACAGTATAAAAGCCAGGCAGAGCAGCATGTGTCTGTGATACCTGGACTGGGGGTGGGGTAGACTCCTGAAGCTCACTGACCAGCCAGTCTAGAAACTTTACCATCTGAGCCATCTTCCCAGCCCAGAGGGGCCCTTTCAAAATGGAAGTTTGCTCACAGCCTGTGATTATAAAGATTCATGTATGTATGTATGTATGTCTGCATGCATGCATGCATGTCTGCATACCAGAAGACAGCATCAGATCCCATTATAGATTGTGAACTGCCATGTGGGTATTGGAAGACGATCTCAGAACCTTTTATTGTTTTATTTTTTGAGACAGAATTTCTCTGTATTGCTTTAGAACCTGTCTGGAACTCACTCTGTAGACCAGGCTGGCCTCAAACTCACAGAGATCTGCCTGCCTCTGCCTCCCGAGTGCTGGGACTAAAGGCATGCACCACTAACGCCCAGCTGAACCAAGAACCTTTGGAAAAGCACCCAGTGCTCTTAACCACTGAGCCATCTCTTGAAACCCTCAGCCTGTGATTGTAATTGTGCATCCTTTCTTCACTCTTAGGATAGAGAAAAGGCTCCTTAGGACCCTGCTGGTCTTCCTGCTGCCTCTCTCACACACACTGCCCATAACACTGTACCTTATCTGTCCCATGCAGTACAGTTCCACTAACACTGTCATCTCCCACATAGATGGGCATTTTGTGATTATTTACCACCCCCCTCTTTCCTCAGTGTTAGAGACCAAATCCAGAGTTTATACCTCCAAAGTGAAACTGTAGCTCAGCCAGGAAGCAACATGTCCTGCCTTTTTGTTTGTTTGGTTTTTGTTTGTTTGTTTGTTTGTTTTGGCTTTTGAGACAGAGTTTCTCTGTGGCTTTGGAAGCTGTCCTGGAACTAGTTCTTGTAGATCAGGCTGGTCTCAAACTCACAGAGATCTGCCTGCCTCTGCCTCTCCAGTGCTGGGACTAAAGGTGTACACCACCACCACCTGGCCTGCCTTTCTTTTTTAAAATAATTTTTATTTATTTTTATTGTATGTGCATTGGTGTTTTGCCTACATGTAGTCTGTGTGAGAGTGTCAGATCTTAAGAGTTACAAACAGTAGTGAGCTGCCATGTGGGTGCTGGAAATTGAACCTGGGTCCTCTGGAAGAGCAGCCAATGTTCTTAACTGTTGAGCCATCTCTCCAGCCCTGTCCTGCCTTTCTAATCTCCTTTCTTGGGTAAATTTTCCCTCTATTTGTGCTTAGTAAATTAGCCAGCCTTCAGATGGAACTTTCCTCACTGCACCAGGAAGATGTGCCTGGTCTCTCTTCCCGTGGATTCCAGTTTGATTTCCACCACCTACATCATGGTTCACAAATGTCTATTTCAGGTTCCATGGGATCCGATGCCCTCTTCCTTCTGGCCTCCTCAGGCACCAGACTTACACAATGTAAGTAGGCACACATGCAAGTAAAACACCCATCATACCCATTAAAAAATTAAATAGCCAGTTGGGGTGGTATGTGCCTCTAATCCTAGCACTTGGAGGCAGAGGTCAGTGGATCTCTGTGAGTTCAAGGCCAGCCTGATCCAGGACAGCCAGAGATACACACACACACACACACACACACACACACACACACACACACTCTACCTTTCCTACTAAAATGTAAATTCTAGAAGGCTGTGTTTGCTCTCTGTCCCTCTGACTGTCTGATGTCAGAGACTCTGCCTGACATGGAGTAAGGTCTTTGATACAGAAATATGGAATTGTTGTGCAACCTTAAGCCTCATAAAAGGTCACTGATTCAAATTCACCTCTAATTCTGTAGAACAGAATTAACAGCCACTCTTATAAATGAAGAAACAAACTGACATGCAGTGAGTTATTCAGCTATGGTTAATCCATTCAAAAAGATGTAGTGGAATTTAAAGCTAGAGGTCTGGCTGCAAAGATTTCCTTCTCTACCCTTTCTCCCCTCAGCTACTACTCATGTCACTCAGATTTCTAGAAGGGAAGAAAAGGAAAGAAAGAGTGAGAGAGGAAGAAAGTTAGGTGCTATAGGAACCCAGAACATTGGCTGCCTTAAACAAAAACTGACTTCCAAAGATCCCTGGCTCTCTGGGAAATACTCTGGCCCCAGAGATAATCCCCTGACGGCAAGGACTGTAGCTCTGCAACGCCCTCTGCTGTCCAGCTGCTATCTTTTTTCTTTTCTTTCCTTTTCTTTTTTTCCCTAAGAAGAGATTACTTAAGTCTGTACTATTACAGATTCCCCCGAGGTATAGCACACAGCTCCTGGTCAGACAGAGAAAGGACAAGAAAGAAAAAATATAAAGGAAATATTATCTCTCTCTAGTTCCTTAATAGTACAGGCCTACACCCCTTGTCTGGGAAAATCATGAAAAAGGAACCTTAATTTAATACTAGCACTCAGAAGGGAGGCAGAAGTAGGTGGATTTCTGTGACTCTGATGCCAGCTTAGTCTATATAGTGAGTTCCAGGACAGCCAGGGATACATATGGAGACCCTGTTTCAAAAATAAACACATCTACAAATAAAATGAAAAGAAACTTCTGGGTGACTTAGACTCCAGTTAAGTTGGCTTTTGCTTTGAAATACAATGAATGTATGTATAAGTATTTATAATAATTTTAACATACAATAAAGAATTTATTAAATAAACTTATACTGAAATAGTAACAACAGATGTCTCACACCTGAGAGGCTGAGAAGCCCATAGCTGCTCAGTCCATGGGGCTGGGTACCTCAGCAGTCCCAGTCTGGCACCCAAAACCAGAAGAGTTGCTGGTCCTCAGTGATGGAAGTCTGCAAATGCTGGTTCTAATTCAGCCAAAGAACAGCTGCAGCTGCAATAACGGAATAAATTAACTCTGCAACATGAGAGATAGACCAACTGAGCAAAAGGCAGATAATCTCCCTCCAGCCACACCCCCTTCTAGTCTAGACTGCTACCAGATGGTGCTGCCCCACATTTGGGTGGGGTGGATCTCCCCACATCAATGAAGGCAATCAGGACAATTCCTTAGGGGAGGCTCCTTAACCAGGTGATTCTAATTTGTGATAAAAGGCCAAGTCAGCTTGGGCTATAGAGTGAGCATGAATATATTCATAAACATACACATACATATATAGTGGTGGCTGTGTACAGGGTTAGCAAGAAGGCTCAATGGGTAACGGCACTTGCCTCCAAGCCTGTCAACCTGAGTTCAAAACCAGGATACACAGGGCAGAAAACCAACTCCCACAATTTTCCTCTGACCTCCACATGTGTGGTATGTTGTGGAACATGCCTCACTCTCTAATACACAAATAAATGTAAAAATAACTAGGGTAGGACACTGCAGCAATGTCTCCACTGCTAAAGTGCTTGCTGCAGTCCCAGTACTCAAGTAAAAAGCTGGGCATAGCCACATGTACCTATAATACCCAGAGAGAGAAACAGGGGGAGCTCTGGGGCTGGCTGGCCAGCCAGTCTAGCTGAACCAGTGAGTTCCAAGTTCAGTGAGACTTTCAAAAAAGTTAGGTAGAAAATGATTGAGGAAGAAACCAGCTGTTGACCTTTGTTTCCCACATACATAGCTTCATGCTCAGAGACACATAAAAAAAAGGTAATAGCAAGCCAGGTGGTGGTGGCCCATACCTTTAGTCCCAGCACTTGGAAGGCAGAGGCAGGCAGACCTCCGTGAGTTTGAGACCAGCCTGGTCTACAAGAGCTAGTTCCAGGACAGCCTCCAAAGCTATGGAGAAACCCTGTCCCAAAAAACAAACAAACAAAAACCGAAAAACAAAAACACAAAACAAAACAAAGCAAAAAAAAGTAATAGTGAAACTTTATTTATTTTGGTTTTTTAAGACTGGGCCTCTCTATGTAACTCTAGCTCTCTATGTAGCTCTGGAACTGTCTATGTAGACCAGGCTGGCCTTAGACTCACAGAGATCTGCCTACCTCTGCCTCCTACATGCTGGGATTAAAGTCCTGCACCACCATATCTGACAAAACTTTAAATATATACTGGGCTGGTGATGAACCAGCCTGCCTCCATCTTGGGATTGAAAGCCATCTTACAGTAAAGACAAAGATACATTCTTGTTTATGCCTCACCTGTAACCTTAACTACTCATGGGTCTGTACTGCCTGTTCGGGGAAAACAGCAATCACATCTTTGTTTCAAAAAGTTGTTATAACCATCTTGTAATCCTACTGTTGTTTCAAAAGGTTATTATGACTACCTTGTTATGTTTATTTTCTGCTCCCCTCACCCTAAGACAGGGTTTCTCTGTGTAGCCCTGGCTGTCCTGGAAATCACTCTGTAGACCAGGCTAGCCTCAAACTCAGAAACCTGCCTGCCTCTGCCTCTGCCTTCCAAGTGCTGGGATTAAAGGAATGTACCACCATCATCTGGCATGTCCTATTTTTATAACCCCACTGAAAGACCCTCAGAGCCAGGACCTTCACGTTCCAACTCAGGAAAGGTGACACCCAGATCACTCATGAGAAGCGGTCTTGATGCAAACAGCATGAGGACTTTTTTATTCCAATTGCACTGGTGTCCACAGTCATACAGCACTCAGGGGTAGAGTGCAGAATTGAGGGTTTACAACAAAGCCGGAGCATCGCAAACCAATCATCCCAAGTATCAAGAGCCCTTGAGGTGTGGGCCAATTAATTTAAACCATTTTATAGTTTTTTCACCATTTTAAGTCATCCAAGCCCTCACTTTATAGAACAATCAGTTTTCTATAGCCCCAGAGGTCTGCACTTGCGCGGGCTCCTGGGTGGGGTGACAAATGGCAGTTAGGATAGGTCACTAGGGCTGGGGTTTCACAAGCAGTTTACCTACATCAGATAAGCAGTTAGTTAGCTCATTACCAGGCCAGGATCATGTACTCAAGGGCCTGTCTGTCGCAAGCAGCAAGGAGTCTGATCTTTTCCCTATTTACTGGCAGAGGACCGGGTCTGGAATTTGAGGTTTTTAGGGCTTTTTAGATAGTATTTCTAAACCTCTAGCTTCCTGGGGTCATTGGAGAGTTAGGCTGTATTTTCCATACTTTCACCACCATTTGGAAATCCCCTACCCCTGAGCTTTAAAGCCTTTTCTTAAACCCAACTTTTTAGGAGGAGGCAGCCTGTATTTACAAATTTTTAAAAGCTGCTTTAATTAATTTTGCCATGATGATTTGGGTCAGTGGTCTTTCTCCCTGAATCTGTGGAATTAATTCTGGAAAGATGGCTGAACAGGTAAAAATGCTTGTGGCCAACAACCTGAGGCTGGAGAGATGATGGCTCAGCAGTTACGAGCATTGACTGCTCTTCCAGAGGACCTGGGTTCCGTTCTCAGCACCCACACGCCAGCTCGCAACCATTTATAACTCCAGTTCCAGGGGATCTGACACTCTTCTGGCCTTCTTGGACACCAGACATACAAATGCAAATTTTTGAAATGGGAAGAGCTACATTTAATTCCAGGAGTCAGAGGCAAGTGGATTTCTGTAAGTTCAAGGACAGCCTGGTCTACACAGTGAGTTCTAGGCTAGGCAAGGGTACATAATGAGACCTTGTCTCAAAACTCAACCAATCAAACAAAACAAATGAAAAGGGGCAGGGATGCGAGCGACTACTTCCCACAAAGAAGGGAAGAAGTTGGGATGTAGAAAGATGGAGTGGTGCAGGCATCAGGAGCACACGGCTAGGACATGCAGCTAGCCCTTTATTATGTCCATTGCAGTTGCTGCCAGGAGGCCAAGTGGGGCAGGGGGGTGGAGAGAGGGACATGGATTCATCTGCTGTTGCTATGGCCTCAGGCCAGATTTGCCCATCTCTACTAATGGAGCAAAGGGTAGAGGAAGGAGGGAGGCAGAGAGAGAGCAACTGGTCGCTTCCTTCCCCTCTTTTATCTTATCTCTGGAGCAGATGTGGGGTGCTTGTGTCTGGAATGGGGGTGTCTGCATACTGGATCAGAGGTAGAGAAAAGAGTAGTATGCCAGGATTAAGAGGCTTTTGAGATGGGGTGGCACACCGAGCAAGGAGGGGCAGGGCCATCATACCTATATCTAGAAACTGATAACATTAGAGATGAGAAATAAAATGAAACAGGCTAGATGGGATTAGCATGAGAGAGCAGAGGAAGGGAGGGAGAGAGGGAGGGGAAGAGGTGTGGAGACGGGCTATATACCAGCCTCTGCCTGCATTCTTCTGAGCCACCCAAACCTCTAGGCAGCCTGGATTCCTGGGATATGAGAGCTGCCGAAGAATGGGTACCAAGGCAGTGGCCACATCTTCTCTTGTTTGGGCGCTGCTGAGTTGCTTTTTCTTCTGCAACTGGGCTCTGGGGAGCCAAAGACCCTTTCGCTCTCTGCCTCCACTATCTTCCCAAGCCAAGCGAGGACCTGGGCCCACGTGGAAGCCCCCACAGAGGGCGGAAGCAGCCCTGGCTTTTCTCTACTCTGGCGATGTTCAACAACTGTCAGGTGCTAATTGCAGTGAGAGTTATGAAGTCCGTGGAGCAGAAGGGAAAGTGGGAATCCCCCCAGTCCTACGGAGAGCAGCGGGCACCCTGGCCCAAGCTGCCAATTTTCTCAACATGCTTCTACAAGCCAACGACATCCGGGAGTCCAGTGTGGAGGAGGATGTTGAGTGGTATCAGGCACTTGTCCGAAGTGTGGCCGAGGGGGACCCAAAAGCCTACAGGGCTCTACTGACCTTTAACCCCCCACCAGGGGCTAGCCACCTTCAGCTGGCCTTGCAGGCCACCCGGATGGGGGATGAGACCATTCTTCAGGACCTGTCTGGGAACAGGGTACAGGAAGAAAACCCAGAAGAGGGCCTGGACAGCCCTGACCTGCAGAAGCGAGTACTGACCAATGACCTAAGGAGTCTTGACAGCCCCAAGTGGCCTCGGGGGGATGGATATGTGGGGGACATACAGCAGGTAAAGCTGTCTGCTCCCTTTCTGGAATGCCATGAGGGCCAGTTCCGTCCTGGCTGGCTAGTTACAATCTCGGCGACATTCTATGGACTCAAGCCAGACCTCACCCCAGAAGTCAGGTAAGTGGGCTTGGGAAGGACTTGATGGATTTGTGAGGATGGGGGGGGGGGCACAAGTTTGCTGTACTATGCACAGACCATTTGGCAAGAATGTGTATGTCTATGGGGGGGGGGCGGTGCACAGATATGTATGTGTGTGTGTGCATTCAGGCATTCAGCTGTGTATATCTTTGATCGACATTCTGAGGTGTGAGTGTGCATGCTGTATATAAGCCAATTTATACATATTTATCTGAACATGAACATCTATTTTTTTTTTTTTTGTGTGTGTGTGTGTGTGTGTGTCTTCATTTTATTTTGTTTTCTTTTCCTTTTGTTGTTTTGTTTTAAGACAGGGTTTCTCTGTGTAGACTTGGCTGTTCCAGAACTCTGTAGACCACACTGGCCTTGAACTTATAGAGATCCACCTGACTCTGTTGCCTGAGTGCTAGAATTAGAGGTGTGCTACCATTGCCCAGCTTTATTTTGGTTTCTAAAATAGTTTCTCATGAGGCCAAGGCTAACCTAGAACCCTGATCCTCCTACCTCCACCCTCCAAGTGTTGGGGTTACAGGCATGTGTCTGGTTACCTCTTGATGTTGTTTATGTGTTGAGGACAATGAGTGAAAGTCTATGGGCATGTACATACACAGGTATGTACACATACATCTATACATAGGTATGTGTGTGTGTGTGCAGATGGGTGAGTATAGACAGAGACAGGTCTTGGCTGTCATGGCGCTCAGATTTAAGGTATGAACAGAAGAGGTAAGAGAGAACTTGACAGCCTGGTGGTGATTATACACATCTCTAATCCTAGCACCAAGGAAGCACATGAGTTCAAGGCCAGCCTGTCTACAAAGCAAGTTCCAGGATATCCAGATCTATTATGAGAACTTAATTACAGTAATAACCCATGTTCCTGGCTTCTCAGAGGAACCAACTACATGGACACTCCAGTAGGCTTCCCAGGAGAAGAAAAACTCCTGGACAGGGGCTTGGAACCAACACCCCTTTGGTCCAGGAGTTGGCTGAGTCCCAGTGTCATTCATTACCAATAACCAGGCTCTTAGTGGAGCAGACCCTGTTATCCTCCCTTCCCTGCCACAGTACTTTGTAATACTCCTCAAAGGACTGACTCTGCACTCAGCTAGGGTAAAGGGCCAGGAGTCCTACTGGGAAGCAGGCGCAAAGCAACACAGCACAGCCAGGCATGCAACAGCGAGCATTGCTTTCTCTGCTCTCTGCCCCCATACACTGTTCCCAACAGGGCTCCCCCTCCCGTAAGCAGGCCACCTGGCTCCTTGCCAGAGCCCCTCCCAATTCAGTCACAACAAGGCTCCTCCATTCCAGGACTCCTTCCCTGTGATTAGTTCAGACCTGGTGTGTATGGGCAGAGTGAAGGGGTGGTAGACCGCTGAGCTGCTTATGTGGCATGTAGAGGCAATGGGCAAGGGTGTAAAATCCATGGGATCTGCCATGTCGTGACATGTGTTTTCCTTCTACCCATCGATGAAAACCAGAAAATGATAAGATGCTGAACATCGAAGAAGTGGGGGATAAAACCTAGTGGGAGGGGGACTGTTGCCACAGAGACAGGGCTAATGGCATTGGAGATCTGCCTTGTATGTGTACAATGCTGCCCCTGTGCTAAAGCATGCAGAGACTGCACTGCCCGATAACATAGTGATTGCCTCAGCATCCCCACTGTGCCCCTAACTGTCCATTTGCTGCTCTAGGGGACAGGTGCGGATGGACATCGACCTCCAAAGCGTGGACATCAATCAGTGTGCAAGCGGCCCAGGCTGGTACTCTAACACCCACCTGTGTGACCTCAACAGCACTCAGGCAAGGAGGATGGGTCCACTGAATCCTGCCTTCATTCCCTTTTCCCATCACTGCCCCCACCCAGCTCCCAGGAACAGCTGGGTGCTACCCTTACATCTCAGGGTTTCAAGTGGGGGTGGGGGGGCGGGTTGGAAGGTGGAGGCCTCTAGTGATCGGCAGAGGTGAAATGACAGGCTCTTCAAAAGGGAGGCCAATGTACAACCTATCTCATATCTTCTATTCTTCTAAAAAAAAAAAAGCTACTCCTTATGCCGGTGAAACCTCAATGTGCCCCTTGTTTGCTCTTGGTCTGGTACTCATCACTCCAGGGTTCTTCTTTGGGGGTTACTCCTGAGCCTAGCCTGCTTTCCCTTTCCTATGCTAAGTCAGCACAGCTCTGATTCAGAGGATGCTCCATTGGTATTCACCCAAGTAAACAGAATTGCTGGTTGGTTGTAGGAGGAGCCTAACCAAAGCTTGAAAAGGTTGGGGAGTGGTGAAGGTGACAAACTCCAAACTACAAGCCCTTTGCCTCACAGCTATCTGCTTTCAGCCAATGGCCTCAGTCGTGTGTTTAACAACCCTGCCCATCTCTGAGGCCATGCTTTGTTAACTGCTGAGCAAACATCAATAGGAGGAGGCAGGATAGAGAGCTAACCTTGGCATCCCACCAGCCTGGCATTATGCTGAGGAAAGTAGTCCTATGTTAAGGCCAGATAGGTCCTGATGGAGGAAGTTGCCCCTCCATGCAGGTCTTTTTGTTGTTTTTTTTTTTTTTTTTTTTTTTTTTTTTTTTATTGTTTTGGTTTTGTTTTTTGTTTTGTTTTTGAGACAGGATTTCTCTGTGTAGCCCTGGCTGTCCTGAAACTCACTTTGTAGGCCAAGCTGGTCTAGAACTCACAGAGATCCACCTGCCTTTGCCTTCCTAGTGCTAGGATTAAAGGGGAGGGCCACCACCATCTGGCAGCTTTGGATTTTTGAGACAGGATATTTGTGTGTAGTCCTGGATGACCAGGCAGGCTTCAAACTCACAGAGATCCACCTGCTTCTGCCTCCCAAGCCACCACTGCCCAGCCATGGGAGTCTTTTTAACTTACCTGTCTTAGAATTACTGTTGCTGCGATGGATCACCATGAAGGAAAAGGTGTATTTCGCTTACAGATCCATATAATCATTCATCAAGAGCAGTGAATGCAGGAACTCAAGCCAGGGAGGAACCTGGAGGCAGGAACTGATGCAGAGGCCATGAAGGGTGCTGCTTACTGGCTTGCTCAGCCTGCTTTGTTTGGTTGGTTTTTTGTTTTTTCAAAAACAGGGTTTCTCTGTGTAGCTTTGGAGCCTGTCTTGGAACTCACTCTGTAGAACAAGCTAGTCTAGAACTCACAGAGACCCACCTGCCTGGGATTAAAGGCATATACCACCATTGCCTGGCTGCCCAGCCTGCTTTCTTATAGAACCCAGGACCACCAGCCCAGGGATGGCCCCATCAACAGTGAGCTAGGCCCTCCCCCGTCAATCACTAAGAAAATGTCCTACACTGGATCTTATGAAGGCATTTCTTCAATTGAGGCTCATATCGCTCCCAATAACTCTAGCTTGTGTCAAGTTGACATAAAACTAGCCAGCACAGCACCTATATGCCAAGTGGGACAGCTTGTGGGAACCCTTTGAAGCAGGTATGGGCACAGGAGAGGATGATTCTACTCTGAGCTCTCCCTATCTTCACCTACCAGTACCTAGCCCTAGGCACTAGGGAATGGGGTGTAAGGATCCTGTTAATGCCAATCTGAACAAAAGAGTTATGTGTCCTAGTTATGTATCCTGTGCTCTTTCTTGGATACTCCAATAATGGGGAAGTTTCCAGAGGTGGGAGGCCTGGGCAAGAACTGGAAAACGCTTCTGATGAATTCTCTAGTGTAAACCTGGAAGCATTGGATGGAGGGAACTCTTCCCAGTAGGGAAAGCTTTTGGGGGTGGGGGTGGGAATACAATACAAACAAATAAACAAATGCCATTTGTCATCCCCACAGTGTGTCCCTCTGGAGAGTCAGGGTTTTGTCCTTGGCCGCTATCTCTGTCGCTGCCGACCTGGATTCTATGGGGCTAGCAGTTCTGGGGGTACGTAAGTGTGGATAGGGCTAAGCAAAGGTTTTGCAAGCCAAGGTCAGTTGGGATGGAACATCTATGGACAAAAAGGTAGATTTAAGGTAACCCTGGGAAGAAGTGGGAGTCTACAGCTGCAAGCCAGGAGAGGCTCGGCATGGTGGTGCATATCTATGGTTTCAGCACTTGGAAGGCTCAGGTAGGAGGATTGCCATGAACTCAAGGCCAGTTTGAGCTACATACTGAGACCACAGCTCAAGAGAAAAGTGTGGGTGGGGGAAAGAGAGAGAGAGAGAGAGAGATGATCGGAGGGACTGTTTGTAGATGCTTACCTTCTGAGAATGAACTCAAACACACAGGTATGAGGCAAGTTAGCCTCTGAATGAGCCTTAGCCTAGCATCTTCCTGTTACCCTGTCCTTAATGGGGTTTAACCTTTTGCTCTTATTCCTGGGGCCATAAGCTAAAGGAGAGGATGTAGCCTCAGGATCCAAGGCTAGAACCTCAGAAATCTCTAGCCAAGCTCTCCTTACACCCATCTTATCCTTTGTAGGGTTAGAGGAGAGTGCAACTCAGACTGCCGGGCAATTTGGGTCTCCACAAAGCAGCTTAGGGAAGCTGCTTCGGTGCCAGCCATGTCCTGAAGGCTGCACCAGCTGTCTGGATGCCACACCATGCCTCGTGGAGGAGGCCCTGGTACTGAGGACGGCAGTGCTGGCCTGCCAGGCCTGCTGCATGCTGACTGTCTTCCTGAGTATGCTGGTTGCCTACCGTTGCCGCGGGAGCAAGGCAAGAAGGCCCACATCTCTCTGCTGTGCACACATCCAAGTGAACACATTTAAGTCTTGGGAAAATGGGTGCCAATCTTGCTTCTATGCCTGGGTGTGTGACACCAGGCAGTGACCTCTCTACTCTTCCATCTGTTTCCTCATCTGCAACATTGTATTTGATTCAACAAATACTAGTTGAATACCTACTACAGAGACATTCTGCAAGAGAGGCACTCTGGATCCCAATGGGGAGAGGAGGCAATGACACAGGAGCAAGGATGGGGTGGCTGCCAGGTGCTGTGGGAGGAGGGACCAGTTATTCTGCAGGGGATGAAACTGGAGGGCTTCTAGAAGAAGTGATAGGTTAACTGGTTTTTACTGAGCAATGAAGAGGAATCTTATTCTAGATCAAGGGACAGTCTGCCCCAAAGCTTGGAGGGATGCCAGAGGCCCGTTCTAGCTCTAGCAACCTTTGAGCCCAGCATGGCCCTTCTTACAAGGATGGCTAGACCCTGGGGTGAGGCTGGAAGAGTGGCTAGGAACAAGGGCTGGAGGCCCAGGCCAGGCTTGGTGCTGTTAGCACTCTGCTCACATCTTTCTCCCCTGGGTTCACAGAGGATCCGGGCATCTGGAATCTTCCTGCTGGAAACCATCCTTTTTGGATCCTTACTTCTCTACTTTCCTGTGAGTGTGACCACTAGCTGGCCTTACTCCATGTGTCCCTCACCCCCAAACTGCCTTGTTAGGAAGATTTGGTGGCTTTAAATTCCCCCTACCAGCCATGGGTGGCACATGCCTTTAATCCCAGCACTTAAAGGCAGAAGCAGGTGGTTCTCTGTGAGATGGAGACCAGCCTGGTCTACAGAGTTAGTTCCAAAATAAATAATTTTCCCCTACCTATCCCCACAAATGGCATTCTGCCCTAGTGAGCTCTGGAGGCAGAGACCTGGACTCAAAAGAATTTTCTGACTTGCTGGTACAATTTAAGGCAAGTTGTCTTGTGTACCCTTCAGATACTTAAGCTGCAACTCTGCAAAAAAGGAAGCATGAGGCCTCCACTAAGGGGTTGCTAGGAAGATTAGTCATGTATGTGACAGGGATGGAGAGTGGAGGAGAAACAGAGCAGGGAGTAGCTGGTTCTGTCTCCTTGCCATCAGGTGTTCATCCTGTACTTCAAGCCCAGCGTGTTCCGCTGCATCGCTCTCCGCTGGGTCCGGCTGCTGGGTTTTGCCGTTGTCTATGGGACCGTTATACTGAAGCTTTATAGGTAGGGAGGGCCTTGTAGACCCCGACACTGTTTGGCCCACCCGCTCATTCATTCACACAGTGACATTTTACAAAGCCAGACCTTTCCCTGTACCCTCAATTACTCAGCTTTCCTCTTCCATGTAACTTTTAGAAAGATCAGGAGAGATAAACACATACAGGGCCGGGAAGCAAATGGACAAAATTCAGGGCTCTGGTCCCACCCATGGTCCTCCTGACTTCCCCCATGTACCTTACTCCCCTCAGGGTGCTCCAGCTGTTTCTGTCTCGAACAGCCCAGCGGGGTCCACATCCAAGCAGTGGGCAGCTGCTGCAGCGCCTGGGACAGCTCCTGCTGTTGGTATTGGGTTTCTTGATTGTGTGGACAGCCGGAGTCCTGGAGCCAGGCATCCAGCACACACCTCTAGTGACCCGAGGCCACACTCCCACTGGTCGCTACTTCTACCTCTGTCACCATGACCACTGGGACTACATCATGGTTGTGGGTAAGCTGCTTGTGCTGAGCTCAGCCTCCTCCTGGCCCTGCCTGGCTGTTCTCCTTTGGGATGTTCTTGAGCTGGTCTGGACTGCTGGACACACTTGAGGGTCGGCAGGCTGCTGAAGTGATAAGGGCTCTCTCTCCTTCCCCTTCCGCCTCCCCCCAGCGGAAATGCTTCTGCTGTGTTGGGGCAGCTTCCTCTGCTATGCCACCCGGGCTGTCCCCTCAGCCTTCCATGAGCCACGCTACATGAGCATCGCCCTACACAATGAGCTGCTGCTCTCTACTGTCTTTCACACAGCCAGGTGAGGACTAGCCCTTCTTCCTGAGACTCCTCCCACCCTGCCAATGTTCCCTACTTGCAGGCGAGGGGGTCCATCTAACAGTGATCCTTGTAATGCTGCTATCCTCAGAAGGGTAGAGCATATACCCTTCCTACATCACATATCTCATTAAGGAGAGATACCCAATCCACAAGAAGTGTTTCATTCCTAATGGCCTGTCTTCAGCCCTGAGTGTTTCCCCCCAGCCCTGACCCCTTCCTCACTCCTCAGCCTTCAGAGCAGCAGGCCTGCTGTGTGGTTATGGGGATGTGGCCTTGTGGCTTAGGAAGAAGTGATCTACAGGGTTAATCCTAATAGAGTCCTGGGCACAGTTCTGGGGCAGGCAGAATCGTGGAGTAGAGTCATTTAGAAGAGGGGATCAATTAGAACCTGAGGTTACACCTGTAATCCAGAGAGGGAAGGAAGGGTGGGTGTCTCCCTGGCCGAGTGCCAGGCTGGGGCTGGGGTGGAGGGCTAGTGAGGTGAGGCAGGTAGGGCGATGCCAGCTGCACTGATGATCACCCTGTCCCATCTGGCCCTTAGGTTTGTGCTGGTTCCTTCCCTGCACCCAGACTGGACCCTTCTCCTCTTCTTCCTCCATACCCACAGCACAGTCACAGCCACACTAGCTCTGATCTTCATCCCGAAGGTAAGGCCTTTCTCCTGTTGCATGAGGCAGGCCCTGAGCCCCTGGTAAAGAACACAGTGGGCCTGCCATCTCAGCACCCTCTCCACATCAAAAATGATGAGCATCTCAGGCAAGGCCTCAGTTGGGGGAGGAAGCTATCCCCTGCTCCATGTTCCCATGTAGGCAACATAGAGCTAGGGATGGAGGAAGAATTTGTTTGGTTTGGGTTTTTTGTTTTGTGTTTTGGTTTGGGTTTTTGTTTGTTTTCTTTTTGGTTATTTTTTTGGGGGTTATTTTTTTGTGTAGCCTGACTGTCCAGGAACTCACTCTATAGACCAGGCTGGCCTCGAACTCAGAGATCCTATTGCCTCTGCCTCCCAAACACTGGGATTAAAAGCACATGCATACCACCACTGCCTGGCTGTTTTGTTTTTTTTTTTTTAGACAGAGTCTCACTATATAGCCCTGGCTGTGCTGGAACTGGCTTTATAGACTAGGCTGGCCTCAAACTCACAGAGACTGCCTGCCTCTGCCTCCTGAGTACTGGGATTAAAGGTGTGCACCACCATACCTGGTATCCTTTTAATCCAGCTGGTAGACTCTGAAGAGGCAGGTGGGAGAGCTGAAGGCCATGCCTAAAGATGCTGTGCTGGTCACTGCTGAAAAGTGACAGTGAATAACATTCCCTAAAACCTTGGAATCCAAATCAGAGAAGGGTGAAGACTCATGAAAGGAAGGCAGAGTAGGCGAGGTAGGAGTGGGCAGAATGCCATTATGTTCCCATTACACCCCCCACCCCCACCGTCTTGGCTAGTTCTGGAAGCCAGGGGCACCTCCCCGAGAGGAGATCTTGGATGAAGTATATGAGGATGAGCTGGACCTGCAGCGCTCAGGCTCCTACCTCAACAGCAGCATTGCCTCGGCCTGGAGTGAGCGCAGCCTGGACCCAGGGGATATTCGGGTAGGTCCCCCTCCCACACCCCAAGACCTTTGATATCAACTTTTAAGGACTGCACGGGGAACACAGCTGTGCAGACATGGGGCTACATACCACTGAATTACCTCAAATCTTCCCTCCTTCAAGACTGCACCTCCCTTTTCTGCCACCTTAGACACTCTCTGATCACCTACCATCCAAATGAAAAGAACTCCCCAAACCCTGAAGGCCCAGGCCCAATCAAGAGTGTACTTTTAATCCCCTGTGTCCTCATCATGGGGTGGGGACAGATGACAAAAGCCTTGCGTCCCTAGCAAAGTGGAATGGCTAATGATCCTAAGGGTCAGCTGTGGGGACTAGAAAGTGCCCCTATGTCTTCTTTGATTTTGGTTTTGTTTTTTTGGGTTTTGTTTTGTTGTTGTTGTTGTTTTGAGATAGGGTTTCTCTGTGTGGTCCTGGCAGTCTTGGAACTCATTTGTAGACCAGAATGGCCTCAAACTCAGAGAGCTGTCTGCCTCTGCCTCCCAAGAGCTGGGATTAAAGGTGTGCACCATCACACCTGGCACCTCTGTGTCTTCTATGTAACCTCTGTTCACTTCCTTAGAACATTCTAGGAGGTTGAACTAGTGGATGGAGAATGTTACATGTCAGTGTCAGTGAAAACTACCCTGCTCTGAATTTCTCCCCAAACATCAGCTGTAGAAGATGCTGTGGTCCAGAGGTCAATTCAATAGGTCTACAGTCTCAAAGCCAGCCCTGCCCCCTATGCTGATCACTTCCCAGGATATCACACTGCTCCAGAGAAGTAAGGGTACCCTGAACCCTCAGGGTCAAATGGATCCAACTCAGAACCAGCTTGGCTCTAGTCTCACAGGAATAGAGTGGTGAATTCTGAATTTTAGGAACAGGAAAGGGGCAGTTTGGTGAAATGATGCCCCAGAGAAAATCGTTTAATGAAGGGCCAGGGAGGGGAGCAGCCCTGTTGGTGGGGGTGGGCTGAGCATCTGAGGTGGCTCTACTGCCCATGCCTTCCTTGCAGGATGAGCTGAAAAAGCTCTACGCCCAGCTGGAGGTCCGAAAGACCAAGGAGATGGCTGCTAACAACCCCCACCTGCCCAAGAAGCGGAGCAGCTCCCGCCAGGGACTGGGACGCTCTTTCATGAGGTACCTGGCTGAGTTCCCAGAGGCCCTGGCTAGGCAGCACTCCCGGGACTCAGGCTCTCCCGGCCGCAGCAGTCTGCCAGGCTCTTCTCGACGCAGGCTTCTCAGCTCCAGCCTTCAAGAGACTGAGAAGCCACCAGCCCTGCGCAAGACCCGCAGCACCTATGACCACCACAGGGAGCACAGCCACCGCAGGGAGCACAGCACACCTCTCCTTGACTCCACGTTGAGGAGGACCCTGTCCAAGAAGGCCTCGCCGGTGGAGGGTCAAGCGGAGGGGCCCCCAGCCCTGGGCTTCAGGTCAGCCAGTGCTCACAACCTGACAGTGGGAGAAAGGCTCCCCAGAGCCAGGCCCGTGTCTCTGCAGAAGTCACTCAGTGTTGTGGCTGGCTCCAGAGAAAAGGCTCTGCTTGTGGCCAGTCAGGTCTACCTGGAGGAAACCTATCGGCAGGCAAAAGAGAGAGAGGAGCGAAAGAAGGCTGAGGCAGCCATAGTGAGCCCAGTGCGGCGGCCGTCAGCCAGGAGGTTGGAGCGCCCTCTAAGGGCTCCTCTGTCAGCCCCGCCTTCCCCTGCCAAGAGCAGCTGTATGGACAGCTCACATGCTCCTGGGAGGCCTCATGAGGAGGCCGGGAGAAGGCTGCCTCACCCACCCGTCCGGCACCAGGTCTCTACACCCATTTTGGCTCTGTCTGGGGCATGCCTGGGAGAGCCAAAAATGCTTTCTCCCACCCCAACCTCCACATTGGCTCCTGTTCTGTTACCAGCTTTGGCCCCAACGCCCACCCCTGTCCTGGCACCAGTCCCAATGGGCCCCCAAAGCCCCACCCTACTCACTTTCATCTGCCCCTGGGAGAATGCAGAACTACCAGGCAAGAAAGAAAAGGAGGTCCAGGAAGTCTCCACTGGGTCAGAGCAAAGCAGCCATTCACCTGCCTCAGCTCGGACCAAGATCTGGAGGGCCCTCTCTGTGGCAGTGGAGAAGAGGGGGGCTGGGGAGAGCGAGAGGACCTCAGAGGAAGGACATGTCCAAGGGGAAGTCGATAATGTAGATGAAGGGAAGCCCAAGGCTTTCTCAAAGTCCCACAGCCTCAAGACCCCCCTGCAGCAGGGCTCCGTGCGCAGCCTGGGCCTGGCCATCAAAGCTCTAGCCCGTTCTAGGAGCACCTACAAAGAGAAGGAGGGTGGAGAGGATAGCCCTGAGACTGAGAAGGGAAAGGCTACGGGGGTGAGCATGGGGGCTACACCCCGATCTCCCAGGCTGGGCAGGCCCAAAGCAGTGAGCAAACAGGCTGCCCTCACCCCCTGTGAGGATGAGGAGTCCCTCCAGAACCAACAGAACGCCCACACCAGCAGAATGCTCCAGGTTTTCCACAAAGAGGGCAGCAGAGGACAAGAAGACAGAAACAAGAGGGCATCACAGGGCCTAGGGGAGCCGAGAGTTGAGAGAACTGGCAAGATGGAGCTGGCTACACCGAGGCAAGGTTTGGGGGACAAAAATGCTGAGCAAGCAAAGGAATCCTCTGTGGGAGACCAAGAAGTACCTGCTACTGCCCTCCGGCCCCTAGGCAGGACTGACCACAGTGTGGCAGAGGTGTGCCCCTGGGAAGTGCCACAATCAGGGATGTGCCAGCCAGAGAGTAGCAACAAGGCCAACATCTGTTCCTGGGAGGGGACTGAAGGAGGCCTGGAGAAGACACCATCAAGACAAGTTCTGAGTAGCTCCCGGGGAGAGAGGGGGAAAGCTCCAGAGGAATCAGAGCCAGAGGGTGTGGGTATCATTACTCGGAAAAAGCCGGAGAGGCTGGTCCGGAGCCAGGAGGCAGTGTGTCCTTGGGAAAGTGCTGACCCTGGTGGTCTGTCTCCTCAGCTGGCGCATCAGGACTCTGACAGAGCTCAGGGCAGGCCTGTGGTAGTGGGCGGTACAGAGGCGAAGCAGGGAGAAAGAGGTACAGAGGTGCTTCCACACAAGGCCAAGGCTGAGCTGTGCCCCTGGGAGCTGAGTGACGCTGGGGAGGGAACCCTGCCCCAGAGAGTGAAGGGACTCCCCGAAGAAAGGCAGAAATCCCCCAAGGAGGCAACTGTCTGGAGAGAACAGAATGTGGGCAGACACCTGGTGTCTCTCTGTCCTTGGGAAAGTACTGATTTTCGGGGTCCCTCGGCAGTCTCACTTCAAGGCCCGGGAAGCTCAGGGAGTTTGGGCAGTGGTATTGCAGAGGTCTGCCCGTGGGAGGTAGGAGATACATCTGATGACAAAAAAGCTGAGGTCTGTCCCTGGGAGCTGGGAGCAGGCACAGAAACGCTGAATCATGGAACAGACGGGGAATCTCTCCCAGGAAAGGAGACCACCTCCAGAAAGCGGTACCTGGGAGAGATTGGGGAGCAAACTGTGAGGGCAATGCCTGCAGTCCATCAAGGACAGGAGTCGGTGTGCCCCTGGGAAGGTGCAGCCCCTCAACAGTCCAGCCCACATCCAGACAACAACTCATCCAAGGCTGGTGGGCAGGTCCTAAGCAGTGGGGGCGGCCAGGCACTGCAAGTGTGTCCTTGGGAAGCCTTCAAACCTGAAGAGAAGCAGGCAACACCTTCAACGGCGGAAATCTGTCCCTGGGAAGATGGAAGACCCGAAAACAGGGCATCAGAACACACACCAAAAGGAGGAGGACTTCAAAAAGAGGAGAAAATACCTGGAAAAGCAAGAATCCAAGCATGGGGACATGCTGAGGAGCAGATCCAAAAGCAAGGCCCTACTAGCACCCCACAAAAAGACACAGAGAAACCCCAAGTCACTCTCCAGAGGCAAGGCAGTATGGGAGGCAAAGCTGCTGAGGTCTGCCCATGGGAAGTGGAAGAGAGGCTGACAGCTGGGAAGGCCAAGATCTGTCCCTGGGAGGTGGATCCTGGGGCTGGAGAGGAAAGGACTGTGGGAGCTGAAGCCTCTGGGATCTCTCCAAATGATGCAGGTCAGGCTTCTGCAGATTCTGGGCCCAGGCAGATAACTGCTACTACTCCAGAGAAGTCAGACAGGCCAGGCCTGGAGAAGGAGGTGGTCTGTTCCTGGGGCAGCTTGGGTCCAGGGGACTCTACTCAGCAGCCAGATACTCTGAGCACTGCGAAACCAAAAGATGGGCTCCAGGAACTGGACCATGTGAGCTCCAGGCCAATTGAGGTGTGTCCCTGGGAAGTAGAGGAAGTTCCTACCAGTGAAAAAGCCAAGATCTGTCCCTGGGAGGTTACTGAAGGAACCATGGTGAAAGGACTGGAGCAAGGGTTGGGGACTGAGCCAGCAGAGCAAGGGCCAAATAATCTGGAAAAGGCGGGACTTCCCTTCCAAGAAGGGACATCAAAAGGGGATGCAAAACTCTGCCAGGAACAGGAAGCTCTCTGTCCTTGGAAGGACAAGGACTCAAAGAAACCATCTGCCCAGGTCTCAGACTTGCCCGGTAGCATCAGTACTCAGATAGCAAAGGGACAGTCTTTGGGAGCAAGTGACAGGGCAACAGAGAAGGGAGGCCTGGGACAAGACCTGAAGACCAGTGCCCTCCCAGAACACACAACCCAAGGAAAAGCTGAAGCTTTAAGATCACAGTTCCTTGTTGATGGGGGAGGATCACCCAAGGACCTCCAGTCTGTCTGTCCCTGGGAGAGCATGGTGCCAGCGAGCTCTTCCCTCCACCCACAAGGTCAGGCATGGGCCGGTACTGGCAGTAGGGTTGCTGAGGTGTGCCCATGGGATGTTCCTGCCCCAGACCAGTATGACAGTGACACCAAGGTTGAGGTCTGTCCCTGGAAGGTGACTGGGACAATTGCGGAGACACAGACATCAGGACAGGATGCAATGGGGGAATCTCAAGAGGAAAAAGGAAGAGCCCCTGAAAAACCAGAGCACAAAGGTGCAGAAATTCAGAAAATGCCACAGACCAGCAACTTTGGGAAGCAGGAAGCTGTGTGTCCCGGGGAGAGTCAAGACTTTGGGGTACAGCCAGCCACAGGTGTTTCTGATGGAAACAAAGGCAGTTCTGAAAAAGTGGGCTGTGCGGGGGCCAGGGTGGCAGAAGTGTGTCCTTGGGAAGTAGAAGAGATTCCCTCTGTGAAGAAAGCAGAGATCTGCCCTTGGGAAGCAAGTCCAGGAGCAGTGGGGGAGGGGGTGCTGGACCAGGGTCAGGATGGCAAGTCACAGGGGGATGGAGGTGCTGAAGGACACTTTTTAGAAGCAGCACAGGCAGTCTACCCCTCGGAAGGTGCAGGGCTCTTCCCCGAGGCAGACATCCTGGACACAGACCACCCCAAGGCCAGCTCCCAAGGAGCAAGCAGCCCAGGGAAAAGGCTAGCAGAACTATGTCGATGGGAAGTCACAGACCCAGAAGGAAATAAAATCAAGGGCACAATGGCAGACATCTGTCCATGGGAGGAACCCAGAGCCCCATCTGATGAATCTGGCTTCTTGGCTTTACCAACAACCCAGACAGATGTCCCTGCTGTCCCTGAGAAATCACTCTGCCTCTCGGCACACAGACCTTTGGAGAGCTTTCTTCCACAGAGCAAGAGCAAACATCCAGAAGTGACCAAGACACCCAGTGCTTTCCCTCTGGAAGGTGTCAGAGGACAAGGACCTTCAGGACCTGAGCCTGGAGCCAATTCAGCTCCAAAGCCAAGTCTCGAAGAAGCAGAGGCTCTGAAGTCTCTCTCCTTAATTGAAGACCAAGTACAAATGGCTCCTGAAGCTCAAGATGAAGAACTTAGCCCGCCACCTGCGTACCCTTGGGACTGTGAATGAGAGCACCACAGTGAGGTCAGAGGCCCTTCAGGGTGCTTCCCGCATCCAGTTCCCAAAGAGCTGGTCAAAGCAGCTAGGCCAGATGGCAATTCACTAGAAAGGAACTGTACAAGAAGGATGCAGTTTGGACCCCAAGGGACATCCCATCCTCTCCTCTCCTCTTTCTGCTTGAGGAAACAAAAGATGGACCCTTCCCTTCTAACAAATTCCGCTATTTGTCCGCAGTATCTGACACAGGCCATTCAAGTTTGAACTCTCACTTAAATGACGTTTACCCAGCAAAGAACTAAAAACCACACAAGGCAATGACAATCGGGGAACTGTGGGCAAGAGAAGGCTATAGAGACACGCAAATCAGGATGAAAGACAGGGCTAGAGATGTGGCTCAGTGGTTAAGACCATGTGGTGTTCTTGCACGGGACCTAGGTTTTGATCTCAATGCCCAGTCAAGTGGCTTACAACCACCTGTAACTCCAGTGGTGATACATTGTTTATGGTCTAATAAAGCCATCCACCCTAGTTAGTTATAGAAGCTGGGCAGTGGTGGCACACTTTTAATCTTAGGATTCAGAACAGAGGAAGATGGATCTCTGTGAGTTCAAGGCCACCCAGGGCTACACGAGAGTGAATCAGTTTAAAGGAGTAACAGAGCTCATGCCTTTAATCCCAGCACTAGAGAGGAAAAAGCAAAGGGTCTCATGTGAGATTCAGTTTCCAGTCACAGGGAAAACATCCTCTCCATTTCAGCTTGGTAAGAGCTACTAGCTGGCTGCTTTGCCTTTCTGTTCTTCATCCTGAACCCCAATATCGGTCTTTGGGTTTTTATTATTCATGTTACATCCATCTCTTTTTCTGGTCTCTGAGGCCACTACATTCATGTGCACATACCTCCACATAGACAAATAGACACACACACACACACAAAGTAATGAATATTTAAAAGACAATACATAAACCAGAGGAAAACGAAGACAAAGTTATGTGCCTGAAAAAAACCTCACGGATCTAGACCTTCTCATCCCATTCCCTGATGCATGGTCCCATGGAGCCCAGGCTGGCCCAAAATTCAGGCTGACCTTACTCTTCTGATCCTTGTTGTTATAATAAAGTGAGAGGGGGACCTTGGTGGATTCCATGGCAGGTGAGGGTGACAGAGAAGGACAAACATGCCAGGCAGACAGAGCTTAGTGAGAAGTTTTATTAGAAAGGGGAGGGAGGAGAAAAGAAAGAGAGGTAAAAGACAGAGAGGACAGAAGAGAAGAGGAGACAGGAGAAGTCCTCTCTGCCCCAGGGGAACAGCAGGAAAGAGAATGGAAAAGAGAATATAAGTGTGTGTGAGTTCTTTTAGAGGGGTCCTTTGCACTTGCGTGCAGACTATGTAACCATGGAACCCTGGACTGACCAGGACACTGCCTGAGTGCATTCTGCCAGGTGACAGGGGCAGGCCAGTGTAATGCCTGAATCCTTACACCCCTGCCTCACACTGAATTCCAGAATTACAGGGGTGTAT
Source organism: Phodopus roborovskii (assembly GCF_943737965.1). NCBI lineage: Eukaryota > Metazoa > Chordata > Mammalia > Rodentia > Cricetidae > Phodopus > Phodopus roborovskii. The sequence continues at coordinate 12,933,765 of NW_026125052.1, read as the reverse complement.
CACCATGTCCAGTGAACTCAGTGGTGGCAATTGAACCCAGAGCTTCCTACATGCTAGGCAGGCCCTCTGTTACCCGAACTATATTATATCTCCAGCCTAGCCTTTGTCTTTCTGTGGGTATTTGTGGTGCTGGGAACTGAACCCCAGTCCTCAGGAATACTAGGTAAGCACCCTACTAACAAGCCACATCCCTAGGCCAAGGGCCTTGTCTTTTGACTAGACTCTCCCATTTCTGTTTTATTATTTCTCATATGTGCCCCAACAGACGGCTGAAGTATCGCCAAGCAGACACTCTGACATCTCTGTCACGGTATCCACAGTGACAACACAGAACAGAGAAGGAAACACTTTCTCAAGGTCCTCCCCACACTGGACAAGGTGTTCTTCCTTCCAGATGTTCTCAGGGAGTCTCTTGCTTGCTTTTTCAGCCATCTTGCTCACTTCTCTGCCTCCTTCTCCTTCTAGACTTTTTGTAGTCAAGGGGAGGTCTCTGGTTCTCGGGCAAGAACCATGCTGACCCACTTGCACTCCTTCCCAGAGGAGCCTGGGAAAGAAGACAGGTCCCGTTCACAGTCAGAATTCCAACCACTACCTTCAGAAAGAGTAGCGCTCCTGGACAACTGAGAAGTCCCAGGGCAAGGCACCAACCACATAGATGCAAAACCCCTTTCTCAGCAACTCACTCTCTTGGCTCTCAACAACCATCCAAGCTATCTTGCTTAAGCAAGGAGAGATAAGGAGAGGGTTGCTGTTACAAGGTATCACCAGAGGGAAATAGGAAAGAGAAAAACAGCTTGGGAGAGCAAGACTGGGTGCAGACAGGGAGACTAATGTAGCAGAGTTGCTACATTAAAGACAACAGTGGATCCCACCCCCTAACAGTACTAATACAGATGTTGTTTAAGAGGTGAAAAACCCCAATTAGACCAAATGCCCAGGGAGCAAATCAGGAGTCTATATACAAATGTAGAACAGGAAAAAAACACAAAAACAAAAACCAAAGCAAAAACAAAAACAAAACAAAAAACAAAACAAACAAACAAACAAACAAAAAAAAACAGCTGAGTACTCCATTTCCAAGAGGGAACAGATTAACAGTCACCTGCTCTCCTTTGGGGGACAGCTGCCCCTCATTCCCACACGGAGCCCTCCTGTCTACCCAGATCTCCTGCACTGGGCCTCTGCAGCAGTGTGTTGTTCTGGGCTGTGGCTACTTAACCCCACAACTTCTGAGCTAAGGTAGACTTCACTAACTGTGCACCCCATAGCAATCCCCCTGGGTCTGGTCTAGCTGGGAAGAGCAGTCATTTCCACAGTTATAAATAGCCACCCAGGAAAATAATAAAGAATGCTTGTTCTCAGCTATTGTACTTGGCTCCAGCTTATTTATAATGGTGGCTTTCTTTGTCAACAGAGCAACAGTAGGCAGACGAGAGAAGAGTGCCTGTTCCAAAGTCTAGGGTCGCCACTTTGTATCTTCTACGACTTTGGGTAGTCTGGCTTATTCTCTGCCAGGGCCCAGAATCATAGCTGACAGATGCTCCCTGCCTAATGCTCCTAGCCAACCCTGCACATCTGGGGCCATTTGCTCAGCTGGATTTGATCCCAGAGGAGATGAAAACTGCACTTATCCTCTGGCTTCCTAGTGGCAGCTATTGCTTAGCTCCCATTTAGGATTATCTGGAGACCCTGAGTCAGATCCATGGCAATGGGATGAAATAGCTCATCTGAGCCTCTGTTTTTCATAAATGCAAGAGAAATCAATGTAACATTTGCCTACTAAGTGTTTTTTGTTTCTCTGCTTCTCTTCCCTGCTGGGATTATCTCCCTTCCTATGCATCTGGCTCAAAGCACTTCTTATTTTGCTTTAATCCAGGGCTCAGGCAAACAGGATGTGTCCAACCCCCACTTGGAGAGTTATGCTGCAAACTGATGTACATTTTAAGCCCAGAGGGTTGAGACTAAACAGCGTGAGATTGGCAGTTTTGGAGTATCCCCCACCCCCCACCCCAGTGCTCTCTTCCCTAAGCATGTAAATCTCTATTTCTACAGGCCATACTCAATAGCTGTTACTAAAAAAAAAAAAAAAAAAAAAAAAAAATCAGTCTTTTTGGGCCAGTGAGGTGGCTCAGTGGGTAAAAGCATTTGTCATGCAAACTTGACCAAAATTCAATTCCTAGAATCCACATTAGTAGGCAAAAGTTGTCCCCTGTATCATACACAACATTCACACTCAAACACTCTCTCACACACATAATAAATAATAACACAAGCTTTGCTCAAAGGGCAAGTTTAGAGAGACCAGAGTCAGGCCACTAATTTCTGACCCAATTCTAGTTTACCTTCACTCTAGATACAGTCAGTCCAGATGACTTCTGACTTTAAGTAACAAAAGAAAATTTTAGCCTTGAGAAAAATTAAATATGACAAATTAGGCTGTCATTTTTCTTGTGTGTATGTGTGGCTGAACCTAGGGCCTCATACATGCAAACACTCTAACAATTAAGCTGCATTTCTAGCATGCTGTTTTTAAACAAGAAATCACACAGGATTGAAGAACTCAAAAAAAGCACTTGGAATTCTGCTTGTCATACATGCCCAGACATCCCAGGACACTGTGCACACAAACCCCCCACACCCTTCTCCAGACAGCCCTGAGGGAGCAAGGGACAAGCAGGGACTGGGCTGCTGTACTCCACACTAACTGGTGGTCTAGTGTTTGCCTTCTCAGCCCTGCGCTGGAATGCAGTTATCTTTGGGAGCGGCAAGAATTCAGAACCAAATCTTAACCGCTGCCCTTAAGTACCAACCCTGCCTTGCCCCCTGCATTCTCCTAAACTTCCTGGAGGAAAAGTTTTCTTTCTTTTTGGGTAGCCCTGGCTGTCCTGGAACTTGCACTGTAGATCAGGCTGGCCTTGAACTCACAGAGGTCCATTTGTCTCTGCCTGAGTGCTGGTACACTTCCTTGGTAGTCTGACCTAGCTGGGAACAGCCAGGGTAAGAATTTAATCTCCAGAGCCAAAAAAGTGGCAGTGAGAGTGGGGACAAATCTAATAATTAAGAATAAAATGTAGAGGTGGTGGCCCTCACCTTTAATCCCAGCACCTGGGAGGCAGAGGCAGGTGGATATTAGTGAGTTTGAGGTCAGCCTGGTCTACAGTGCAAGTTCCAGGACAGCCAGGACTGTTGCACAGATAAATCCTGTCTCAAAAAACCAAAATAAAGCCAGGCATTGGTGGCACACAACCTTGATCCCAGCACTCGGGAGGCAAAGGCAGACAGATCTCTGTGAGTTCGAGACCAGCCTGGTCTACAGAGCGAGTTCCAGGACAGGCTCCAAAGCTACACAGAGAAACCTTATCTCAAAAAACCACAAGCAAAACAAAACAAAAAATGTAGGATGGGTGTGGTATTTCACACCTATATTACCAGTATCCATGAGGCAGAAGGACCACTGCAAGCCTGGGCTATATATCAAGTTCCAGGTAAAGCAGGTCTTGACCTTATCTCAAACAAAATGAATACACAAAAGCTGAAGGACAACTTTTTTCCTTTGGATTTATATAGAAAATAAATAAGATCAAAAATATTTTAAGCTTGGCATGGTGTCATATTCCTTTAATCCCAGCAGAGGCAGGTAGATCTGTGAACCTGGTCTACAAAGCAAGTTCTAGGACAGCCGGGGCTACATAGAGAAACAGTCTTGAAAAAAAAAATAAATAAAAACAAATAAACAAAACCTGCCTTAGTAAGTGTATTAAAAGACCTTTTAAGTAATATTCTAGGCTGGAGAGATGGCCCAGTAGTTGAGCACCTGTTGCTCTTGTGGAAGACTCAGATACTGTTCCTAGCATCTATGTGGTTGTTTACAACCACCCATAACTCTTGTTCTGGGGAATCCAATTCCCTCTTCAGACCTCCAGGGCAAACATGTAGTGCATAGGTATATATGTAGACAGGATACTCATACATATACAATTAAGTAACACCTTTTGTTGTGTTTTTCAAGACAGGGTTTCCCTGTATTGTTTTGGAGCTTATCCTGGAACTTGCTCTGTAGACCAGGATAACTTGGAACTTACAGAGGTCCACCTGCCTCTCTGTCTCCCGAGGGCTGGGATTAAAGGCATGAGCCACCATTGGCCAGCTCGACACCTATTTCTTCGCCTCCCCCCTTTTTTAACATCTATTTTTTGATGCTGTTCTTGAAGCATGATCTCAGGTAGCCCAGGCTGACTCTAAACTGTTACATAGCTAAGGATAACATTGAGCTATGATCCTCTCCTTACTTCCACTTCCTAAGTGATGGGATTACAGCTGGATACCCTAGTTTATAAACACTAAGTATTCTTTCAAGTCTAGAGTTCCTGCAAGTTGCATCACTCATAACTACACTGGTTTCCACTTCTGACATTATAGAACTGCTCTATTCCCAGTTTGAACCAGGGAAAATGTTCAGAGCACACAGCACAGTTTATTGAACACTTTGATAGTGCAGGGAGTTAGTGGTGGTGCACACCTTTAATCCCAGCACTCGGGAGGCAGAGGCAGGCAGAGATCTCTATTGAGTTGGAGGCCAGCCTGGTCTACAGAGTCAGTTCCAGGACAGGCTCCAAAACAATACAGGGAAACCCTGTCTGGAAAAAAAAAAAAAACCAAAAAACCAACAACAACAAAAACACTTTGATACTATTTTATTTCAAATGCTGACTTCTGCCCTATAAGTAGAAAAAAGAATGCTGTCAGTCTGCTCCCATAGTTCCTCTAGGGAAAAAAGCTCAGTATCACCTGTTTGGTCTCTCACATGCTACTTTTCACTTCACCTCAGCAGGTAAACATGACTTACAAAGAAGATGCTCCATGGCTTGGCATCCCAGCCACCTACCTGGCCAGATATCAGACCCAAGTGGGGCAGGAGAGGGCAAAAGAAGCCTACAGGGTGTAGGTGATTTTGCAACCCCATCATCTGGGCAATCCTCTGGAGTCTTTTTGCTTTGTTTTGTTTTGGGTTTTCCAGACAGGGTTTCTCTGTGTAGCCTTGGCTATTCTTTGTAGATCAGACTGGACTAGAACTCACAGAGATCACCTGCCTCTGCCTCCCCAGTGCTGTGATTAAGGGCGAGAGCCACCGATACTCTCCTCAGGAGTCGCTCATGCCACTAGGCAAGCTGAGGCTTATGGACCTCTCCTTGTGTCTCTTCGCACTCCTCCATTGGGTTCAGCTGAGGACCAGGAATCATCAATGTCTGAAAAGAACAAGAGGCTGAAGTTATCTACCAATCAAGCTTGCAGAATGGCTTCCCTCCCTCAAAGCAACCAGGAAGTTTCCCTTTCCTAGGGTTGTATTTTTCCTTCTCTCCACTAGGTGGAGCCCCGAAAGAGGAGAGTTTTAGGATGTCAAGACTACATGTACAAACAGCCTTGTCTCAAAGCATGCAAGCTGCCTTACCTTGAGGATGGGCTGCTTAGGGGGTGCCCATGGCGGCACAATTTTGGCATGCATCCTCCAGCTCCCATATGGGTTCATCAAGTGTCTTTCAAATACCACATACTCCAGGACATCCTTGGGCACATTTTCCTGTCCATACATCAACCGGCCAAACCGATCATAGATGGCCAAAGTCTGCAATGATGAAATAAAATCTGGCCTGTCAGAGGATTTTGTTTTATTTTTGTAATACAACCATTTTTGAAACAATCTTAACAAAAAATTTTAGATTAACGAAAATTAAAATTATTTCAGAATTCTGAACTTAGAACTAATCATGGCTGAAATATTATTACTCAATAGTTCAGGGACAGATGCCCAACATTGAGAGTGGCACTGATGAGATTTAATGGAAATATCTCTTGTGTTCAAAGAGACCCCAGCCCAGTTAAAACCCTTGAGGTCACTTAAGACTTATTAGCCTGCTGTCCTACTGTGTCCTCAGCTTTTAACTAGCCTTTAAGAGAACAATGCAATGTTGTGAACTTCCCATGTAATCCACTTTTACAACCAAGCCTAAGATATAGTTATGTACCCCTCCATGCCCCTGATCCTGAGTAGTGTATATGTGTATGCTGTGGTAAGGATTTGCTGAAATAGTCAACAAGTTGAAAGCAACCTCACATAACAAACACCCACCAACAGTGCTGGAAAGAACCTGTAGACGTCGACTGACACATTTCTGCAGGACTGTTTACTTTTCTGAGTGCTTTAGGGTCAGCAAAGTTTATTCCCATATAAAACTCTGTTAAAGACTTCTGTCAGGACTCCATTATCCCTTTTCCATACCCTATTGTCTGTGCTATTTAATAAATACAGAGTAAAGCCCTTTGCTGGGGACAGACACAGTGGCAGTAGACATCCGGATGGCATCCAGGCAGGCACAGACACATTCAAGAGACAGACTATGGACAGGCCAGGAACCACAGTGAGCACACAGGCAGCAAGGAGTGGAGAATTGGGCCCACTCCTGGTCAAATTACTCCAAGAGGAAGTCTCAGATTTCATTCCTTAAAGCAACACTGATGTATTTTGGTGTCTCAGATGTTATTTTTAACGGATTTAACACGGAGTGAAGAAAGCGTGACTCTACCTGCCTAGTGTGCAGACGTACTGTGACCTGGCCATACATGTTGCTCTGGTTCACCATGCCTGAAGAACGAACATGAACCACTTGGGCTGGCTCTAAAGATTCCACAAAGCTCCAGCGGACAGTCTTATGCTTGAGGTCCCAGACCATGTCCTGAGGGAACAAGAGAAGAGGGAACATTTCACTGGGATTTCCCTTCTGTAAGGTGTTTGGAGACTACAACTGCAACACTGTAATCGACAGGCAGTGCAGCCCAGACTTCCTCCCCATTTTAGGGGTGAGGATGGGAACGGAGACAGCAACTCATTATAACCCAGGCAGTAAAGCTGATTCAGTCTTCCAAGTGCTAGAATTACATATGAAAATTACCATGCCCCATCTCTTCCCAAGTTTCTGTTATTTATGTATGTATTTATTTTTTTTGTTTTTTCCAGAGAGGGTTTCTCTGTGTAGCCATGGCTGTCATGGAACTCACTCTATAGACCAGGCTGGCCTCAAACTCACAGAGATCTGTCTGCCTCTGCCTCCGAAGTGCTGGGATTAAAGGTGTGTGCCACCACTGCCCAGCACTTCTCAACTTTTGAGCAAGCTACTGGTCAAGCTTGCCTCCCAGCTACATTTGTATTAAACAACTCCTCAAGACCTACCCACTGGGGCTGAAGAGACAGCATAGCAGTTAAGAGCACTCGTTAGTTTTGCAGAGGACCTGGGCTTAATTCCCAGCACCCACATGACAGCTCACAACCGTCTGTAACTCTGGTTCTAGGAGACCCAACACCCATGGCAAAACATCAATGCACATTAAAAAAAGAAAGAAAAAGAAAAAGAAAGAAAGCAAGAAAAAAAGACCCACCCACCTCTAAGAGGACTCTTCTCCAATCACTGAAAACTCACTCCACACATCACTGCTCCACACCACTTCCTCCCCCACAATTCATAACCTGCTAATTGTTGCAAGTACTCTATTGATAGTACACTTTTCTCTCCGTTATTTTCATTTTACCCCCTCACATTTCAGGGAGTGTTTTCCAGAGCTGTCAGGGCTATGACAGATGAGGCACACTTGTTCCTGGGAAGGCTAACAGAAACAGAAACGGAATTTCTAGAAAGTAAAGTTCTTATTCTAGAGCCTCCAGCTGAACTACAAAAGCAAAGACTGTGTTCTTGAGGTTCCTCAAAGTACCAGGCACCCCTGTCGCTCTGCAACATAAGCTTGGTGAATTTTGGTTAAACTTTTGCCACAGGGAACACATGTGAAGTAAGGTGTCACACAGTTAACTCTCAACCTCAGGATCCACACATTGGACAAAAGACCTTTCTCTTTACTCATTTGCCATGGGCCTCATCAGAATCTATGCCAAGTCATTATCATTCAGCTAAAGATAAAGGACTTGGGCTGAGAGATGTTTCCGTGCATTGGCTGCTCTTCCAGAAAATGTGAGTTCATTCCTACATGGCAGCTCACAACTGTCTGTAACTCCAGTTCCGATCTGGCACCTTCACAGAGACAAATATGCAGGCAAAACACCAATGTACATAAAAATAAATTAAGAAGAAAATACATTTTAAAAAAAAGTTAAAAAAGAAAGGGGGGGGGGGAGGACGTAAATTCCAAAGCATCCATACATAATTCGAGCATCAGGAAGGCTGAGACACAAAGACTATGAATTGGAAACCTGAGCTACACAGTAAGACCCTGCCCACCCCACCCTAAAAAGGAAGAAAAAAGAAGAGACAGAACAACCATAACAAAACCAGAGCTGACTTCTAGACTCTGCCTGCTCAGGCACGCCACCACTCTAAGGATGGAACCTACCGGAAAACAGTGTTCAGTTACCAAGGTATGAAGCCGGTCGTGGTCTGAGCTAGAAAAGGAAAAGAGAGAGATGTATCATTGATTCCTACTTTTATGGAACCCACTATGAAATCTGAAAATTGGCTGGGAAGATGTCTCAGTAAGGGCTTACTTAGCACACAAAGCCTGACAAAGTGAGTTCAATCCCCCAGAATCCACATGAGAAGTACTGGCTCCAGACAGTCATGGTATGTGTGTTCCCTTTTAAATACACACAAAACAAAGTATACTAATAGAAAAAGGTCTGTCCCCCCAAGAGAGGGTTTTTCTGTGTAGTTCTAGCTGTCCTGGAATTCACTCTGTAGACCATGCTGGCCTAGAACTCACAGAGCTTGCCTGCCTCTGCCTCCTAAGTGCTGGGATTAAAGGTATATGCTATGACCTTCCAGCAAAATTGTTTTAATTGATAATGGTCCTGAAAGGGGGCTGGAGAGATGGCTCAGATGTTAAGAACACTGACTGTTCTTCCAGAGGTTCTGAGTTCAATTCCCAGCAACCACATGATGGTTCACAACCATCTCTAGTGGGATCTGATGCCCTCTTCAGGCATGCAGGCAGGCTTGCAAATGGAACACTGTATACATAATAAATAAATCTTAAAAAAGAAAGAAAAAGAAAATGGTCCTGAAAATGGAAAACAGTCATTTATACAAACATTTTCTGCATATATACTGTAAGCCACATGATATATTAATTGTGATCTACCACAAAACCTTGACATTTAATAGCATTTAATAGTTTGTTTCTGAAGCAGAAAAAAAAATCACTTCTTTTAGGTGAGCAAGAATATTCACTAAAATATGTAGCTGAAAGAAAACCCAAGGTTGGATGATAAAAAAATAGAGAGGCTCAAAAAAAAAAAAAAAAAAAAAAAAAAAAAAACCAAAAACCAGATACATAAAGGTATACAGGTGCAGGGACAAAGAACCCGTCTTGTATGCACAAGGCCCAAGGTTAAGCTCCAAAGGCACCAAACAGTCCACATGGATCTCTCTTCCCTTTTGTCTCCTTTTGTCTTCCTTTCTCTCATACAAACAATGTCCCCCAAAACAAACAAAAGTCAGTAAGAATCTACGGATTAGTCCTTAAGTCTATTCTAGATCTGGGGGGCAGAGTGTATTTCAGATACAAGACACCTGGTGAACTAGAATTAGGCCGTTGGTTCAATCCCCAGTAGGACAAAAGACAGAAACAAAGAATTAAATTACAAAGAATAAACATTTCAAAAATGTACCCCAGGTTCCTGACTTTGAACTACCATGTTCCTAGCAACTTGACTTGGGTAAATTAAGGAAAAGTTGTAAGTTATCAAGAGAAACTTACTCAAAGTTACCAAGAAAAGAGAAACATTCGTGACAAAATAAATGCACAGACAGGGTCAGCAGGGCAAAACCAAACCATCCAGGAGACACCAACAACCACAGCTAAAACTGAGACACATTGAATCATCAAAAAATCATTTGTTTAAAAGCCCACTCAAACCAGGTGTGATGACATATGCCCATTATCCCCATCTCAGAGGGTTAGGCAGGAGGGTCACAAGTTTGAGGCCTGGGAATAGAGATGGCTCAGCAGTTAAGAACGCCTCTTGCAGAGAACCCAGGTTTGATTCCCAGCACTCACATCGCTGTTAACAACTGTTTGTAACTCCAGTAACAACTCCTCTGGCTTCCAAGGACACTAGGCACTAAGGTGGTACGCAGACATGCATAGAGGCAAAACACTCACATACACAAAATAAAAATAATAAATATGCTGGGCGGTGGTGGAGTATGACTTTAAACCCAGCACTTGTGAGGCAGAAGCAGGCGGATCTCTGTGAGTTTGAGGCCAGCCTGGTCTACATAGAACTACATAGAGAGACTTTGTCTCAAACAACAACAAACTACTGGAAAAGTGGGGAGAAAAGGAAAAGCAGCTTTAGTTATTACTTAGTGAAAGCTGTGGAGACTGAGGATATACAAGATGGGGAGTTCACTTACTTGTTTAGACAAAGGTGAGCTTCAATGAAGATATCCTTAGCTTTTTCAGGGAAGTCTCTCGTTTTAAAATTAGCATCAAATTCTTTTATCTTTCTAACTCTGTAAAATTAAGATGAAAACCATCAAAAAGATGATGTCACAGCACGTAAAACCGCACGTCACCAATCCTAACGACCTAGAATTCAATCTCAGGGACTCACATGGTAAAAAGAGAGGACTGACTCCCACAAGCTGCCCTAACCTCCATGCTTGTGCTGTGGGATGAGCCAGCAAGTGCATGTGCACATACATAAACAAACAAATAAATGAACTGTAATAAAACCATGAAATCCTCACATAGTTTCCAGAACTCATAGAATTAATCTCCATGTCCATTAATCCAGGTAATAATTATTTTTTGACTGTGAAAGACTGTAAATTCAACTCTCTCAAATTAACCATTGTAAAGAAAGAACAAGCAGGCTAGGGTTCAGAGAAAGGTAGGTGGTACACACCTTTAAGACAGGAGGCAGAGACAGGCGGAGCTCAGTGAGTGCGAGGCCAGCCTGGTCTACATAGACGTTCCAGAACAGCCAGAACTATATAATAAGATTCTGCCTCAAAACAAATACTGGGGGAGGGAGGGAGGGAAAGATGGTGGGCCGGAGGTTCAATTCAGTAGAGAAGCATGTGCAACTCTGCAGCACCAAAAAGAGGACCAAAGCCAGGTAAGAACCAGAGCAGCAGAGAGCTTCTAATAGCAACCCTAAAAACAAACCAAGGGGAAAGTCAGTCCTAGTGACTCAGCCCTTTAGTCCAAGCCCTTGGCAGGCAGAGGCAGGCGGATCTCTGAGTTCAAGGCCAGCCTGGTCTACTGAAGAGTTCCAGGACAGCCAGAGCTGCTACAAACAGAAACCCTGCCTTGAAAAAACAAACACAAACGAACAAACAATGGAAGTGGAGAGGTGAGGGATTTTTGCTTGTTTCTTTCATTCGTTTTCGAAACAGGGTCTCTCTGTGTAGCCTTGGATGTCCGGAAACTCATAGAGATCCACCTGCCTCTGCCTCCAGAGAGCTGAGATTAAAGGGGTGTACTACCACTGCCCAGCTTGTTTGTTTTTTTCAAGACAGTGTTTCTCTGGTACACATACATGAAGGCAAAACACAAAAAAATAAAGACAGAGAAGGAAATCAATGTAATACACCATACAACCTAATAAGGATAAAATATCACGTTTAGCTGGGCATTGGTGGCGCAAGCCTTTAACCCCAGCACTCAGGAGGCAGAGGCAGACCAATCTCTGTGAGTTTGAGGCCAGCCTGGTCTACAGAGCTAGTTCCAGGACAGGCTCCAAAGCAATACAGAGAAACCCTGTTTGGTGGGGAGAGGGGGGGGGGGATCACATTCTTCTCAGTCTAGAATATTGAACCCTAGTTATCTCTGTCTCCAATACCTACGCCAACTGTGATGCCACATTCTTTTTGAACCGCTCAGTTCTCTGTATCAGTCCTTCCTTTGAGATGGATGACATTCGAGCATCACCTTCAGGTGGAACATAGGGATCAAATATACCAGCTGTAAGGAGAGAAGAAAATTAAGGAACTGTCAAAAGATTGAGAAACCACCACCTTGAAGTCAGATAAAACTGGAAAAGACACAGGATATTATGTGGCCTAACCAGACTTGCACATAGAGGAAATTTGGTTGTACTTGTGTAAGTGCCAGGAACTAACTGTTTGCACTACTAGGACATCTTTTGTTATACTTAGAAAAGAAAGCAAGGAATAACAACTCTTTCGAGTCTGTTTCTACTTCTACAAACTGATGAACTTTCATTCTTTCTAGAAGTTGTGTGAAAACAAGATCAAAAGATGACCTCATAAACAGGACTAGTATCGCAAGCTTAAGTCTCCAATTACTACTCAGGCAGGAGGATCACAAGTTCTAGTCCACCCTGACAAACTTAGAAAGATTCTGTCTCAAAGGCAAAAAGAAAGGGAGACTAGGGATCTAACTTAGTGGTAGAGTGCTTGGTTAGCATGTATGAAGCCCTATATCTAACCCCAAGTACTGTAAAAACATGATAAAACTGATTATGAACTATAGTATATATAAAGTCAATCATTACAGAGGTTGAACTTAGTGGTTAATTTAACGATGCAGTCAGTGGTGGTGGCAAACATTTGGAAGGCAGAGGCAGGTGGATCTCTGAGTTTGAAGATAGCCTGATCTACAGAGCGAATCCCAGGACAGCCAAGGCTACACAAAGAAACTGTCTCAAAAAAATAAATAAATAAATGAAAATAAAATAAAAGGGAGGGCAATTTTAACGCTGTCGATCAGAGTCTAAGGCATTCCAAGCACCAGATATCTGACAGTAGAGGTGCTGAGTCAGGAGCCCAGAAACACTGTGCCTCACCTGTGCAGGCCAGATGTATAGGACGCTCCAGCTTTTCCGGAGGAATAACCAATCCTGCTTTCCTGGCATACTCCAAAAACTCCTTCTCTGTTTTGTACTTGGGTTCGCGAGGAAGGGGTCTGAAACGGCTTTTGGTTTTTACTGGAATTACAACTGGGAACTGAGTCACAAGAATGGGCTGGAAGGTAAAAAGTTAGCATATAAGCGATTTGGAAAGGAAACTATCTTGAGCAAACTATATGCAGTCTTACAGAAAGGACATATCCAAATAATGCTTCAGAAGTTACAAAACAACTGTTGTGAAGACCATCACATTACTACTTGAACACCTAGAGATGGCCCTTAGCACAAGCCAATTAATAACCTTTGTTAACACCAGTCAACACTTCCTAAAAGCTTTCCTTTAATACACTGTAGACTGCTCTATGTGGAGAAGTTAAAGCAAGAGTCTTACCATCAAAGACCTTTTAGCTTGATGGTAAACCTTAGTATCAACACAATACTGAAGCAAGATCTCATGGGCATTTCCTCCTTGTTTCTATTTTACTTTTTCTACCCAGGCAGTGTCTCACTGTCTTAATTCTGTCCTTCTAGCTCCTAACTGGCCAATAAACGTTTGAGAAGCCAGGTGATCTTTTCCCTCCGATCAGGAGTTTTGTTCCAAACTAAGACAAATCTACCATGTTCCTATATCCTCGGCAATTTTTTTTTAAGAATGCAAAAGAAGCGGGCCCACCTTCCAAACCACTACTTCTTTCCTTCTAACATCTCTCCACAGAGACTAGAACTAATGCGGAGAAGCATAATGCCAGCAAACTTAAATCACCCCACTCGTATCGTCCGAGCTCATCTACGGCCACCATACGATTATTCCCTTTTACTGTGTTCTCCTCCTGTCTTTAAATTTCATTCGCCTGGTCCCTACCCACCTGCCGAGACCACCATCCCAAAGCCCTGGTTAAGCAGGACAAGCCCCGAGGTATGGGGGCTGCCATTTTGTTCGCGCAAAGACCGCCGGGATGCCGGTTAAGCCGCAGGGCACCGAGCTGGAGAAAAGGCGCAAAGGGTGGAGCGAGCTCGGGAGTGGAATTTTCCAGGGCGCGCGGCCTGGGTCGAAAGGTGAGCCGCGCGCACGCGCACGCTCTCGTGTGTGTGTGTGGGGGGGGTAGGGCAATGTGGCTGCGCGTGCGCAGTGAGACACTTTGGAAGTAGGGTAAACCGCACGGCTGTCACGCGCCAACCTGAGACTGGTGGAGAACCAGCTGCGCCTGCGTGTGAGGCTTTCTGTTGGGGCACTGGATTGCTGCATTCCTGATTGCTTAGCACATTATTACACCTTGTTTACATTCTGTAAAAAAAATAAAAAAGTGTTTCCCTCTGAAATCAGAGGATTTTGAGAGTAGTGTTTTCTTTCATTGCTTGGGATACACTGGAGATATTTAGGGCGAAAATGATAGTTTCTGGGTGAGTAAGTGACCACAAAATGCAGTATAACCTTAAACCTGAGCCCCACCTAGTTTTCTACGTGAAAATTCTTTCTTCCTGTTCCATTAGGGAAACAGACCGCTGTGGTTACTGAAAAGCAAATGGCACATGGATTGGCAAGAATCTCTCTCTTTTTTTTCCTTTGTCATTTCCAAAAATGTGTCATTTCCAAAAGAAAAAACCCACCAAATTTGGTAATAGCTCGTATTTCAAAATTGTTTACTAGGTGCCTGGTAAGTTAAGCATTTTACATACACCAACTTAATCCTCGTCACAAAAAGTAGGAATATTCCTATTTTACATATGAGGTTGGACCAGAGATACTAAATATGTAATTTAAATTTAGACAACTAATAGCAGAATTGAAAGTAGGGCCCACGGAGTATAACAAGTCCAAAACTGCTTCACATTCAATGGCTAAAGGAATTGTTATGTATGTGATGTTCAGGCTATCCTGGAACATCCAGGATGATAACAGTTCTCAAGAGCAAATACTATACATATTTTTGATTTTCATATTCTGTAGATTACTGTCAATTGAGCATATGTCTACAGAATTTTGCTATAGATTAGGAGTTATGGTCTGAGTAGATTGCTGACAGCGTCAAGTGCTAACAGCTATTATCAGAGGAACTGAGAAATTCATACAGGTTTGGAAATCATAGGTATTGTTTCAGATTGTAACTTCTAACTCTAAGAATTTTTCTTTAACTCATTATGTAGCTGAGGACAACTGTGAACCACATTTTATCTTTCTGCTTCTATCTCCCAAGTGCTAGGATTACCGGTGTACCACACCATGATCACCCTTTGAAACTTTTTTATTGTTGTTTTTATTTTTCGAGATGAAGTTTCTCTGTGGTACCCTGGCTGTCCTGGAACTTTAGAAGTCTTCAAGTATAAGAATTTCCCCAAATTTTTAGCCTTAGCACTGAACCTATACCATGATACACTAATAGTGACATGAAACTAGATACTATATGTATGTTAACTAAATAATATATATTAATGAGCATTTAAATGGGAGCTATGTATTATTTCATTATTTTGTGTACCCTTTTTTGGGGGAGGGGGCGGTGGCAGGGTTTCTCTGTTTTGCCCTGGCTGTCCTAGAATTCACTGTAGACCAGGCTGGCCTGGAACTCAGAGATTCATCTGTCTCTGCCTTCCAAGTGCTGGAATTAAAGGTGTGCACCACCACTGCTTGGTTCTTTTACTTACTATTATTTTTATTGGTGTTTTGTTTTGTTTTTGAGACACAATCTCACTGTATAGCTCTGGGTGGTCTGGAACTCTCTACATCAGGCTGATCTCAAACTCACAGAGATTGCCCCTGCTTCTGCCTGCTAAGCGCTGAGATTAAAGGCATGCTCCATTGTGCCTGGCCATAGATGTCTTATACTTCTTAACAGTCTCCTGTCTACCTACTCTATACATTATAAAATAAAACATGATGATTATTTTTTAATTTGATATACCTGATAAAGTGAGACAATCTCTATGAAAAAGTAGCTATTGATTACTACAGAATATTTTTATACTCTGCTCTTTTGTCAAGTTTTATTTTGGCCACATGGAGTAGGTAACACATCCTAAGTCATTTCTGCCTGACCTCTGATCAATTTCTCAGATACTGCAAACTAATTCCATATCAGCCTGGATAAAATAAGCGTGGTCAATATGGTTTAGTTCATTAAAGGTGATCGTTGTTGCTTTTGATTAGCTGTTTTTGAAAGTTTGTATTCTTCCTCATTAAGTCCAAGGCTAATTGGCAGCTGTCTGCTGAGGAGGTAACACTAAAGTATATTTCTTAATTCTCCAACACTAGCAGCTTGCATTTCTCAGAATGCAGGATAAAAAAGATTTTTTTATCATGATCCCCTCAGCAGCATATACACTAAAATTGGAACGATACAGAGAAGATTAGCATTGTCTCTAAGTAGGATGACATGCAAATTCATTTATGGACAGGATAAGCTATTTACAGAAATATTTCTGTCTTTTTTTCTTCAGTTGGTGTGTTTTCTAATTGTGCACAAATACTGTCAACTTCACCAGTTTTATAAGTGTTTAAATATATACTGTTGGATTAGGCAGTAGTGGCACCCGCCCTTGCTTCCAGCACATGGAAGGCAAAGGCAGGCAGATCTCTGAGTTTGAGGCCAGCTTGGTCTCCAGAGCAACTTCCAGGACAGCCAGGGAAACAAAGAGAAACCTTGTCTCACACCTCCCTCCCACAATAAATAAATAAAATAACATAAAATAAATAAATAGGTACCATTAAATTTTGGTTTTAAAAAGCTGGTAAACCAAGTCTTTGTTATTTGCTCAAAAAAGAAAGAGAAAAAAAAAATGGCTCAGGGTTTAAGAGCCTTTGCTATTCTTTCAGAGGACACAAGTTCAGTTCCCAGCACCCACACAGGACTGATATCCCCTGTAACTCCAATCCCAGGGGATCTGATGTCCTCTTCTGGCCGCCCGAGGGTACTACATACATGTGATGTGCATAGAAACATTCAGACAGGTACTTATCTACATAAAAATAACATAAATCTCTTCAACAACTTTGAGAAGGAAATACTATGAGGCAGAAGTGTCTTCCCCATTTCTGTCAACACATGAGGTGTTCCTGGAATCCATTTTTGTCCTAGTGAAACTTTCAAACGGGGCCTTTTCTTAGTTATTGCTGTGAAGAGACACCATGACCATGACCACAGCAACTCTATAAAGCAAAATAAAAAACAAAACAAACAAACAAACAAAAAAACCATTTCATTGGGTGGCTTTCCGTCCAGAGGTTCAGTCCATTATTGGGACATGATGGCTTGTAGGCAGATATGGTGCGGGAGAGGTAATTGGTAGTGGTTTGAGATACTAGGCATGGCTTAAGCATATATGAGACCTCAATGCCTGACCCACAATGACACATTTTCTCCAACAAGGCCATACCAACTCCAACAAAGCCACACCTCCTAATAGTACCACTCCCTATGAGTTTATGGGGGTCAATTACATTCAAACTACCACAGGCCTAAAGAAAACAGGAATACTTATTAGTGGTGGGGCATTTATATGTATGTTTTGCCCTCCCAGTGGCAGATAACTTCAGGATTGAAACTTATAGGGGCTGGAGATACAGCTCAGAGGTTAAGAGCGTGTTCTGCTCTTATGGAGGATCTGAGTTTGATTCACAGCACCCATATCAGGAGGCTTGCAACTGCCTGCAACTTCATCTCAAGGGGGATACAACCCCTATGTTCTCTGAAGGCACCCACACACACATATGCATACTCAGGTGGGCGCACACACAAACACATAAAGATAATTTTTAAAAAGGAAACCTATGGGCAGCTGGAGAGATGGCTCAACTGTTAAGAGTACTGGATGCTCTTCCAGAGGACCTGAGTTCAATTCACAGCAACCACATGGAGGCTCACAAACATCTATAGTGGGATCTGATGCCCTCTTCTGGCATAAAGGTGTATAAGCAGATAGAACACTCATAAATAAATCTAAAAAGAAAAAGAAGTAAAAGAAAAAAACCTATGGGCTGGTAGTCCGGTCAAATAGAGGGTTGCCAGTGGAGCATGACGTAAGCCTCGGGTCCTATCCCCAGCACTGCATAAACCAGATGTGGTAAGCATTTCTGTAGTCCTGGCACTTAGTAAGTGACATCAGGGAGATCAGAAATTTAAGGTCATCCTGGCTACATAGTGATTTTGGGTTATATGAGACCCTGTCTTCAAGGGGGGGGGGAGTATGAGGGCTGAAGAAATTGGTCATCAGGTAAAAGCTTTTACTGCAAACATGGGGACCTGAGTTTGAATCCTCTGAACCCATACAAAAGCTAGGCAATGATTAGGAACACTGCCTTCTCTTGCATAGGACCTATTCCCAGGACCCCACATGGCGCCTTGCCAACATCATAACTGCAGGGTTTCTCGGTGATGCCCTGGCTGTTCAGGCTGGCCTCAAAATCAGAGATCCACCTGCCTCTGCCTCCCAAGTGCTAGGATCAAAGGTGTGTGCCACCACACCTGGCTCCACCTTTGGTTTTTAAAGATTGGAAGTTCTGAAATTCTCTGAGTGACCTACATCTAGAAGAGCACACTTAAACAGGAGCATTTTTCTGGAGAATTGGAAGAATCTGATTCTAAACAAGGTGATAGATTATTACAAGTAATAATTGGCTTGTCAAGCATTTACATTGTGCTTTTCTGACATAAGGCGAGAGCACAGAAAAGAAAGAAGTGACTTGGCCAAAGCCAGGTGTGGGAATGAGAATGGTGATGCCTGGCAAATACTTTCAACTAGTTTTAGTTAACAACATTAGCAGTGGAACTTTGTCACCCAGGGCAACTCCCTGTGACTCTCACAGGTGCTTAGGAATTTGATAGTGCTTGATGCAACTTCTTGGCCAACCCTGATTCTCATCTAAACAATACTTAAATTACAGAATTATTAATTCATTAAAATCAAATGAGTTCCACTCTGGTTAGTTAGGGCTCCAGCCTCCAGTCTGCTGATATCCTAGAAAAGGAGCCAAGTAGGATGCTAAGTAGTGTAGCTGCCCCTTATGTTGGACACAGAAGAGGGACACCCTGCCCTAGGGACCACCCCAGTGCAGTGCCCCTAAATAGGGAATCTCCAGACTGAGACATGAGCTGGCGCCTCAGGGAACTCTAACACACAGTTCTCATCTCTGCTGAAGCTAAACCACAGGAACACAGGAAGTTTCCATGACCCAGCGTGATTCCTTATGTCACACAGCACAACTTTCTCAGGGCTGCCTTTTCCCCTCATCTATCATCCTGCCTCCCTCTGTGCTTGCCCTAGATTCCTCATTCTGAAGGCATGCTCAGGGAGAGATATTATTCACCCTGGCTCAGCCAGGAAAGAAGGCAGCCCATGCATCCTGCTGCTGGAGAGAGTGAGGTCTAGAATTAATCCCTTGCCTTTCCTCGCTCCACTTTCTCCCAGCTGGCTAAATCAAGCAATAATCCTAAAAGGGAATTTCAAGCTATTTGTGACTCCTACCTCCTCCACCGCACCCCCACACGCAGTGTTTAGGGAGGAGAGGGCAAAGCCTTTGGATCAGAGTAATCTGTTTCTAACCCACTTCCATTCTCAGGGATTACTTCTAGGGGGAGGGGAAGGGAGAGGGGAAGAGAAATACGTCTCAGTGCCTTTCGTGCTTGGGAATGTGAGGAGGAAACTCCAGAAGGGCCTTGCAGCAGCAGGCATTCCATGAGCCTGGGAGCTCCCTCCCCTCCCAGGGTCCACAGGCCGGAAAGGCAGAGCCTAAACTAGGTTTTGGCAATAATGGGGACTGAATGAAAGAGTGGGAAATTCATGGCTTGTGGGCAGATGAAGGTAAGAACTGTCCTTGCTTGTATCTCCAAGTTTCATATCTTTATATGCTCAAGTTACGGGTGAAGTCAACCCATCAATAAGAACGCGTGACTCGGCGAGAAAGCTAAGGACAAAGGAACCATGGCCCCACTGCTGCTGGCTTCCATTTGTCCTGTGGCCTTACACAAGTCACTTTACATCTCTGATCACAAACTTGTCCTCAGTAAAAGGGGTGAAAAGTCTCTCTCGTGCATCCTCTAAGTGATCTCCCTATTTATCATGCACAAAGACCGGATCCCCGAATCATATTCCAGCATGACTCTTTGGTGGGCTTCGTGTGAATCTAGTACTTGGCATACATTTCCTCTAACCTGCACCCCATCCTCCACACCCATAGTCCTCCAACATCCAAATGTGTTTTCCCCCCACGCTGCAGTCTTTTGAGATGCTCTCCAGTGGCTGGATGTGTGCTAATGCAGGAAACTTCCACTAGAGGGTACCAGGGCTGCACTGGGATCTCAGATCCCAAGTCCTGTGCAATTCAGCACTTTTAAATCTCTTCTTCATTGTGAAGTACAGAGCTCAGTATTTAGTTTTTGTCTGCTCTTTACTGAGCTTAAAAAATAGTCTTAAAAAGCTTCCACTGTTTTGCCGGGCTGTGGTGGCACACGCCTTTAGTCCCAGCACTTGGGAGGCAGAGGCAGGAGGATCTCTGTAAGTTCAAGACCATCCTGGTCAACAGAGCTAGTTCCACGATAGGCTCCAAAGCAATACAGAGAAACTCTGTCTCAAAAACCAAAAAATAAAAAAATAAAAAGCCTCTACTATTTTGACTTCATTTTAAGTTGATCTGATCTCAGTTCAAGCACAGCTTAGTATGGTGGTGAAATGCATGGGGGGTTCTGGCAACTGATACAGACCTTGTTGTATCAGTTAAGCAAATGTTAAGCAAATTGCTTAAACGTGCTGTGGCCCCATACCCTTTGGTGAAATGGGGATTGCAAAACTGACCTCACTGAGTGATAGCATCTGGATCCTGTGACTGGTATAATGCAGATGACTGGGGTTATTTAAGTGCCAGAGGAGAATTTTGAAACCTGTGTAGATGGGGAATCTCGGTGTTATAGTAGATGGGTTTGCAGGAGCCCGGAGTCCCTCTTGCCATTTGGTTCTTCAGTCTTAAAGTTTTGAGGCTGCTGCTGCTGGTGGCTCGGCCTAGTCCCCCAGTTCCATCCCATCGCCACAGCAGCCTAAGCATGCTGTTTCTCTGTCCTTGATCTTGGTTTTCGGGGAGGTAGGTGGCTTACGTTTCCACTTCCTCCTCATGCCTTCATGAAAACCCTCTTTTCTTCTGTCTCGTGTTTCCCCCGAACTGCCACATTCCCACCCAGCTCCGCTGATCCCTTTCCCTCTCATCTCACCTCTCCAACATTCTCTTCTGGAGATTTCTAGACAAGTGAAAGTCTGAAAAAAGGGGGAGGAACAGAGTGTTCAGGGCTTGCGTGTCAGAAGACACGTTACAGCTGCAGGGCAACCCAGGGTGAAACCACGAGGCAGAGGCCGCAGGGTAAGCAGCTGACAGGCCCGCCCCTTGGCTCCTGTCATCACTGTCTCACCCCAGAATTTTCCTGGCAGGAGTGGGAGAAATTGGTATCGAGTCCTGGAGCCTTGACTCACCCTCTGTCCTAGCTGGCTGCTTCTCAGTTACTCTCTCAGGCTATCTCTCCAGGGTTCTGTGTTAGCCACATGGCTGTGTCCTCTCAAACAGCAAACGCCAAAGAAGAGGAAACAGACCACCTACTCATTTCATTTCTACCTGGGGACCCCAACAACAAAAAGAAGTTTATAGTTCTTGAGATTTTATGTACTAGTGCTTATAAAACTAAACAAATCCATCCTCTATTGCTACAAAAAGGGGCTTGTTATTTTCCAGATTTCTTTAAATAATTGAAACAATTGTGCTTAACTTTATCCAAAAATAAATAAATGAATGAAAGAAGAAAAAAAAAAAGAAAGAAAGAAATATATTGTGCAGAAGATAGGGGAAGGGAACATGGGACCAGGAACTAACACAGTGACTCAGGGCCCTATCTAGGGACATAACTCAGGTCTCCCAACCCAACCCTAAATTCCATTCTTTTCCTTCTCTGAGTTACTCATGGACCACAGTGATATTCTGGGCTTTCTGAACTTTATAATATTGTTCTGTCTTATGTTGCCAAATTAAGTCCTGTGGATTCGATAGAAAATCAATTGTCTTTTGCTTCATGACTTAGTTTGTCCATTTCAATATTTGTCCTGTGCAAAATATGAGATAGACATGTGCTGCCGCCTAAACAGATGGTCAAAACACTTGGAGTCATCTAAGATTCAAAGAAGACTGGTGTAGGGTCTGGTGTCTGTCCTGAGGTGACATCTTAAAGAGACTGGAGATTGCATTCTTGTGAGTCCCTGTAGCAGGACTGCTAGGAATTATTCTCTCTCTTCTTTCATTCTTTTTGTTTGTTTGCTTTGGTTTTGGTTTTTCGAGACAGAGTTTCTCTGTAGCTTTGGAGCCTGTCCTGGAACTAGCTCAGTAGACCAGGCTGGCCTCGAACTCACAGAGCTCTGCCTTTCTCTACCTCATTTCTCTACCTCACAAGTGCTGAGATTAAAAGCTTGTACCACCACCGCCTGGCCATTCTTTTGTGTGTTTTGTTTTGTTTTGCTTGACAGGGTTTTTCTGCGTGGCCCTGACTGTCTTGGAACTCACTCTGGAGACCAGACTGGCCTTGAACTCAGAGATCCACCTGCCTCTGCTCCCCAAGTGCTGGGATTAAAGGCATTTACCACCACGCCAGGATTGAGAATTATTTTTTCACCTTTCCATTATTTAGAGGTTCCAGTCACCCCTAAACTAAGGCCACGCTTCCTAAAGACATGAACTGGTTTCCAGGAAAGTGGATTTTAGCTCTATCCTTTGGCAGAGGGAGTGGAGTCATTGCACGCAAGCCAGAACATCCTTTCTGCCAGAGCTCCCCATCTGGAAAGAGAGAGAGAGAGTTTCAGAGTTTCCAGAAGGGCTGCCTCATGGAGGAGGAGCAGTGAGAGAGCGCAGAGAGAAGAAAGCCATGGGCTGGAGCCCCAAGCTTCATGGTCTGAAAATAAAAACCAATCCTGACATGGCCCAGCATCACTGCACCTCTCCCATCCTGACCCTCGGATGGAATTTCTTTTGTTCTCTATTCCTTAATTTACTCCTTCATTTTATTGTTCTTACAAGGGTTCTTCGTGAACTTATGATCCGTCTGCCTTAACCTCTCAAGTGCTAGAATTAGAGGTGTTCACCTCCATATTTGGCTGGTTACTTTATCTTTCCTATGTGTTTACCTATCTCTCCTACCTCTACCCAGGCATTTTGTTCTGTGTATTTAAGGTTTATTTTATGTGTATGAGTGTCTTGCCTGTACGTGTGTCTGTGCATCACCTTCATGTCTAGTGTCCACAGGAGCCAGAAGAGGGCATCTGATCTCCTGGAACTGGAATTACAGATGGTCTGAAGCCACCACGTGGGTGCTGAAAATCAAATTGGGTCCTCTGGAAGAGCAACCAATGCTTTTAACTACTGAGCCATTTACTCATCCCTACTTACTTATATTTTGAGACAGAATGTATTACTGGTTGGCCTGGAACTCTCTATGTAGACCAAACTGTCCTCAAACTCAAAGGCTTCTACATCACTAGAGCTGGGATTAGAGGTGCGTACCACCATCCCTGCCTTGTAGGCTATGTCCTAATATGTCATGGAAAAACAGAATTGTAGAGTTACAAGAACTTTCTTATAGCTTGCATTCCACAGAAGGACATTGGAGCCTATGAATTTATGCTATTATTTTGTGCATTTTTTTCTGGCACAAAGGTCCCTCTCTCTCTCTCTCTCTCTCTCTCTCTCTCTCTCTCTCTCTCTCTCTCTCTCTCTTTCTCTCTCTCTCTCTCTTTCTTTCTTCTATTGCCAGGTTCTCAAAGGGTTTTATGATGAGACTAGCCTGCTCTGCTCTACGCAAGCTGAATGGTAAAATACATGCTTGGCATGCACAAGGTCCTGTGTCCCTTCCTCATAGGGAATAAAGGAATACTCAAATACACACTCTAAATCATGAATTCAGTGTGTGTTCATTTTGGGTTTGGTTTTGTTTTTTTCCAGAATAAGGCTGGGAATCAAAGTTAATTTTGGGACCTGAGTTATGACTTCTCCTTTTAGAAATAAGTAAAAGAAAATATACTATTTCAGGGTATATCATAAGTAGGAAAGCCATTGGTAAATTAACATGGGCTTAGAAATTCATATATAACTTTTTTTCTTTTCTTTCTTTTTTGGTTTTAGTTATCTTCAGACAGGGTTTCTCTGTGTAGCTTTGGAGCTTGTCCTGGAACTCGCTCCATAGACCAGGCTGATCTCAAACTCACAGAGATCTGCCTGCCTCTGCCTCCCAAGTGCTGGGATCAAAAGCATGTGCCACCACTGCCCTCTACATTTTTTTTTTTCTTTTTAAGACAAGGTCTTGCTGTGAGGCCCAGGCTGGCCTACAACTTGCTATATAGCCCAGGCTGATCTTAAACGTACCAACCTCTTGCCTCTTCCTCCTAAGTGCTGGGTTTATAGGAGTATTAGTTTATGGGATGACTATTTACTATGAAACAGATACTTCTGTAAGAACTGAGGGTACAAGGATGAAATGGACATATTTCTGACCAAAGTTAGCTAGCATTTGACAGTAAAAAAGTCACACACACACACACACACACACACACACACACACACTGACAAAGGATGGTAAGAGCTAAGACAATAGCAATCACAAGTACAGCAGGGCCGTCCTTTGGAGGCATGCAGGTGGGGCCATGTTTGAGTTTGAAAAGATGAAATTCTATGCATGGGCACAGACATGTTCAAAGGTACTGTAGTGTAAAATGACCTGGGGCAATTGGATATGGCTGAGCATGCCTGTAGTCCTAGCACTTGGGAGGCTGGAACAGGAGAATTACTACAAGTTCAAGATCAGCCAGGTCTGCAAAACAAGAACCAGGTTAGAAGCAGGATCCTTTGTCAAAGATAAAATGAAGTGTGTTCTGTATGTAGTGGAGCATTGCTTCAGAACTTCAGTATCCGGCTGCCCAAGTGACAGATACAGGCTGGAGCATGGACAGTCTCCCACCAAATGCAGAAATTCTTACAGCTCTAACAGCCTGTCACCTACACCTGCCTGGACCCACTCAGTGCCGGCCAGGGAACCTAGACCTTTGCATGCAGCCCATTCTGTTTTTGAAAATCCGGTTGTGACTGATGTGATATTTTTTTCCCTCTTATACCTGGTGAACCTCAATGCCCTCTACAGGTAAATCCATGCCCCTTTTCTATGAGGTCAAACCAAGTGAAATTGCTGTTATTGTAGATCAAAACAATTGAATATGGGCAATTTTAATGGCCAGCCTTCAACAGCACCGTTAGGTATGTGAGAACACGTATTATGGGATCACCTTAGGTATTCTTCCCAGTGTGCTCCCTCTCCAGCACTGCTGGGATCACAGGCATCTGCCACCAGCACTAGCTTTTAATTTATTTAATGTTTAAAAATTTTTTGAGACTCGGTCTCATGTAGACCAGCCTGGCCTTGAACTTGCTATGAAGTTAAGGTTCACCTCAAACTACTGATGTTCTCACCTCCAGTTCCCAAGTGCTGGGGCTACAGATGTGTGTCACCACACTCACCTTGCCTTATAAGTCATGAGAGCTTCTACACTGTGATCTCTCACTAAACACATTCTGCCTTTTCAATATCTTCCTTAACTGGTAAGGCCAGATCTGGTTATCGTAACACACAGTGAGATTATGATCTCTGTCTACTTGACATTCTCCTGAAGCTCACACTGGATTGAGTTTGTTGACACCTGAACCTTTTCACCTAAAATCTTGTCAAGCCAGTCCAGCTCCTTCCTGTGCAACTGATTTTTTTTTTTTTTTTTAAACATAAATGTAAGTCTTGACTTTATCCCTGTTAAATTTCATCTTGTTGATTTTGGCACTTTGTTCTAATCTGTAAAGATTATTTGACCACATTGTAAACATATATCAAAACATCACCCTGGGGCTGGAGAAATGATGTATCGGTTAAGAGCTCTTGAAACAGTGCAAAGGACCTGAGTTTGATTCCCAGCACCCAGGTCAGGTGGCTCTCAACTGCTTGTAACTTTGTAACTCCAGCCCTAGGGCATATGACACCATCTTCTTAGCTCCATGGGCACTGCACTCTTGTGCACACACCCAACACACACACACACACACACACACACACACTCATAATTAAACATTAAAAGCAAGTCAACAGGTGGGTGGTGGTGGCCCAGGCCTTTAATCCTTCTGGAGGTAGAAGTGAGTGGATCTTTGTGAGTTCCAGGCCAGCCTGAACTACAGAGTAAGTTTCAGGACAGCCAGGGATACACAGAAAAATCCTGTCTCAGAAGAAAAAGAAGAAGAAAGGAAAAAAGGCAAGAGAGAGAGAGAAAGAGAGAGAGAGAGATAGAAAGAGAAAGGGAGAGTAAAAGAAAGGAAAGAAAAAGAAAGAAAAAATTTTGAGCAAAGGTATACTATATAGCCTACATTGATCTCATACTGGAAATCCTCCTGCCTCAACTTCCCAAGTGATGAGAATACAGGCATATGCCAATATAATACAATACTATGCCTAGTCCTGGCTAAAAAATACATTTACATTTTTTCCAGGTATGTTTGAAATCTTACATTTATCATCCATTTTATTATCATTCACACATCACCAAAAACTTTGACTTTAAAAATATTAGGGCAGGGATGTTTTTTCTTTTGGGGTGGGCAGGGTCTCACTACATATGCTGGTCTAGCCTTGAACTTGCTATGTATGTAGGCCAGGTTGTCCTAGAATTCAGACCTTCCCTGCCTTTTCCTCTCAAGAGCTGGGATTGAAGGCCTGTGCCATTCTATACCAGCCAGCAGCTCTTCATCTCAGCCTACTAATAGGGTCAGCCTTTCTCTCTCTCCTTCTCATCCCATATGTGTGGGGGGGGGATAGAGAGAGAGCACACCTGAAGATTAAAAAACCCAGGAAGGCTCACACATGCTTGGCAAGCATACATTTCTGATTCCCTCCTAATATCTTTTAAGTTCAGTTGAAAAGCTAATTAAAAGTTATGTACCTGTGTAGGGACAGATAAGGCAGAAAACCCTTCCCTTCACATCATTAAGATCCATGGCCAACAAAATGGCCTTTAATCCCAGCACTCAGGAGTCAGAGACAGGTGGGTCTGTGTGAGTTTGAGGCCAGCCTGGTCTACATAGCCAGTTCCAGGACAGCTGAGAGACTCTGTTGAGAGAAAGAGAGAGGGGGAGAGAACAAATACATTTTATGGTTTGACCCAGGAGACCTAAAGGCTGAAGATGAACTATTCATTTACATGTACATGTTCTATGATGTTTGGACTGCAGCATGGAAAGATGATTTGACACAAAGGGTGTGGCCAAAGAGTAATAGATTAAGGGGAAAAACCCAGCAAGGCCTGTCTGTTGAGATTCCTTGCCTGTGTGTACTGTTCTTCCTTACAGGGTGGGTGGGGTAATAGGTTACAATCAAAATGTAAAGTGTGAGTTTCTTTAAAATCAACTCACGCAGAGAGGTAGAGGGAGCTGCAGTGACATTTTGAGGCCACCTGGTTGGCTTTGGGAAGAAGGACTGTGTTTCCTCTTGTACTTGTGATCTACCTTGAAAGTTATTCTTTTTTTGATTCCAGCTTTCAACTTTGATTATGTTCTCTCCTTTTGAGTCTTTCAAAAAAATTTTTTTACATTAATTTATTGTGTGTACACACATGCTTACTTTTGTGGGTGGGGGTGCCATTCGTGCATATGTTCAAGCCTCACAGCAAGTGTGTGGAGGTCAGAGGACAACTTGTAGGAGTTGTAGGAGTTGGTTCTCAGCTTTGGCCTTGCTGAGGCAGGATCCCTCTTTCTGCTGCTACATACTCCAGGCTAGCGGACCCTCAAGATTCTGGACAAGTCTCATAGTATGAGGGCTGGGACTACAGATGTGAACACCCTACATTTGCATTGTTGTGTGAGTTCTTGTTTGGAAGAGCTTTTACTATGCTGAGCCATCTCCCTAGCATTAGAAGTCTTGTTTGGTTTTGTTGTTTGAAACAGGGTTTCTCTGTGGCTGTCTTGGAACTCAATCTGTAGACCAGGCTGACTTCCAACTAAGAGTAAAGCTCATTCTTAACCATAACAGACATTCTGTTCTCTACTTGGGTCCTTATCACATTCTAGTCTAACTGTCCTAGTGGACCCTGCACTATAATTCAGGCTGCCTCAACCTAGCACACAGCCTGTTCTGTTGGCTGACCTGCTCAGTGAAAGGACTTAGCACAGGTTCTAGACCACTTCAGCCTGTGCCAGAGAATGTGTGAGATGGGATTACAGACAGAGTGGTGTACTTTAGGCGAGCTCTTTCTCTCTGAAGTGCTGGAGCTTCTGTCTTCTGGTCTCTGGGTGGATCTTCCCAGACAGGAAGTTATTGGCCTGTCAGTCAGTCTCATGCAATTTAGCACACTGGGAAATTCAGGAGGTGCCTGAGGCCAATTCAGGCAAGGCTATTCAAACATCTATTAAGACCCAACACAGGAGCTAGACGTTGCCGTGGTGTTAGATACAAAATAATCAAGTCACATTTTTTGGGAATGAAACTGATTGTCTGGGTTGCTAGCTGCAGGAGTGTGCTAAGCGTCTAAAGAGCCAGAGACTTGGTATTGTTTGGAGGAGAGGCAGCCAAAGGAGAAAGGGAGAAGGGAAAGTAGAAGATGTTTATTCCTAAGGTTTTTGATTCTTAAGAACAGTTGTGATTAAAGACAGCAGCAGGAGTAGTGGCAGAGGGAGGCACCTTCTGGAGTCTTCTACTCAAGGTGAGTCAAACACCTTGCCTGTTTATCTGGAATGGTGGGAGGAAAGGGAAGACAGGAGGGCAAAGGGCAGTTGGGAAAAGTTCCAAGGCCTCTGAGTGTGTGTTTCTGCATGTGGGAGTGGTTTGTGTGAAATGCTAATTCCTGCTATTTCTTGGCAGCTTTTCTGGAAACTGTGATGACAGCTGCTGGTGGGAAAAAATCACTAGTGACCTAGTCATTTTCCTGTTTCTAGGTAATTGGCTACCACCTGAACCATTTCTTATGGAAGACTACTGCTGATTCATTTCTTTTCTCTTGCTCATTTGATATAGTATGGGCATTATTTTTATTGTTTATTATCTCTTGTTTTTGGTAGAGAGAAATGTTCATGTTTCTTTTCTTTTTCTTTTGAGCCAGGGTCTCACTATGCAGCCCAGGCTGCATATGTAGATCAGGTTAACCTCCCATTCCCAGAAATATTGCTCTTCTGTCTCTGCCTCCTGAGAGCAGTGAGTCAATAAGCCACAATCTCAATATTAACCAGAGAGCTTAGTGAAGAATAAAGAGCCCTGGACAGGAGACCAAGTTCACAGAGAAGATAAAGTTTATCTGTCTATCTGTTTGTCAGTCTGTCTGTTTATTTATTTTTCCTGAGACAATGTTTCTCTGTGTAGCTCTGGCTATCCTGGAACTCACTCAGTAGACCAGGCTGGCCTCAAACTCAGAGATCTGCCTGCCTCTGCCTCTCAAGTGTTGGGATTAAAGGTGTGCACCATCATATCCAGTAAGAGTGTTTTTTTTTTAATTTTTTAAACTCTATTTTATGTATACAGGTGTTTTGCTTGCATGTATGTCTAAGCACAACAGGAATGCAGTGTCTTGGGAGGTCGAAAGACCTAGAGTTATAACTAGAGTTACAAGTGGTTGTGAGCTGTCTGGTGGGTGCTGGGAACAGAACATGGACCTCTGGAAGAGCTGCCAGGTAGTACTCTTAACCCCTGAGCCATCTCTCCATCCCCTAAAGTAGATAAAAAAAAACAAAAATAAAAACCTTTCCTCCCCGCCCCCACCTTTTTGTTGAAATGGGTTGCCTGTAGCCTAGCCTGGCCTTGAGCTCACTAGGTAGCTGAGGCTGGAACTGAGCTCTTGGTCCTCCTGCCTCCACCTCTCCAGCACTAAATTATCGTGCGACAGTTTCTCTCTTTAGGTATGTTCCAACTAGCTTTAGACATTCCCAGGATATCTTTAGATCATTTATCTGTGTGTCGGGAATTTGGTCCCTCCAAGATATGATGAAAAGGAAAAGAAAAGAAGCTGAGCATGGTGACACACACCTGTAATTCCAGCACTGCAGAGGCAGAGGCAGGAGGATCACTACAAGTTAAAGGCCAGCCTTTAAATTTTTTGAGACCCTGTCTCAAAAGAAAAAAAAGTTTTTAAGAAGGAATAAACAATATTTAAACTCCTAAGGAAGTAATATTGTCGTAAGCCTTCTTTATTGTTTTCTCAAGCTATTCTGTTGAAGTAAACTGCCTGTGGCTGACCTGTTGTTTTTTAAGTGGATGCTGGGCATTGCTAAGGAGCCTCTTGAATAATTTCCGCCTTTTAACTGGGACAGGGATTCTGGCTATTGACATAAACAGAAGGGACAAAATAGAACTCAGCTGGTTCTACAACCTCAGATTTTCAATACACACCAGGGAAGCATGGAAGCATTTTGTTCTGAATGCAAAGCTAGATCACTGACCAGGCGTTGTAGCCCATGTCTGTAAAGCCAGCATTCAGTAGCTTGGAGGCAGGTGCTTACAAATTTTGAGGCCAGTTTGAGCTACATACAGTCAAAAGAAGAGAAATGCCTCAAAAGAAGAGAAAAAAATAAATCAAGCTAGATGATGCAAACACAGACAATTTTATTGACTTGTGTGCTTGCGAATGAATATAAAAGGAGGGAAAGGTTTGATTCCATGATACACACTTGTAATCCCAGGACTTGGCAGGTGAAGGTAGGAGGATTGGGCCCTAAAGGCCAGTCCAGGTTACAGACTGAGGCCAGCCTGGGCTACATGAAACCTATCTCAAAGGGGGAAAAAAAAGCAGAAGTTTGGAGGTGGTCATGTCGGAGAGATGGCTCAGTGGTTAAGGGCACTTGCTACTCTCGAATATGACCTGGATTCGGCTTCTAGCACCCACATGATGGTTCACAGTCATCTGTATCTTCAGTCCCAGGGGATCCAGTGCCCTTCAAAGACACAGACTTACAAGCAAAACATATAAAACAAATTAATAATAATGATATACAACAACAAAAAATGGTCAGTCATGGTGTAATACACCTTTAATCTCAGCACTTTTTGAGCAGAGGCACATCTCTATATGTTCCAGGACAGCCTGGTTTATACAGTGAGTTCCAGCCAGGGCTACAGAGTAAGACCCTTGTCTCAAAAAAGGAGAAACGGAGGAAAGAAAAAGAGAGAGAGAACAAATCTACATCTGGAAACAGATGAATATACATAATAAGACCCTTGTGAATGTTACAATATTACAATACATGAAATGTTCAATAATGATATGCCATGTGGTCAACATGTCATCTTTTTTGTTTGTTTGTTTTTTCCGAGATAGGGTTTCACTGTGGCTTTGGAGCCTATCCTGGAACTAGCTCGTGTAGACCAGGCTGGCCTCGAACTCAGAGATCTGCCTCTCGAGTGCTGGGATTAAAGGTGTGTGCCACCAATGCCCAGCTTTGACATGTCACCTTTTAGGAATGCTTAGTTTATTGTGCTGAACCAACCTCGATGTGTGAAATGCTCACACACCATTTGTCCAACTCTGAAAATAAGTTTGTGATACTTTGTCTCAGGTTGTTTATCTTTGACTTTGACTTTCACTGAAATAATTTCATAAAAATAATTATAAGTTCAGTCCTTAAAAAATAAACCAGATTCCTTATTTTTAGGCTTTCTGGGTATCTGTAGGTTCTGCAGACATGAATAGAGAATGAATGCAGTGAAGAGTCTAAGGAAAGAAGAAACAGAAAACTGTAACCATGGAAACAGGGTGGGGAGGAGTGTTCACATACAAGCAGCACATACAGATCCTCAAAAAAAAAAAAAAAAAAGAAAAAAAGAAAAAAAAAGTACTGCAGCGTACTTTATTGGTAATAAGCCATGTGGAAAAACGTAGATTAATATAAGCAGGTTAATTTAAGTTTTAAGAGCTAATTGGGAATGAGCCTGAGCTAAGGCCAAGCTCTCATAATTAATAAAATTCTCTGTGTTGTTATTTGGGATCTGACAGTCCAAGGAATGACCCATTACAACATGGTATATATACAGACAAGTATACCCATAAATTGTTTTTTTTTTTTTTTTTTTTTTTTTTTTGAGACAGTGTTTCTATGTATAACCCTGGCTGTCCTGGAACTCACTCTGTAGACAAGGATGGCCTCAAACTCAGAGATCTGCCTGCCTCTACCTCCTAAGTGCTGTGATTAAAGGTGTACACCACCACCACCCAGTTCACATACAATTTTTTTTAAGTTAAGTAAATAAAAAGTATTGAAAAAAAGTCTTTTTTTTCACCAGCATATCCTTAATTTCCAACAGTACCATTAAATCCTTTGTCTCTAGAACCTTAATCTCTTCTGTAAAATTAGTTATTGGACTAGATAATCTTTGAAATTATTTCTAGCTCTTAAATTATATATAATTTGAGCTGGGCAGTGGTGGCACACACTTTTAATCCCAGCACTCGGGAGGCAGAGGCAGACAGATCTCTATGATTTTGAGATCAGCCTGGTCTACAAGAGCTAGTTCCAGGACAGGCTCCAAAGCTACACAGAAAAACTCTGGCTCAAAAAAAAAAAAAAAAAAAAAAAAAAAAAAAAAAAAAAAAAGAAAAAGAAAAAGAAAAAACATATATACATACACATATATGCACACACACACACATATATATATAATTTAACTTTCATTGCATGATATGTGTGAGTGTATGATGTGTGCATCATACTAGACCATCAACATTTAAAATTCTTTTTCAGGCATCTCACAACTGTCTGTAACTCTAGCTCCAGGGCAATCTGATGCTTTTGAGGGCATCTGCACTCATGTGTACAAAGCCCACATGCAGACACACACTTACATGTAACTGAAAATAATAAAAATCAGCCAGGCGGTGGTGGTGAATGACTTTAATCCTAGCACTCCAGAGGCAGAGGCAGGCAGATCTTTGTGACTTCAAGACCAGCCTGGCCTACAAGAGCTAGTTCCAGGACAAGCCTCCACAGCTACAAAGAGACCCTGTGTCACAAAACCAAAAAGAAAAGAATAAAAATATTTTAAAAACCCCAAAGAGGCCAGGGAGTGGTGGGCTACATCTTTAATCCTACATTTGGGAGACAGAGGCAAGCAAATCTCTGGGTTTGAGATCAACATGGTCTACAGATCAAGTTCTAAGATACCCAGAGCTACACAGAGAAACCTTGTTTTGAAAACAACAAACAAACAAAGACCTAAGAGATTAAAAATAAAGTTAATTGTTCATTAATAAGGGGGAAATATAAATATTCATATACCAAATAAAGCATTCATACCCAGATAGTATGAGGAATAGCTAAAAATCAACAACAAAAGAAAATGATCCGTTGAATGACAAGATTTGAACAGATACTTCACAAAGATGTATGAATGAACAATAAGCCATGAACAGGCACTTCCCGTAATTGCTGTGATTGTCCTTTCAGAATGAAAAACCTTGTCCCCAGCTATTGGGAAGGCTGCCAGCAAACAGCCCTCAACTTTAGTGATTACCTCAGCTTGTCTAAGGTCACTCCCTTTTCTCCTGGTGGCCTATATCCAAAGGCTAATGAACATGGGTATATAAAGATACAGGCCTTTGCCGGAATTCAGACAATCTTGAAGGTTATCCAGGTTCATTGCTTTCTAGAGGATCAGCTGAGCCCTCTGAGGGGTGATAGCTTACTTCTCCTGTTTCAGACTTTTACCCTTTCCTTTATTTTTAGACATTGTCTCACTCTATATCCCAAGCTGGTCTGGAGCTCATAGAAACTACCCACATTTCTCTCTCTCTCTCTCTCTCTCTCTCTCTCTCTCTCTCTCTCTCTCTCTGTGTGTGTGTGTGTGTGTGTGTGTGTATGTGTGTGTGTGTGTGTGTCAGGGATGATGGGTGTCACATGCCACACATGAGTGTGAAGATTGTAAAATAAACTCAGGTGTCAGGTTGTCTTTCATCTTCTTTGAGTCAGGGTTTCTTTTGGTGTTCCTGGCTGCATATAAACCAGATCATTTGCCTCAAGAGTTTCTGTATATTCTCCCATCTCCAAAGCTCACTAAGAGTGTTGGAATCATAGATGCATACTACCAAAGCTAGCTTTATATGGTGTCTGCAATTCCAAGTTAGGTTCTTATGTTTTCAAAGCAAGATATTTGCCCACCTCTCAAGTCCAAGGTCCACATCACAGAGATTTAACCATTGTTGTGGCTTAGATTTAGATATAGTTTGAGTGGATCCATTGGGGGTGGGGTTCATGTCCTCAAAGTTTTGTCCACAGTAGCAGTGTAAGTAGCGGAACTTTCCAGGGTGATGCTGCCATAATGACGTTAGTGTGCTTAGCTAGAAGAAGAAGAGAGACCCAAACATGGTGTTTCACCATGTGATACCCTCTTGCCATGTTCTCATGTAACAGACAAAGCCCTTACCCGATGCCAGAACTATCATGTTGAACTTTTCAGCTTCTAGACCCAGGACTTAAATAAACCACCTCTACAAATATATATAAATATATAAATTTATATATATATATATTTATATTTATATTTACATTTATATTTGGGGTTTTTTTTTTTGGAGACAGGGTTT
Organism: Phodopus roborovskii; assembly: GCF_943737965.1. NCBI lineage: Eukaryota > Metazoa > Chordata > Mammalia > Rodentia > Cricetidae > Phodopus > Phodopus roborovskii. The sequence continues at coordinate 12,899,291 of NW_026125052.1, read as the reverse complement.
TTCTGTGTAGCTTTGAAGGCTGTCCTGGAACTTGCTCTGTAGACCAGGCTGGCCTCAAACTCACAGAGTTCTGCCTGTCTCTGCCTTCCGAGTGCTGGGACTAAAGGTATGCGCCACCGACACCCGGCTACAATTATATTTTTAAAGCCAAGGACTTGTTGGGCTGGAGAGATGCTCAGTAGTTAAGAGCACTGCTCTGCCAGAGAACCTGTGTTTGATTCCCAGCACCCATATTGTAGCTCACTATTAACTCTAGTTCCAGGATACCCGACATTCTCTTCTGACCTCCACAGATACCAGATTTTCAGGCAAAACAACCAGGATGGCCTTAATCAAGGTAATCTTTCTGCCTGGGATTACAGGCATTTGCCACTAGGACTGGTTTAAATTCTATTTTTAAGTTAATGACTTGACTCAGGTATTTTGTTATACCAATAGAAAATGGGCCAATACACGTCAGAGTGTGAGCACAAGGATATCTTTTAAACAACTTCCTGCCAGGTGGCTGTGAAGATGGCTCAGCTGATAAATGGTCTACTGTATGAGTTTGAGTCTTTGGAACCTACATAAAAACCAGCATTCTGGAGGCAGAGGCAGGTGGATCTCTGTGAGTTCAAGGCCTGCCTGGGCTACTGAGCGAGTTCTAGGATAGCCTCCAAAGCTACAGAGAAACCCTGTTTCGGGAAAACAAAACAAGAAAACAAAAAACCAGAAATGGTAACACATCTGCAACCCTCACACTGGGGCAGTGAAGGCAGGAGACTTCTTAGAGCTAGTGGCCAGACTCCCTAGCAGGATTGACAAACTCTAGGTTTAGTCAAAAACCCTGTCTCAAAAAATAAGATGGAGAGTCAGGTGGTGGTGCATGCCTTTAATCCCAGCACTCAGGAGGCAGAGACAGGTGGATCTTTGTGAATTCCAGGCCAGCCTGATCTAAAGAGCCACATAAAGAAACTGTCTTGAAAAACCAGACAAAAAACATAAAGAAAGAAAAAAAAAAATAAGATGGAGAATGATCAAGGAAGATACCCAGTGACTTCTGGCAGACATTCCTGTGCACACATGTGCAAATAACCACATATGTATGTATATGTATGCCCACATTACCCACATGCTTTACTGCCAGCTAAGCATGATGACACATACCTATAATCCTAGCACTCAGAAATCAGAGATATAAAGATGAGTAAAGTTCAAGGTTATCCTCGGCTACATTGTGAGTTGGAGGCCAGCCATGACTATAAGAAACCCTCAAGACCAAAGAGTAACAAACCAAGGAAATAACAACAACAAAACTTCCTGCCTATTAATTTTCTCCTTGCGTTTACTACTGTGTTTACAACTGTGATAATACCCAAGATGACTAAGGATCAAGGGATTTGAATTCAATGCAAACCATGAACTGCCATTCACATGCACTAGAAGGGCTAAAAGGACTAATAGTAAATGTTAGTGAAGGTGTAGAGAAACTAGGACTCTGGCAGTTCAGTAAAATGACATCGATACTTTGGAGATCATCTGGCAGGTTTTTTTTTTCCTCTTCTTTTTTTTTTTGTTATTGTTGCTGTTTTTGTTTGTTTGTTTTTTGAGCGGAGTTTCTCTGCTTAACAGTCCTGGCTGTCCTGGAACTCACTCTGTAGACCAGGCTAACCTGGAACTCAAAGAGATTCCCCTGCTTCTGTCTCCTGAGTGCTGGGATTAATGGCGTGCACCACCGTCGCTTGCTTGGCATTTTCTTATAAAGTAAAATAGATACTTAACCCATGATCGAGCAATGAGCTAGCCAGCTGTGACAGCACATGCTTGTGATCCCAGCACTCAGGAGGAAGAGGCAGGAGAGTCAGAAAATCAAGTTTATTATTCTCAGCCTGAGACACATGAGACAAACAGACAAGCAGATTCATTGTATAAAATAGATCTGGCCCACAGATTCAAACCGTACCAAATGATCCCACTGCTGTAAAGTACAAGAATAGGAGGCAAAAATACTCTGTGGTGTTAGAAAGTGGAAAGTAATTGTCCAGTTAACTGTGAGCAGGGAATAGAACAGATGAAAAGCACCATGAAAAAAACTCCTGGCTTGTTAAAAGGTTCTGTGCCTTGTTTTGCAGGGCGGTGGTGGAGCAGGCCTTTAGTCCCAGCACTCGGGACGCAGAGAGAGGCAGGCAGATCTCTGTGAGTGCGAGACCAGCCTGGTCTACAACAGCTAGTTCCAAGACAGCCTCTAAAGCCACAGAGAGAACCTGTCTCAAAAAACAAAACAAAACAAAACAAAAATTAGGGCTTGAAGAGTTGGTAAAGTACCTATCTTGCAATCAGATCCCCAACATCCAGGTAAGAGGCCAGATACGTAGAGCTCTCCTATAATCCTTGGAGATAGGAGGGTCTCTGGAGCTAGCAAGCAAGCCAGGCCTGTTGAAGTGGTGAGCCCTAGGTTCAGATCCTATCTCTAAAAGTATAAAGTAGAGAGCAATAGAGGAAGACATAAGACATTAATTGATTTATGGCTTGTGCATGGGTGTGATAACCACACAACACACACACACACACACACACACACTCATATACACACACACACACACACACACACACACACCATGGTGCATGTTAGGCATTCAATAAACAAAGAGATGATTTTTTTGTTTTGTTTTGTTTATCAAGACAGGGTCTCTCTGTATATGTATAGCTGATATGCAGACTAGACTGGTTTTAGACTCACAGAGATGTGCCTGCTTCTGTCTCATAAACCCTGGAATTAAAGGTGTATGTCACCATGCGTAACTACATAAATGATTTTTATGGTGGATCATATCTATAATCCTAGAACTTGAGATATGGAGACAGGAGGCTAGCCTAAGCTCCATGATACTCTATCTGGAAAAAGAAAGAAAATGCCAGGTGTGATAGCTCACTTCTATAATCCCAACACTAGGGAGACAGAAGTAGGAGAATTTCTGTGATTTCAAAGTCAGCTTGGGTTACATAAGGAATTTTGTGTCACTTTAGGCTACTATATAAGATACTATCTCAAAATCAAACAAACAGGGCCTGAAGAGCTGGCTTAGTAATTAAAAGCATCTATTGCTCTTACAAAGGACCGAAGTTCAGTTTCCAGCATTTGTATCAGATAGTTCTTAACTCCCTGTAACTCCAGGCCCATGGGATCTGTAGTGGCATCTTGCTTTGCCAATGAACTTGTTTGTGGTGGTGGCTACACCCTTTGGGCATGGTTCAGGTGTTCAAACTTGACCCTTTATAAGGTAGAGGAGGGGCTGGATCTATCTCTTTGGTTGTGGTGAGAACATCGGAAGGGCAGGGACTACATCTTATGGAGCAGGAAGACCTCCATGGTTATTTACTATCATTTGTGAGTGCTTCCCCAATAAATACCTCATTATCAGTTATCTTGGGTCTGGTGGACTCATTTAAAACCCGCCTTCAGGGATCTAATATCCTCTGACCTCTTGAAGTGCTCGCATGTACTTGGTACACATAAAAATTAGCACAGGCAGCTGGGAATTGGTGGCACAGGCCTTTAGTCCCAGCACTGGGAAAGCAGAGGCAGGCAGATCTCTGTGAGTTCGAGGCCAGCCTGGTCTACCGAGCTAGTTCCAGGACAGGCTCCAAAGCAATACAGAGAAATCTGTCTGGAAAAACCAAACAACCAACCAAACAAAAACCCACAGGCACATACACACACATATATAAATAAAAAGAAAAAAATTAGAAGCAAACAAGATAAAAATCCCATGAGCATGTTACTCTTCATTAACTTTTTTCCCTTCTGTATTAGAAAATGTTTAGTTTGGGGACCAATGAGATGATTAAGTGGCTAAAGGCATTTTTGTTTGTTTGTTTTTCAAGACAGGGTAGATCAGGCTGGCCTTGAACTCACAGAGAACTGCCTGCCTCTGCCTCTCCAGTGCTGGGATTAAAGATGTTGGCTACCACTGCCTAGTGAGCAAAGGCAAGGCAAAAATTTGATCCCAGGACTTTACATGGAAAGCAAGAACTGATTCCTGTGCCTGGAAAGATGACTCAGCAGTTGAGTTTTTATTGCTTTTCCAGAAGACAAAGGTTCAATTCCCAGCACTCACATGGAGGCTTTTTTTTTTTTTTTTTTTTTTTTTTTTTTGTTATGTTTGGTTTTTGTTTTTAGAGACAGGGTTTCTCCATGTAGCCTTGGCTGTCCTATAGCCATTGTGACTCCTCGTCTGGTCTCTAAGGGCACCAGGCATTCACACCGTACACATCCATACATGTAGGATACACATAAACATTTTTAAAACATAACTGAGTCCTCTTGAAAGTTGTCCTCTGACCTCCAAGTGCACTATGGCACTTGTAAACCCCTGCTCATGAATAAGTAAATAATAAAGGTAACACAACAACTTAAAAACCCGGTGTGGTGGTGTACACCTCTGATTGTAGCACTCAAGTGGAGGCAGTTGAATCTCTGAGAGTTCGAGACCAGCCTGGTCTACATAGTGAGCTCCAGAAAGTCAGGGTTACATAGAGAGACCTTAAGAAACCAAATAAAGAAATATAAATAAGTAAATGTAAACTTTGATGTTCACAGGAGAGACAGAATCAGGTCTGGGTAAGTGGAAGAGCTCAGAGTATCCTGAGACAGTAGCAGGCGAGGGAAATAGAAACCACTACCAGTTTCTCAGTGTGGTATGTCAGCTCTCAGCTGCCATCTGACATAATCTTGCCAATATCTCTCTCAAAGTAATTTTTCTTTTATAAGACAAACACAGCACAATTGCTACCCTATTCTGAGCACAAGTATCTAATCTCGGAAGTAGTATGTAAAGTATCTGAAATATTTGGTGAGACAAGCTGATTTTTTTTACGGAGCCAGTTGAAATGAACTGTGGTGGTTTGAGTGACAATGGCCCTCATAGGCTCATATATTTGAGTGCTTAGTCACCAGGGGGTGGAGTTGTTTGAAATGATTAGGAGATGTAGTCTTGTTGGAGGGAGTGTGACACTCGGTGTGGGCTTGGCGGTTTCACACAAGCCTGTACCCAGTCCAGAGTTTCTCCCTCCCTCTGCTGCCTACAGATCAGGGTTGCTCTCAGCCGATTTGCCAGCAACATTGGAGCTGCCATGCTCCGTCGTGATGATAATGGACCAAGCCTCTGAACCGAAAGCAAGCATCCAGTTAAATGTTTTCTTTTATAAGAGTTACCTTGGTCATGGTGTCTCTTCACATCAATAGAGCTAGGACATTAACTTATGCTGTTTTTCACTAAGGTAAACAACCTGATTATAGGAAAGTCAAAAAAGAGACCCTTTTTAGGGTTTCATAGGTTGAAAAACTAAACATGACGGCGGAATGCCAGTCAACACTCAAGATAATGACTGGTGCAAACAAAAGCTATTTTAAAGTTCCTTCTTATAAATCAAACAGCTCACCCACTGGGCCCAAAGCTTTGGGCTGTATCCCAGTGCCATATAAAGTTGGATCTGACAGCCCAGTCTCTAAGGTGAAGACGAATCAGAAGTTCAAGGTCATTCTCCGCTACACACAAATTTGAAGCCAGCCTGGGATATAATGAGACCTTTTCTCAAAAATAAACACATGCCAGGGGTGGGTGGCTTTAATAATATATAATTAAATAAATAAAAATAAATAAACACACAAATCAAGCAAACAGTTCAAATGCCATTGGTTGTAGTCTTCACAATTTGAAAGCAGGATTGGTGATATATATGTAAGGCCCTGGGTCCATCCTACCACCAAGAAAATTAGTGAGAGGTCTGTATGAACAATGTATAATGTTGATAAGATTAAAACCTCTTTTTTGTTTCTGTTTTCTCTAGACAGCGTTTTTCTGTGTAGCCCTGGCTGTCCTGGAATTCACTCTGTAGACCAGGCTGGCCCTGAACTCACAGAGATCTGCCTGTGTCTAACTCGAGAGTGATGGAATTAAGGCCATGAGCTACCACTACCCAGCTATAAATTTTTATTGAATATTTTAAAAAGGTTTAGTTTTATGTGTATGTGTGAGTGTCTGCATGTATGTCTGTGTAGTGCCCTTGGAGGTCAAGGCACTCACTCCATCCCCTGGAATTGGTGTTATCTATGGTTGTGAGCTGGTATGTGGGTGCTAGGAAATGAACTTGGTCTTCTGTAAGAACAGCAAGGGTTCTTCAGCTCTGAGCCATCTCTCTTCAGCAATTTACATTTTTAACATAAGCACATATCATGAAGTATTGGAGATGTATTTTATTCTAAAATAAACAAGCAAAAACCCATGTTGGAATTCACTGGCCTCTGCTTCCTGATTGTGGACCCACTGTGGCCAGCTGCTTCAAGTTACTGCCACTACGGTGATCTGTACCCTCCAAGAGTGAGCTAAAATGAGCCCTTCTTTCCTTAAAACAAAATGACACATGGTTGTTTATAGCTGGAGAGATAGCTCAGTGATTACTAACATTGGCTGATTTTCCAGAGGATCCATGTTTAATTCCCAACATTCACATAGCAGCTCATAGCTGTCTGTAACTCCAGTCCTAGGGGATCCAATGCCTTCTTTTGGCATGTACCAGGCACTCACACAGGGCACAAGCATACATCCAGGCAAAACACCCATACACATTGAATAGAATATCAAAAATAAGTTTTTTGAGAAAAGAAATTGAAATTTAACTAGGTTTCTTTTTATCTCCTGGAAAACCTCTGACCTGGCTGGTGAGTGTGCCTTTAGCCATGGCCATGATGAAGAGGACAGAAGCTTCTGTTCTGCAGATTTTCACTCTGTCCCCTTGGCATGGTGAAAACCATATAAGTACACTTTTAATCATTTGGTGCAGCAATGGGTCAACTATAGTGGATACCTCATCAGCAGATCTTCAGTGTTTGTGTAAGGGCTAAGAGCCCCAGATTAACCATACAGAGCTATGGCTAGAAAACTTGTTTCTCTTGCTAGGTTTGCTGATCCCACTGAATGAGTAGATTTAATTCTGTAAAGCAGTTTGAGGCCTTCTCAATGCTCAATGAGAATATTTTGTTTTAATGAAGCACGCCCATCTCTTTCCCTAATGGGTTACCCTATTGTTTGGCCTTTCAGGACTTGTCAGACCTCCAGGAGAGAAGCCTGCCAAAGATTGGAACACTGTTCTTCCAAGAGGGGACCTGAAAAACAGCTATCCTGGCAGGGTGTGGTGGCACACAAGCTTGCCATACGTGCACTCTGGAGGCAGAGATATGAGGAAGGTCAGCCTTGTCTACTCAGTGAATTCTGGGCCAGTCAGGGCTATGTAGTGAGACTGTCTCACAAATAAATGAAGAAAAGGGATGAAAGGACAAACGGGAGAGGGAAGAGGCCTGCTGTGCCCAGCTAGAGCACCCTCTCGGCATCAGCTGGCACTCTGTGGCACAGGATTCTGTTACCCTCATTTGAGCAGTCTGGTTATTCTAGCAATCAGATCTTTCTGTCTCCTTCCTGTTACCCGACCTTCACACTACCTATTCATGTGCCCTCTAGCCTTGACTCCAGGCATATAATCCTTTCGTTTTCTTTAAACTCAAAAGCCAGAGTACTGGAATTTCACAGGCATTGGCCTGTCTTATGACAATAGCGGGGGAGCGAGCGCATCTGCTGTCAGGAGTGTCCTATAAAACCTAGCATAGGTGGTGAGGTGGTCCTCTGACATCTGAATACTTGGTCTCTCTACAGAGAGAACAGCAGATATGGCTGGGAGTCTGAACCCCTTCTCACTATGCTGTCTTTGCCTGTAATTAACCTTGGGCAGACTGCCGAATCTTTGTCCTGTGTCACTTTCCTCTCCCTTCTATTTGAAGAGCCAGCAACAATAACGAGAAGAAAAATGAACTGGTTCCCAAATTATTTTGGCTGGTCTTGAAATGCAGCCTAAGAATCTTAAATGTTCTAACACAGCTCTCTGTGTTTCTATGGTCCTTTACCACAGAATGGAAGAAAGGTTAGGAAAAAGGACTTGGAGATTTTTCCCATTTGCATCTGAAATCCTCGATTTTCATTTCTGTGTTGTAGCAGTTGTTTTGTTTCATTTTGGCAATGTGGAGATGGAATCCAGGGCCTCATACATGCTAGGCAAGTAAGCTTCATTCCCAGCTCAATTCCTCCTGTGTGTGTGTGTGTGGGGGGGGTGCACAAGCGTGCAAGAGAGTGTGTGCATGAATGTCCTGCCTCTGGAGGCCAGAAGAGGAAGTCAAAGCCCCTGGAGTTGGAGACAGGTAGTTGTAAGCTGCCTGATGTTCGAGCTAAGAACTGAACTTAGGTCTTTAGCAAGAGCAACAAGCTATCTTTGCAGTGTACCCTACCCCTTGTTCCAATTCCTTTTTTAGGAAAAGGATGAAACATGTCTGATTTTAGAATTTCAAGTTGCTTGTTTTAATTCCTGGGAAAAGTGCAAGGATGAAGGTCTAAAAAACTAAATGATTTACCCTGGCTGACAGTCATACTAGCATTTTTGTTTTGTTTTGTTTTTTTGAGACAGGGTTTCTCTGTAGCTTTGGAGGCTGTCCTGGAACTAGCTGTTGTAAACCAGGCTGGTCTCGAACTCGGACTCACAGCCTGCCTCTGCCTTCCAAGTGCTGGGACTAAAGGCGTTTGCCACCATCACCTGGCTTCTGTCAAACTTTCTGTCATCTCCCCTGAATCTACTGAGCTCCTTTTGCTTTAGGATAAAGAAAACAATGAATCACTTACCAAAAGTACACAAGGTTAAAGAGAGACGACATATTTTGACAAGTCTTGGCACAGGTATGCACCAGGTCAGGACACCCTGGAGTTCACTGTGTTTGATGATGCAGACTGGTTTCCAGCTCTGAGCTAACATAGGTGTGGGGTAATAAGAACATAAATCTCCCTTGAATGGTTTAATTGTGTCTTTTATCTTTTGACTGAAGGTGTTTTTTTTTTTTTTTTTTTTTTTTTTTTTGCCCTAATTTCTCATGTCAGGTCCCTATAATACTCATGCTATGTCTCTCAGTTCTCAGTGAATGTGTATTTTATTCAGTGTGATCGCACTTTGAACTAAAATAGACCATAGCCAGAAACCTGCTTATGCAGGCTTCTCTGGGCTAAGTAGTAAGCATGTCCAATTGATTTGTTTTTTCTCTCTTTGGTTTCTTTGAGTTGGTTCAGAATACAGAGATTCTGAGATCCTATTTATAATTAAAAAAAAGATTCTTAAGAGCTGGCTCCATAGCCAGGCATGGTGGTACACACATAGCCAGCATGCACTCAGGAAGCAGATGCAGGCAGATCTCTGAGAATTCCAGGCCAGTCTGGTCTATAGAGAAGACAGATAAATATGGCTGTTACACAAAGGAACCCTGTCTTGAAACTAATGCCCCCCCCAAAAAAAAATCTGAAAATGGAAGTGTCCCAGATGCTGGCCTTCTGTCTTCACTAACCTCTAGTACTGGTTTTTTCTTAGGGACAGACAACTTTCAGTTCAGTCACAAGCCAATTCCCAGCTCTCCCTTCACTTTGTTTTGAGAGGTCTCATGTAACCTAGACTGTCCTAAATTTACTATGTAGCTGAAGATGGCACTGAACTCTTAATTCTACACCTGTGCTCTCTAGTTCTGTGATTACAGGCATTTAGCACCATGCCTGGTCTCTTATGCTTTTTAAGTGCTGTGACTTCAATACTGACTCTAGGGAGGTTGGCAGCAGAGGACTGTCATCTTCAGTTATTTATTGGCCAAGTCTCCAAGGCAAATTGCTGTTATAAAGTCACACCCCATGAGATGAGATTTTACCAGGTGTTGGCAGACCTTTGAGTCTTGGATCTCTTTTCCTCACCACACCCTTAGCCTGGGACTGGAATGGGGCCGGGCTATTCTCTCTGCTAGGCATGGGATCAGCTACTGAGGGAGGCCTACAAGTCAATTCTTTACATCAAGGATTTAAGAAACAATCAGAGAAAGAGCCAAGGGTGGAGAAATTGAGGCCCTAAGTCTTACTGTCATGCTGTTGAGGCTCCTAATCTTCTTGGTTACACCAACGCTCTGGTTCAAGTTGAGTCCACAATTTTGTAAAAATTTTCTTCTTAAAGGATTATTTATCTTTGTGTATGGGTGTTTTGCCTGCATGTATGCCTGTGGTACCACATGTAGTACCCAAGGAAGCAAGAAGAGTAACTGAATCTCTAGAACTGGAGTTATAGTTGTCAGCTACCATGTGGGTTCTGGGACCCAAATCAGGGTCCTTTGAAAGATCAACAAGTGCTCTTCACTTTCTAGGTATCTCTCTGACTCCTGTTTATTATTTGTGCATTTGTGAGTCTATGTGCATGAATGATGTACGTGTTGAGTGCAGATGCCAAGTCATGCATATGATCAGAGGACAACATTGTGGAGTCTGCTCTCTCCTTCCACTTTTACATACATTCTGGGGATGTGGAACTCAGATTGCCAAGCCTGAGTGACAAGGGCCTCCACCCACTGATCCATCTCCTGGCTGAATTGTTTTTAAGTCAATGCAAACGTGGTTGAAACCCAATGCCATAATGCCAGTACACTGTAACCTTTAAAGGCTTGGGATTCCACGAGAAACATTGCTGCTGCATTCCAGAAACCCACAATGCAGACATCGACATCTGCATTTTTGTCTGCAGCTGTTGGTTTTGCACATTCTGCAAAGTTGTGGTGGCTCACACTTCCCAGGAGAACAGAGGTGAACAGGCCCAAGTCAATCTGAAGACCACCAGTGAATGGGCTGGGTCTGTTATGTGGCTGCCAGTCATTGAGGGTTGATAAAGTTTAGTAAGATTATGAGAAAGGTGGTAATGGGGGGTGCTCAAAAGGATATAAGGCAGGTGGGAGTGTATGACTTTCAATTTCCTGGTGGAAAGATACCAAGAAAAACAGAAACCTTTTGGGGAAAATAGGATGAATCCAATAGGCCTCAGTTGGGTCAACAGAATACAGCTGCCATTCTCCAATAAATAAATCTGGGCTGGGGTGTAGCTCTGCCTGCCAAGAACAAGTCCTTGGGTTAGAATCTTCAGCACCATAGAAGAAAAACAAAACAAAACAAAAACCCTGAAAAAAAAAAAACTCTATCATTTGGGCAGTGGTGGTATACACTTTTAATCCTAGCACTGAGGAGGCAGAGGCAGGTAGATCTCTGAGTTTGAGGCCAGCCTGATCTACAGAGCAAGTTCTCAGACAGCTAGGGCTACACAGAGAAACCCTTTCTCAAAAAAACAAAAACCAAACACAAAAACAAAAACTCTTATCATATATGTATGTACACACACACACACACACATACACACACACACACCTGCATATATGTCCAGAACTCATTATCTAGGTCAAGCTGGTCTCAAATCTCAAACTCAAAAAGATTCGCTAGCCTTCTCCTGAATGCTGGGATTAAAGGCATGTACCATCATACTGCCCTGTAAGTATAATATGCTTCTTAATGTATACTGAATTAACCTACTCCCCTTTTGAGAACACAGGAGAGTGGCAACTTTTGGTTTATTTACATTTCCAAATGTCATTACAACAGGCATTTTAACTTTTCGGAAGAGAACCAATACAGTTGTCAGTTTAGATGGATTGTGCTCCAACTTTGTGTCCCTGTCTTTTGGAGCCCCTTCATCTTATTCTGCAGGTTAGATTCATATTAGTAGAAGCAGAGTTATAATTTCCACCCTTGAAATTGATGTTGAAGCCATATTTCCAAGCCAGTGATGTTTCTTTTTGATCTAACATGGTGGGTTTTATGGCTTCCTGTATTCTTTACATGTTTCTCTTCTTTCCATGTTCCACAGCCAGGGTTTCTTTTCTGTCTGGATATTTTATTTCCCAACTCTAACTCTTTATATCTTTTCCTTGAATCATCTCTTACAGTGATCTACATTTTCTCCATGTATCCTTTATGCTATCCTTTTACCCATTATATTACAAAAGTAGTAAGACTTGCTGGGTGGTGATGGCACACATCTTTAATCCCAGCACTCAGGAGGCAGGGGCAGGCCAATCTCTGTGAGTTTGAAGTTAGCCTGGTCTACAGAAAATGTCAAGCCACAAGTTAAACACAAATCTCATTTATGGATGTTGAAGCCAAGACAGGGAATGTGTATGACTTGCTCTTGGTAAGAGATGACACAGAAATTATCTTCTGGTGTCCTCAGAGTCTTGAACTCAGGGCAAGCAAATGCCTTACTACTCACTGAGCTATATCCTCAGCCTATTTTCTTAATCTTTTAAATTTTTATGTATTTATTGTTATTACTTTGCTTTTTAGACAGGGGTTATCTGTATAGCCTGGCTATGCTGGAATTCACCACATAGACTAGGGTGGCCTTGAACTTACAGAGATCCATCTGCATCTGCCTCCTGAGCTAGGATTAAAGGTATAGGACACTATACCAGTCTTTTCTTTTTTTTCTTTTTCTTTTTTTGAGATAGGGTTTCATGTATCCCAGGCAGGTCTCAAACTCTCTATATAAAGGAGGATGTGAACTTTTGATGTTAGGTTTCTACTTTCCACTTCCAATTACCAACGATCCATCATCTCACACCTGGCTAATGCAGGCAAGACACTAGGGTTTGTTAGTTTTTTTGTTTGTTTGTTTTGGAAGATGGCTGGGGCTTGCCTGGAACTTACTATGTAGCCCAGGCTAGCTTCACACTTGTGGCAATCCTGTATCAGCTCTCTAAATATTTTTCTTTCTCCTATGCCTCCCTACCATGCTCCAGTACACATGTGTGTGTTGTGTCACAGGGCAAATGGTGATCAGAGGACAACTTGTAGGAGTCAGTTCTTTTTCCTAGTGTGTGTGTTCTGGGGTTGGCACTCAAGATTGGAGACAAATGCCTTTACCCACTGAGCCATCTTGTTTGCAACCTTTTACACTTTTTTTTTTCCAAGACAGGGTTCTCTGTATTGCTTTGGAGGCTGCCCTGGGACTCGGTCTGTAGACCAGACTGGCCTCGAACTCTCAGAGATCTGCCTGCTTCTGCCTCTGCCTCCAGAGTGCTGGCACTAAAGGTGTGTGCCACCAACACCCCGCCCCCTTTTAAACTTTTTATTGAAGCTCATTGACTAGAACAGGATTTATTATTATCATTTGCCTAGAAATCTGTTAAAAGTAAGGCTGATCGATGATTTCATGATAGCACTGACTTTCCTATTCTGTCAGAATCACCAAGGAGCATTTCCAAGAGCCCTGGAATTTTCCATTTCAGTTCTTTTAGAGAAGCCTTAAATAGAATGTATGTTAGGGAGGTATCCAGTCCCAGGTAGGAAATGACTTGATATACTGAAATCTGGGTTTTATACATCAGGGATTGGGCTGAATATATTTTATTCTCTTTCTTCTCAGCAAGTTAAAAATTACTGCTGTTAAGAAGTTGTTTTTGGATTGTGGGGGGCTAGGAACTGAACCCAGGGCTTTTTTGTACATGTCAGGCAGGCAAACACTCTAACACTAAACCTACAGCCCCAGCCATGTGCAATTTTCATTTTAATCCTGTGATTTAATAAAAGTAGATTGTTTTGTATTAGGTTGACAGTTTGTGGGGCGAACATCTTGTACAGGAAAGACAGCACAGACTAAATAAGATATTCTCCCAATTGCTAGGCATCTCAGTAACTGAGGTGTCTTTTGTTCAGGGCCTACTACTGGAAGCAATAAAAGAACTAGAGAGTGAGCTCTTAAAAAAGTAAAGGAAGCAGAAAGAAAATAAAGAGAGCTATGTGTGGTGGCTCAAACCTGCATTCCCAGCATCCAGGAGGCCTAGGCAGGAGGATAACTGTGTTTACGGCCATCTAGGGCTTCAGTGTGGGACCATGTCTCAAAAAGGAGAAACAACATGGCATGGTGTTTCCTGTTTTTAATCCTAGTATTTTTCAGGAAGCAGAAGCATGCAGATCTTTGTGAGTTAGGAGCCAGACCGTTCGTTCTATTTGGTTAATTCCATGCTAGGCAGGACCACATAATGAGGCCCTGTCTTTAGGCTGTGGTGGGGAGGGAAGAGGGGGGGATAAAATAAGAAAACAGACTGGTGGAGGTGCAAACCCCTGTGGGGACTGAGGCAGAAAAACTGCTGAAAGTTTCATGCCAGCCTGATCTGAATAGTGAGTCTGAGGCCAACATGGGCTATAGGGTGAAACTCTGTCTCAGGAAAAAAAAAAAAAAAAAAAAAAAAGCCAACTCTAGCTAATATTTCTCTTAGAAACCAAACCAAGTATTCAAGGGCAAAACAGCAGCACAAACAAGTCAGCAGGCTCAGTAACAGCACTAAGGGGAAAGGGCTGGGTGGAGTTAGTGAGGACTGTTCCAGGCAAGGTGCAGAAGGGAAGGACAGGAGTTTGACTAAAAAGGATGAGGAGGCCATTCCAGCACTAATTCATGAGCAATGGTAGAAGGCAAATGAGCAAGCTGTAAGGACCAAACACTAAACAGGTTATGCTGTTAAAGGCTAAGGAAAACAAACAAACAAAAAACTAGTCAGACAAACAGTGGTGGCACAGGCCTTTGATCCTAACACTAGGAAGGCAGAGGCAGGCAGATCTCTGAGTTCAAGGCCAAAACAGCTCATTGACAGCCTTAGATGTTTGCTTTGACATGAGGAAGCCTTTTGGGTGTTTTTAAAATAAAAACATTTTGAGGAGCTGATATATAGTTGGGTTAGAATAAAATAAGATGGCAGAATTATGAAGAAGGGAGATGTTGTAAAGTCCTCAAGGAGCAAAAAGAAACAACCGGGTCCCAATTCCAGCTCTGCCAGTTATTAGCTGTATGTAGGTCTTGGGCAAGTCATGAATTTCCTTTTTTTCTTTTTTGTTTCCCCTTGTGATAGGCTTTCTCTATATGGCCCTGGTCATCCTGGAACTTGATCTTTAGACCAGGCTGGCCTGAACTCACAGAGATCTGCCTATCTCTGCCTCCCAGGATTAAAGATATATCCCTCCACCTATTGTTTTAATTCTATCTACCCAGTGGCTCGAAGTATGATATTGTGATGTTTATGAGACAGTCCTTGTCCAGTACAGCATTCTTCACTGAGCCTTGGAAATTGTTTTCGTTCTATCTTATAAGTTTCTTATAAAGATATATGCGTTTAGGAATAAATATCCTTTCCCTTGATTTAATTTGGATAAAACTACAGAATGGAGAGAGCCACAGTTAGGACATTTTTTATGAAAGTCACAATTGGTAAAGGGTCTTTTCATTTAAAAAAGCAGAAACAAAAAACGAACGAGGAGTTTGAGGCAAAGGGGTTGCCTAGCCTGTGGACGCTATACGTTCAAAGCCTATCACCACAAGGAGATAAGATTCCGGAGACTTATTTGGTTATTATATTTATGTTTTCTGAGTCAAAATCTTACTCTGTGCCCAGACTATCCTGGAATTCACTCTAAATACCAGTCTGGCCCGTGATGATCCTCCTGCCTCAGTCTCCATGCCCAACTGCTAAGCATCTTGGTTTAAACGTTAAATCATGGGGTGGGATCCAGTCTTTCTAATGTTTGAAATCACTGGTTGGTGGACTTGGAGAACAGAAAAGAGCCTCGGGTCAGGATTACACCGCAGAGGTAGAACGGCAGTTTCCACACGTCACCCGGGCTGAACTGACCGCTGGCTGCGTAAGCTTCCATTTCCCACAGCACCTCAGGAGCTCCTCCAAGCCCTTCACGGCTCTTTCCTGCCCCAGGCCGAGCGGCGTCCGCCTGCCCGCTCGACAGGTGCAGCGCGAAGAACCGCCTCGCGCCTTCCCGTCCGCCGGCCGCGCCCTCGCTGCCCTGCCCCGCCCCGCCCTCGGCGCGCGCCCTCGGCGGGGGCGCGCCCGCCCCGCGGGGCCGCGCACGCCGCCGCCGCCTCCTTCCCTCCCCTCCTCCTCTGCCCTCCCCTCCGCCCCCTTCCCCGTAGGCAGCCCGCCCGCCCGCCAGCCCGCCCGCCCGCACCGCCGCCCGCCCGCCCGCCCGGCCCAGGCACCCGCTGGGTCTGTCCTCCGCCCCAGCCTCCCCGGCGGCTCTCGGCAGGCGGCCTCCCGCGCCCGGTGGATGTGGCTGGCAGCCGCCGCCCCCTCCCTCGCTCGCCGCCTGCTCCTCCTCGGCCCTCCGCCTCCTCCCCTCCTTCTCCTCCTCAGCCGCTCCTCTCGCCGCCGCCGCCGCCTCCACAGCCTGGGCCTCGCCGCGATGCCGGAGAAGCGGCCCTTCGAGCGACTGCCCGCCGAGGTGTCGCCCATCAACTACAGTCTCTGCCTCAAGCCCGACTTGCTGGACTTCACCTTCGAGGGCAAGCTGGAGGCCGCCGCCCAGGTACGGAGACCCCAGGGCGCCGGCGGCGAGCAGCGGGCGAGCAGTTAGGCCGCGCCCGCGGGCTGGGCTGGAGGCCGGGGCGGGCTGGGCGCGTGGGCCGCGGAACCGGGCGGGAGGCGGCTGCGGCGCGCCCCTCGAGGCCGGCGTGCTGGGCCTGGCCGGGAGGGGACCGCGCCGCGGGAGCTTGCGGGCGGAGGGCATTGCGCCCCTCGGGGGCCCGCACACCTGTGTGCGGCGCTTCGGGTCCCCGCCTTCCGGGCCCCGAGCTCTGGGAGAGGCTGGGTGGGGGGTGGGGAACTAGACGGGGCTAGGAGTGCTAACTGGGTTCCAGCCTTGCGGACTCGGTTCTGGTCTGGTTGCCCCCTCGCCCCACGGGACATAGCTTGGAAGGGGAGACCAGCAGGACTCGGGAGCGAGGAAGGGAGCGTCTAGAAGGTGGGGGGGGGAGTGGAACGAGAATGTTAATCCCAGGCAGCCTCACCGAGTTCTCTCGGCCTGATCCTGCCCAGGGGCCGGGTTTCCAGGATGATCCGCCCCCCTCCCCCTTCCCCTTCCCCTCAAATGACAGTGCAGCAGTGACTTTGTTCTCGCCTAACCTCCAGAGAAGCTGCGGGAGGACCCCAGCTCCGCGTTTCCTAAGTGCCTTGCCCCTGAAACCTTCGAAGCTGGTGGATTTATAGCTGCAGTTACGGTTGTTTAGCAGTTCCCTCCGAAAGAAAGCTCTCAGTCTTAGCCTGCCACTGTGAAAATATTCCATTACTCTTCTTTGCAGTTTTTGGTGAATCATACTCTCCTCCCTCCTCCCCGAAGCACTATCTGGCAGTATTGTTTGATTTTGGAGACCATTAGAATAGATGGCCCATAAGGTCCCTTTGGGGACATTTATTATAGATAGATACCATGGAGCGTTATGTGGTGTGAAATCGGAGATGGAAATTTCGAGCTGTTTAATAGCTGCTATCAGTGGAAGGAATGGTGGTAAATGGTTGGTTCCGTTTCTTTTCCTACTTCAGCTAGGGGTGGGGGAGCAGGAGTGGTGGAGGAAGCTAGGCCAGTAGCTGAAAGATGAGGGTGTGTGTTGCAATGAAATGAGAGAAATGTGGACTGGTGCGCATGAATTGAAAGCCAAGAAAGTATGACACTCAGTTTGAAGATTACTGTAAAAGTGCAGAACTTTAAAAGTATACTGTTAGGGGCTGGAGAGATGGCTCAGCCAGCACTGACTGCTCTTCCAGAGTACATGGGTTCAATTCCCAGCACTCACATTGCAGCTCACAACTGACCGTAACTCCAGAATCCAACAGCCTCACGAAGACAACATACATGCAGACAAAACACCAGTGCACATAAAATAAATAAGTAAATAATAGTTTAAAATTATATACTGTTCGGTTTGGGGCATTGGTTTGAAAGCTTAAAGGCTGTAGGTGCTGGCAGCATCAAAAGGCAGAACTTTCATGAAAGTGAGGTGATTTACAATTTTTCTATCAAGAATAAAAATCAGGTTGAGTGTGTGTTGGATCTAAATTAGGATTTGAAAGAGTTATTTAGGAAACTCTGGTTTATGCCAAGTGACTTCAGTTTGATGTATACTGGCAGGGGCCAGATAGAGTGTCTTGTGACTTGGCAAACCTTTGGAAGAAGGACCTAGTCTTGGATGAGTTCGAAGTGTGTGAAGAGACTGACATTAAAACAAGTTGACGTGAGTTCATAATTCTGGAAGGTGTATACATTGAGTGAAGAAATTTGAGGAAAAATAGTATAGATTTGTTTACTGGTTATTCAGGGTTAGAACAGCAAGCAGCAACATGCTGCTTTTGCCCCCTCCTTTAAAAAAATGTGTTTGTGAGTGGGTGAGGGTATGTGGGTGCTATGGCATGGATGGTCAGAGGACAACTTTTGGCATCTTTTATCCTTTCACTGTGGGATCTTGGATTTTTACTCAGGTTGTTTGGCTTCCATAGCCACCACTTTTACCCCTATTCTACTTCTCTAGTGAGATGAAATATGTGGAAGATTGGTTTTGCCATTGAGAAGCACAAGGTTATATGTTAGCCATCAGCAGGACTTAGTAGTCTCTGAGATGGAGATCTAGTTGTCCAGGCTGGCCTTGAACTCACTATCTCTTACCTCAGCCTCTAGAGCAGATTCTAGGAGCACACCATTGTGTCTGCCTGATTGGTGAATTTGCTACAAGAAAATAAGTGGACCTTTTAAATAGAATAGACTTTGCAAAGAATTAATAAAACATTCCCCTCATTTATTTATTTTATGTGTTTACCTGTGAGTGCATATGTTTGTGTACCCACTAGGGTGCCATGGCATGCCTGTAGAGGTCATTGGACAACTTTTGGGACTCTGGGATCAAACAGTAGTCAAGAGTCTTGGCAACAAATGCCATTATCCACTGAGCCATCTTCTTGGCCTTCAATCCCCTCCCCCTTGGGAGGCTAGGTGGCAACACAAAGATGGGGTGATGGTCTTAACAAGTTGATTAAGGGATGATTGGACTTTTTAGTTGTCCCTTTGGAAGTGTAAGTGACATTAACAGTAGTTAAAGCAACTAGATCCACAAATTGAAGCTATGTGTTTAAATTGTAGCATTAGATGGTATCACTGTGGAAATTTAAAATATTCTAAACTTTAGCTTGTTTGATGACATTAGGTCACTTTATTAACATTTGATACCATATTAGGGAGTATGGCAGGTTGTTTGCTGTTGTTTAGAGTTGCAAAATTTTATGGCAGAGTATTTGTACAGGTTACATATTAGAAACTTGGTGAATTTTTAACCTGGCCTCAGGTGCTGGACTCTTGTGAAAAGGTGGAAAAAAATTAGAAAATGTGTATTATTGTAAAAATGATCTCTTATAATTTTTGTTTACTCCTAGCACTAGGAAGGAAGAGGCAATCAGATTTCTATGAGTTTGAAGCCAGCCTAGTCAGTCTATAGAGCTAATTCCAGGACAGCCAAGCCTACACAGAGAAATCCTGACTTGAAAAACAAAATAATAATAAAAAATAATAATAATAATACTTTTTTACATAGATGACATAGATGACCTTTCTTTTCCTTTCCATTCTCTTTTTTTTCTAGACAGGGTTTCTCTGTGTAGCCCTGGCTGTCCTGGAACTTGCTTTGTAGACAGGCTGGCTTTGAATTCACACCTCTACCTCCCGAGGTATGAGATTAAAGGCATGTATCACCACCACCTGACACATAGACAACTCTTCTGATTGTTGTGTCTTTTGAAATGAGGCCTTTCTCTGTGGATCAGCCTGACTTGGAACTCAACTGAGTACTCCTGGCCACCCTTAAGAGCTCATCTTTCCTGCCTTGGATTATAAGCCACTGTGCTTAGCTGCAGTAGGCTCTGAAAATGTCTTATGGATCTATAGAGATAATTTTTAGGCATATATACATATACATATATATATACATACATATATATATATAAATAATCTATTTAATTTTAAATTTATAAGTTAACTTTTTTTCCTTAATGTGCATTGGAATTTTGCCACAGAGTGTCAGGTCCCCTGGAACTGTAGTTACAGACAGTTGTGAGTTGCCATGTGAGTGCTGGGATTTGAACCTAGGTCCTCTAGAAGAAATAGCTCTTAACTGCTGAGCCATCTCTCCAGCCCTTCATTTTTAATGCTGTGTATTTCAAAATCTAATCTCTGGCTGGGTGTTGGTAGCAAATGCTTTTGATCCCAGTACTCAGGAGGCAGAGGTAGACCAATCTCTATGAGATCGAAGCCAGCCTGGTCTATAGAGCTGATTCCAGGACAGCTAGGGCTACACAGAGAAACCCTGTCTGGGAGAAAAAAAAAAAAAAAAAAAAAAAAAAAAGAACCCTCCCCCCATCCCTGTTTTTGGTTTTTGAGACAGGGTTTCTCTGTGCAGCCCTGGCTGTCTTGTAACTAGCTTTGTAGAACAGGCTGGCCTCAAAGTCATGGAGATCTGTCTGCCTCTGTGCCACCACTTCCAGACAAAGGAAAACATTTAATTCAGGCTGGCTTAAAGTTTAGTGGTTTAGTCTGTTGTTATCATTGCTGGTAGCATGGTGGCACTCAGGCAGTCATGGTGCTGGAGAAGGATCTGAGAGTTCCACATCTTGATCCTAAGGCAGCAGGAAGGTAATGTCACACTAGGACGGGTTTGAGCTTCTCAGACCTCAGAGTCCTTCCCCAGTGACAAAGTCACACTCAATTCAACAAGGCCACACTTCCTAATAGTGCCTATGGGCCAAACATTCAAACATAAGAATCTAGGAGGCCATTCCTTCCTATTCAAGACTACCACAGTGGGTAATAAGGAATTTGCTCACATTTTATGTTCAGCTTTAAAAAATATATATATCTACAAAATAAGTATAAGGTACTAAACTAGGCCTGGTGGCTCATGCTTATTATAGTTTTAGCCCTTAGGGGGCAGAGGACCAATTACCCAAGTTTAAGGCCAGATAGTTTCTTTTTATTCTTTTATTTTGTTTTGTTTTTTCTTTTTAAGACTGTAGTAGCCCTGGCTATCCTGGAACTTACTCTGTAGACCAGGCTGGCCTTGAACTCAAAAGAGGTCCACCTGCCTCTGCCTCTGGAGTGTTGGGATTAAAGGTACTCACCACCATTGCCAGACTATCAAAGCCAATTTCAAATCAGCCAGGACTGCATAGTGAGACCCTGTCTA
This sequence comes from Phodopus roborovskii, assembly GCF_943737965.1. Classification (NCBI taxonomy): domain Eukaryota; kingdom Metazoa; phylum Chordata; class Mammalia; order Rodentia; family Cricetidae; genus Phodopus; species Phodopus roborovskii. The sequence continues at coordinate 12,878,312 of NW_026125052.1, read as the reverse complement.
GAAAGACAGGGACAGACTGACTTGACACACAAAAGAAAGAAAGATAAATAAACAAAGCAAGCAAACCTCAGCTGGGTGGTAGAGTACATGTTTAAGGTTTAGGCTGTGCAGGAACTTAATGCATGGTCCCCAGCTGTACCTCTCCTCAAAATACAACTATGATGTATTAAGCTTTTGTTTGAAGTCATCTGGCGTTGAATTGTGTAGTGAATTTTCAATATAAATCAAACTTATCTTTGAACCATTTAAACTTTAGCCACTAATTTGGATGGAAGTGTTTAAGCTTTATAATTCACATTCTATAGATTTTTTTTTCCTTTATTGAAATACTGGATCATTCTGCACATCTGTCATTAATACTAGGTTACTTAGAGAAGTTACCTCAAACTGCGCACTATATAATTGATTAACTTAGTACCTGTCTTTCAAAGCTGCTTTCTGTGTCCCCTGCTCTCAGGCATATTTCTTCCTGCTGTGGATTGTGTTTTGTCACAATGCCTATTGTGTACTTTGTCCTTTTTTCTGTTTACTGAACTTGAGCTGGAGAAGTCTATGTAATGAGTCAAGCAAGGTTGTTTGAGCTTAAAATGGATTTCTAAGAGAGAGTTTGATGATGGATTCTCTTCTAAGTAAATGGTATGAGCTTTAGCATATGAACTTTGTATTATCTATCTTGGAATTGTAAGGTGTTTTTCCCCCTAGTTCTAGATTATCAATGTCTAATACAACTTGGATAAATGTTGGTTTTGAGTAGCAAGTCATCTTTGAAGCTTCTTTGGATTTTGCTATATAAATGAATCTGTTTTTGTTGT